>NC_073344.2:23217500-24430000 GCF_027580225.2 Misgurnus anguillicaudatus | reverse complement strand
TTTTACTTTGCCATTGAAGCATAACAAAAGTGTCGACAGACACCTGTCATCAATAAAGGTATCACTTTTCATTAATTCTTCACTTCTGCGTCACTATTGAGTGTCTGTTCCTTTTCTCTGAATTATGAGACGTTTCTGAATTTCAGCAAAGCTCATTCCAGAACGACATTGTTCATATGAATCGACGAGACAAGACTGAATATGAGTTCATGGGATAATAACATTGTGTTTGTATCAAATACCTTCCTGCGAGGCACCGTTGAATCATTATTTGACAGAACATTCTTGGAAACCGTCCATAATTTGTTTTGAGACTTAAGTACATTTGTACACACCTCTCAATCAAGTTTCTGAGAAGAATGAACGTTCTAGCAGTGCTTTTACAGCCCTGCGAGAAACTCAACATCGCATTCGACTATCTCCATTCTTGTCTTATTTAGCAAGATTGGTGTCTTTAGATACAGCTCTCCAGCCATCTGTTATATGGAGACCACCAATATCCAGACTGACTAGAAAGTATGTCTCTTTACAGAAGTACTACGGCTTAAAAATTACATTTTACTGCTTTGAGTTCTCTTGTTAATAATCAACACACAAGTCTGAAGAACCTAATGTAACATGAAGAACTTTAATCTCAAAAGAAACATATAGCGGCTCAAGATCCCCGATGATTCATAAAGGTTTAAAGTTTTGCTGCGAAAAGACTTTTATGTCAAAGACTATACAGCAGTGAAATGAGACAGGCAGTGATTTGAAGGACTCGGGTCAGTAAGGTCTCCAGAGATATTGCTTCTATCTGAACTTTATCGGCTGAAACATCTGTTGCAATTTCTGTCAAATTAAACTTTTATTGCCCGATCATTAAAGTCTTGGCGATGGAGAAAACAGATGTCCGTGCCGTTCGTACCACTGCTGCTGTTTATGGTGCTGGTGAAAATTGAACCAAAGGGAGCCCCCCTCAACACCCCCATTATAAAATTAAAGGGGAAATGATTTCCACATTCCAAGGACAAGAGGGGCACCAGTGGGGTTCACCAGGAGGCGGGGCACACTACTACACACTAAAGTACAGGGAGAGTGAGAGAGAGAGAGAGAGAGAGAGAGAAAGAGAGATTATTAATATAAGACTGTACTGTGTTTATTGAAGTACATTTTAAGATTTTTCCTTAATGAGCACAACGCACTGCCATGATGTTGAGCTGATGTGGGTGGTTGCTAAGGGATTCAAAGTGATCTTTAGCTCGTTGCTATGCAGTTGCTAGGGTGTTCTGAATGGTTGCCAAGGCACTGCTACGATGCTTTTATTAAAGGAATATTCCACTTGAGTTAATTTACTCACCCCCATGTCATCCGAGATGTTTGTATCTTTCTTTGTTCAGTTGAGAAGAAATTAAAGGAACAGTATGTAAGAAATTTAAATCAATTAATCATAAAATGGCCCTGATACTAGACATTAAGAAATTATTTTCATTTCAAATACTTATATCACTGACAACAGCGGTCTAGCCAGGATATTGTCATTTAAAAAGTGGAGTTGCAGCCCTCAACTGATGTTTATGTTGTCATGTTGCAGTACCAGTTTTGGCCACAATCCTACATACTGTTCCTTTAAGTTTTTTTAAGGGAAAACATTCCAGAATAGAAGACTTTAGTGGACCTCAACAGTTTACAGTTTCAATGCAGTTTAAAATGGCAAGGGCTCTAAACGGTCCCAACCAAGGCATAAGGTTCTTAATTAGTAAAACGTTTGTCATTTTCACCACCAAAAGATAAAAAATATGTACCGTATTTTCCGGACTATAAGCCGCACTGGAGTATAAGCCGCATCTTTCAAAAATGCATCATTAAGACGAAATAAGTTGCAGTGGACTATACGTTGCGTTTATTTGGAAATGATTTCACAAAATCCAAGCTGAAGAACAGACATTTAATTTGGAAAAGCAATTTATTCAACTAAAAAATAGCAGACAGGCTAAATAGATGTCTGTACGTTAAAGTTATATTATCAGTTATTTAAACGATAAACCATAGCATACAGAACTTACCTGGAAGGTTGAATAGTCTAAATTAACCAAACAAGCCAACTAGAAGTTTGCATACTCGTCATTCCACATTACAGAATCCATTAAATTACATAAATACAGAAGCAGCATATAGCGGACTCTCGCGGCTGTAGACGGAAATGTTGTCTCTTGCCTCATAAATGTCAAAATTAATTCATACTGACTTACAAGGCGCACGTGACTATAAGACGCAGCACCAGCCAAGTTATGAAAAAAAATGCACTTTATAGACCGAAAATACGATACTTTTAAACCACAATTTCTCATCTTGCACTAGACGTGTGATGCGCCAGCGCGACCTTACATAAATGACATAATCACGTGGAAAGGTCATACGTTAAATATGTGAAACGCAAACTTGCGGACCATTTTAAACAATAAACTAACACAAAGACATTAATTAGCATCATTCCCCATACAACATCTCTTTCTCTACAATTGTAAACACTGGAGCGGTAGTTTCATATACGTCATGCGTGACCTTTCCACATGATTACATAATACTTAAGGTCTAGTTATTTTTTGGTGAAAATGAAGATGGTTTCTCTAGATAAGACCCTTATGTCTTGGTGTGTTGCTACACAGTTGCAAGACTGTTTGCTATGTCAAGTGGTTTCATAGAAGCTGAAGGGCCAAAAATATCATTTAGAAATGTCGAATTTTCTTAGCCTGATCTCACAAATTTCGTGAAATAGTCATGAAATATTTTGCTAATTTTTACGTGTCTGTGCCACAACTTTCTTTTCCGTGTCAGTTTCACGTATTGGTTACTCAACAGTTTTTCCTATTTTCTTACCATTGTCACTTCGGTTTGAGTTTAGAACGACTTTCTGTTACATAAAATGACATCCTTACCCAAACCCAACTCTAACCCTAACGTCAGGTGACAATGGTTTAAAAAGCATACGAAAAAATAATATAAACCAATACTTAAAGTGAAATTCTAACGCAAACAGCAAATCGAACTCCATATCGAAGCGACAATCGTTTTAAAAAAAGAAAAACAGTTGAGTAACCAATACGTGACAATGACACGAAAAAGAAACTCGTGGCTTGGACACGTAAAATGGCGGAAATACGTGACAATGACAAGGAAAAATTAGCAAAGCATTTTGTGACTTTTTCACAAATTTTTTTGAGATCAGGTTTAATTTTCTAATGATTTTCTAATATGGCTCTGGTCGTCTTTTGATGCAAATCTTTGGGGAACAAGCCTTGTGATTTGAGGATCATTTATGTCTGTAATCTAATGAGATGCAGTAATAGTGCCTTGTCCTAAATATATTCACTAAAATACGTTTTTATATGAGTACTGGTATCAGCTGAATGTAAACTTCTGTAAAAATCAATTTACTCTCTTTTGGGGATGTTTTGGAAATGGGTTCCAGCTCTTTGCGTTTAAAGAATCACAAGTGGTGAACTGGGGCTAAAATCTCTCGAACCCCTCACTGTTCTCTGCACGATTGACCGGCTCGACAAAACTCCAAGAGACAAATAAAGATAAAGACAACATCGCCCACCCTCCTCGCAAAAATGAATCATGAGAAGATAAATTGGCGTCTGGGTTGCGTTACTTAAGTACAGTGGTAGGTAGGGTTACAGGACTTTTTCCTAAACGCACGCTCACTGATTTTTATTCTTACTCGTTTGACCTTCTCTCGTCTGCCAGACTGTTGGCATCCCTGGAAAAACATCAAATCAACAAGCATATCAGACACACATCTGAATCAACTCTTATTGTATCCAGATGATGGTTCATGTTGTAATGATTCTTCTTAACGTTAATAAAGTCTGAACTTGATTCGAACTTTAGATATTGTAGCTCCTCGAGGTAAACAGTATAGGAATTCCCCATCCATCTGATTTTGAAAGAGATTTTTGTCTCTGATGATGTTGAGGGTTGGAGTGGGGCTAGTTGTCACACTTTTTAAGTACTTTCATTGCTGTTACCCAGAAAATAAAGATACACCTTGACCTTATATAAATGTGGAAATTAACATAATTAACATATTTCATTTTCATACATTCAAGGAAATCACAGTGAATCAAAGGAAATATGATGAAGATTACTAGTCAGACCTGAGCATCTTGCACTTTTGACATATCAAACATAAAATCCAGAACATACACGAATGTTTGAAATGCATATGAAAATTTGTCCATACCCTCGAGTACGTACGACTATTATAAAAACTATAAGAAAACTATGGTCGTATGTGAATGTGGTCGTACCACTTAATACGAATTAACCACCTTGTAAAATGTGTACAACTGCTATGAGATTGTGTTGCCCACAATTTCATGTGGAAGGGTATAAAATATTGAGATTGTAAAACTGCTTTGTGATCTGTTTCTATTTACTTTGAGTCTTATATGCAGTGACTGTTCACATTAAAAAGGAACTTCATAAAAACAGGAACAACATTTATTGAGTTTAACTGCCTGTCAGTTACTCAACTCTACTAAAGTTTACACTCCTAACCTAGTACTTAGTTATTTAACAAGTTACCTTATTTTATCTCAACATTATAACAAATACACTAGTCAACATTTGAAGTGGATCAAAAACATTCATCAAAGTTGTCCTAAGACAAGAACGGGTAATGGGTATTGGTATTAAGACAACTTTTAGGAAAGGTTTTGATCCACTTCGAATGTTGACTAGTGTATTTTAGCTTGACTTCAGGTTATTTGTTTACATTTGATTGTGTTTGTGATGTCATGACTGAGCAACACTTAAATCATTTAAAATAATCATCATAATTACCCTTACGAAAATTAACCATGGTTTTATTGTGGTAAAAGTGTAGTAACCATGTTTTTTTCTGTGTATTGATTACTATCAGCAAAACCATGGTTTTACTATAGTTTTTGAAAACCATACTGTAAAAATACTTTGCTGCCTTAAAATTTTTGGTTAAATCAACTCAGATTTACAAGTCATGTAAACAGAGATGAGTTGTCACAACTTATAAAATATAGTTGAGAAAAGTCAACTTAATTTTATAAGTTATAACAACTCGCCTGTAGTTATAACAACTCATGTCTAGTCAAGATAAATAATAGTAAGTTGAAATTACTTGTAAATCCGAGTTGATTCAACAAAACATTTTAAGGGAGCAAAGTATTTTTTACAGTGCATGGTTATTTTGTGGTTACAATGGTTTTACTACAGTAACCATGTTTTTTAACTGTAGTAAAACCATTGTTAATTTTTGTATGGGTAAAGTGTGACTATTGAGAAGTGCAGGAATTAACCCAATAAAAACATGTACAGGAATTCAACTTTAATTTCAACACTAAAATAAACTTGTAACAGACTGGCAGTATCCCCCACACAAACACGAACTCATTATAATGACCAGCATAACCATATATGTTTACTATAGCTATTTATTATCATTTATTAGTTAATTAATGAAGCACATTTACCTCTGTAAAGAGATGTAATCAGATTAGCTGTGTGAACACATTATTACTTATCAAAATAAATGGTTTAATGAGTAAAATTAACATACTGTAAATAGGCAAATCATTAGCCTACTGATTATTTTACACATGAATACTTTCAAGTTTCTTATGTTTTTTTAATGATATGTCCCTGAATGTCCCCAAAGGGAGGCTATGCTCTCACAGCGAGGGCGTACGCGCGCGCGCGCGCACACAGACACACACACACACACACACACACACACAAGGATAGAGAGAGAGAGCTCGACACGCGTGTGTGTGTGGAGGCGGAACTTGTGCGCACTCATTTATTTCTTGTGTCTTCACATCAGTGCGCAGTGTAGTGCGGCACGCGCGAGGGTACACAACACGCGACTTTCTACACAGCTGACAGTGAATGCAGAAATAAACATAAAACATCTGCTTTATACAAACACTACACCTCTGATGCGGCTTTATATCCATTGGCATCAAGACAGCAAACCGATTACTGATCATTACACAGGATGATGGAGAGGAAACTTATCTGAATTTATATTTGTCCTGCTTCAAATATGGTAAGTGCATACTCGTATTACTAACTGGTTTGTTGTTTTATATTGGTACGGTATGTAATATTATAAAAACAGCTATTATATCAGGTATCTTTTTGTTACATCACGTTGAAGCGCGTATTTTTATTTCAGTATTTCTAAATCATTTTTTTTATTATTTGGCCGTGTTGACAAAGTCACTATTACAGTAACAGGTAAACATGTCAATTTTTAAGGATGTTTAAAGACCAAGATATCTTTCATATGCAGTAACAAAATAACACAAGTTCTGTATTTAGTTATTTTGCTTTAGTGTTTTCTTGTTTGTCATTATATTTTAGACAGATTTTGCAAAACACTTCACCAAACGATTTTATTTAAAACCATTAATTTGTAATTCATGTAAAGTTATTCAGGTGAATTTTTCAATGGGTCCTTTCATAAATAAGGATACTTAAAAAATTCTTGGCAACATTAATAGTCTCATTGCACCAGACTGTAAAATATGCTTTTATTATTATTCATTATTTTTAAGATTTTTGTTAAAGAATTACTTCCACACACAACAATAGCATTCACAAATTGTCATTGTTGTTATATTTATGTTTTTGATATTGTGTAGAATCCTCTACAAACTGAAAATACAAACTTAATCTTTTTTAAATCAGTAAATTTGTATTTAAGTGTCAATTAGTTGATTATGAATTATAGTCATACGATTAAAATGATGTTGAATATTGATTCAGTGCATTACCTGATAAATGCAGCACTTTGTGTTTTAAACACGTTTAAAACTGTGTTTTTACAATGTGTCACTTTATAATATTAAATATTAATAGTTAATGTTGCAAGTTCAAATTAAAAGTATAATGAACTTAAGATTCTTTATTTTCCCTCATGCACTTTTAATGCATGTTTTAGAGTTATTTTTATATTATGAGCAAAAATAGTTGTGTTGTCATAAGGCAAAGAAATCCATTATTATAATTAAGAAGCAATTCTTATGAGAACAGAACGTCCCAAAATAAGAATTTGATTTTCAAACCTAAACGTCTAAACATATCTTTCACTTTCAGTCTTAGATTTTTAGTTATTATTAGCAGTTTTCTTTATATAATCATGTTTTGTTAACAAACAGATGCAGTGTTGTTGAGCTAAATTATAACTCTGAAATCACTCAAGCAGGAAGCTAATAAGGTAATTTTAGGGTTCCTTGCTAAGCATTTTTCAAAGAGAAGCATTCATCGACTAAGAGTTTCTCACACAACCCCCGTCTCAACACATTCAATACTTCACAAGATCTCACCACACAACTGCACAATTACAATTTAATAACAGTCCGAGTTCACAACACGGCAGAAATCTTAAACTGGATACTGACATCTAAAAATGTACATTTTATTTGCTCTCAGTGTATTTCACGGGTTTAGTGTTTATATCACTTTATCTTTTAAACACAAGCACATCTCCTGAAATGACATTGATAAACAAACTAATTGTATTTTCTCTGTTGTATGTGTGGTGGACTGTCTTTGGTAAATTGAAAGTGTGGTTAAACAAAAAACAATTATATTGTGATTATTTTTGTAAAAATTATAATGATTGTGGTTTATACTGTCATATACCGGCTTCTTATACTGCTATTGCTTAAATATCAAGGATAAAAATACAAAAGCAGCTATCATGCATAAAAACTTACTCTTGCAACAAATCATATTTGTCTCCAAATGAAGTCTATAATGCCATAAGTGTTCACTCTTGACTTGTATAGCTGATTTAAAAGTGAATAAGTGAAAAAAACTTTTGCATTTACATGTAATATGCTTCAAAGTAGTCAGATATTTTTGTCAGGTATATAAAAGTGCAGCTTATTGTAAACAACTACTGTAAACATCAAAACACCTATTTTATTGTTAACCCAAGGGAAAGTTTAACACTTTGTTTGTCACTATTTCTTTTCTGAGCTCCGTCTTTCTCACAAAGGCCTCTTACCATCATAGTTTTGATTACTTAAGCTAATCGATTGGGAATAAGCTGAATGATTCCTGGTCGAGGCAGAGAAAGGCTTGCGTTCCCGATCCTGAGCAGCCCAGCCACCCCCTCCTAAAAAAACACACATTAATTCCTAAAGTCCTCTGTAGCCAAAGGCTTGTGGAATGATAAATATTTTTGTAGGAAGCGCAGTTCTTCCTGAGCTTATCGTCACTCGTTTCATTGCGAGTCGGCTGGCGTTAACCCTTCGATTTAGGGTGAGGCTGAAGGCCTTGAACTCCGGCTCAGCTTTGAATAGTCGACCGATCCAGAGCTTCCAGACCCCAGATGGAAGATAACCTTGGTCGTAATGAGCAAAATATTTAGCTAGTGCCCGTAGAGGGATTCCCAAACCTCCAGAGGCTCGCGTAACGTGATCGGTAGCGAGAAGCCGTTGTCAAAGTTCAGACCTCTGCCACATCATCAGAAGAATTCTGGACTGCTAAAGATAAAGGGATAAACAAACTTCAAACATATACACAACAATTACAAAACCCAAGTAATAGTAAAGATAAACAAAATATAAAGCGCACAATTCATCATGCACTGTATGGGCACAGGAGATCTTTGAAACTAGATCAACTCCATTTTACTGCGTTTCAATTCGATGTTTGGTGGTAATGAAATACGTCTGCTTCACTGTTACTGAGTTTGATCAAAGCGAGAGTCTAGTGTAGAGTTCACTGGGGTTCAGGCCGTAACCGTATTATCAAATCAGTCGTAATAACCATCAGAACCAAACTAATCCGGTTCTACAGACTCTTTGTTTGCTAATGCAAAACTAACCCAATTCTGCTTGAATGTCGTGGCCGGTTGCCACAACTCGAGTGCTATGTGTTGAGCTGAGCATTAGTTACTGACCCAAGAAAAAAAAGATCTCACCCCAAAATTATTCAGTTCTCTAGACGTGAGGTTTTGTCGTCCACGCACAGCAATAAAACAACAATGCACCTCTCCACACTGTATCATTCATGACTGTAACACAATGAGTACTAAACACACAACTAAATAGTTTATGGACGCCATTGTGTGTGTGTATGAATAAGTAGGAAGCAATACGCACTTTTATTATTAATTTTAAATCTGTCTGGGGAACATGATGAGGTTCACTTCAATCTACACACACACACACACACACACAGAAAGTTAAGTACTTTATACACCCCCCCCCCATAGTCTCATTCTTTCACCAAACAGCAGCTGCTTCTTTAGCTGTTACCACCCTTCAGTACTTATAACACACACACACACACACACACACACACACACACACACACACACACACACACACACACACACACACACACACACACACACACACACACACACACACACACACACACACACACACACACAGGCATCAGTGTCATGTGCTGATAAAGCAAACTGTTGTTTCCAACAAAATCTCATGGCAATTTGAGTTGGCTAATTCGTATTCATTCATACGACCACATTCGATTTGCTATCACCCCTTGATGTTGAGCTTTTATTCGTGTTTTTTTTCGTCTAATAATCGTTAAAAATCTGTTGCTTTAGTTTGTGGATGTGAATCAGGGGTGACCAGTATCACAAAAGTATAGTTATAAATAGTTGCATCGTTAACACTATACAATAAGGTTCATTAGCAACCCAATCTCAAGTCATATAGTCAAAATATTTGAATAATTTATTCGTGTTCATGGACAAGATTTTACACTTTTTGTCTTTTTCGTCTCAGTCAACACAAATTTCTATAAATAGTTTTTGTGTTCGTGGCATGACTTTCTTCTTCGTTTCATTTTATGTATTGTTTTCTCATTGTTTTTCCCTATTTTTTTACAATTGTCGCTTGGGATTGGGATGACTTTTTGTTAAATTTTTAGACATCCTAACTCAAACCCCAACCCCAAGTGAAAATAGTTTTAAAAAAATCAGAAGAAAAACATGTAGAAACCAATACATAAAAGTACATCCTAACCCAAAACCCCAAATCTAACCCCAACCCCAAACAATAGGAAAAACAATGAGGAAAACAATACATAAAATGACACAAAAAAAGAAAGTCGTGCCACTGACACGAAAAAAAAAAACTATTTATAGAAATTCGTGTTGACTGAGACGAAAAAGAAAAAAAACCCAGAAAATCATGTCCATGAACATGAATAAATTAATCAAATATTTTGTGACTATAACACGACTTGCCATATGATTGTGTTGTCGTTAACATTACTTAACTACATTAGTTAACATGAACTAATAATAAACTGCACATATACAGCATTTATTAATCTTTACTAATTACTAATACTTTATTAAAATCTTGTTAACGTTATGCACTGTGAACTAACATGAACAAACAATTAAAAGCTTTATTTCTATTAACTAACATTTACAAAGATGAATAAATACTGTAACAAATGTATTGATCATGGTTTGTTAACCATTAACTAACTGTTAACTAACTTTATTGTAAAGTGTTACCGTTACATTAATATTTTTTTGTGTGAAAAAAATCAGTTGAACTGAATACTTTACACGTAAAATATATTTTTTAGTTAAATTCCTAATGCATATTACTTGCATGTTTATTTAGAAAGTAGCCTATACATTCTGGCATTTACAATTAGCAAAATTAATGTGTATAGTATATGAATGATAGGTCATCGTAAAGAGTATTATATTTGAATTTAACACATTAACTTTGATTATTTACATTTATTATTAAGAATTTAAGTCTTGCATCAGAGCACATAACATAAACATTTATTTGAATTTGACAGATGCTTTTATACAAATGTACAGTGAATTTACGCTACACATTTGTTTCCATAAAATCTTGCTTATATGTGAATAATGCTTTGATTGGGATTTTTATGACACTGATGTTGTTAATTGCTCTAGAAGGGATTAAACACTTGATGGTCTCTTATTCATTCTCACCAAAAACAATTCATCACAACATCAAACTTTATTTTCACCTAAGTAATGATGGGATTTTTTGAGGATTAAGTGCATTCTCGTCTCAAAATCATTTTGCAAAGGTGGTGACTGAAAACTTGGATGGCAGACAATCCAAACAAATTGGTTCTCTTGAATAAGGACGTAATTTTCCTTCTTTCTGCTGCTTGGGCAAGTTTATACACGCAAAACGCCCTGGGGGAAAATAAGCAGGACATTTTTCAACAGGTTTCTTTGATAAAGAAATATATAATTCGGTGTCTGTCTTTTATAATTTAAGGCAGGGATTCTAGCATTAAAAACATGTCTGAGGTTAAAAGTTCAGCAGTGCAAACTGAATAAACTATATGTAGTATTTGTGATGGTTGTCAATTTTTGATGACGTATCACTTGGGAAATGCTTATATACGCCAAATAAAATAAGAAAAATATTTGTAAATATCTATTTGATAGTATGTTTATGGCAGAGAATAATTAAAGCAAACATTACTATTACTGATTTCATACAATCTGCATTAGACATCTGTACAAACCTTAAAATATTACATTTTAAGATTTACTATATCTCTAATATAAAATCAATTACTTATAACTGTCCTTCAAAACAAAAAAATTGTGAAATGTTCTGACATCCAGAGAGATCTGAGATGTTGGATTGAGCTCACAGTTTCATATACAGGGACCAAAAACAAGGCTCAAAGTCTAAAGCAGTCTGAACCCCCTGTTTCGATCAGGCCAGATGTGTTACCTGGGAACTAATTTTTGTCCGACAGACCACCTTACTCTTATAAGATGACTTCTGGGAGGTCCACCAGCTGTCCCCGTCTGTGACCCGCGTCTCAGGGCATCGCTCCAGGGGTGAAGGGTCCAGCAAATCTGGAGGGTGGCGATAGAAAGGGTGGGGGATGGATTGGTTGGAGAAATTGGGGACAAATATCTAAACGAAGAGGGTCGATTACACATAAGTCAGAGAGTGGGAGAGGAACCCGTGTGTGGGGTGAGGGGTTCCTTCCATACAAGCTGGCATGAAAAGTTGGCTTTCTCTTCTCTGAGGCTGTCATGTGGAAAGCAGAGCCCACCATGGCAGGCGGTTAGTGTTACACACATACATGGTGGCCAAGATCACGCAGCCGCGCTCGGGCCGGGCTCTTTAATAACAGCAGCCAATAAATTAAAAGTCTATCTTGAGGATGGAAAACTGATAGCTTGGTGTTAGTGGGAGATGAGGCTTTTCCACACACTAACATATTTTGTAGTATTCATTGCTTTAGTGGTTGACATGAAAAATGATTTATAATTCAGGGTGTTATGATTTCTCTATTTAAACTAGTTTAACAGTAACTATAATAATAAATTATAAATGTAACACTAAGCCTGGATGGGTGCAAAGTCACAATAAATATTGATAATATTTATTATGTTTTACATAATGGTAATCTCAATGTAACAAATGCAGCTTAAAGTTAAGACAACAGTTTTGCAAGTTAATTCAACCTACTATTTTAAGTTTTGGCTTGTGAGAAGTTGACATAACTTATAAAATCAAGTTGAAATTGTTTAACTTATATTTTTATGTTACGCTAACCTAAAAAATTGATTCATTAATTGACTGATTAATTCATTTATCTTAGTATTTTAGTCTGCGTATATGCACGTTCTAAATATAAAGACTAAATTAAATAAAATTAATAAAATAAAATAAAATTGTAATGCCTTTAATTTCCGTATCATTTAACCCTTTAAAGTTCCAATTAACTATCAATGAACTAACAATACTTATTGCATTTATTAATCTTAGTTCATGTTAATTTTAGCATTTACTCATACATTTATTAAATTAAGCATTGTAACGGTTAACATTAGTTAATGCACCATGAACTAACATGAATAACTGTATTGACTAACAAGAATTAAAGAGCACCTATTACATTGCTTAAAACAACGTTATTTTGTGTATTTGATATAATACAATGTGTTCGTGTGCTTTATGGTTCATTATTTTCCACATACCGTACATTGTTGCTCCAAAAATCTCTGTCTTCATGAAACGCTCAGATTTTGTAAAAACTCATTGTTCTGAAAAACGCTGTGTCCTCGATTGGACAGCAAATCTGTACGTTGTGATTGGCCTGAATACCTCTGACGTCAGCCGAAAATGTGACGCTCCTTACCATGTTTGAAAGATTCGCTCACAATGGAATTGCAGGAGTTAATATCGTCTACCTTATCAATACGAGCCCAATCTGATCCAGAAAATGCAGATGACCAAATTAATCGATCAACTTTGCCAACGCGGATTATAAATATAAAAACAAAGACTACTTAGACGCTGTGAGTCAAAAGTGGGCGGGATTATGATAATGACCATCATGTCCAAAGTCACCAGACCGACGAGGTAAACTGCTGCCTACAATGCGTGTGTTTGTTGTAGTCCAAGAAAAGAGATTTACGTTGGAAATGATAACTCGCACCATGGTTTACTTTGGGATTTTGCACATTGTTAACATGTACTAATACACACATAAAGGAAATGTAAAAACGTGAATCGGAAAATAGGTGCTCTTTAATCAGCCCAGTCTCACGAAATTTCGTTATATAGTCACATATTCTTTTTTCGTGCTATTATCACGAATTTTTGCGTTTTTTCGTGATCGTATAACGAATTCCTGTTTTCGTGTGATTATCACGTATTGGTTACTCAACTGTTTTGTCATATTTTCTTACCATTGTCGCTTCAGTTTAGGGTTAACGCCAGGCGACATATAAAAAATACATCAGAAAAAATTGTATAAACGAATACATAAAGTGACATTCTAATGCAAGCACCAAATCTAACCCTTAACCGAAGCGACAATGGTTTGAAAATAGGAGTAACCAATACGTAATAATCACATGAAAACAGGAATTCGTTATACAATCACAAAAAAACGCAAAAATTTGTAATAATAGCACGAAAAAAGAATTAAAAACAAATATGTGACTATATCACGAAACTTTGTGAGACTGGGTAGCTTTTATACATGCTGAAAAACGATATTGTTTATTGTTTGTTCATGTTAGTTAATGCATTTAGTAATGTTTACTAATGCAACCTTATTGTAAAGCGTTAACAAAATATAAATATTATAGACTTGGTCATATTGTGCTCTCATACTGTGTCTGTAAAACAACGAAAGGAGTTCTCAAATCCCTGGACAGTGACATAAGACCTGGTGAATCTCACTGGTCATTACTAGACCATTATTGACCCCTCATCTTTCCATTAGTGAGCTTAAGAGCAGACGCGTGCGACCGGGCATCTTTATTTACGAGAGTCTGGGTTCAAAGGCTGCAGACGAATTGGTCCCCCAAAGACAACTGGCCACAGATGAGCCGTGTGCTGGAGTATGTGAGCGTTTGTGTGTTTCATCTGTGTGTACGTGTGCTGGAGTGTTTTGTATGCATTTCATCGCTTTGTGTGTCTGCGTGGTTGTATTCAATAAAAAGCAGTGTAGTTTATTAACTGAAATACTCCCATGTCAAGCAAACAGTGCAGTCTGAGACATATAGGACCCCTATGCAATAAAACAAGCAAAATGAATGTTTATCTAATGTCAAATGCATCACTGAACTATAACAAAGTGAAATGTATAAAAGCAGAAGTTTTTTATTTACACAGCTTAAAAGGATAGTTTACCCAAAAATTACAGAATTTCCTCATCCTCAAGAAGATATTTTGATAAATGATGGCAAGCACACAGCAGATTGTAAAAATTGACTCCTTCAATAGTAGGAAAACAAATATTATGGAAGTATTGTGATAAATGATGAGGAAATATTTTGATGAATGATGGTAAGCACACAGTTGACGGTACCAATTTAATTACATCGTATTTGTTTTTCCTACTATGGAAGTCAATGGTTACCATCAGCTGTGTGCTATCCTACCCAGCCTCACAAAATTATTTACCTTTAGTCACATAATTTTTTTATTCTTTTTCGTGATACTGTCACAAATTTCCGCGGTTTTTTGTGATCGTATCATGAATTTCTGTTTATGTGTCATTGTCATGTATTGGTTCCTCGGGTGCTTTTTTCTGTTTTCAAACCATTGTCGCTTCGGTTTAGGGTTAGATTTGTTGTTTGCATTAGGATGTCACTTTAAGTATTGGTTTATACTATTTTTTTCTGATTAATTTTTTATATTTCCTTAATTTTAAAACATTGTCGCCTGGCGTTGGGGTTAGAGTTGGGTTTGGGTAAGCATGTCATTTTATGTAAATCTAACCCTAAACCAAAGCAACAGTGGTAAGAAAGTGGGACAAAGCAGTTGAGTAACCAATGCATGACAATGACACATTCGATCACGAAGGAGCGCGGAAATTCGTGACATTATTACGAAAAAGAATAAAAAATATGTGACTACATAATTTCGTGTGACTGGGCTGGCTTAACATCATTAATTAAAATATCTTCTTTTGTGTTCATCAGAAAAAAAGAAATTCATACAGGTTGATAATGTATGTATGTACATTTACATGATGTAAATGTGTTTCATTCAAAATAGAGGATGTAAAGAAAAAAATCGATGCTCAGTCAAAGCCTTTTGCTGCAATGCCACAGATTGCATGTGTTCCTATCTGCCGAATGCTTTTGTGTATGAAAAGTGAAGTGTGCCATTAACATCTCCGAACAGGATCGAACAAATAACGTTTTCAAACACTCATTTGTCTTGTCTGTCTGCTCAAACAAAACAATGTTTTGATAGTGTTACAGTATTTACTCTTTCTTTAGGAGGAAGTACTTTAACAATAGACAAAACTTCAGGCCAGTTTCCTGGACAGCGTTTAGATTAATCTAGGACTAGTTATATTAGGATATTTAAGTGTTTTTTACAAATATACCTTACACAAACCTATACTGGTTGACACAATGGAACTGATATATGTGAAGATACGTCATTGCAAGATATTTCTAAATGAAGGCAGCTCAAACATGCATTTTAGTCTTGGACTAGGATAAATCCTTTCCCCATAATCCCATTAAATTGAAGTGTGATTTAATCTATAAGGAAAAATGAAGATGGGCTTCTTTTACATTGATATTCTCTGTTAATGGAGTACCTGTCACAGTGTAATCCCTATGTGTGTGAGTCTGAAGGAAATGAAAGGGCAGATGGCTGCTGGAGTCACAGTTGAAATATGAGGGCTACAGAAGTGCTGTATTGTTACAGAGAGGTCACCATGCCTCACCGTTTCCCTTCAGGCAGTGTGGCGGTCACCAGCAAACCCAGCGTCCTTTAGAAACAGCGCCATATGGGATGTAGCCCTCAGCTACTGGTCAGAGAGCAGTTCAGTGGTTTGATTGAATAGTTTAGATCACAGCTTGGGTTGGACAGCTCGCTCTACATCAGACAACCATATGGCAAAGTTACGGCTCATGACTTGTTTCAAAGATAGCCGACCTGCTCCTTTAACCCGGCCTGTTGCTTCCCATAATGCTCCTGTCAGGACACGCAGAACCGTGGCTGAGGTCTTCATCTAGTGGAGGGGTTGTGTAGTAGGGCTGTGTATTGGCAAGGACATTAAGATACCGGCGATAGTTAGCTGTATTGATATTTTGGCACAAAATCATTTCAATCAGTTCCTTTTATTAATATTACTATTAACTAAAATGTACTAAATGATGAACACGAAATGTAGACAAGAATATTTTTTAAAAGACAAGTTTGTAAATGCACAAACAATTGACTAGTTCAATACATTTTTCTGTGTTTGCTTGTTCATGCAAAGCTGCTTTGAAATAATGCAGCATTGTAAAAAAAAAAGTGCAATATAAATATAAAAACTTGAAATGCATCGATATAAAATATTTACACCGATACGTATAGCTGATTATTCAGAGAGATATCTGCAGATACCGATAGTTTTGTGGTATATAAACTAAATTCTGCATATCATATTTTCAGAGTTTTATTCATTCATATAATGAGCTTTGTAATAACTTTAACTTTCAAAAAATGCAGCATTGTAAAACAAAAGTGCAATATAAATATAAAAACTTCAAATGCACCGATATAAATTATTTTCACCGATATGTATAGCTGATTATTCAGAGAGATATCTGCCGATACCGATAGTTTGGTGGTTATATAAACTAAATTCTGGATATAATATTTTCAGAATTTTATATAATGAGCTTTGTTATAACTTAACCTTTCAAATACTGCAGCATTGTAAAACAAATGTGCAATATAAATATAAAAACTTGAAATGCACCGATATAAATTATTTTCACCGATATGTATAGCTGATTATTCAGAGAGATATCTGCTGATGCCGATAGTTTGGTGGTTATATAAACAAAATTCTGGATATAATATTTTCAGAATTTTATTCATTCATATAATGAGCTTTGTTATAACTTAAACTTTCAACAAAAGTGCAATATAAATATAAAAACTTGAAATGCACCTATATAAATTATTTTCAGAATGTTATTCATTCATATAATGAGCTTTGTAATAACTTAAACTTTCAAATAGTGCAGCACTGTAAAACAAAAGTGCAATATAAATATAAAAACTTGAAATGCTTCGATATAAATTATTTTCACCGATACATATAGATGATTATTCAGAGTGATATCTGCCGATACCGATAGTTTTATAAATTAAATTCTCCATATAATATTTTCTAAATTTTATTCATTCATATAGTTATTAAACTAGTGATGTTTCTTTACATTTTTTATACACAGAGCTTAAATTCATTGCATTTTCCTGTTTTCTTTTGATTGAGAGGATATATCGGCCATGACTATCGGCTAGTTTTAAACTAAAGCTAAATTTAACATTTTGCTTTTATCAACCAATGCCGATTATTGGCCAACATATCGGATACATATCTGGCAAAATAGTTGATTTGAGGAACATGTTGTTGATGTTAGCAGCAAAAGAATAAAGCAATTTTAGTTCCTAGTTAAAAAGATAATTTTATAGTGCAATCCTTCCAATGCCCTTTCATTACAATTTCATTGATATTTCTGCAATTTTTTTAAGTTGGAATGACGATGAATTGCATTCTGGGTAAAAAGAGGCAGGCATACGACAGCACGCACTGATGTAAGGCATTCTGTGCAATATGATAGCCGTGAAAAAGCAAGCGCAAGCAGAAACGCGCTGAGACCAGGTGAAGCGCTGCGGACCGGCCGTGCCCCGTCCGGGGTTTGTTTTAGCTCACTTTACCCCTGTGAGAGGGATTTGAGCGTTCGTTCCCATGCCCTCTCGCTCTGGGACGCTCTCAGCAGGAAGCACACAGCGCATCACAGGAAGTCAGCGCTGCGCTGGGCGGCCCGTGTTTGCTCTCTCTGCTTCTGCTTTAATATTTCGTATGGTTTATTTTCTCCAGAAACATTTTCGTTACCCGTGTGACTCTTTGTCAGTCTCCCTCTGTGGAGAGTCAGCAGGTGTTAGAAAATTATCAATGTGCATCTCTGACCTGGAGAGTTTGTTATCGGAAAACAAGCAGAACGTGTGTTTGTTTATACAAAATTCAAGGGATAGTTCAGCAAAAAGTTTAAATCTGTTATCGTCTCGCCCCTATGTCAATAAAAGTGGCCTGTATGACTCTTTGTGTGAGAATCACACAAAACTTTTTAGGCAGTGTTTAATGTACACTGTAAGCCAAGGAAAATCTTACTGTAGCTTTCAAATCTCATTTACACGTCCACACGTTAGATGTGAGAAAGTGTGAAGTTTGTGTGCAGAGGAATGAAGTGCGACAGGAGTGTTCACTTTCTTTATTTTTCTTTCTTACTTTCTCAGGTTTATCTTAGAAATTACACACTTTACTTTCAAAAAAATCATTATACTTTAAAACTTCTATACTTTCTTCCTCAATTACGAAACCATTGCAGCTTTGCTGTCGTCGTGACAGTCACACGATATGTTTTTAATCTTAAATACGTCTGTATGGTAACGTCGCAACTGTTTGCTGAGAAAACAGACGGGTATGTAATGAGACATTGTCTTTGTTTGTTTTAAACATTGGTAAGGTTCCACCCGACCGCAGACATTAAGCGTTATTCACCTCGCATGCTGTCTGAACTGTCAGACTTATTAAACTGAGATCTGAATCTGGCACATTGATTTCAGCTAAAATTGTTTCCATAAAGGAGTGCATTAAAAGGCATTGCTTTCTACAAGACATTGTCTTATAGCTTTTGCTTTCTGTCTTCTCCGCTGACTTTTAATATTGCTGATATTTAGCGTCTCTTGGTAAAGGTTGAGAAATGTAGATGCCCCGAGGGACAAACAGAGAGACGAACAATTTAAAAGACAACATTTCTGTGCTGTTTTTGTGATTTAAGTTATAGGGGTGTTGCATTTTTCTGTGGTATAGTCTTGGTCGTGGTATAGTCACAAAATATTTGATATAATTATTCATGTTCATGGACACGATTTTCTGCTTTTTGTCATGTCATTGGGCACAAATGTCTTTTTTGTGTCACTTAGCACGAATTTCTAAAAATAGCACGAAAAAAGCAGAAAATCGTGTCCAAGAACATGAATAAATAAATTAATCGAGATGCCTTGAAGTAGGGGAGATTTTTCAGACTAGTCAATAAATATGGCGAATAAAAAGCGAGAAATGTACATAGAGATTCAGTTTATACATTTTTATCCAACCCAATCTCACGGAAATTTGTGTTATAGTCACAAAATATTTGATAAATTTATTTGTGATATTGACATGATTTTCCATTGTTTTTTTGTGCCACTGGAGCACGAATGTCTATAAACAGTTTTTTGTGTCTGTGGCATGACTTTCTTTATCTTGTCATTTTATGTTTTGTTTTTTTTCCATTGTCGCTTGGGGTTGGGGTTAAAATCACTTTTTGCGACATCCTAACCCAAACCCCAACTCTTACCCAAAGTGAAAATAGTTTTAAAATCGAAAGAAAAACATGTAGAAACCAATGTATAAAATTACATCCTAATGAAAACCCTGAATCCAACCCTAACCCCAAGTGACAATGATTTTAAAACTATGAGAAAAAAAAGACACGATAAAGAAAAACTGTTTATAGAAATTTGTGCTGGCTGCCACGAAAAAGACATTTGTGCTCCAGTGTCACGAAAAACAGTGGAAAATCATGTCAATAGCACGAATAAATGTAATAAAAAAATGTTGTGACTATAACACAACTTGCAATGAGACGGTAGTTTTTATCAGTATGTGTGTTCTCTGGGAATCAAACCCATGATATTTGTGTTGCTAATGCAGTTGAGCGACAGGTTAAAAGTGTCTTTTACTGCTTACTCATCTGTATTCATGCATACTTTACACATTACTATCAGCATCTCCCATCGGCTGATCCCAGAACAGGGACATCATAAGCAAAAAAAACTTTATCCCCGCCCTCTGTTGTTATTCGCTCGGCACGTCGCACCACCTGTGGTTTCCTAAGCCAAACTATGCCAGGTTCACAAATCAGGTTAGACATTGTTTTGTTCCAGGAACACGGTCCTACCGAGCAGGTTTATACAAACAAGAGTTCTACTGTTGTCTGTATCTCACTATTCTAATTATGTGTGCTTTTGGAAACCGCAGGTACCCTGTCATCCAGAAATGCTGTCAGTTCTTCAGGCACGATTAAACACGAATTGTGCATTTTTATGTTGTCTTTTAAACACTTCTTCAGAGTTGTATTGTTGCCCGAGGTGATTTATACATTTTGTATAACAAACGGGTCTGTCATTTTTCAGGACAGCTGATGGTGTAAAAGAGGAAGTATAACGACAAACTGCCCACATTTACAGGTCTGAATAAACTTTAACAACTTTTATTCTGTATCTGTAGTGCATTTATGCCATTAATTAATTCATATATTATTCATTCACAGGGGCCACAAGGCAAACACATCAGGCAACAGTTTTACAACAAGTGAGTGATATTTACAGTATATTATTGTAAACAATGTCTACTTAAAGGGCACCTATTATGCCTATTTTTACAAGATGTAATATAAGTCTCAGGTGTGCCCAGAATGTGTCTGGGAAGTTTCAGCTCAAAATACCCCAAAGTTCATTTATTATAGCTTGGAGCAAAAATATGCTGTTTTCGTATCTCTACCTTTAAATGCAAATGAGCTGCTCCTCACTTTGTTAAAATAAATCTGATTCCTGTGAACACAGTCAGAGACAATATCATCTCTATATTGTGATATGGCAAAAGTTATACAACTTGCTAGGATCTTTGGTAATCCTGGACTGTCAGTAAGTGACCGTAGGCACGGCTTTATCAGTGTCACATCACATTAATAACAAAATCAAAACGAGACTGCTTTAGTTTAATAAGGATTAAAAAAAGGACTGGGTGGATTGTTTCAGGGTGGTTGTTTTCACACACTGCCAACACACATCCCTGCTGAAAAAACAGCATAGACCAGCATAATTCCCAAGCTGGTCCATTTGGTGCTGGTTTAGCTGGTCGTCACCAGCATACCAGCACCAAAATACAACATATGCTGGTCTTGCTGCTACTAAGATGCTGGTATGCTGATGACCACCAGCTAAACCAGCACCAGACTAGCATGGACCAGCATGGGAATTATGCTGGTCTATGCTGGTGGTCACCAGCACCAAAACACAACATATGCTGGTCTTGCTGGTATGCTGTTTTTTTCAGCAGGGATGTATGTCCAAACACCTTGTAAAAAAGGTTTTGCATAATAGGTGGCCTTTAAGTAAAATCAATCTCAAATTCACATATTAATGTATGGTTTACAAAAGTGTTTATGTTATACGACTTGGCAAAAATCATTTATCTGTAAAAAAAATGTATTCACCTTGAATCACCTCGAAATAACTCAACACTGATGAACTGTGATGTCATACCTGTACAGGTCAACTGTCCTGAGAACAGTAATGGCTGCTTACGGACAGACGCAGTACAGCCCTGCGTTACAGCCAGCAGGACCTTACACAGCTTACACGCATCCAACACAGAGCTATAGTATGACATCATACAGTGAGTACATCCACATCCTTCTCTCCTTCCCTTAACAGTGCACACTACAGCTGCTGATCGTATCCTCTTTCTCTCTCACCATCAGATATAAAGTCAGAAGACGGTGTGAGCCATTCACCCGGTCAAAGCAGTTTACTGGGTTACACGACTAACTTCAGCGGGACTCCACCCAGTCAAGCCCTCTACAGTTACTCAACACACGGTCAGTCTGCCGAACAGCTAATTTATTAAACCATATTTAAAGTTACATTAGACATTTGGCAAACACTTTTATACAAAGTGACTTACGGTGCAGTTTAGTCTACACATTGGACGAGTATGCGTGTTCTGGTGATCGAACCCATGACCTTTTTTGATAAAGGGATAGTTCACCCAAAAATTAAAATTCTGTCATCATTTACTCACACGTTACAAACCTGTATACATTTATTTGTTTTGATGAACACGGAGGAAGATATTTTGAGGAATGTTTGTAACCAAACATGTTTTCCTACTATGAAGGTAAATGGGGCTCATAATTGGTCTGTTTACAGGCATTCCTCAAAATATCTTTATTCGTGTTAATTAAAAAAAACATAAGAAAGTTATACAGGTCTGACTGTAACACCATGAGAGGGAGAAAATAATGACAGAATTTTCAGGACATAATTTTATCAATAAGAAAAAGTTACATTGTCAAAATGTCTCTGATTGGTGGATCTCTGATGAGGATTATAGTTAGTAGTTCATCATCAGGAATTTCAGCAATTCATTTATTTTAAATATAAATGACACTGACTTGGAGCTTCTGCAGAAGTAAATACTGTATCATACAACCTCAAGCTTGTTGTGAATCTGAAAAAGTTTAAATAATATAACTTAAAATCTGTTTCTCTAAAAAAAATTAAATTTTTTGGTTCAGAATCTTACTGTTTTTTAAGATTATGTGTAGCGGTGATTTTGCGACTGATTGCGTCATTATCTGATTTTAGCAATTCAAAGTGGAGCATCACAGATAACATAATTTGTAACAATTTTACAAGGTGGCTAATTTGTACAATTTATTTATATGCTTGCGACATTGATTAGGTGTAGGGCTACATTACTGCTTTATTTCTAATGTTGGGTTCACACCAGACGCGTTTGAGGCGTCAAATTCGAGTCTGCCGCGTGTAGTTAGAAGCTTGAACATTTGAAAATGTGAAAATCTAGTCATCGAGACATTCAAGCGGAAATTTCGCGTCATGGGAGGGGCTTCTGCGACTCCGCTCGCTTCCTGTAATCACAGCACTACTAGAGCAAGTTCCTGATTGGTTAACGCAGCGAGTTTTTCCGCCAAAGTTAAATTTTTTTAACTCACGCATTTCCCGCAGCAATGCTCAATTCGTGTGAACTAGACGCACGAATGAGGCGGAATCGCGTCTATTGCGCTAAACGCCTCATTTGCGCCGCAAAACCTCCAAACACACGTCAACGCGTCTTTACGTTGACTTAACATTGAAACGTTGACGCCTCTACTGCAGCTGGTGTGAATGCAGCATAAAGATTATGTTTTCCCATGAGTCACATTGAATGAATTCATACGAATTAGCCATCTCATGATATAGTTACAAATTCGCATTGAGATCAGGCTGAAATAAATGAGCAATTCATTACTGCAACACATCTAACATTTAACTCATTCACCGCCAGCATATTTGAGAAAATTTGCCCACATGCATTTTTATGATTTTAAAAAATTTTTCACAAAATTCCTTGCAGTAAAAATCATTTTCTATAAATATATAAACATACAAATTATATCAAATTAAATAACTCACACTTTGCTTTCAAACAAACAATAAACAAACAAACAAACAAACAAAATGGGGAAAAAACTTTCATTATATATTTACTTTTTCTACTTAATTTACCACTGAAATATGGATATTTCTCTTCAAAAATACAACATTTTGAGCAAAAAGCTTAAAAATTTGGTTTTTGTAAAGGATTTTATGTTAGAGATCAGACTCAGAATGACTATCAAACATAAAGGCAGTTAAAATAAATCATTAACTCTTTTTAACTTCCGTTTTTGATAAATTCGATTTGGTTGGTGGATAAAAGCGGTATTACACTTTCACTTTGAAATTCGTCCAAAAAGGCATATTTATTAGTTAAATATGAACTCATAAATGATGAGATAACTCGTCAATGGCGGTGAATGAGTTAAATGTGTTGTGTGTAAATTTTTGCGGCATCTAGTGGTGAGATTGCGAATTGCAACCAACAGCTCACCCCTTATTTTCAAAACGCATACAGTAGCTGGCGCAGGACAAACATGTTGTCGTCTGAGACAACGTAGGGACAAAACATGCTCTATAGAGTTTGTTCGTTTAGGGCTACTGTAGAAACATGACGGCGACTTCCATATAAGTAGACCCCCGGTGTATGTAGATTAAAACGGCTCATTGTAAGTTAATAAAAGCAATACAGTTCATTCTGTAAGGTCTTTGATAACTGATAATATAGTTATGTATATAATATTGCATTTCTGTCAAGAGATTCTTTTAAAAGTTACACACTGTACCTTTAAATATCTTTAACACATACAGTACTGTCGGACATGATTCAGTGTTTTTTTTTTTGTGTGTGTGTGTGTGGATAGTTAGTTAAATCTCCTTCATTACAAACCCTCACACGCAAACACAGACTTTCAAGTGCTGTCTACGGTCAATGCCCCCCAACACGCACACACACATACACACCTGTTCCCCATTATCCGCGGTCTGGGGTTCTGGCGTCAGGCGTCTCGCTCTCCTCGTGCAGAGGGTCAGAACCTTTTTGCGTTCCCCTCCGTTACACACTGGCCATTGGAGGAGCGTGTTTGGGTGGGATTGATTGAGCGTCAGATCGCGGTCACACGCCTCCTCCTCCGTCCACTGGCAACCACTTCGGCCTGCAGTCCTGATTTTACTACCGCAGTGTGAAATTGACCGTTCCCTGTCAAGGTTAAAGGTGAAGTGGTGTTAGGCACGCTTTCTTCTTTAAAGGGACAGTTCACCAAAAAAATTAAGTTCTGTCATCATTGATCAATCTGTGTGAAGTGGAACACGAAAGGTTTTGCCATAATGTTTACATTTATTCATTTAGCAGATGTTTTACTTAAAGAGACTTGAATGATGGAGTGTTTTGTCTTCAGCGCCAACATTGATTTGTCAATTTTAATTTCATGACACTTTCATTGTGCTCCTCCTTGAAAAATACCTGTGATGAGAATTCTTGTAGTTTTAAAACACATATTGACATTTGTTTTCTATCTAATTAGCATAACCGGTGAATTATTGACGCTGTAGCAGATAAAGTTATTTATTCTGTATTACGGTGATTTACTGCCGTTTGTAGGCGTCTCGAGACATCATTTACTGTAAAATTGTCTGCTCGTGAAATGGATGGATTTCTAATGGGTCTGGGAAAACGCGCCGACTGCATCTCAAGCCGTATCTCGCCGGTCTCGTTTGATTTATTGGTGAATTCCAACAGGAGACCCGCTGTAGCGTGAAATAAATAACCCGTCTCCGGGTGCCAAAGGTCCTCGCGTTTCACCGCCACGGAGAAAATCAGAAACACAGCCCCGGCCTTCACAACGTCTGCCCGCCTGCTTTTTACTTTGAAGATTTTTGTGTTTTCTTCCTGTGAGATTTCTTTATGTTTTGACAGAGTCATTTATCTAGGGCGGGTTTCAAAAAGAGAACAAGCGGGAATATTAAGGAAAAGAGACAGGGAACGAGAGCTAGACCGAGATGAAGGCCTGTAAAAAAGACATTCAGACCGAATGTCCGATGGATTGGCTCTCGACTTCACGCTGCCCTTTCTCACCTGAATTGTTTTCTCATTCATAAATCAAGCGAGCTTTAAAAGTGTCTATATTCAGCCTGGACTCACTGTTAATACCTAGTATTAATATGTAACTTTCAAAAACACAAAACGTACTTTTTGTACATTTAAATAGATGCTGACGTGTACAATGTAGACGTATTTGCAACATTTAATCATAGCATTGTTACATTACTACTACTTATTACATTATTACAAAATTTTATCGATACTTTTAGCACCCTAAACCTAAATCAAAACCGTTTTTATACCAAAAATATTTTTGAAAAACATAACATATTCTTTTTATATTATGCAACGTAACAGACAGAAATATGTAAGAAAAACAATAGTAACAATATAGCATTTATAGCAAGATATTTTAAGCCACTAATACAGTCATAACTACCCAACAGTTTATTAAAATTATGTTCTGTTAGAAATAAAAAGCATAACAGAGAGACAAATGTAATCACAATCATTTATTTATTGCAAAATTTCAAAAGCAGTACCGCTCTCCTCTCTGGAGTTTATTTCTCTTTACAGAGAAATATTAAAGTTATTACTCCACGAAAACGTTAATCCAGCTTCTCTTTGTCAAAGCACACATTTTAAATTTCAAACATACATCGACTGAAAGACGGCAATGTTGCAAATCTGTGACATAGCACGCAAGAGTCAATGAGCGTTTGATATCACTACCGTAAGGCAATGTGTCGTAAAGTTTCTTAAGGCGCAATATTTGAATTCAAATTTATAATGAACGCCAGATTCTACGTTTTTGGTCGCTGATGAGAACTGGATTTAAGATCGCTGGATAAAGGGCTGAATTTGTATCTGTTTCCCGCAATCATATGAATTTTTTAAGATGTGGATTACAGCGAATGAATAAAAATGTATGTTGTGTTTTAGTGTTATTATTATTGCATAGGAGAAAACGCCTATGCAAACACATATGTCATGGCAAACAAACTAAATATTACCAAATGGTTAAATGATTACAGAAATGTATTTCATTTTAAGGTTTTAAAGTGTAGTCTTGTTTAATATTGTGTAAAAGTCATGAACATTTTTATTAGATAAATGAGTAAACTGTCTTAAATAAATAAGTCAGAAAATGTGACTAAAAACGTCATTAATATGAGTAAGAAACGCCAATGCACGCAATTTTAATATTTATGATTAAATGTTTAAATCTGAACGTCTGTAAAGTTGTTAATAAGTAAATAATTAACGTATTAATCCTGTCAACACATCGATATTATACGTTTCAGTGTGCATTAAAACATAAATAAATGTATGTGTGATACAGCCACATTATACATAAAAATACACACGTATTCTCATGAGATCACGTTGCTGTATTTCACCAGTCGTCCGCAGGCCTTTCCACGGCCGTTGCCTGCCTGATGTGCTTCTTGCTGGGTGTTTGTATTGGAGTCGCTCTTCCTGGCAATGTGTCACGGCCAGCCTTTACCACAGTCAGTTCTCTCAAAACTCGGCTATCTGCTTCTTTTCCAGGCGGCAGCATTTCTTCTGGAATTTTCCAGGGAGCAAACGGGATCGCAGGATCAACGCCATTCAGTCCCACACAGCAGGTGGGTCAAATTAGGAAAAACGCATCACCTCCAGTGAAGTATGGCGACTTGGACACTGCACCTCCTGATGTGCTGTTGTTCTCTTTCAAAACAGTGCCATAGTATTTTTGTAACAAACAATTTAAAGATACAGTCATACGTGACCTTGACAACAGTTACTATTAATGTACAATCAATTATTCCTTTGTGCTGGAATGAAACGGGTCTCCATTTCCAGTTGGTCCACAAGGCCTTCAATTTAAAATGAGTCTTTGTATTATGTTAAAGTTCATTAATTCATGTTACTACATCCATCAGGACTTCTCAGCGTATTCAAGCTACAGTCAAAGTCAATATTCGCCGTACTACAACACACACTACAACAGTCCATACCTCACAACCAGCAACATCACGCCGACAGCCATCACCACAGCGATACCCTACCAACATCCAGAGCATCCTGCTGTATCGACCAATCACAGCCCAGATTCACATACAGGTATCATTTTCACATTACTGTACATTTGAACATGCTGTACTTCCAATTAATTTGGGAAAACATAGAAAAGCACTACAAAATATATCATACAAGTTATACCATCTTTCAAGTTATAAATATTTGCTTTGGCATGCAGCTATTTGAGTGTTTGGCTTAGGGAGGCAATAATTTGTGATGTGCAACTTTTAATTCATTACGTTTAGTGTATTTAGATATGTTGGAGTATAGCTTTTAATACATTAAGAAATACTTATACAACAAAATAGTTTACGGTGATCTGCTCTGGCATCCAGACTGTATGTATTGGAGGTGTCATCGCGCGTGTATGTGTGTGTATAACAGGAGAGTACCACGCTCCCACGAGTCCTCAGACTCCAGGAAAGGAACAGGACGGCGTTCCGACTCGACGCTGCTCAGACGTGAAGCTGAGAGGCAGGAAACGAGTCAATGACCCCGTACCCCCTCTGGACTCTGACATTGAGGTACAGATGCGGCTTCATGGTGTTCCTTACACAATATCTTTCATTAACATTCTTCTGTCGCGTACCACAGGGATTTACTTTCACATCCAACAGACCCGTTTTGCAATAATGTCTGGCAACAACGCAAGAGAAATGGACCATGCATTTAAAGGAACAGTTCAGTGGAAGAAATTAATATTCTCTTTCTCCAAACCTGTGTGACTTCCTGTCCCCGTGATACAAAAGGAGATGCTTCTGCTGATATTTAGCATACAGTAAAAATGAAAATGCTAATTTTAAAGATGTATTTCAAGTCTCATGAAGACAAATGAATGCTTTGTTTGAAATAGAAATTTAGTCATAAAATGATGCCCACTGTCAATCAAATGGTGCATCAGGAGGTTTGATATCACAAAAGTTGTAAAGATTTGAAAAGTGAACTGTTCTTTTACCTGAAATGTGTGAATTTGTATTAATCATCTTTACAAGACAAAGATAGTCGCCGAAAAGTGTGAATTGACCGCATGCGGTGTGATGAGAAATAAAGATGTGAACTATGATTGGCTGTTTGCCCATAAACTGAACTAACAACTATTGTCAACATTTACTATACAGAGATAATATGCAGTGTTTTGGAGTAAATACTTTACTGGACTAGTAAGCAGATTACATTTATAATGATAAAATGTGTGTGTGTGTATCCACAGAGAGTGTTTATCTGGGACCTGGATGAAACCATCATCATTTTCCATTCGCTCCTCACTGGGACATTTTCCACGCGATTCGGCAAGGTACAAACCAGTTTTCCCACCCTAACCACTAAACTTTCCTTCTCACATATGCTTCAGTTTTAAAAACCTTAAAATATTTTGCATAAAACGTTTAAGGGCTACCAACGTGGAAATAAAAAAGTGTGTTCTAGCTGTAGTTGTTGCTTAAAAAGAAAATGAATGCATTAAAATTAAATGCATATCTATAAAGGGGATGTGTAATGTTGAAAAAAAAATAAGACACACTGAAAAAAGTTCCAGTTGCACATGATTAAATTATGTTTTTTTAAAATGTTTTTTTTTTTAAGTTGTTGGATCTACATAATTTAATTATGTATCAAGTTTTCTTAAAATGAAATAAATTTTAATTCATGTTAATTTTAAGAAAACCTAATTTAATGTGCAAGTCTTTTTTTCACTGCAGATTATTGCCACAATTTTGCCCCCACATATCTACGTCACTGTATGGGCCGATTTGCATAACTCCGCCCAAATGTATATGCAAAGAAAGAAGGCGTAACTTTTATTTTCACTGTAGCATTGTTGTCCTTGCCATGTTGTGGAGACACTGTGCTTTGGGAGCTGATATTCCAAATATGGTAAGGGGGCGTAACATTTCGGTCATCATCCAATCACAACAAATTGAATAGCTAGCCAATCAGAGCACACTTCGCTTTTCACTTCGCGAGCAACAATAATGTACGGTATGTGGAAAATAATGTGTTTTTTGACCATTAAACCGTGTAAACACATTGCATTACATGAAAAAAATCGAACAAATTCATACAAATTCCCTCTGTAAAATCAGAATTCCAGGGAGATCAGGCTGTGTCAACTACATTTTAATACAAGTTTGTGCGTTTGATTGAACATTAACCCCTGCAACAATCATGCCTGTAATTAAATACAATGTTTTGTATTTGAAGTCGTTCATTTACAGCAACAGATTATACGTTATTATCATAATGAAAGCAGAAAATACCACTCCATCAACTTCTGTGCCCACGCCACTCACTAAGAATGATTAAGTGTAAAGCAGAAAAGGTATTTGAGTTAATCTGATGCTAACCTCTGCCTGACACCTGCAGCTTGACTGCAAACCAAGCGTAGGAGTTGCGCATGAAACAGCAGCACACTTGATGTTGCTTATCCTCGCGTGTGGCTTCCCCTAAAGTGCAGAAGAAAACAGGAAAAAAAGAGAGTTTATAGTAGTTTGACACACTTCTAACCTAAACCGCTGTGACAAATAATGTGGCGTTGAGTGATTAGCATTACTGTTGGACAAAAACCTGTTGTACCGCACGCTGCTAGTCAAAGTAAGATAATGTAATCATCACTTGTCACTCCTGTGAACAGCTCGAAACAGGTTACAGGTATGAAAACTAACTTTTTATCTTCTGTTGCAGGATTCTGCCAAAGCGGTTTCTCTTGGGCTGTGGATGGAAGAGATGATCTTCAATTTGGCCGATTCACGCCTCTTTTTCAACGACCTGGAGGTGCGAAATCAATTGAGTTTTTACGTCAAAGCTTTTGTTTTGATAAGAACTGTGTCTCGAGTCCAGCAGCTGACAATAAATGGCATGTCATTGTGTTGAAGGACCTCAGTTTGCCCTCAGCGTGAAGAAAGCAAGGATTAAATTCTTTAAAAGCTTTCAATGAGGTGCAAAAAATCCTGACAACTTTTGAGTGCTTAATTATGGGTGTGTGGCCGCTGCTGAAAAGCAAAATTGTCCCGGGGTGTTCAGGGGTGGAGAGCACACACAACATTATTTCTCTCACAAACGCCTTTCCTCGTTTTCTCTGTAACTGCCCTCAAATAGTCGGCATTCAACCTCTGCTTGTGTTTTCTGTTTAAATGCGTCAGCTGAGGAGAAAAGTGGCCGCAGGCACAAGGGTGAACAGCTTAGATATATGCAAATGATTGACGGGTTTATTTGCTAATTTTGTGCTTTAATTAATCAGTGACACTGCATGACATAGAAACATTTATATCTGAAAGAGACTATGTTCAGAAACTAGAAGTTACGTGACGCACTTCCGAGTCACAAATTCATTTGTGATTAATTTAACTTTAGTTTTATTAATAGTTTTACACTTAGATTTTTTTACATTTTAAAAAAGCTGGATTATGTTCAACCAAGCATTGGGTCAAAAAATACACACGCAACCCGCTTGGTTGTAATTTAACCTATGCTGGCTTGTTTCAACCCAAAATGCAGGGTTGTTTTAATCCATTGTTGGTAAAATACAAACATTTTCTAGGTTAATTTAACCCAACGGCTGGATTCGTCCCGTTTTGACCCAACATTGGGTTGAAAATAACCAAGCATTTTTTTATAGTATAAAAATGCAAATGTAAAACTAATAATAAAACTATAATAAATCTTAAATAACTGAGAGTAGGTTTCATGTTAATTTTAGTATTTTTTAAGATACTTACTATTTTTTTTTTTCATTTTATTAGTTTTTTTCACTTCATATTGCTATTAAAGTAAAATAATTTATTTAATTGTTTATTTATTTATTTATTTATTTTAGTTAATAATTTAAGTCCCTCAACTTAAACTTATTTCAGTTAATTATTAGAGATGCACAATAAAAAAAATCTCTACCAATACGATAACTGATTATTATTAATACCGATCGTCTATACTTTCTTTTAAATAAATTATAATTAATGACACAACTTTGTAAGAAAAACAAATAAAAACTTTATTGTCTCCATTTCAACAACTTGTTTTAACGTAACTGGTCTTAATTCTAAACAATCCTGTTACTTAAATTTACATTCTTAACCCAAATTAACTAAATATTTAAATAGTGTTTCTTAAGATTTATGAATTAATAACATTTAGTTAATTACTATATGAACACTGATTATCAAGATGGTGATGTTTCTTAACACGTTTTATTTCCTACCCCCTCTAAATTGACGTCTTTTGCTGGCCAAAAACAATCATTGGCCGATATATCGGTACATCTTTACTAATTATTGTGTACTTCAATAATATTCAGGGATTGATTTTATTTGATTTTAATTAACATGTTTTTAATACATAACCCTGGTTTGAGGAGATGAGTTGGTGACATCATACGAACAAGAAAGTCATTTCAGAGGTGGAGGCATTTGATGAAAGTGCACATAGCATTAGAAACATATAAATGTATAAAGTCCTCACTACGATATTAACAAGAACATCAAATCTGTAAAAAATGAGGACACACAACAGGCGAGAAACAATGTCAAAGAAAACACAAATGTCTGAGTAATTGTTTGCATTGATTAGCGTAATTCAGTTTAAACGTATATAAAAACCCAAATTTATTATCAAATTTGAATGTGTTGATAAGCGTTGCTAAAAACAACTTTGAGAAGAGGACAAGATAATCATCTCAACTAAAGACCAGATGTTGATCTTATAAATAGAGCACAGCAATTACTGTATTTTGGCAGTGTTAAACTCAAACCCAGCCAAGATAAAAGCTAGAATACAGTTAATGTGTGGCGTTGATTAGCGTCCAGTATCGGGTTTAGATGTTGTGCTGTCTGCAATCTTCCTGTTTTTCTTTCCCTCCAGCTTTAAAGGCGCCTGAATGTCTTGCGTCTTGGTAGCCTATTCTTGCCTTTATGTCGTTCGACTTTTTTAATATTTTCTGCGTGGTTCCCCCGAGGCCGAGCGGAGGGTGAACCTGTCTATACACAGTACATCACTTTGCCCGGCTGTAACATATCCATCTCAAACATATCCGCTTTCCTTTCATTTCCCAGGAATGTGACCAAGTTCACATCGATGATGTGGCCTCAGATGACAATGGGCAGGACTTGAGGTAGAGTATGACTTTCCTTCAACTACAGTATTGCGAAGAGCGAGAATATCAGTATTTCTAATAAAATCAACATAATGTTCTGTAAAGAGATCCTTTTCTTCAAATAACGGCACGCTGCTTACATACAGAGTATTAAACGTTGGCCGGCACTTGATTTGGTTTCAAACGTTTTATGGTGGATATCAATCACACTTTTAAGAGCCTGTCAGCAGAAATATTAAAGCAACAGTATACCAAACAATGAACATTTTGCCTTTATTTACCCACCCTCATTTTCTCCAAACCTGCATGCTGTTTTTAACTTTTGAGTCTGTTTCCAGACTTTTATGATGGACATTAATCATATTGTAAGAGCGTGTCAACAGAAATTTTAATGTAGTGGAGTTATTTTTTGTGGCCATACAGCGGTTCTGAAGACTACCGTATGTGTCTGTACTTGAGTACTTATAACTTTGGCACAGATGGCTTCCAGAGCCCAGCAGGCGGTGGCACGCTCTGTTTAGGTTCAGGTGTTCATGGAGGGGTCGACTGGATGAGGAAACTCGCTTTCCGTTATCGAAGAGTAAAGGAGATCTATAACACATACAAGAATAATGTAGGAGGTGAGTGAAGTGGATAATAATAATATTTATAGCTGATAATCATTATTATACAACAGACATTTCCAGTTCTTTATTTTAATATGATGTGATTTTAAGCCATTGTAACATAAATGCGTAGGCTATATATACAGTAATTTAAAAGGACATTCCACTTTTTTTGAAAATATGCTCATTTTCCAGCTCCTCTAGAGTTAAACATTTGATTTTTACTGTTTTGGAATCCATTCAGCCAAACTCCGGGTCTGGCGCTACCACTTTTTGCATAGCTTAGCGTAATCCATTGAATCTGATTAGACCATTAGCATTGCGCTAAAAACAATAATAACCAAAGAGTTTTGATATTTTTTCTATTTAAAACTTATATAATAATAATCAAGGACTTTGCCGCCGTAACATGGCTGAAGGAGGCGCAATGATTTTTTGCAGTGCCCGAAAATAGTCCCCTGCTATTATAAGTTACCAAGGGGACTATTTTCAGGCGCTGTGTAATATCATCGCGCCTCCTTCAGTCATGTTACAGCAGCAAAGTCCTTGATTATTACACCAGAATGAGAGTATAGTTCCTAGTCATATCGGATCGGCCTAGAAAATCTCAACTTTTAATTTTCCGTCAGTCTTAGTACACAATGTAATTACAGAAGAGTCAAGTTTTAAATAGGAAAAATATCAAAACTCTTTGGTTATTTTTGAGCGCGATGCTAATGGTCTAATCAGATTCAATGGATTGTGCTAAAATATGCTAAAAGTGCTAGCGCCAAACCTGGAGATCAGCTGAATGGATTCCAAAACGGTAAAAATCAAATGTTTAACTCTAGGGGAGCTGGAAAATGAGCCTATTTCCCCCCAAAAAATGGAGTGTGCCTTTAACCTATGCTAGTATTAACCCATTGTTGGGTCAAATATGAACATTTTCTGAGTTCCTTTAACCCAACGTCTCTTTTTGACCCTACGCTGATTAAAAATAATTAGCAATTTTTTATAATATTATTAATATTTTGTTGACATTCCAAGCACAACTAAGCAAAACAAAAACATTTTTTTAATACATCTTTAATGATATATTTGAATAAAGGGTGAAGACGTCAGTTTTTGGGCACTAGTGCATATATTGTACACCTGTGACCACACATCATTGTACGGTTATGCTAAATATTTGTATACGTGGTAGTTGCAACATGGGTAAAATATGGGTGTTACCACAATTATGGGTGTTGTGTCAATCAACACCTCTTTATTGTGGTAAAATCTGTGTAAATCATGGCCTCTTACTGTTTTATGTGGACTTAAAACAGAGATTGATGGCACTTGTTTGATGGGTTGTGTGTTTGCTGTAGGTTTGTTGGGCAGTCCGAAGCGAGAGGAATGGTTACAGTTAAGGAGAGAGATGGAGGTTTTGACAGACCTGTGGCTCACACAAGCACTAAAGGCTCTCGCTCTCATCAACTCCAGGTGAGGCATCTTCACCATATCCTTACTGTACGTTTACACCGCTGTCAAAAATTACGCTATTAAAAAAATTGTGGATGCTCTCATGATTGAATGCATCTTCCATTGGTTTCCGCATTCCGATTGGTTGATGCCGAACTGCATCTCATACCTCATTACCATAAAGTTGACCTGATTTCAACTTTTCTCAACGTTTACACCGTCCAAGAGGCACGTTTAAAATGAGTGACCTCCGGCCAGTTTGACGCTCTCGCCGGTTATGTGTGAACACACGGTTAAAAGTTACAGCAGTTGCTCAAAGGAATATACAGGGTTAAATTAAAATAAACAGCTATTCTAGCGCTAGCTGTGAATGCTTACAAATAATGCAAAATTTGCTAAAGTTTATTACGGCAGATGCCTTACTTGAGCCCTATTTGGGGGACGGGATGGCTCTTAAAAGCACAGATCCATACACACTAAATAAATGGTTGGTTGTTTCAACTCGTGGTTGGATCAAATGTGGACTTTTTTAAAGTTAACTTAAACTCGTTTTCTCCCTATATTGAGGGGTTCCTTTATGAAAATGAACCATGGTTTTATTATAGTAAAAGTGTAGTAATGTTTTTTTTTTTTGGTGTATTGATTACTATCAGCAAAAACATGGTTTTACTACACTAACCATGGTTTAACTATAGTTTTTGAAAACCATGATTGTCATAGCCATGGTTATTTTGTGGTTACCATGGTTTTACTACAGTAACCATGTTTTTTTAGTTTTAACTGTACAGTAGTAAAACCATGGTTAATTTTCGTAAGGGGTTGAATCAACCCAATATTTTTATGGAATGTATTTTAAGAGTACTCGGGTGATTCTCACGAAAACTTGGTTTTAAAAATGTCAAGCATGAAAATGTAAAAATTGCTTAAATTTACTTTTTTTCCCACCAGACATTGAAAAACAAAGTCTGGAGTAAATGGGAACATTCATTTAAAAACTTTTACTTATCATTTAACACTTTTTGTAACATAATTAAAAAATTTGTCCTAAAAAATCTCATTACCGCGACAGTCAGAAAACATCAACACTGACATATTTTCAAAATGACATGACAAACCTGAAAGAACATAATTTGGAGATTCTGCACATGCATTTAAAATCAAAGTATTATGTTTCTATTAATTAAATTAACATTTAATAAGCATCTGTTGCGGTAATGATAATCAAAATGTCGTGTAAGCATTCTGACAAGACAATATTTCAAATTAACTGTAAAAAAATGATCTTACCTGGTAGCCATTTTGAATTAACTGGTCCATGTGCTTGGTCACTCAAAATCAAACTTTATTAAAATTCTGTATGTGTGCTTAAACTGTTCTCAAAAAGTGTTGCGGAGGATGAGAACATCAGGCATGGACACATCATTTTCCTAATTTTTCTTCATTATTATTATACATAAATATTTAGTAAATATTTTTTCTGTCATCTAAAGTAGTCTAGCAAAACATCCATTTATTTTTTTTCTTAATATTTTTGTGTTAATTTGATTAAATTACAACATTACCGCAATGTGTCTGGCTGTGTTTGAACATGCGTTATGAGAATTTCAGCAGAAAATGAGATAAAATTTCCAATTATAAATTCTTATGTTGAAATCACACATTGTGCAAGGTAGAACACAGTATTGTGTTATTCTGATGCTTTTTAATGTTACTATATTACACATTTTAAAGCTAAAATCATTAGTGCCGTGCTGTTTCAATGGTTTCGTGAGAATCACCCACTCGCTCCATCCAAATAACTGCTTCTGAGATGAATGTGGGGGCTAACAGTAGTTCACAACATTTACATTAAAACTATTTAGGTTTCAAGACCTGGTCGCATCAAACAAGAACATTCATCAGATGTATGCATAGACCATCAATTAAAAACTAACACAGATGAACGTGTGTAAACAAAACACTGACTCAGTTTTCAGTAATGCTTTTAATATTGCAGTCAAGCAGGGACATCTTGCCAGATGCTTTAAAGGCAAAAAGGTTTATTTGTTTGTTCTTTTCAAACTGAGAGACGTGTAAACCTGCTGTAAATGCTGGTAGTTAGTCATACATTCAACCTGTAATATTTTTTTAATACAAGACTTGTGATACAGCAAGTTAAAACAGTTTTGTGTCAATCAAGCATAATGAGTTTGGCAAAAGTGTGATTTTATTAATTGATAGATTTATGATACTGTCATTCAGTACTTATCATGTCTTGATTTGACAAGTTTCTCTTTTTATATGCTAAAGGCAAAAAGGGACATTTTTTAAATTAAAAGTTAAAATGAAAGTTTAATCTCATTTACTGCCCTTCCAAAGTTGGAAATCTTATCAGTTTAAACACCATATGGGTTTAATAAGAGAATATAAAAATGTAAAATCATATTTGAGTGATATTTTCCTTTAGATATGACATTAGATAAGTTACATTGATTTGTTTTCTTCTCAGACCAAACTGCGTAAATGTGATGGTGACGACCACACAACTCATTCCGGCTCTTTCCAAAGTGCTCCTCTATGGGCTTGGTGCCGCTTTTCCCATCGAAAACATCTACAGTGCCACCAAAACAGGTTTGCTGTCTCTACAGTTTGTGCATATCTCTTAATCATGTGTAAAAACTCACATCTAACATTGTGAAAATCTTGCAGGTAAAGAAAGCTGTTTCGAGCGAGTGACTCAGAGGTTTGGTCGGCGAGCCGTGTACGTGGTCGTAGGAGATGGCGTAGAGGAAGAGACAGTCGCAAAAAAGGTATGCAAGTCAAATCTAAATCTGAAGATGTATAAAAATTCATTTTAACCAAAAGAAGCCAAAACGAATCATTCATTAGCTTTATTAATTGTCTCATTTTTAAAGATTTTGTGATAAATTAGAGCATTCTGGAAAATAAAATGTTTTCTACATTTAATTCATTGAATGAATAGAAATGTATTGGTGCACAGCCTTATTGGGCAAATAAATAACTGCTTCATCATGCTAGTTAGTTCTGTAACCCTATACAAGTATTTAGAGCAGGGCTAGTCCACTGTACATGACAAACTATGGCCTGCGCGGGGTGGCAACCATTTGCGGGTGCGTAATTTTTGGATCCAATTTGAGCTTTGGATGCATAAAAAAACTTGTGCGACTACACTGCATGTGACACGCTGAGCGGAAGTGATGTATTTATGTGCAAGGTGAAATTTATTAATCCTTTTATTGTTTGACTTTATCTACCAAGCCTAAGGTGACATTGGAGTAAAAAAAATCTAAAGTTTAGTTTCATGTGCTCACGTGAAACTTTTATGTGCTCACGCGAAACGTTGATGTGCAAAATTTTTTACGTATAGTTTCACGTGCGCACGAGATAGTCTCATGCAAAACTTAACTTTTTTTAATTTTTGCTCCATGTCCCCTTAGGGGCACCATATTTATCAGTAACACTTGAATCCTTAAAAAAACGATTGATTACTGCTAAGTATATTATACATTTTTTTAATTAATTTTTAATTATTAAGTATAAATATATTTGTAGATTAAAGGTTCTCACACTGTAACGAGCTTCTTTACGATTAAACAGAAATTTCATTACGACTGCCACAAGGGGGCGAACACCAACAGTCGTGTCCGAATGTAGCGTACAATGGAAAGGGAGTTTATCCTATATATTAAAAAAAAAAAAAATGAAGTGCAATTTTAGTCATTAGGAGAAGACTATGGGGTGGTTTCCCAGACAGGGATTAGGCTAAACCAGGACTAGGCCTCAGTTTTCTTAGGAAATATAACTATTTTTTTGCAAACATGCCTTACTAAAAACATTACTTGTGCGCATTATGAGGCAAAACAAAGAGCACTGATGTACTTTAAGATATCTCAGTGCAAGTTGTTGTCAGTTTGGACAGCTCTTACATTTATTTTAGTCTAGGACTAGTTTAATCTAGTTAAAAAAACACCACCCCTATATGTTGTGAATACTTGAAATGTAACAATTTATATGAAAGTTAAACAGTTATCAACAAAGCAAGTTTAAGAGCTCTGCATTATAAAAAAATACATGTGTTGATTATCACTTTTTAGTGCAATATTCTAGTTGCACTAACTCTTGCAATGTTAAACTGCAATTGTTGTTAAAGTGCAACTTTTTGGAAAATGCATTTTTTTTATATATGACCTATAACAAAAAGTAACAAAAACAACATAAGTTATAACATATATAATAATAATTTATATATAATGGCCCCTATCACATTTATAATTTTAACATCTGGCCCTCGAAGAAGAGTACTTGAAGACCCCTGATTTACTATAAATATATCTCTTAATAAAGATGTTACATTGTTGTATTGTGCAGAAGAACATGCCCTTCTGGAGGGTGACGTGCAGGGCCGACCTGGAGGCATTGAGTCACGCACTTGAGCTGGACTACCTCTAGAGAGCAGCATCTGCTCGCCAACACTTCATCCTCCTGCCTACCGCTGCGATGCAGACATGTGCGCTTGACACAAATCACATGACCAAGCCAAGGACTGCAGAGCCAATCAGCAGGGAGTGGCACTCTGACTGGAAACATTTGCTTCAAATCAATCCAAGATCAACGTTTATGTCTCTTTCTCGCTTTCCACCTGAGACGAGTATCGTTTCTTTCAATTTCTTTTTCTTAACCACAGCACTGCACTGAACAGACAGACCTGAGATTTGTCGTAAAGAATTCAAGGCATTGGCTATGTTCGGTTTAGCATACTAACGTACGACTCTTTTCTAGTAGGCATTATATGTATCGACTGTACTGTATGTATTGACTATGACCTACAAAATTGGAGTGCATACTGTGTTGCAAACTGTATCCCACAATGCAATGTGGTTGACTTGACTTTCCCATCTCCTTCTTGATTTATTGTTTGGACTGTGAGATCAACCCTAGAAAATAATTGTTTCAGGATGCCACTCGGTCATGAGATTACAGGGATGCATACTACTGTTTGAAGAGTTTAACGCTGCATAATGTTTAATGTTTCACTAACTTTTATAAAAAAATATATATTGAGAGCAGTATACAGTGTATACTTGAAGTATGCAGTAATGTTTCTTTTCCAAACATAGCCGTAGTTACAGTATCAAAATCACATATAAGGAATGGGTTTAGCTGTTCGGTGTCAAACACTATTACAAATCGATAAACAGGGGTGTACAGATTAAAGATTTTAGATTTACAAAGTTGTTTTTTATTTGATGAGTTGCAGAAGTGTGAAAATAAGAAATGTTTCACAAAAAATGATTTTAACCAATTGTTCGAAATATAAATAAAATATTAAATTACCGCAAAACAATGAATAAATGCATGAATGAATGAATGAATGAAGGAATGAATGTATGAAATGTATGTTATTGTACTTAAACCTTATAACTAATCCCACACCTTTATATGAGTACAAAGTACTGTAAATCCAGCTAGTTCAATCCAGAACAACCCTAAAGAACTAGATTTCAATAGAAAACTAACCATAATAGCCAATAGCTGCTGATAGAAAAACACAATCAAAATAACTTAAACATCTCTCTCTCTCTCTCTCTCTCTCTCTCTCTCTCTCTCTCTCTCTCTCTCTCTCTCTCTCTCTCTCTCTCTCTCTCTCTCTCTCTCTCTCTCTCTCTCGTGCCTGGAAGACTTTACTGTATGTGGTTTGTTACTGGATGTATATTTCTTTAATGTCTCTTTTACTCTGAGGTTTATATATACTGTATACTGTATCTACTTCCCTGATCATACAGCATCTGTAGGACTTTTCTCTGACCTGCATGTGTTCATCACACAGTCTGCTCTTTTGCTATGATTTGTATATACGGTTTTATTGTTGATTTGTTTTTGGGCTCATTATAATAGAATAAAGATAAATTAATTTCATTCTCAAGCCTTTCTTATTAAAGCAACACATTGACAGCGATTAAATGATTCTCATGAAGAAATGTCATTTTCACCTCAAATTCATGGAGAATTATTTAAAATAAAAATAATTATGTCTGTATTGTGCACTGTAAAAAATACTTTGCTGCCTTAAAGTTTTTTTTGGAATCAACTCGGATTTACAAGTCATTTCAACTTACTATTATTTATCTTGACTAGAGATGAGTTGTTATAACTACAGGTGAGTTGTTATAACTTATAAAATTAAGTTCACTTTTCTCAACTATATTTTATAACTATATTTTATAAGTTGTGACAGCTCATTTCTGTTGACATGACTTGTAAATCTGAGTTGATTTAACAAAACAAATTAAGGCAGCAAAGTATTTTTTACAGTGTGACATTTTAAGAGTTAACAAGTGATATTTTTTTCCTAAAATCTACCATAATGTAAAAATAAATTAAGATTAATAAGAATTGGGGAAATGTCAATGTTATTAAAATAATGTCAATGGAAACTTAATTATAAAATATGCCTTATTTTCTTACATAGACATAACATTTAATTTGGGGTGGAAAATGAGTTTGACATGTCTTGACAGTTTTTTTTTATATTTCCTAGTAGTTAAGTCATTAGGATCTATAATTAAAAAATGACAAGGTTAAAATTATGTTTATTTGTACAGCTGTGGGAAAAATTAAGAAACCACTCCAGTTTTGCCTTTAATTATTATTTCTACATATATTCTGGGCTGCGTTCTCCGAAACTACCTTAACGCTACGTCGTTCTTAAGTTGTACCTTAAGCTGTACCTTATCGCTAATACCTGTTTTCCGAAACGTTCTTAGTTACGTATCACTTCTGTAAGTCGTTCGTTCGGAAGGTTGGTCTGGAGCACTCTTAGCTATACCTTTTCCCACATGATTTCCACTAGGGGCCATCAGTTTCATAAAAGCTTACATTGTAGTCTGTATAACTAAATATTTGTAAAAAAATGCAATACACTCCGTGTTTAATTAGGCAAATATTTTTATATTTAAATAATAAAACATTTACATAATTAGACATCATTACATTGATGGTTGTTAGATTTTTAATTATGATTTCCAAAGGGACATCAACTGCGAACTATTACATGCTACATGATTAAGAAACTATTTAAAAAATATATTTTGGGTGATGGAGTTGGTGAAACTGGCAGCTATACAGCGAATCCTACTATTTCATTTGTGCATTTCATATCCGTTAAATCTTAGTCTAACGGCTAGTATTTTAGCTGCATAAATAAATCAGGTAAAATTACAAAAACTAATTATGATTATTCATGTTAATTCGACTTTGCATCGAAGTTTTTTAATGTTTTATTACTTTGAGGCAACTGCATGCCATATTCTTTATAAACATTCAAAATAAACTGTGCACTTGATTACTGCTTGTATAGTCTAAGGTCGACAAAATGTCCATATTAAAACTAATCAAAGCTAAAATCTAAAGCAATCATACTATATATTTATAGGCTATTAATATTATATAATATTTGATATGTTATATTTAGACAGACAGGCTCCAGAAATGCGTCCATTAAGCTTTATCCGCATTGTTAACGCGCTGCTTGTGCATACAGTGTCCAAGCACAATAAACGCGTGAACTAATGACAACAGCAGTTTGTTTTTATATACTTTAAGTGTAATGCACAGCCAAGTACTTGCACAACCCACTGTATTCCCCTGTGCAACGCACTTATTGGGAACCCCTAATATAAATGATCCTTTCAAGCCATAGCGGATGAATTGGAGCAGTTTAAACATGATACGTTTGGAAATAAAGTTGCGGGTTTTGCACGGGTTTGATATAAAATATAGAAGGTTGAATTTAGTTGTTTGCAATTTGAAATATTTTTTACCAGATATTCCTAATAAATTGAACTTGAACTATTTCTAAAATGTTTATTTAATAAAGAACACCGCTATCTCATAACGCAGCGAAACCTATTACATGAAGTGAATAATTGATTGTCGAGCAATCGATATCAACCTATTCAGCACCTCCACCATGGACAGCACCCGCTAAGGTCGAACTTAAGAAGGTTTACCTTAAGCAACATCCTAAGGGATAGTTCGGAGAACACACGTAGGAAAGGTATACCTGTAGTTAAGGTTTAACTTAAGAGTCTTCGTAGCGCGCTAAGAGACAACGTTATCGGAGAACGCACCCCTGATCATTACAGTCCAGTGTTTGTCGAATTTCAACTAAAGCAACCATTTGGAGTGACATAAAGTCATCAAACAGCAAATGTAAAAGACATGACAAAACCCATGAAAGATGTGAATAAAAAAATCTACACTGAAAAAATGATTAATTAAATTTACTACATTTTTTAAGGTAAGTGGTTGCAATCAATTTATTTAAGCTACATTTAAACAAAAGTTTTTTATTTTATTTGTTTTTTCTATTTTTTTTAAATGTAGCTCAAATAAATTGATTGCAACCACTTAAAAAATGTGTTAAATTGAATGAATCATTTTTTTCCAGTTCAAGGTTTTCCAAAAAAAAATCCTAAAAACAGATAAAAACTTGTATTTAGTTGTTGAAAAATGAATTTGAACTTGTTTTCTTTGCAGTATTAAAATTTGGAAAACACTGCATGTTTTTTTTGTTATTTTGAACATTTTTGTAGTAAATAAATGTAAATAAAAACATTATTTTTATTAAGAATTTGGTAAAGATTTTGTCGGTAGCTGACAAAATGAAACAAAAAATATAATTTTACCTAATACCTAGTAAATCTAGAAAGGGAACATTAAAATTGTCTATTATTTGTATGTGCACAAATACTTCTCTCACTGTAGTTTTGCCAGATTTAGAGCGCCACCATGTGGCTAAACAAAAATCAGCATTTTATAATAAAAACAAAGAATCTTGAATGAAGCAATTTGCAGTTAAGCAGCTAAAATACAAAATACATTCTTAAAAATAAATGTGCTACATCATACACCAGTTTTGTTTATAAAAGGTTCTTAGATTATAGAAAACAAAAGGTAAGAAAGAAATGTTTTTTTAGAAGAATGGTTTGTTGAGGAACTAAAAATAGTTTTTACATGGCATCGCTGTGAAAAACCTTTAAAGCACCTTTATTTTTAAGAGTGCATGCATATACAGCAAAAACCAAAACGTATTTTGACAATATATGATAACAAATCAACATACAGGAACAATAAAGACATGCATTTAGTTAAAGGCACTGCCAACATACTTAATAACTTAAAAAATAATGTAGCATAAATATAAACATACTGTAAAAATGTATTTGCTGCATTACATTTTTTAGTTTAATAAATTTAGTTTAAATTAACTTATAAAAATTATACAGTTTGTCCCATATTTGTACTTCAACTGCAGATTTGATTTTCTAAAAGTTTGCCTGCTTACTCTTTTGTGTTTTGTTTACATAAACACAGATCATACCTACTTGCTTATTAAGACACTACTCGGATGATAAAAGAGGGAGTTTTATAAATACTTACATAACACTTACATAACACTTATTTTTACATTAGTCACTTAAAAACATAAAAACCATTACAGTATAAAGATAAAACGCTGTAAAAAATACTGGACTAGAAGCACATCAATAAAGCAGTTAACTACTGAAATACTGAAAAATCAACTACAGTATATATAAACAGAAAAATGAAGACTTTTAAAAAATAAATATAGACACTTATTGTTTTATTTAAAAATAAACTTTAGTTTAATTTAATATATGCAGATTTGACATTGACCGACTTAACTCATCTGTTATCAAATCATGCCAGGATAAGAAACTCAATGGTCTATAAAACATTTTTTATCAATGCAACTCAGACTTTTGATCTGTATATCTATATAAAATTAAACAACAAAATGTATTATTAAATGATAACAAAGCTCTTTAGCAAATGACTCCAAAGGTGCAGAATACAATCCAGCATTAGTGGGTCAAACTTTATAAACAACAAGCCAAACCCATACATTTTCAAGTGCTGCCACCTGCTGGAACTTTACCCCAAATACACCGGCCCATCTTCATAACAACTCCATTTACTCACATTATTTGTTCAAAAATCAATAAACTTCTTTCAATATGGCCCATGACCCATTGGCTCTTTAACCAGCAGTCTGCACATGTTGTCAATGCACCTTTTCACCTTGAGTTTGTGCCACACTAAATGAAGCTGCTAAACACAACCTGCCCCAGATCAGAGTCATTGTGTGCCCAACATTTATTTGTCCAGATAATGTTGACAGATAATACCCAACGCTTGTACAGGAATGTTTGGATGAGTTACATCAGAGCACAACGTTCCCTACGACCCACGGCAGCGCCCTTTGATTGATGCTTACAACCCTGTTGTGCCCTTGAGTGGGTTTTATCTCAAAGCAAATGTCAACGACTCACCTCGTGAGTTTGTTTTTCAAATGAAGGTGTAGCAGAGTTCACCGGGGCTATCCTACAACCATTAAAGACCATTGTATGACGTGTAATATTGTGTAATATCTAGATTGCTATAATATATGCAAAGGAAAACCATACAGGACATAACCAGAAATGTTCAGGCCGAGCTAAACCAAGCAAGGTGATGAATTAAATGTTTTTCTTGGGAACAGAAAGTCTCCCACACTGTAAAAATGCAGCATTTTTGTCAAATAATAAACTTATAGTTTTATGTTAATTTAAAAGTTTTGACCTATGGTAACTTGAATGCTAACTTATAAAAACAGTGTTTTTTACAGTGTAATAGACCTTATATCTCACCAGCAATGATTTTAAAGCACTTCATATGTTTGTTAGTATTAATATTAACTTTAATACTTTATGACTAGCTCATAAATTGCAAATAAATTGTCTAAAAATTAAACTAGGTTTGGGAAATTTAGTGAAATTTTTTAATAATAAGCTTGCAAAAGCTGGGAATTTAAAGGTTGACGATTAAAATTAAAATTATAAATAAATTTTAATAAAAAATTTAAAAAAGTAAAAAAATAAAAAAATAAGTATAAAGTAAAAAAGTAACTCTTTACAATAAAGTTGTATTTGTAACAACACTGAAAAAAATGATTCTGTGCCTTAGTAAATTTAACTTAAAATAAATTATTAAATTCTATTAAAAAAATGTAAAAAGTAAAAATAACACAAAAAATTTAAGTTAATTCTAAATTAACAAATTATTGAGTAAATTTCACTTAATTTTATTATGTAAAATCCACCCAAATTTGTAAAGGGAAATTTTGTGTTGAAACTACTTGAATTATTTAAGTAAATATAACTAACTAGGCAGTGGGCTTGTACTTCCCAGCATGCTTTGCATGGGACTGCATTTGGAGAGTAAAATTTGAAATTAAACGCTATTTTTTGTGTTTTTAACAAAAAAGAAAGACTTGTTAGTGTTTCAGGTTAAATTATCTTTGAGATTTAGAAGAGTTTCTGTTTCTGTTTTAAGTTTTGTGGTTACCATCATTCAGAAGAGTGGTGCTTGTGTATAGACAATAGGCGACACGATGAAAATCATGATGTAAGCAATAACTGTGCTTATGCCAGTAATGAGATCTATTGAGTCTCTTCTTACTTGCTCAACATAATGTGGCAGTTAAATGTGAAAAGTTAAATAGAATAAGAGATTAAAAAAATGATTGGATTATCTTTATTTTAGTATGTAGAAATTAAACCATTAAATTGATTTGTTTGCACATAATTAATTTTAGTGTACTGAACATAAAAAATTGAGCAAATTCTACTCAAAATAATTATGAATATAATTAATCTGAAATTACATATAAAATATAAGTACACTCAATTGATAAATTATAAGTACACTCAACTTAAAAAATATATCTGGAGTTAGATAAATTAATTGTGTGCATCTTCTTGTCATAATAAAATTAAGTAAATTCAACATAACATTTTTTTCAGTGAATTAGATGCATAAGCTAACATGAACTAACATTGAACAAAACTAAAGCATTTATTAATCTTAGTTCAAGTTAATTTTAGCATTTAATATATTATTAAAATCAAATGATTAAAATGTTAACATCTGTTAGAGAATTAATAAATGCTGAAAAACTATATTGTTTGTTAATATTAGTTAATGCATTTACTAATGTTTACTAATACAACCTTATTGCACAGTGTAAAGAAGTCAAACAAACGACTATGCACTGTAAAAAAACTTTGCTGCCTTAACATTTTTTCTTAAATCAACTCAGATTTACAAGTCATGTCAACAGAGATGAGTTGTCACAACTTATAAAATATAGTTGAGAAAAGTTAACTTAATTTTATAAGTTATAACAACTCACCTGTAGTTAGAACAACTCATCTCTAGTCAAGATAAATAATAGTAAGTTGAAATGACTTGAAAAAAGTATTGCAAAGTATTTTTTATAGTGTGTAAATAAATTAAATATATATTACAACTTAGACTTTCTTTATTTATCCCCAAAGGGAATATTTTAAAACAATTATAAAAAATAAACAATCATTATTATTTAAAATGATTTTTTTTATTAAACTTTCACAATGAGTTACTTAAAATAATTTAATTAATAATCTATATTAATACTATTAATATAGGTTCTTATCTCAAATAAATACATTTTTTAACCACTGTTGTCTTTCTTGTTTCTCTAGTAAAAGACACCGAAACAGCTGCAGATAAACTGAGAAGTCAAAAACAAAGTTTCACCTGCACATTGACTTGTTTATTAGTCCAAATGTTCAAATATGATGTAGATCAATTTTATGTTGATTGAATTATGTACGCAAACTCAAAACCCACACACATTCAACACCGGCTGTTGACCCCTTGACTTATTTGTCATCTAGCATTCAGCATAACAAGTTTATGGCTACAAAGTCTATTGCGTTCAAGAGTCCATGCCGATTGAGACTCTGAGGAGCCGTTTTACGGAGGGTTCGAGGGGAAGCACAGAAGCTGCGAGGCAAAGTAACCTTGGTCACCCATCATTGATTACACAGTTCACTCACTCGTATGGCCTTGTTGCACTCTATGGTCAGGAGACTGACATGATCCAGCAGATATCATCTCATGCACATACATGCACTTACATCATAGATGTACAATCTCAGAAGCCTCTCACCTGTGGTGCGTCTGATATGCTTTCTTGTAAATCAGCATTTTCTATGTATGGATTCGAAGTGGTTTTTCTTAATGGCTTGAGATTAAGCGAAAGTATTTGATAAATGTATAATGCATGCCGAGAGTATTGGGTAATAAGATGCACGGCATTTAGAGGCTTTTTCATCTGACCTCCTCTTGTGATAACAAAATATTTTTATGAATAACTTTATTAAACATCATTAGCTTCTTGCAGATAATTAATGTACCACATTCAGAAATATACCAAACATTGATATATTTTAAAGAAAGTCAAGTTTATTGAATTTATTTATCCATGGACCCCTGCCAGACGGTCAGTACATCCAGGAGTTTGACAATGGATGACTTACAAATTATAATATCTATTTTCTCATGATCCCACAGATTATATGATGATATTCTTGGACTCCATTCAGCTTTTGAGACTTTAGATAAACATTTCTGAAATATGTAGTCATTTTGTAAATATTCTCCTTCTAGGAGCATCTATGAAGTAAGACGTGGGACACACTGGACAATTTTTTACAACTTAAAAGATTTTAAATGCGTGGGAGACAACAGACATAGTGACAGTGTCAAATAATTTTAACAACATAATCTTCAGAACGCACACTGGATGATTCAACCAGGCCGCGAGATTACACACGTGACGACGAATTCAAAGTGACGCGAGATCTCACAGAAACACAAAATCAAATGTGACTTGAGAAAAACAAATGTTGTGGTTATTTTTGCATGACACACTATAAAAATTTATATTCTTTCTCATTACTCCTTCTTCATGTCATTTGTTTTCATTTCTTTCATTTGTGGGTGTCTTTCAGCTATAAAAGCAAACAACATCCAGTTGAAGCTTGCACGCTCTTATTGGTTATTGCAGCTGTCACGTCAAAGGCAGCACGATTAAGTTTGATATTTACGATTTGGGATCAGAGAGGCTCGAGAGCAGCAAAATAATCACAATGACACCACACACCGGAGGTTTTTTTTGGACAAAAAATCAGCTGCAGTAAAACACTAATCGGGTCACCCACCCTTACGATGGCTGCGGGTGCAAATTGGGCTTAAAATCTACATGTGTGTAGCCAGCCTGTAGCAAGATTTTGTCATTTCACAATGCCGGCTGCTACCCAGTCTCACGAGGTTTCGTGATATAGTCAGGTAATTTTTGTATTCTTTTTTCGTGATATTATCACAAATTTCCGCAATTTTTCATGATCGTAAAATGAATTCCTGTTTTCGTGTGATTATCACGTATCGGTTACTCAACTGCTTTTTACTATTTTCAAACCATTGTCGATTCGGGTTAGATTTGGTGCTTGCATTAGAATGTCACTTTATACATTGGTTTATACTATTTTTTCTGATTTATTTTTTATATGTCGCCTGGCGTTAGGGTTAGAGTTGGGTTTGGGTAGGGATGTCATTTGATGTAAATCTAACCCTAAACTGAAGTGACAATGGTAAGAAAATAGGACAAAACAGTTGAGTAACCAATACGTGATAAACTCACGAAAACAGGAATTCGTTATACGATTACGAAAACACGGAAATTCGTGATAATATCACGGAAAAAGAATTAAAAAAATATGTGACTATATAACAAAATTTCGTGAGATTGGGCTGCTATAGAGCACAAATGTCTTTTTTGTGCCACCCAGCACAAATTTTTATAAATGGTTTTTCATGTCTCTGCCACGACTTTCTTTATTGTGTAATTAAAAAAAAAAATCTCATAGTTTTTTCCTATTTTTAAATCATTGTCGCTTGGGTTTAGGGTTAGATTGGGGGTTTGTGGATGCAATTTTATGCATTGGTTTCTACATGTTTTTTGTCCGCTTTAAAAACTATTCTCATCTAGAGTTGGGGTTTGGGTAAGGAAGTCGCAAAAAGTGATTCTAACCCCAACCCCAAGCGACAATGGTAAAAAAATAGGATACATTTCCGTGAGATTTGAACTTAAAATAGTAGGTTAAATTGAATTGCAAAAAAAAAGTAATTTTACAGTGTACTGCAAAATCAAAAAAAGGACATAAGATTTTATTAATTATATTAATTTCCTTCATGAAAATATAAAACATAATTTTTAAGATTTTTTTCTAACACAACAGATGTATTTATGGTTTAGTGATTTGGTATGCAGCTGAAACCATGCTATGTGAAGTTGCAAGGGTTGAGCTACAGTAAAAAATATTTGCTGCCTTTTTTTGTTTAAAGGGTCGGTTTAATGCTATTTCATTCATTCTGATTTATTAACACAGTTTAAGAGTTGTAGTCCTCATGCTAAACATAAGCAAAGTGTCAAAAAAGCAGTTGAGCTTGTAACAGAGTATTTCTGAGCCAAACTCAAGCCTCCTTTTTCCTACAAGTTTTGGAAAGTTTTTTTCAAATGGGGGTATCCGTTACGACTGATTGACCCCATATTCCTTTTATGGGTCTTTACTCCCAGAAAAGCACGCCTGCCGTGCACGTCAAGTGAGAGCGGGAACGCGCATTAGCATTGCTCCGTCGAGTAGAAGTCACCGGTATCATTGCACAGCACGCGACAACTTTGTTTTAGCAAGATAGTTTGACAAAAGAAGTGTGTTTTTTGGATGTAAGGAGAAGAAAACCTTATTTAGCTTTCCCTGTCGTAAGACAACAGTGGATGCAGTTTGTTTTTCCTGGACAGCAACGTAATTGCGAATGAGTTTGTTTGATCCAAGGCTGTATTTCGGAGAGGACTGCTTTACAAACAAGGTTCAGTTTGACGCCGGATTTTCCACTTTTTTACAACTATTGGAGCGGTTAAACCTTTAAAAGACCCCGTTTAGGAGTCACAACCACACGCGTAAGTAATTCAAAATCTCACGTGTTTTGTTTGCAATCGCGCATACGTGCATGTAATGTAAACAACACCAACAACAGCACTTTGTACTGCATTTACAACATTTACACCTTATAAAACGGGCAAATGCTGTTTAAAAACTGGATTATGTTGCTTTTTTATTAAAATAGTGGATAAACAAGCAAGGATTAATTACTTGATAGAGACGTCCTGCTGTAATCGTTGCTGCCATTGTTCCTGTTCGTCCATTACTGACTAAGTATCCGATTCTGGACCATATGTATAATGTAAGGCTGGTTATTTAAAAAAAAAAGTTTTTTTAAAGTTTGATTTCTATCTATGTCGGCTGTAAATCCAAAAGTAGTATCCAAAGCTGCGCCTACTCGTAACTCTTCAGCTCCGCCTACCGCACGCCTTCAAGTGTTCGACCTTTTACGCCAAAAATCGGAAAGGCTGTTTTTTCTTTTATAAATCTGACAAAACGAAAGACTCTTTGGACATATGAATGATGAAATACTAATCTATATATAAGCAAGATTAACATTAGATTGGCAAAAACGTCTTGTGTTTAGCAGCTTTAATCAAATTGGCTTTTAGTTGCAGCCAGTGACTTCTTTTTCGAGGGCACACCCTGCGAAGCTCATCAAAATGTATGTAGCCCTTCATGTGTGTGGCTCATGTCATGTCAAAATATGTGTTTGGTGCATCATGTAAACTCATGTGCATAACGCGCCATGTCAAAATACGTGCCTGCTCCAGACGCTTCAAAGGATTTTATGATAAAAGAGATGTTCACGTTTGCCAGATACTCAATCTCATGTGTTATCAGAGTTTATTACACGGCTCTCTGGAATGCTTGATTCTGATTGGTCAGTTGAGACATTTGCAGGTTCGTTCTTTTCAAATAATAACCGCTCCAAAGTAATAACGCATAGCCGGTACTACTTGTACGATTAAAATCGCTCTGCGCCAATAAAGATTACTGTTTGGCGCCATCTTGTGACAAACACTGGACAACCACAATTAAGAATGGAAATTTTTGACATTAATTTTAACATGTACGGAAAAAACTAAACATTTAAACAGTGGATAGAAGAACGAACAACGACAAGACACAGAGAGCTTACTGAGACTGAACTTGACAAAATAGAGCATGACAGCTACGAAGCAACTCACAAAAAAAACAGAATGGGCATTAAAACTTCTCAAAGACTGGCTAAAAGAGAAAAAAATTGAGACAGACAAGTATGAAGCAGAGGATCTTAATAAGGTATTACGATCATTTTATGCATCTGTGCAAAGTTTCGTGGAAGGATAAAAATGTTAATTTAAAACAAATATGCCAATAAAATGGTTCAAATTCATATTCATGTCCAGTTTTTTTTCATATGTGGCAAGTAGCCGTGTAATAAGCGGGATAATGTAGAGGCAGCCTGTAGTTATCACAAAATAAGCCCCTTCAGTGTGATACAAGACCCTCCGCCACTGTCGGGGCTTATTTCCCGATAACTACTGGCTGCCTCTACATTATCCCTTACTTAGTGTTAAAAGTATTTTGTGAATGTGAGCGTCTCTTGCATCATAAATCCTTTCGACACATATGAGTTTTGACACGAACCACATAGGTTAACATGATGCACCGAACACATATTTTGACCTGACGAGCCACACACAACACCCCAAACATATATTTTGAATTTGCACCCCTCAAAAAGAGAAGTCACTGGCCACCACTGTTAGCTTAACAAGTCATTTCAACTTACCATTTTACATTTTGATTGCACTTTAACTTATAAATAAAAATCTTATCTTCATTTTGTTACAGTGTATTCAAAACCCAAAACAGAAAATTGAAATGACTTGCATAGCCAATGATTCAATGTTCAGGGGCGGTTTCCCGGACAGGGTTTCTAGTCTCAGACTAAAATGCATTTTTGAGCTGCCTTCATTTTAAAACACCTTGCACAGACACATCTTAACATATATCAGTGCCTTTGTTTTGTCTTAAGATGCACACTTGTACGGTTTGTTTTTAAACGTCCTAATATAAATAAGGCCTAGTCCAGGATTAATCTAAACCACCCTCCAGTGTATAACTTTTGTGCTTTGGCACTTTGACATTTAATATGGAAAGAACATAAAGTAGAACGTTCGAGACATTATTAGAAAAATGTGTGTGCTTCATTTCAAAATAATGACAGAAGAAAAGATGAATCACTTTAAAAATACTTTCTGCGAAATATAACTTTTTTCTTCCATTGGTTTTGGGGTGAAATGTGTCCTAGACCATTTTGGTGACATTTACTTAACTATGACCTGATTCATTTTAACACCGGGAATGTGGAATGGTGAAAACAGACCCATAAAAAGAGAGAAAGAGAGACGCTGGCATAGGTCATACAGTGCATGTTCCCAATCCCAGTGGATGGTGATTCACAGGTTGTATAGTTAATGGAGTTTAGCCCTCAGAACACAAGCACTCATTTGAACCCGAACTCTGGCACTCATACAACAAATAAACTGAGGAGATTGCAAACACACATAGTACACAAAAACATCTTCTGCTGATAGAGGCACAGTTTAAACAATGAACTACGATTTCTTTTTTATATGAGTATTTGCATAGGGGTTACTATATTGTTGTGAAGCTGGGCATCTCCATGTCAAACATCCAAAAGCAGCTATGCGCTACAACTGAATACTTGCGGTAGGTGATTTCTTCGAATGCCTCACCAAAAGAATGAACGTAGTAACAGACAGACCGTAAACGACAATGGCTCATGTTAAAACTATGAAAACGACCAGCAAAACAAATACATTTTTGGTTCCTGTGAGGAACATTCACATGCCACAGACTTGACTTTTTTATTTTTTAAGTTCAACACACTTGGCGCATCAGAAAGGCACAGTGTTTAGCTCGGTCGACCTTGACCCATCTTGGTCGTAACTAAGTGATGTTTAAAAGTACTGACCATTCCTTTAAACCACCTCAGCCCTTGGCCAGACCAACTTGGCTTTGGCAAGCCGGCTCACGGGACAAATGTTGAAATGATTGGTGACAAACATCAAACCACCTTTTTCCTGCCATCCAGAGGAAGAAACACAGCCGGGGATTTAATCTTTGGTTTGTTTCTTGCGGCTGAGAAGTAGTTGGGATTACTGCGCTCTCCTTGACCTGCTCAAACCAGTTTTTTTAGGGGCGGTTGTTATGCCTGTTTTCCAAAATGATGTCAGATTCCTTGAGTTCCCTGAGTGTAACACCAATTTTACGAGTGTTGTGCAAGCGTAAATTCTTCCCCCTGATAAAAGGCGAGGGGGAAAGTGTAACCCCTGGAATGTTTAAAGATATGTTTAAACTGGGACAGCTTGGTATAAATGTCTTGTTTCAGCAAGTACAAAAATCAAAACACTGTTACGTATTGGGTTGGTTTGGGTTTGCTATAGTTGTATGCTGTGGCAGCTGCAAGGTAAACGGGCAAGCAGCTGTCTATTATGAAAACAACTATCTAGTAATTCCCAGCATGCAATGGGGTGGCCTAATAAAGCCATTCAAAACTTCACGAAGGAATAGTTTATTGCTTTAAGGACACACTTTAAATCTCTGTCTAAGTATTAACCTTCGCAAATGTTTCTTAATTATATTTATTTGGAGAAATAAAATAAGATTGAGTTGAGCTTGTGAACATACATGGTAGAGTTATTTAACTAATGTGGATGGCTCAGATATTTTGGTCATGAATTAATTTAAAAGGATAGTTCACCCAAAAATGAATTTTCTGTCATAATTTTCCCATTCTCACGTTGTTCTGAACCTGCACTCAAAAAAATTATTCAGGCCCTTCTTAGAAATAACACATTAAAATTGTGTTCAATGAATTTAAAATAGCTAATTAAGAGCAATAAGTATATATATTTAATTAGTCTAACACAAAATGAATATGCACTATAATTTATTGATTTCGTTTTAATTGCGTTAACACAATTAGTTTGAGTCTGGGTTCTGGAAAAATAATTTCCCAGCATAGTTTGCATGCAACTGCTTTTGGAGAGTCATTTTTTATTTAAGTGTTATTTTATGCATTTTTAGGTAAAGAGAAAGACTTAATAGTGTTTAATGTCCGTATATCTTATTGTTTTAGAAGCGTTTGTGTATTTTTTCAAATAGTTTGGTTACCATCGTGCAGAAGAGTGGCGCTTGTGGTTAGGTTGTGGATGTGACATATTTTTCGCAATGAGCACTAACTGTGTTAATGCCTGTTTGGAGATCAGTCTCTTCTCACATGCTCATCCAAAGTATCATATGTTATTATTATTAGCATGCTAACATCTGCTTATGCTAATTAGTATGATATAAAAACGTTGTATATAAAAGAACAGAATTGAGTTTATCAGATTACACTACATTGAGTTATTTAAACTACGCTAAATCGAGTTATTCAAACTACACTAAATTGAGTTGAGTCAACTAATCGAGTATTGCCATTTACTTTAAATTGAGTTGGACTAACTCAATATATTTTTATTGTGTAAAGCAGTTTTTTATGAGTTAGGGGTACACATTCATATTGGATGGAAATCCTGCCCACAATTTTATTGAGTTAATCCAATTAATCATTTTTTTTAAGTGTGTATGAGTTTTTTATTTTTATTTTGATGACAAAAAAAGAAGATATTTTGATAAATGCACACAGCTAATTGTAACCATTGGCTTTCATAGTAGGCAAACTAATATTATGAAAGTATTGTAATAAATGATAAAGAAGATATTTTAATAAGTGATGGTAAGCACACATCGCATTTGTTTTTCCTACTATGACAGTCAATGGTCGCTATCTGCTTTGTGTTTACCATCATTTATCAAAATATCTTTTGTGTTCATCAGATAAAAAATGAATTTATAAAGATCTAGAACAACATTAGGATGAGAAAATGATGACAGAATTTTTATTTTTGGGTGAATCTCTGGTTGCATTTTTGCACTTGATCTCAAGGAAAGTCATATTATAGTTACAAAAAAATAGATATTTTTTGTGTCCATGGCACGAAATTGAGCTGTTTTCTTGTCTTGAGCACGAATTTCTTTGTCGTGTCACGCGCACCAACCCCAAGCGACAATGGTAAGAAACAATGAGAAAACAATACATAAAATGAAACGAAGAAAGTCGTGCAATGGACACAAAAACTTTTCATAGAAATTCTTGTGCGTGACACGACAAAGACATTTGTGCTCAAGACACGAAAAAAAGCTGAATTTTGAGCCATGGACACGAATAAATTAATAAAAATTTTCATGACTATAACACAACTTTCCACTATTCTTACAAGTTATTCATACATTTTTTATTCAAAACTAATCATTACTGTTTTAAGTAAAATGTAGACTGAATAACTAATTGCTAGTTGGTCAGACTAGTTCTTACGACACAGTCTTAACTTACTGGCAATGTTTATGCAACCGACCACTGAAAACAGCACATTGATATCTCCTTTGAGATGTGAGAGTACTGGGGTCTTTATTTCATCAAAAATGCATGTGTGTGTGTGGGGGGGGGGGGTATCTGCATTAGTACAAACGGCAATAATAATTACATCCCTCTATGCATTAAAGGCTATGAATTGTGTATCATATCATGCACAACTCTGATGTGTAACAACACCTTGTTTACCCGACTGTATGATTTATAGAAAACATGCACAGATATTCAAGCCAACATTTTCCAAAACATGTCACGTGACTCTATTACATCACTCTCTGTAAACACGTAAGTGAGCTGAGTAACTTGAATCCACTAGTAAGCATCGACTGTAGTCATTCATACCCATCATGACAACCACCGATGAGCTCATCATAACATCCCTGAATCTTATTTCAGTGACATCGGAAATGGGTAGAAGGAGTTCTACTTAAACATTTGGACGGTTTTACAGGATGCTTCCCGAAAGGTTAATGAGACATGTGGCTGTAATTTATTTCCTGCATCTGTTGGGTGCTGAAAGAATTATAAATAGAGCTGCTAGGAATCTGTGATGGTGGTCCCTCCTACAATATACGAGTCAAATCACTGACACATCTTCCTTTGGGGGACGCTGGAGGGGTCGAGTAACACCGTCAACACATGAGTATCAGCTATTTGTAACCTAATGTATGTAAACAATGATTTAAATACAGAATAAACTTTGATTATGCAATGTCGAGATACAATGACACCATCACTTTCCCTCATGTTTATCAGTCTATTTTCGTTATTTTTTGTCACACTACACAGTCAGCAAGACATGTAAGGTGTGTTCGACCTCATGCGGCACCGCAAGGTGATCAAAATAACGTGAGGGTGATTTGAGAAATCATACGAATCACTCTCGGGATACTTTGAAGTCATCATTTGGTGTTCACCAAAATGAAGCTGATCACCCTACTGAAAAATCCAGCTAAGACCAGCATAAGCTGGTGAGCTGGTTTTAGCTGGTCCACAGCTTGGTTTTAGCTGGTTTTGCTGGTGTAGGAAGCTGGTTTTGCTGGTGTAGCAAGCTGGTCTAGCTGTGTTTTGGTCACATTTTAAGCTGGTCTAGCTGGACTTAGCTGGTCATGCTGGAATACCAGCTGGCCCACCAGCATGACCAGCTTTGTCAGGCTGGGAGGACCAGCGTAAACCACCTTAAACCAGCTAAAACCAGCTACCAGCTTATGCTGGTTTTAGCTGGATTTTTCAGTAGGGCAGACTCTTGAGAATTTGCACCATGGTGTTATTTTCTACCCAGTCTCCTGAAGATGCGTATAAATAGCAAGAAGTGTAAAACTCGTGCAATACATACGCCAAATTCCACTTTGGCGTGCATATGATACGCAAGTCCTTCCCATTCACTTAAATGGGGCATCTTTTTTTGTCGTTTTATTTATTGGTTTCTCAATTTTTTTCTGTTTTTTAAACCATTTTCGCTTGGGTTTTAAGGTTAGATTTTAGATTTGCTTAATGATGTTATTTAATATACAGGTTTCTCCATGTTTTTGTCCATATTTAAGCCATGGTCGCTTGGAGTTGGGGATAGAGTTGGGGTTTGGGTTAGGATGTCATTTTTATAAAACAAAAAGTTGTTCTAGCCCTAAACCCAAGCGAAAATGGTAAAAGGGGCAGAAAAATTGAGAAACCAATAAATAAAACCACAAAAAAGATGCACTGTTTAAGTTAATGGGAAGGACTTGTGTATCATATGCACACCAAAGTGGAATTTGGTGTATGTATTGCACGAGTTTTACACTTCGTGCTATTTATACGCATCTTCAGGAGACTGGGCTCTTATTTTCCAGTTCAAGTGCTTTAAACCACTTCAGCGCTATGTAAGTCAACACACTACATCCTACTAGATACAACTGGATATTAAACATCTGTTGTTTTTTTAGTTTTTAGACATGGGTTTCACCTGACAGATGATGAAACAGCTTACCTGAGGACCATTTCTAAAGGCTGCCACATAAGAGAAGATAAATGGGGCAGATTTGAGCTCCTTACGACAATCCTAGATAAAGTCTTGGTGGTCGTACCGATTATCTTATCCTATTTCTCTGTGGTGTGTTAAGAGTGATTGTATCTGCAAAACGCAAATATTCAACATCAGAAATCCTGTTTTGTGGGCCGGGGGAACCCAATCAGAAAGCGAGCTGATGAAAGACAAAAGCATACTGGCACAGTCCAAAGAAAATGCAAACTATAGTATTAATATCATATCTTTATGCCCGTCGTTTATGAAGGGGATCTGTTGGTGTTTGGTGTACTGCCACACACTATACAAAAAGGTTAAATCATAGATTATTTTATGGTTATGTTTCTTGTCTTTCACATTTTGACAATCTGATATGATTTAAAAAAATATTTTTGTGTGGCCTCGCCTTAAGGTCTGACACCACACAGGACGCATTGAGTTTTGCACGTGAAAGCACCACTTATTTTTGTGTGGTTGTGTGCTCTGACATTGTCTTTGCGTTTGTTTTCTCTGTCATAACCTGATAAGATAAGAGCGCCAGGATTTCTGCTTGTTTCCGAAAGCCTCTGCACCCTAGATAGGGTTTGTGAGCTGTGCGGTACACGTATCTAAGGTCAAGAGCTTCAGCAAATTTACCCGAGGATTTAAGTAGTTGTTGGGGTCACAGGGGACATCATCACCTGTGTGTCAGCCAGTTCACTGTAGTATGCATATATTTGGGATCAAGATTAGGAATTTTTTGAAACTAAAGGCATTGTTAGGTGAGATCTGCTACACAGCCTACACTGCTAGTTAAACATGTGAACATGCATGACTGCATATATTTAAATTATATTGATTTATTTTTTTTAAATCTGAGGATAAATGACTTGTTTTTACAATGCTCAAATGTATTAATTTGTTTAGCATACATGGGAACTTCTCCAGAACATCTCACAATGAACCTCAGGGGGTTGAATAACAGAAAGCTGTAAGGAAAGAGCTGATATTTTGATAACGCAAAAAATATAAGATATAGTCGTTTTGATTTATGTAACAATTATATGGTCTCTGCTGCATTATTTTCATACTTCCATTATGGTTTTGATGAAATAAAGTCTCCCTGTAGTTAATAATTTTATCACTTAAATCTTTGAGCATCATAATAGCCAGCCTGATTTCACGAGAAAATGTATATATTTTATGAGTTGGCAAATTCGTATCAATTTATATGAAATTTATCATGCTAAATCGTACGATTCTTATGAAAAAAAAAAACTAATCCCTCCCCCAAATCGTACCAAAACTTACAAATGTAGTTGTATGAATTAATAAGAATTAGCCAACTTGCAAAATATGTAGGAATTCTTGAGATAGCGTTGCAATAGCATGTAAAAGTTTTTTTGTGACAGTAATTTCTTTATGCTTTAAGACAGCTGAAATGTAATTCTACCCTCACCTTGTTTAATATATGCAGACCTATGAATATGCAAATCAGCCCCCGCCTCCACTCCTTCCCCCAGACCATAGATATAAATGCAGATAGATGCTTAATTTATCAGTTTCAGACAGGTTGATACCAAAAATCAAATGACACGCTGTAAAACCGAGAGTCGTTCAGAGTACTTAAAACATTTGTTGGAAACTGATTACCTAAGTAAGTAAACCAACTTAAAATGTTAAAGTAAATAATATTTATAAATTTTCACTTAATCCAAAATTAAATATTCTTACCATAAATTAATGTTTAGGACTATTGAGTCTTTATCTTTACTGAAAACCACACACAATATCACTTAATTTAAATTTAAATTTTAAATTAAAATTAAATGCTTTTAAGGCTCATGCAAAGCATGCTGGGAACTGGAAATTCTCACCAACCAATCATGTTGATTTAACTTTAAACTGAAGTAAATTTTTAAACTTAACTGGCCATAAAACTCATCACAACCACCAAAAGTTTGTAATTATTTGCAGGGTTTGTTAAAATGAGGCTGTGATATTGAAATTACTCTGTTTGGAAGTTTTAAATAAAATGTTTGAGTTAGCTAAGATCTTTGACTCGTTTTATTTGAGTTTACATCACTCAAAGCGGTAAAATTATTGAAAACACATATAACTTTTTGAAACAGGTTTGAGTACAGTTCATTTAAACAAAAAAATTGTAAAGTAAAGTAAAATATAAAACTTTTGTTTAAATGTAGCTTAAATAAATTGATTGCAACCACTTACCTCAAAAATTGATTAAATTCAATGACTCATTTTTTTCAGTGTGTTTGGGTTTACAGTGCAAATATTTCAATATGCATTTTGCATAAAACTGAGATATATGAACTGTGCTATTCACATCCACATTAATTTCATAATTTAATTTTATAATCCTACTGTATCCCAACAATTGTTTTTTATTTATTTATGTGTTGTAATTTATTTTAACTTACTTTTGAGGAGAAATAGCTGAGAAGTTGATTAAACGAAACATCAGTTTACTGAGAAGCGAACTCTGAGCGATGATGTTTTCTTCAGGGACGTACTGTACATAAAATGTTTTGTCATAATTTAAGGCTTGTGTTATTTAAAATCTCTCAATCAAAAAACATGCATGCTTTGAACGTGCGGGCACAAGATGAGCTGAACATTGCGGGCAGGTGGGGACAGACTTTTACTCTGTTATATATGCAAATAAGAGAAGCTGATTTGGAAAACTGATATTGATTGCACCCGTTGATCTATTGGCTCATTTGTAACCCTTTGCATTCAGGGCTGTGCTAAAGTAGAGCAGTACGTAATGACAAAGAATAGATGATGAAGCATAGGAAATTTCAAGTTAACATACAGTACATTTATATTTTGCATGGATATTGCAACAAAATGTTAATTATTTGGTAAATTGGTTTTATGTTGAGAAATTACATTGTTTTGTTGCTACGTCAAATTGAAAGCTAACACGCATTTTATATTTTACAAAGAAAATTATAATTATTATTCATGCAAATTAATTTATATAAAGTATTCATATAATGTTTGTGTGTGTAAAGTAGTAAAGGATAGTTACTGGCAGCTGTACACAGGAGAGACCCTTAACCCTTTCCCAACCCTTTAAGTTGTTTGTGAAGGAGAGACCTCAATGAGGGTCAGTGAGTTTACAGAGGGGTTGTTCCTTCCCCAGATGTCATCTTTACACCAGTTTCAGAATAGTGTAAACACACTGTACATTGACAGCAGAATGATTGTCATACTGGATTAGATTAGTTACTCAAGTGCTGATGTGATAACAGGAATGAATGACGTTTTACACCTCTTTCAACACATTGATGCCTTGAGGAATGCGCAACTTGTAGCGGGGATGGTCCACTCGTTCCCGGCACAAGTAAAGAATGATATTGCTGGGAAATCCGGTTAAGGAATTTTGGGAATTTCTAAGAGAAGCACAGGATGGTTTTAATTATCAGACAAAAGCCTCTTTATTATTCTATCTACAAATCTGTGTGTAGTTTGTGTATGTGTGTGTTTGTGTAGTGTGTGAGTGTGTCACCGAACTCATTGACCTAGCATGAGTCGGGGTCGTACTAGCTTGAGTCATCAGTTTTGGTTTAGTTTATGTGTAAGTACCTTTAGGTTCAAAGGGTTTATGTGGGAAGCACATTCAAAACTATTAAAACAATAGTTTTGTTTATGTTTTTTAGGCATTACTGTATATCAGTATTGCTTCGACTCATAAATTAATTGTTTTGAATAAAGCCCTAAAACTATGGATTCAACTTTAATGCAAAGCTTATTCCAGATTATTGCTGATCCAAACATAAATAATAACTTAAATCATTGAGGAGAGTAGAGTAGTGTTGACTAGTCTAAACTATAAATATTTTTATATATATGAAGAGTTTCGTTGCAAAACGAGATAAATCCTTTTTTTAACATTTTTGACAAAACATATTTATTATTATGTTATCATGTTATTATTTTGTTTTATGGTGCTACTTAGCTGTATTTTTTAAGTTATGAAGGTTTAAATCAAAACAAACCAACTGCAGTTGAATTGATATTAATTGCACAACCAAAAAACGAGATTTCTGAACAATTAAAAAAACGGTGGTTATCTCGTTTTGCAACGAAACTCTTCAAATATATTTTACATTTTTGTCTAGTGAGCAATAAAATAATCAAATAACACATACAGACAGCTACGTACATTAAAGGTACCACAGTAATGCTATGGGCTCTTGTGATTTGGGCCAGTAAACACTTTGAATATCCCTAACCATCAACACTATCTTCTATGCAGCAATTTTGTCAAATCAACATATAGTTTTAAATTACTTAACTTGAAAAATTAAGTTAAACATTTTTAATACAGTTTTAGTATATTTTAGCAACCATAAAGCAAACCCTAACATCATGTTTCATCTTTTATTCATTTGAAAATAATAATGTTTGTGCAGGTTTTGTTGTATTTTGTTTTTGTCTTTCTTTTCATCTTTTCAAACAGTGTTGAGCAATGAACAATCCAAAGAGGCTGAAGGGACTTAACCAAAAACCCACCAAAAGAAAGATTATCGTGTCAACCACAAAGGTCCGCAGCCTAATACTGACTGCCAAATAACCAAATACAAGTCAAAGGTTTAAAGTCCTTGCATGGCTGTAGTTCTGTCAATACCTCTAATACCTTGTTTTTGCCAAAGTAACCACTCTTGACCTCTGGATTAACCGGTCTATGGGTTCAAACGGGATATTTGCTATTTTATTGAGCATTTTGTTTAACAAAACATGTTCTAGTTCAAATATTTGTAAGGTCTTTTATGCAGTGATCTATCAGACAGGTCAGTGCTGGCCGATAACTTTCATCAGTTTTACGTTTTAAGTGTAAATATTTCATTTTGTTATTTGGCTAAAAATATGAATTTTAAACAAATATGTGTACATTACTTGGTTGCTGTATTACAAAATCCGTTTAAGGTCTAATAAAATTTTATTCCATTTTGAGCTTATTATGTCAGTGTTAAATTTACAATGTTGGGCCTGAAGGGTAGCAGAATTTACCAGTGCACCTTGCACATTACATGAATTAGCTATACTTCTTACCTGTTAAAAATCTACCTTTTGAATAATTTTTTAGGTAGCAACAAAATATAATTTTGATTTTAAATGTCTTTGATACTATATTGAGTTTTAATCAAAGTTTAAAGATAATGAAATAAGTTTTTAAGAAATAAATTATTTATTTGAGATGTTGAAAGTATTTATGTAGCAATATTTGAAATTATCTGTATCTTGTTATTTACAAAATAAACTTAACTGGTTCTGTTTTCTTGTCTGTGCTTTGTTTGACAAAATATCTGTTTTCTGCATGAGGGCCAGGTGATAATGTTCTGGACAACGTGATCTCACAAAGTTCCATGGGGATAGTCACAGAATTTTTTGTTAATTTTTCTATGGCATTCTCATGGATCTTGCATTTTTCCGTGGCCCTGCCACGCACTGTCTTTTTCCGTGGCATTCTCACGGATTGGTTACCATTTTCGCTTCGGTTTAGGGTTAGATTTGGTGTTTGTGTTAGTATGTCACTTTAACTATTGGTTTATACAATTTTTTCTGATTTATTCTTTTATATTTTCTAAACTTTAAACAATTGTCGCCTGGCGTTGGGGTTAGAGTTGGGTTTGGGTAAGGATGTCATTTCATGTAAATCTAACCCTGAACTGAAGCGACAATGGTAAGAAAATAGGACAAAACAGTTGAGTTACCAATCCGTAAGAATGGCACGGAAAAATACAGTCCGAGAGATGCAGAGGTCCGTGAGAGTGCCACGGAGGGATGGGCAAGAAGATTCTGTGACTATCCCACGGAGATTTGTGAGATCGGGCTGGTTCTGGAATGTGAGGTGGGGGGTACAGGTGCTATTAGCATTATAAATAGAGGACAATAAGCTCTACAGACAGCATTGTGTGAATTCTGTGGAATGGCCGAATCCTTTCAAATGTATGTAAATGTGATTGGAATTGATTTGCATTGAATAAGCATGGAAATAATGTGTTTTTTATTTCAGAATTCTACCAGACAGGACTGTCTTATCTACAATGTGTATGATGTCATTTATATCATTCAAACTTGAAAAAAGTGACTTTGAGATGGAACTGCTAAGGTGGAATGTGGCCTCTGAACTGAAAAATAAAAACTATAAACTCTATGTCTGCCCATATAATGATTATGTGAACATCACACCAACAAAACCAAGCCATTTGACAGGTATTACTCTCTGAAAAGGGATTTTATTAGTCTCGATACTGATATATCACTAATGATGCCATCTCTTTCCATATACTACTGGAGTACCTCTGAAGGTTTGTGTCAGAAGACATGATCATGATTATGTACATGGACATACAGAATAGGCTACTGTTATTGGGCTACATAAGCAGTACACCCTGCAAATAAACTCTTAGATGTTCTCTACATTTGTTTAGATAGTGAATGAAATTACTGAAATTCTGCTACCTCAAAGGTCCAATGTTGTATTACAACATTTCCATAAAAACTTACTAAAAACCCATTTATTTCTGCATTAGAGTGCAAAAAAAAAAGATTTGAAATAAATCTATTGATATCCACAGGTTTGTATGAGGGTTAGGTTTGATGATATGAGTACAACCTGAATGTGTATGTGTTTTGTGGCTTGTTGAATACTTTGGCAGACAGCTTGGTTACCAGCAAGCAATCTCTGCAGAGTTCAAGGTTATTTACACATGATCTATGTATGCTATGAGTCAACATGTTTACTGTACCATATCTTTACTTTTGTAAACCTATACTATGTCATAAGTGTGGTTTGGGATTACCAGAGGCTCTTGAGTTCAGATGTAAGGTTATGTTTTTCATCATACACTGTGTACTGGGCAAAACACTTAACCCCTGCTAATTTTATACCCTAACTTGATGGGTCACACGATACACACATTATCAACATGGTTTGGATGCCGTACCCTTACACAAATTTACCATGATGGGCTAACTATAGTTTCTGTCAAAGTAGCACAGGTAATGGATAGATGATGAGATTTAAGCAGTGTCCTGTAGTGTGATATGCATTTCTATTAGCCTATATTCTAGTAAAAATGTTCATAAACATCCAATTTTTATAGGTTTGATTTCCTTACATCAATTAAAAGACTACATGTAATAGTGAAGCCAAAATGGTTATGAAACAAAAAAGTAAGAAATACAACTAAGATGTAAACTTATAAATTTGACCTAAAATCTTGCTGTTGAAAATATAGGGATGGAGAGGATGGAAAGAAAAGTTGGATATGTTATCTGTGAACATAATAAAGTGGTTAACTAATAATGATCCATAACAATTATATGACTATAAGATTATCAATGAAATTCCACAATTGGATGTTCTATTGCTCAAGCGCGCGAATGCAAACAATTGTGATTGCCATGCGCCTTTGACCACTCGTGCACACAGTAGTTCTTATGCAAATATTTACGCATATTGGCGAAGCGTGGTCGTAGTGTTGACTCAGAGAGAGAAGTTAAGGTTGTTCCAATATCAGGAGCCAGGACAGCTCAAAGCGAACCGCGTCACCTCCTTTTTGTTTATTTATAAAGCGCGTTTGAGGGCACTTCCTCGGTTTATCCGGGGTGATGAGGTACTTACGCGGATCCATAAATGAATGGTGGGCTCGACATTTACGCACGATTCCTGATTGGTCCTTGTGTCCGACCGAGATAAACACGGACAAGGGTATATATATTGTGACAAGATGTAAGCCATCTAAGAGAAACTTGAGGAACACTTTTACGCACGTCATTTTACGCACGCATAAAGATGAGAGGGCAGATCCAGAAAGCTCCCCAGATTTTGGAGCTGCTGAAGAAGAAATCTGTGGGTCTTCAGCACTGCAAGACCACAACGTCGGTGTGCGTGCTGGACGCAAAGGATGCTGTGCCGAGCGCGCCTTGCGCTCACAGCCTCGACTCCATCCCTGGACCAACCAACTGGCCGCTGTTCGGCAGCCTTATTGAGCTCCTTCGGAAGGGAGGTTTAAAAAGACAACACGAGGCGCTGGTATGAACCACTTTCATACTGATGCACTTCATGCATTGCCTTATAATTTATGTTTATTTTTTAATATTGATACTTTAGTAGATTTAAATGTTTTTAAAATATTTATATGCTTATTTCCCTTCAATTAGATCGATTACCATAAGAAATTCGGGAAGATCTTTCGGATGAAACTCGGATCTTTTGAGTCGGTTCACATCGGCTCTCCGTGTTTACTGGAGGCGCTTTACCGCAAAGAGAGCAACTATCCTCAGAGACTGGAGATTAAACCATGGAAAGCTTACAGAGACATGCGAGACGAGGCTTATGGGCTGCTGATATTGTAAATATATCATTTTCATTACAAGTACATGCTTCATTTTAGTTTTCAAGATGTTATTTATAATATAAACTTTTCTGCGTTTGCAGAGAGGGGAAGGATTGGCAGCGCGTGCGCAGCGCATTTCAACAGAAGTTAATGAAACCAAGTGAAGTCATGAAGCTGGACGGAAAAATCAATGAAGTGAGTATAAGAGCTGATATGATATGTCAGTCCCAGGGTATAATGTAAAAGTTTAGCCTGTATGATGGATCGTTTGTTGTCTTTGTTAAAGGTTTCAGCAGACTTGGTTGAGAGAATGGGAAAAGCTCACGTGGATGGGAAGATCAATGATTTGTATTTTGAACTCAACAAGTGGTCCTTTGAAAGTAAGTTTTAGTTATGTAAAAAATGTTTTGGTTCTTCTTCCTTAAAGTTTCTTGTAAGATCTGCTATGTGTATTAAGGGTTCCCCTCTTTTTCTGTCATTATAGCTATTTGCTATGTGCTCTATGACAAACGTTTTGGTCTCCTGCAAGAAAGTGTCAGCGAGGAAGCCATGGATTTTATCACAGCGATAAAGACGGTAAATTGATCTCTGCATCTCTTTGATCTAATAAGAGTCGAATCAGTGAAGTTGCAGCATCTGTAACAAGTTTTATCTGTGGACGTCCACTGATACAGTTGTGTTTGGCAATGCAAAGATGCTATAAACAGTTCACTGGGTTCAACAAAACCAGGACATGCATCACATTTTATGAGCTGTCCACTCTGAATTTGTAAACTATATCTATGAAAGTGTGTTTTGTTGTCCCTTGCAGATGATGAGCACCTTTGGAACCATGATGGTGACTCCTGTGGAGCTCCATAAAAGCCTAAATACAAAAACATGGCAAGACCACACAGCAGCCTGGGACCGCATTTTTAGCACAGGTACTAAAGATCTCCTTAATTGCATGACGTGTGACTCATAAAAGCACATTTCCAGTAAGGTGATGACACATGAATTTACGGCTTAATAGTTTGCCCCCTCTTTCGTACCCCATAGTAGATCCTTGTGTGTAGAGTAAGAGAGGGAGGGGTGGAGAGTAAACCTTTGTAGTAAACGCAGTGACCTGAACGCAGCCAAATATTTGTAGTAGAAAAGAGGGAGGGGTGGGGAGGACTGTTGAACTACTCACAGTTTGTTGTGCGGCTGTACACTCCGTTAGTGGCAGATGTCACACATACGGCAAGGCTTCAGGTCACACAGAGCTTATATACACATACGCACACCACTAACAAAAAACAAAACAAAAGTAGTACTAACTGGACTGGACGATACAATTTTTTGGGAATGTTTTTGTAACATCAAAAAATCTATTTGTGCCTTAACAGCAAAACTTTACATTGACAAGAAATTGGAGAAACACTCAAACGGGGAGGCCAAAGATTTCCTCTGTGACATCTACCATCAAAATCACCTCACCAAGAAGGAGCTGTATGCCGCTACAACAGAGCTCCAGGTTGGAGGAGTGGAGACGGTACGAGTTCATTTATCTTTGTTCTGCTCTTATCCATGTTAAGATTGAACTACACATAGTTTAATAAAGCACATGAGGCATGGCATGTTTAGTGTAAGAAGAACATCACTAATAAAACGTGATAGTCTATCCGCTGGACTTCCTAAGAGCAACCTTTCATGTAAATCCCTGTTTTCCTGTTTCAGACGGCCAATAGCATGCTGTGGGCTATTTTCAATCTCTCACGTAATCCCTGCGCGCAAGGAAAACTTCTGAAGGAGATCCAAGAGGTGATTCCACCTGGGCAGACGCCATGTGCCATGCACATCAAGAATATGCCCTACCTCAAAGCCTGCCTGAAAGAGTCCATGAGGTACAGACCCAGAATCAGTTGCTATGACATTTGAAGTTTATTGTAATTCCCATTAAGCACAATAATCAGGGGATATGCATTACTGTTATCATTCTGTAACCTCATCTGAACACAAAGTCGTCCCGGTAGATTAGACGGGTCATTACCAAGTTCGTTGACCTGAGTTGAAAGCCACCGAAAAACATAATAGCCTCTGACTGGAATTCATGAGTCATGTTTTCACCGTGATTTGTTACAGGAAAACATGACATTAAAGCAGGATAATGCTGTAGTATGTGGTGGAATGTTCATGGGATTATCTAGCCGTGCCTCACGGCTTACGCTCACTTGCGTGCCAAACAGGAATTGAGGGGTTCACTGTTGTTTTCTCTCTCTCTTTCTCACAGACTTACACCATCCATCCCCTTCACAAGCCGAACTTTAGACAAGGACACGGTGCTGTGCGATTACACTTTACCTAAGGGCGTAAGTGTCTTAGTAGTATTTTCTTACAGTATACTGCCCCCGTATGCTTTAAAGGTGAAGTGTGTAATCTGTTAGCTTAGACGTTGGCTAAAAGCAAATACAAAAAGCAATACAAGAGGCGCCATATGCTCATTCAAACTAAAGGGGCACATCATGCTCCCTCATATTTTTGTGCCAAGTTGATTTAGCATGCAATCTTAAAATCAAAGCGTCTATTCATCCACTACTTGATTTTATAGGCAAAATATTTTAAATCTATATTCACATGCTTCATTCTGGACAAAATAAATTATTAATTAATTATATTACAAACCATCATCTGCCCATCTGTTATCTGATAAAATAAAAAATGCAGTTATGTTATAAAATGGCACAATTAAGCAGACTTTTTATTGTCTGTGCATACATTTCTGTGTGCTATGCACATTAAAAAACTTTGGTGAATGATGCTCCTGCAAGTGAAACTCACAATATAAAGTAAAAACCACCTTTAGACCTCCAGAGCGGCCTGGCATCACATTTTCACATTTCACCTTTAAGGAATTGTAGTATGCTACTGTAGTAGGAGTCTTTTTCACGCTCATTTTTATGTTCTTAGACAATACTGATGATCAACAGTCAGGCTCTGGGTTCAAATGAAGAATATTTTGACAATGGAAAGCAGTTCAGACCGGAGCGCTGGCTTCAAGAGAAGAGCTCCATCAACCCGTTTGCGCACGTGCCCTTCGGGATCGGAAAGAGAATGTGCATCGGTCGACGTCTTGCTGAACTACAGATCCAGTTGGGTTTGTGCTGGGTAAGTTTACTGTCCAGTGTAGATAGATTTTGTCTTATATTGAATAATTTGTTTTTTCATGTCAATATATGTTTCGTTTTTTTATCACAGATACTACGTGATTATGAAATCGTGGCCACAGATTTTGAGCCAGTGGAAGCGTTGCATTCTGGAACGCTGGTTCCCAGTCGAGAGCTTCCGGTGGCTTTTATTCCCAGATGATGTAATAAAATATATGTATTATTTCACAATGTAATGTTTCATATGGATCGATGAGGAATAAGTTTCTACTGTATTTTCAAACGTGCTTTTTGTTTTCACAGATAATGAACCAATGTTAACCTCAATGGATGATGTCATATCAGTGGATCCAAAACGCCTTTATGCTGCTAACCAGAATGTATCAGATCGCCTCTTTATACCTCATATCATGTAGTTTATAGTTTTTACTATAGTAAATATAGTTTAAATATGATTCTTCTATTTATTTCGTTTGACAATAAGCATTTAAAGAAAATATTTAAAGTGTTATCTTAATTGCTGCTAAACTATTATTTTATTAATGTTATATGAAATATTATTTAGCACTGAAATCATTCCATGTACAGTATGTAAAATTTTGTAGACTTTTTCTGAAATATTTTGTGTAGAAATGTTGTACATAAATTTCATACATAAATGTAATATTATATTTATATACACAGCAGAACAAAATTGTTTATTGTATTGTCTAAAAAAACAGTGAATGTTGTTTGTTTGTTTGTTTATAAAAGAGTTTAGAGGATATTGGATGTTGTTAAACCTTAAACCACTTTTGTGTCTAAATAAAAACACATTCTGATACTTGGTGCATCAGTCATTTGAAACAAATTCACCTTAGACAAAATCTCAAACTCCTATAAGATAAGAGAGTAATGCACTGTAAAAAAAAATGCAGCACAAAGTTAAAACAACTTGTTTTTATAAGTTAGCATTCAAGTTACCATAGGTCAAAACTTAAAATAGTAGGTTGAATTGACTTGCAAAACCAAGTTCAAATTGTTAAACTTAATTTGTTAAGTTAAAGTAACATAAAACTATAAGTTGATTATTTGACAAAAATGCTGCATTTTTACAGTCTGTAATAACACAATTACACACAAAATGTGAAATCTTTGAAAAAAAAGCCTTTTATTCTCTGGAAAAGATGACAAACTACTAAAAGAGGACATAAGCCAGTTGTGAAATTTTGTTTTAGTAATTGTGTGGATGTTATTGTGTAATAGCTTTTCAGCCAGTAAACAATTTGTGAACTATAATTTTATAGGGCATGGCCCATTATAAACTCATTTTTTGCAAACTTCTTGAAAAACAAAGTTGATGAAAATAAATCACTTTCCTAAATGTGTGTCAGTGTGGTTTTGTGTTCAATGGTTTACCAGCCATTACAAAAATGTTTTGAATTTCAGTTTGGAGGACAGATTAATAATATAGCAAAGATTTACTAAAAGTAATATTAGTAATAATACTATGAAAGTAAAGACTAGCTTGAATTATCTAAATTGTTCACTTTGTGTCTTCAAGAAAAATCCCATGTTCCTTTCCGCAGCGTTTGTCTCTTGTCATGGGTCTTATAAAGTGGGAGGGTCTTGTTAAATGGGCGGGGCTTGTGGTGGGAGGGGCTGTTGATTAATTAGCCACTTTGAGCTGACATTGGACACAGATTTAATACAATGTCATGATGTTCAGATATTTCACAAGCTGTGAATCTGATGTTTTGACAGAAAAGCACACAAAAACATTGCCAAGTGATATAACAGCGGCTACTGTAACTTTAACCCTGGTTTCCCAACGTCCCTTTGCTTTGGCTCGTGGCCAGTGTCATTCACCTCCGAGTCTTGTGGATTTAAATGCAAAACAAACCCCAATACGCCAATAGAGCGATGCAATAAAGCCAAATGTCCTACTGCCACCTGTGCTTATATGTTGCTTTTGGAAAACTTAAGCTCTTTGTGAAAAGTCACCTGCTATTAAAAATTGTAATATTGATGATTGCTGTTTTGGCAGCTGTTTATCATATATCAGATCTGATTCTGCCTTTACAATCTCACATATTTATATAGTTGTATATTCTTGATTAAAGTCATGATTTAAATGCTTATTATGTGATTACATATCACCCTGTGCATGGTGTATAAAACATTAGTCCATTTTGACAGATAATTGCATTAATGAATAATTAAAAAATATTTTTAAATGAAAAATACACCAGTCAGTTACTGGTCTTATGCATATCAATATAAACAGTTGTATTAGCATACCATAAATTCAAACAGTCTTACTGATATTACTACATCTGTTATTGACATTGTATATATTACTGTCTACTGACATTTTTCTGTTAGCTTACAGTTTTTGATATGGCTTTTTGAAATTTAGGGAATATGACTTCATACATCTACTAAAAATCACAATGTCACCAGATGTTTAAAAGTCATTTGATAAATGCGTGCAAAGTGATTTTTACTGATTTTCCATATTTATGTACTATGGTAAAAAGCACTGTAACACTTAACACTGGATTAAAGTAAGATGCTGTTCTTTGGTGCAAAATGGCTTCATTCTTAAATACTGTGATGCATCCTGATCCATCTGTCTGATCTGTCTGAAATTACACTTTTTAAGTGCAATTATACTAAAGTTCTACAAATATTAAACTAAAGTCGCTGTCTCCCTCTAGTGTTTGCTTAGAAGTACAGCAGAAAAGGTTTTATAGCTACTGTACCATCATCATCTTGAAAATTACGTTTTGTTTAAAGGTGTTTTTTATATGTTACACTCACCATCTCCTTTATCTTCACAATGATGAAAAATAAAAATAAGGGAAACTTTAGTTAAAGGCGGGGTGCATGATCTCTGAAAGCCTTCTTTTGATAGACCCGCCCCACACATACGCATCCCAGGCAACAATGTCGGTTAGTAGACACGCCTCTTAGTTCTGATTGGCTACAAGTGTCTTTGGTAGTCGGCCCAACTCCTTTTTCCAAAGCGTATTTCAAAAATCATGCACCCTGCATTTAATAAGAAACTGTAAGCAATTTGCTCTCACACTACTACCCTTACAAAATTAACCATGGTTACAGTTAAAACACAAAAAAACATGGTTACTGTAGTAAAACCATGGTTATGCTAATAGTAATCAACACACCAAAAGAACATGGTAACTACAATTTTACCACCAAAAAAACATGGTTAATTTTCATAAGGGGTGTCTCACTCATATTAGTATTACATTATCAGTATATCATGTTTTAAACAATGACATTATCTGGATATTTTATGATGTGAATTGTACTTTGATTTTTGGGTTACACTTTATAATAAGGGTCCATGAATCATAATGAACTACATAGGCCTAGATTAATGCGTTACTAGTCATAAACTAATGAAGAGTCATCATTAAGTACCTTAACTCAGCACTTCATATTCACTCCACTAAATCCATCATATTACTAGTAGTACCCTACTACAGTTCCTTAAAGGTAAAATGAAAATGTTATGCCAGGCCCCTCTATGAGGTCTAAAGGTGTTTTTTCCGAAGGGAGCACACAGTGTGCATACACAAAAAAAAAGTATATGCACAGACCATAAAAAAGTCAAAATACAGACATATTAGCAGAGCCTACTTTTGAAATGGCATTAATGTTTATTTAAGACAACTGTTTAAAATAACTGCGTTATTAATTTTATCAAATAACAAAATGCAGTAACGGGCCACCGATCGTGCACAGATGATGGCACCAGCGCTGATGTGTTTGGTTTTGTAATATAATAAATTAGTGATTCATTTTGTGCAGAATGAAGCATGTGAATGAAACAGAGAAAGTCTTAGAAAAGTGAAAAAATACAAATATTTTGCTTATAAAAATCATGTAGTGTATAAATAGATGCTTCGTTGATTTTAACATTACATGCAAAATCCACTTGGCTCAAACATCCGAGGGGCATGTGCCACCTCAGTTTAAATGGGCATGGCACCTCTTGTATTGCTTTTTGAAACATTTTAGGACTTTTAGCCAACTTCAAAGACAACAGACGTGGCCACAGAAAATGCACACTTCTCCTTTAAAGCATACTTTCCATGTGTAATGATTACATAGGGGGCAGTATACGGTAAAAGAATACTACTTCATATTTAAAGTAAGAATTAATTTAGGTATTAAGATTTTTGGATTGCATTTTTGTGTATATAATGAGGTTATATTTTTTGTGAGTACCTATTGTAATATTACGTGGTATGATTTAGGAAGGCCAATGAGGAAATTATGTATTTCTTTTTTATGATTTTATTGTGAATTTTCCATATTCGCTACTTATCAATGAATCATTCTACTTCAACTCATTATTATATTGAATCCATTCATTCAATTACCAATGTCATATCAGCCATATGTGCGGGTTCTGAAACACAAATTCGATCACAACAGAGGTTTGGCAACCCTGGCCACTGTAATCATCTATATACTGTTGATCATCTTGATCATTTTCAATCTGGCTTCCGTCAGCATCACAGCACAGAGACAGTGCTCATAAAGATAATAAATGATATTCGCTTAAACTCTGATTCAGGTTAAATATCAGTGCTGGTGCCACTAGATCTTATAAATCACTTCATGGCTTAGGACCCAAATACATGACAGATGCTAACTGAATATAAACCTATTACTCAGATCATTAAGATCCGGTCAGTTAGAAATACCAAGGGTTTACTCAAAACAAGGTGCGTCAGCATTTAGTTATTATGCCACCTCTAGAACCAGCTTCCAGAAGAGATCAGATGTGCTTCAACAGTAAACACTTTTAAATCTAGATTAAAAACACATCTGTTTAACTCTGCATTTACTGAATGAGCACTGACTGCACTTTTAACTCAAGTCACTTTTACTTCTGTTTTATTCTTTTTAAAGGAATATTTACATTTTCTTAAAAGAAAAATCCAGATAATTTACTCACCACCATGTGATCCAAAATGTTGATGTCTTTCTTTGTTCAGTCGAGAAGAAATTATGCTTTTTGAGGAAAACATTGCAGGATTTTTCTCATTTTAATGGAGTTTAATAGAGCCCAACATTTAATACTTAACTCAACACTTAACAGTTTTTTTCAACACAGTTTCAAAGGCCTCCAAACGATCCCAAACGAGGCATAAGGGTCTTATCTAGCAAAACGATTGTCATTTTTGACAAGAAAAATAAAAAATATGCTCTTTTAAACCACAACTTTTCGTCTAGGTCTGGTCCAGCGTGACGTAACGTAAATGCGTAGTGACGTAGGGAGGTCATGTGTTACATATATAAAACGCACATTTGCAGACCATTGTAAACAATAAACTGACACAAAGACATCAATTAGGATCAGTTGACATACAACAACGTAGAAACGATCCTCTTTCAACACACTTGTAAACACTGGGGCGGAGTTTCGCGTTCGTCCTCTGTGACGTCTTGACATCATTACATATTGCGTGGGGTCACGCTGGCGCATCACGACCGGATCTAGACGAGAAGTTGTGCTTTAAAAGTGCATATTTTTTATTTTTCTTGTCAAAAATGACAATCGTTTCGCGATAAGACCCTTATGCCTCGTTTGGGATCGTTTATAGTCCTTTAAACTCAATTGAAAAAATTGTTAAGTGTTGAGTTAAGTATTAACTGTTGGTGTCTATTAAAGTCCATTAAAATGAGAAAAATCCTGCAATGTTTTCCTCAAAAACATAATTTCTTCTCGACTGAACAAAGAAAGACATCAACATTTTGGATGACATGGTGGTGAGTAAATTATCTGGAATTTTTCTTTTAAGAAAATTGAATATTCCTTTAACATTGTAAACTGTTTTTATTAAAATCACATTTATTTTCTTAAATTGTTATTTTAAATTCTCATGTATCTTTGTTTTTATTGTAATTTTATCATGTATCTATTATTTTTACATCTTTTTTCTCTTTTATATATTGTTTTCTCATTTCTATGTAAAGCACTTTGAATGACCTCTGTGTATGAAATGTGCTATACAAATAAACTTGCCTTGCCTTGCCTTGCCTAAATGACATGTTATGTAATGTTAATGTACCCATTGTATAGGACTGAGATAGGCTGCCTTACTTTCAACCTAGGTTTTACGTATAAGCAGAACAATGAGACTTTCAAGGAGAATTTTGTGAAAGCCCTCCAAGTAGTCTGAAATGAAGTGTTTTTACGATTCTTCTCTATCAGATCGGAAGTAACTAACTTACTACTTGAGTAGTTTTTTCATCTAATACTTTTATACTCTTACTCAAGTAAATAATTAGATGGATACTTTTACTTTTGCTTGAGTAAATATTTGTATAAATACTTGTAATTTTGCACAGTACAGATTTTGGGTACTCTACCCACCTCTTCCCCAGTGTTAGAGTAACGTTTTGAAAATGCTATTATAACGTTATAGGGGAACGTTAAACTAATCTAAAAAAAAAAAATGTTTTTGGGTTTTTGTATAGAACCTTTCCTGGCTAAACAAATACAAACCTTGGGAAAGAACATTCTGTAAACCAAAGACTATAGGGGAAAGTTTTGGGAACCAAAAATTGTTAGCTGGGAGTATGCACAGTTGACATGGAGCAACAACAGTTTAATGATCTACTGAAAGAGCGCGGACAGCCCAAGACTCCAGCCACAGTAAAGAAGTATGGCTTACTAAAGTACAGCACGTCTATTAGTAGATTCCATGTTGTGTTTTTATCGATCATATCTATATAAAATAAGTAAAACATATTTCCATGTAATAAGGAGGAATAAAACAATATATTTATCATAGTTATCATAGCACAAAGAATCATAGTTAATCTATAGTTATTAAATAATTCTACTACTGGGAAAATTGACTGTTGAAATATTATATAAATATATTAAAATACAGTACAGGTAAAAAACAGTTTTTACAACAATCAAAAGCTTCTAACATCATATTCTTTTCATATTCTCCTCAAATCGATATATATATATATATATTCTTTCTCAACTATTTAAGTTACTTAATTAGTAAAGAGAAAATAAATGCTGACCATTTTTAACGATAACGTTCATTTAAAATAAAGTTATGGGAGAACGTTATTTTATGGTTCCAAAAAGAATAAAGAAAAAACATTAGAGAACGTTCTGAATAAGTTCTGTATTTTTAGGTTATTTTAAAAATAATCACCCTGCAACGTTATGGGAACATTATTTTATGGTTGCAAAATGAAACCTAAAAAGAACTCCTGTTTTAATGTTACAACAAATTCACAACTTGTTTGACACAAACAATGACAACTTGACTGCTGTTAGATAATGTTTCCCAGATAATCAGCATCAGTTTTTTTTATTAGTGCCTGTTCACTGACACAACCTGCTCAAAACTAGGCATAATTATTTTCGTTATCACACGATGACTGACATTTTGTCACATTAAACATCTCTCTCTCTACAAATAGGCATAATACTTTTATTAGCAACTGCTTTGCAAACAAAAGCTTTAGCTTACCTGAAACTAGGAAATGTTAAACATTTCAAGTGATTTTAAACAATTTAACCCGCAAAAAGGCGCTAAAGTGAGCAGCTTTCTGGACGCACATGCGGTTGAATGTATTACTTTCATAATACATAAAGTGCAAGTTAGGTTAATAATACACTGTAAAACATTTCTGTAGAAATAAGAGTATTACTGGGTATTATGGCAACTAGCTGCCAGTAACTTACTGTAGATTTTACATGTATGTTATTTACTGACAACAGTTTGTTCAAAGTTAAATAAACATGAAACATGAAAGTCTTTATTTTCTACAGTAAGTTACTGGCAACCAGCTGCAAAATTACAGCAATTTTTTTTTCTATACTGTGCATACATAGGGTAAATGTATTTGTTGCATAGTTTTACCACAAGTTCAAATGATGGCTATCAGTATTATAATTACAACCTACAATGTCAATTTGCTAACAGAATGCTATCTAATTATTTAACCAAGTGGAAAAAACTCTTTATTCTCAAAAAATATGCCTTTATAAACTACATCATCAATTATTTCGTTTATAATGGACTGCACAAACAGTGTACATGAGTATGTAACTGTGTAATAGCACTTCATTTCTTGATGGTGTTTTTGTTTTTGCAGCTATGAGAGAGGTCCTGGAATAGTTAGCCTGTCTGGAACCGAGCTGACTTGAACCACTATAATGTTTGACACTTGCATTACATGCGAACGGCCCCTACGCTAATAGAAATTCTGTTTTTCTCTCCCTGTCTCGTCCTCCACCACGAGGACAATGAGAAAAACAGACCCAGTTCCTGTTGCTGTGAAGAACATCGCATCACTGATCTACTGGATGTCCTTCAACGTGATGACCAGCCGATGCCCGACCAACGACCACCGGCTAAACCAGTTTAATTCGCTTACCCGCCTCCTATCCCTACCGTATCTATATATATATATAAATATATATTAATTCCTCCCAAGGGTTTTTGTCCTTCTAGGAGTTTTTCCCATTGGGGGTTTTTTCCTAGGGGTTTTTTTCGTCCCAGGGAGAGTCAGCCAACTTTGGCTTAACTTAGCACTTTACTGTATACGTTACATTATTAATATGCTCGCTTGTACGGTTTAACCGCTATCTCTACTTCTTATATTATCTATTGATTTTCTGTGTTCTCCTCTACATCTTCTCATGTAAAGCTGCTTTGCAACAATTAACACTTGTGAAAAGCGCTATATAAATAAAATTGAATTGAATTGAATTGAATTGAAACATCAACTCCAAGGAGGAGAACATTTTCTCCAGCATTGGTGCTTCTGACTGTGTAGGCAACCATCAGTAGGGGGCAAAACCACCTTCTCGTGCTTCTCCAGGCGGCATTACTGTCATACATTTTTCTGTTTACATTGTACAGCTGTCCCTGTTATGTTAATATTAATAACAATAACCATAAGTGGTGATAGAATAGTTATGGACATGTTAAAAATTGTCATGTATAAATAAGTATCTAATGTATATGATAATAAATACATCACATGTATCTATGGCTTACCCTTTATTTTTTGGCCATCAATACACACTGCAGTTGTACAACAGTTATAATTAACCCTTGTGTGGTGTTCATATTTTTGTTACTTAGACGATGTTTGTGGGTCTATTGGACCCAGAGCATTATTAGTATCTTAAACCAATGCAGTCATACAAATTTATGTAATATTGTTTACAGATGTTTACTTTAGCCTTATTGCAAGTAACATAGACAGAATTCATGGTTAATATTTGTTATTTACCACTGGTAGAGGACTATTTATAAACTAAAGTGCCATTCGTTTTTGTGGTAATATGAAATAAAAGAAGAAAATTCTATTCTGATCCAGATTTTGGGGGAAAAACTATTTTATCATAAATAAGTATAAATGAAACCAAGTTTTTCATCACTGTTGATGTTATATTCTTTGAACTTTTTGAAATTGTACACATTTGTGTCAGTCTACACAGCACAGGCCCCAACTGAGCAGATGCCGTAACTTAAGAAATTATTTACACTGAACACATAACCTGTTCTTGCCAGCAAACACAACACATTAGAAGCAAAATTTTACTGTGTAGTTGTGTTGCGTATGCATTTCTTGCATTTTATACACATATAATGTGTCCATCTTATGTCCACACACATGTTATACAATGTGTTGCTATTGAACATAACTTAGAATGATGAAAATTCATGGATAATATTTTACTTTCTCTATTATTCACTCTCTCTCTCACACACACACACACATCTTTGTTGGACATTTAGTTCCCACAATGTGATAAATACCAGGTACACACACGCACGCACATGTTTCTGGTTTCCATGTTTTGTGGGGACATTCCATAGATGTAATGCATTTTATTTCTATTCCCCTTACCTACCCCATTCCCTAACCCCAACCATCACAGAAACCCTTCTGCTACTTCACATTTTCAAGAAACATCATTTTGTTTGATTTATAAGCTTGTTTCCTGATGGGGAAATCAAAATGTCCCCACAAGGTCACAAAAATACTGGTATTCCTATCTTTTTGGGGACAATTGGTCCCCACAACGTGATAATTACCCGGCCGCACGCACGTGCACGCACACACACACACACCAGGTTTTGTGGTAAACCCATTTTTTTTTACTACACTTTTACTACAGTAAAACCATGGTTATTTTTTGTAAGGGATATAATGGTAAAATGTAGAATGTTTCCTGTTAGACAGAAGGTAAAGTGTTTGGGACAGTGGGGGCAGACAAGTGTTCATGCATGATATATAACATGTTGGATGCTTGCGGCATTACAGCAAGAGTAGAAGGACAAAACTCTGACATGCATCCATCACATATGTACAGACATATATACAAACACACTCATGCACTCACAGGAGTCGCAGATAGGAGAAAAACAGAGTAAAGTTACATAGCAAATTCAATTTTCACATTCTTATTACCCCCGGGTCCAGTGGACCCGAACACCACATATGTAATATAAATGTGTAGGGGGGGGGTACACGATGTACAGTAATTATAAAGTTGTTTATTTTTATGTTCTTCATAGAAAATGAGCCAAGGCCAATGAATCTGAGGTTGAAACAACAATTAATTACATAATTTTTCTTACAGTAAACATTAAAAACGGGTCCCACAGACCCGAACACCACACAAGGGTTAACAAAAAATCTTGAATTTTAAGAAACAAAATATAATAGAAATAAATGCAAAGTAAATTTGTTTGATGCCTTGACACTGCAAATATAGGTTTGTGAGTAGTCTTGTGGTATTGTATGATTATGCCAGAGGGAAAATCCTAGCCCAGAATTAAAACCTGGGTCATCTCCTGAAGAAGTCTCTGTGGACAGAAATAAAACAAGGCTTGTAAGTAAGTGAATGATAATATGTTGGCAATATGGAACTGAATCCCAATAAATGACAAATACACAGAACTAGATATACATTTAGATTGACATTGCTACATGTGTGCACAATATACTACTATGTAAGTACAGTAGGATACAGTAACAGTGCTACATGTGCAATGCTACTAAGTATGTAAGTAAGTTACAGTAAAATTGCTACATGTGCACTACGTGCTACTATGTAAATAGAGTGACACTGCAAGGTGTGTACAGAGCTGCTACGTAAATAACGTTACTATTTTGTGCAGTATTATGGTTTGTCACTCAAGTCAGCATATAATAACGTTACAGTAAGTTTATGAATAAGTACGTAACTCCAGACACCTCGATTACAGCACTTTTGTTCCTTTGGAGAGCTTTCACTCTTTCAATATCCTCTCTTGTGCCATCCTCTCTTAGCGGAAACATAAACACCTTTAACCCAACGAGTTAGGTTAAACAAAAACTATCCAATACTGATAAAACAACCCAACAAAAAACCCAACTGCCTCAACCCAGCAGTTGGGTTAAAAAAAAAAACAACCCAACACTTTTTAGAGTGAAGTATCATAGGAAGTCTGTGTGTTTTGTGTGAAGGCCGGGACGATGAGAGAATGTTTTACATGTGAGTTTTTTTCAGTGTGAGTGTTTGTTGCGTGAGAACCGTTTGCCTGTGAGAATTGCCTGTATGTGGGTGTAAAAAGATAAGAGCCCCGGAGTGCTGCCGGAGGCCCAATAATGTGTGTGCGGACGTGTGTGCATGTGTGTGTGTGTGTGTGTGCGCACATGTGTGTGCATGCATGTGTGCGTGTGTGTGTGTGTGCTTGTGCGTTTGTGTGCGTGCATGGGTGTGTATGTAAGAGAGAGGGAAGAGATATGGAAACACCTGCATGCTGTCTGCCAACTGGCTATGTGTGTGAGAGAGAGAAAGAGAGAAAGAAAGATTTTCTGTGAATGTGAGCTGTAAATCTGAGTGATTTTTTTCTCGTTAAAAACAGAGCTTTTGATCTTATTTATTCACTTTCTCATTTTCTTTTTTTCCTTATTAAATGAAGTAATTATGGATGATAATAACTTAAAATATAAGAAAAGTGTATTTATAGCAGCAGAAAAAATGTGAAACGCTAAGATACAAAGTGAAACAAGAGAAATTAAAGGCGTAGTCCATAATGTTTGAAAAACTCGTTGGAAAAGGAGATGGGCCGACCACCAAAACACACTTATAGCCAATCAAATCAAATCACATGCCGGGTTGCGTATGTGTGGGGCGGGTCTATCAACAGAAGGTCCAGATTCTATTGGGGTAGGGGCGTGTTTGTTTAGGTGATTTCAAATATCAACATTGGCTTTCAAACATCATGGACTCCGCCTTTAACATACGCTTCTGGAAAGACATTTTGCAAAGATTTGGCAGTAATACAATACGAATTAATAGACTGGTATTTGAGACAATTAGTGGAAATACAAAAATTACCAGAAGTTGAGAAAAGTGGCCATACATATCCTTTGTGGAGTTTCAGTGTTGACAGAATATTTAGAAATAGTTTGCTCATACAACTTTCAGAGATGAAGTACGGCACATTCACCTGAAACTATTTTGGAAATATTTTTGTTGAGCGTGAAGCTGCCTATTTACAGTATTCATTGGTCACCCCTTATTTTGTATTGGGGAATATACAAGAATTATTGCATAATAATAAACAACTAGATAGGTACATTTCCTGAAGAAAATGTGAAGTGGTGCTTGCCGTGGCAAATTTCTGGGGACAGTATATGATTATACGGTCCAACTCCCGTGTCTCTACGATGTTCTGATGCGGAGATATAAGGCTTTGTTTACTCTGTTGCTAGGGTACTGTATTTGGTTGCTAGGGAAAAAATTGGCATCCCATAGTGATTACACTCTGAGTCACGAGTCAAACGGTCCAACCCCTGTGTCTCTACGATGTTCTGATGCGGAGAGATAAGGCTTTGTTTACTCTGTTGCTAGGGTACTGTATTTGGTTGCTAGGGGAAAAATTGGCATCCCATAGTGATTACATTCTGAGTCACAAGTCAAACTGTCCAACTCCTGTGTCTCTACGATGTTCTGATGCGGAGATATAAGGCTTTGTTTACTCTGTTGCTAGGGTACTGTATTTGGTTGCTAGGGGAAAAATTGGCATCCCATAATGATTACACTCTGAGTCACGAGTCAAACGGTCCAACTCCCGTGTCTCTACAATGTTCTGATGCGGAGATATAAGGCTTTGTTTACTCTGTTGCTAGGGTACTGTATTTGGTTGCTAGGGGAAAAATTGGCATCCCATAATGATTACACTCTGAGTCACGAGTCAAACGGTCCAACTCCCGTGTCTCTACGATGTTCTGATGCGGAGATATAAGGCTTTGTTTACTCTGTTGCTAGGGTACTGTATTTGGTTGCTAGGGAAAAAATTGGCATCCCATAATGATTACACTCCGAGTCACGAGTCAAACGGTCCAATCCCCGTGTCTCTACGATGTTCTGATGCGGAGATATAAGGCTTTGTTTACTCTGTTGCTAGGGTACTGTATTTGGTTGCTAGGGGAAAAATTGGCATCCCATAATGATTACACTCTGAGTCACGAGTCAAACGGTCCAACCCCCGTGTCTCTACGATGTTCTGATGCGGAGATATAAGGCTTTGTTTACTCTGTTGCTAGGGGACTGTATTTGGTTGCTAGGGAGATATAAGGCTTTGTTTATTCTGTTGCTAGGGTACTAAGTTTGGTTGCTAGGGAGAAAATTGGCATCCCATAATGATCATACTCCAAGCCACAAGTAAAACGGTCCAACCCCCGTGTCTCTACGATGTTCTGATGCTGAGATATAAGGCTTTGTTTACTCTGTTGCTAGGGTACTGTATTTGGTTGCTAGGGGAAAAAATGGCATCCCATAATGATTACATTCTGAGTCTCGAGTCAAACGGTCCAACCCCCGTGTCTCTATGATGTTCTGATGCGGAGATATAAGGCTTTGTTTACTCTGTTGCTAGGGTACTCTATTTGGTTGCTAGGGAAAAAAATTACATCCCATAATGATTACACTCTGAGTCACGAGTCAAACGGTCCAACCCCCGTGTCTCTACGATGTTCTGATGCCGAGATATAAGTGTTTGAATTTTATGTTGCTAGGGTGCTCAAAAGTGGTTGCTAGGGGTGTGGCTTAATACCTATGTAAGGATCCTGAGAGACTGATTGGATGCCTGAGTAAAATGAGCCCACCCCCATGTCTCTATGACACTGTGGTGCAAAGATATCCATCTGGGCATTTTATAATGGCAGTCTATGAGAGATGTTGCTAGGGTGCCCCAAAATTGTTGCTAGGGGCGTGGCTTAATAGCTCTAGGATGATCCTGAGAGACTGATTGGATGCCTGATTAAATTGAGCCCACCCACTTATCTCTACGACACTGTAAAGCAAAGTAATCCCATCTGGAACTGTTTTATTCCCTTATATGGGTGTGTTCCCTGCCCCATTATAAGTAAATGGGAATTTTCGGGTGCCTCTTACACCCCAGGGGTACAACTTACACCCCAATGTCATGTATGTTTTTACTGAGTCTAGCACCCTCTTCAAATTTAGTAACCCACATGTTTCTATGAAATCCTCACTCGGACCTATGACCCGTCAAAATGTTTCCAATGGTAAGTCTATGGGATTTTGCCCCATTGACTTTTCATTGGGCATTTTTGGGCACCTCTTACACCCCAGGGGTACAACTTAGACCCCATTATGATGTATGTTCTTAGAGAGCCTACCACCCTCTTCAAATGTTGTAACCCATAAAATCCTCAAACGGAGCTATGACTCGTCAAAGTTGGACGCAATGTTAAGTCAATGGGATTTTTTGGGTGGTTTTTCGTCCCCCTTTCGGAAATCCTGCACCCGGTCGCTTATAAAAGTCATAGCACACCTCTCCTCAATAATCCGGTCGATTTGAGCCCTCTTTTATGGGTCTACGACAAAACGTGCGGGACGAGTTACGCGCCGAAATTTTGTGCAGACATAAGAAAATATAATAATAATATCCCTGAGCAATAGTAATAGTGATGCTTTGCATAAATGCAAGCACCACTAATAATAATAATATTAATAATAAATAAATAAAAGTCACAATGGAAGAAAAGAAACAGGTCCCTCATAATGAGATGGGTCGGAAATAATAACCATTTACCAATGATTACAGGTGACATACAATTTGAGGATAGAAGTAGAATAGAAAATAAAGAATAGAAGTAAAGCCAGACCAACCGCAGGCTAGAGCACAAACCCTTGTATAAACCTTTATACTCACCTACTCAACACAAACAGAGATATGCCCAATAGAAAAAACACAGACAGCTAATCAAGGACACAACCCAGTTCTTAACGCATATGCTGATGCAGCCAAATAATTAGAACAGATGATAACCCCCTGAGATACATAAAAAATATGATAGTGTAGCCACAGCATCAGATAACACCCCTAGACGTAGGCAGAACAGTAAGGCCTAAGTTAAGGATGGAAAAATATAGTGATTAAATTTTAGAATAGACAGATACAGTGAGGAAAATAAATATTTGAACACCCTGCTATTTTGCAAGTTCTCCCACTTAGAAATCATAAAAGGGGTCTGAAATTGTCATCGTAGGTGCATGTCCAACATGGCCAAGAACAAAGAGCTGTCCAAAGACACTAGAGACAAAATTGTACACCTCCACAAGGCTGGAAAGGGCTACGAGGAAATTGCCAAGCAGCTTGGTGAAAAAGGTCCACTGGAGCAATCATTAGAAAATGGAAGAAGCTAAACATGACTGTCAATCACCCTCAGACTGGGGCTCCATGCAAGATCTCATCTCGTGGGGTCTCAATGATCCTAAGAAAGGTGAAAAAGCAGCCCAGATCTACACGGAGGAGCTGGTCAATGACCTGAAAAGAGCTGGGACCACCGTTTCCAAGGTTACAGTTGGTAATACACTTAGAGGTCATGGTTTAAAATTATGCATGGCACGAAGGTTCCCCTGCTTAAACCAGCACATGTTCAGGCCCGTCTTAAGTTTGCCAATGACCATTTGGATGATCCAGAAGAGTCATGGGAGAAAGTCATGTGGTCAGATGAGACCAAAATATAACTTTTTGGTCATAATTCAACTAAATATGTTTGGAGGAAGAAGAATGATGAGTACTATCCCAAGAACACCATCTCTACTGTGAAGCATGGAGGGGGGTAGCATCATGCTTTGGGGGTGTTTTTCTGCACATGGGACAGGGCGACTGCACTGTATTAAGGAGAGGATGACGGGGCCATGTATTGTGAGATTTTGGGGAACAACCTTCTTCCCTCAGTTAGAGCATTGAAGATGGGTCGAGGCTGGGTCTTCCAACATGACAATGACCCGAAGCACACAGCCAGGATAACCAATGAGTGGCTCTGTAACAAGTCAGTTTCCAGACCTAAACCTAATAGAGAATCTTTGAAGGGAGCTCAAACTCCGTATTTCTCAGCGACAGGCCAGAAACCTGACTGATCTAAAGAAGATCTGTGTGGAGGAGTAGGCCAAAATTCCCCTGCAGTGTGTGCATACCTGGTGAAAAACTACAGGAAACGTTTGACCTCTGTAATTGCAAACAAAGGCTACTGTACCACATATTAACATTGACTTTCTCAGGTGTTCAAAAACTTATTTGCAGCTGTACCATACAAATAAATTAAAATAAAATAAAATAAAATAGTTAAAAAATCATACATTGTGATTTCTGGATTTTTTTTATTTTGTCTCTCAACGGGACATTAAAGCTCTTTTGGCAAAGAGTGTGGGTGTAAATAAACTAAATGAACTTTTTATTGATTCTGGACTGAGAATCGCATTTGACAATATTAGAAGAGATGAAGTGGCTTTTGATCCATTCAGAATGGACATGTGGGCAACACTGCACAGAGATCAACCCATGCAGATTGACCCAAAGATGCTAAGAGGGAATTCGATTGGAAAAACAGAGAATCCAACAGCATATGCACAGAAACAGCTGGAATGTTGGCTTGAAGAACTGGAAAAAGACCTAGAAACAGACTTTGTTTTAGCTGCACTGTTCAGAAATGCAATAGCGGAAGCTATTGTCACCGGGTGACTATGATGGGGCGGAACCAAAAGTGGCAGAGAAAGGTTCCGCCTGAAGATGGTTTCCGCCCGGGCCCGATTTTTAACTACACTATTTTACTTCCTGGTCTCCCTGACAACACAGATTACGAGGGAATGAGCAACAGGTGTGGGGCATCAACGTGACGACCCGTGATTGGAGGAGGAGGAGAGACAAGACACATTAAATAGGTCCAAAGAAGCACAGAGGGGGAGAGTTGTTTTCGGGCACGAGCTCCTGTTATTGCCTAGGGCAGACCTGTTCACACGCTCCGTCCTTAGAGGAGCCGGAGGGCGCCGTTGATCCACGGAAGCGCTTATAGCACGAGGAAAGAGTGCGGCAGCCCAGAAAAGCGAGAAGGACGGAGCGGTGGAAAATAAAGGAGCACTACACCGGAGCGTGTTGTTGATGGCACTTTGTGCATACGTTGCTTGTGCTCGTTGCTACGGTGGAGATCGGCTGGGTTGACTCACATTTATCCCTCAGGGAAGACGAGAGGTTGAAGACGTTGGAGCAAGGAAGTTATCGAGTGATTTGGATGTGGAGAAGCAAACACAACGCTGTTGGATGTATATTGGGAAATCGGTTGGACAACCAAGCACAACAAAACGCTCTGTGTTATTCAGAAGAGGAGTTACTGTTATCTTTTTGGGGGTGTTGAAGGTTACCGGCCCTGCGGAGATTGAATGCGTAGGTGAGCCGAAGAGGTAACTAGGAGACATAGAGGGGCGTTGTGGAACATATTACCTGTGAAATCTTTTCTCTTTCTCTGGCGTGTACAACCCCCAACCCGCCTCTCAAGCAGCTAAGACCTAGGCGGCCAAGCCTTAACTTCACGTGGAGTGCGTGTGCAGAGTGCTGTGGTGTGACTTTTACCGTGTGTTTCACTAAGCTTGCTGTGTGTGTGCTGTATTGACAGTAACTGAAGCCGACCGGGTCCCGTGCAGATTGTGCGAAGAAATAGCACGTTGAGGCCGAGCCAGAGGAGAGAACCCAACCATTACCTGTGTTCGCAGTAACGCCTCGAAGAGGATTAAACAGTGTCAGTAGTGAGAACCCATTACCTCTGTCTCCACGAATGCTTGGAAGGAACCAAAGGCCCCAGTGTTGTGAGTAACATTACCTGAGCAGTGTATCACTTACCTGTGTTTGCAGTAACGCCTCGAAGAGGATTAAACAGTGTCAGTAGTAAGAACCTCCTACCCCTGCCCCAACGTATGCCCTGGAGGCGAGAAGAGGAAGATTGTTTTAAACTGCCCTTCCCCTTTCCCCTTATGTTTTAATTATTTAATAAAAATTCAGTTTTGTAGTAATTCACGTGTCTGTCTGGTCATTGGGGTGGTCTTGGGAACCTCCTCGAGGTGGGAACTAGAGAGGGGCGTGACCCTTTAGTCATCTTGGGTCCGCCCCGGCCGTGACACTATGCCACCACCTGTTAAAACCAAACTCGAAGATGTGGTAGGACTGAACTCCAAAACACACAAGGAGTTCACATGCAGTCGAGCAGTATACCGAAGGATTGAGCTGAAGGCAAAGACAGTAAAGAGGGGGCTGGCACACTGTTCTGAAGGAGGAACAACCAGCTGTAATGGTGCTTATCAACACACCTGCACCCACCATCCAGCAAACGCAGACGGCAACACCAGCCCAACCCATTTTGGGAAATGTTCAACAGCAAGCCACTCTCATTGTTATCCGTGCAAAAACACAGCAAAACAGCAGGAATGGACAAAAACAGCAAGGAAGCAGAGGACGGCCCAGACTAAAAACACATGAAAGATGCTGGGGCTGTGGAAAGCCTGGACACTTCATAAGTGAATGTAGCAGCAGCAATCACAATAACCCCAGAGCGGTCCAGTGAATCCATGACAAGGTTTGTTTCTGAAAACACCAATTTATTTATTAGAAATAGATCATCTGTATAGAAAATACAGATGATGGCATTTATATTTACAGTGAGGTAGTTAGAAAAATTACAATGATGACACCACAAGTATTTCGGAAAGGAAATTTAGGATAGAATGTAAAAAAGTTTGGAAAAGAGCAAATTAATGAACGTAGAAGTCAGACTGTGAATTTTTACTGTATGACCCCTTACCCAGAACAGTTCTAGGAAAAGAGTGACTACATGAGACAGAAGGATAGGAAGTTCCCCTGATTTTCCAGCATATAATAATAGGGCCCCAAGAAACAGCCGTACTAATAGACACGTGTAACGTCATAAACAAAGAACAAGAGATTTATGACTCAGCACCACATGTAACTACTGCAGGCAACTAATTTTAGTATTAAGATCTTCGCCATATGATGAGAAAATAAAATAGGGAAGCATAGAAAATTCTATACTGTTTATTTTGGAAGACAAGAGTAACTAAAAGGTTGCGTGCACCACGGACGGTTTCGGCAGGAGTAGTCGTAACTGATAAAATAGAAATGCGTTTGGCAGTCGTCCCAGAAATACAGTACAGGCAGGTATGAGTAATACAGTAGCTGCTTCTGAATGATTTATAGTCTCAGAATGCAGAAACTTGTTTGCATTTACCTACGAAAGTAAACAACTCATCTAGATAACTGCAAGATTTCCTCATTCACTTTGTATTTTTGATACATTTTTACAAACAGTGTTGAAAAGATCTAGTGCTAGTTAATACACTGTTCCAATATGTTGATGATCTTTCAATTTGCTATCTTACACTTGAACAATGCGCTGAGATTATACAAATATTGAATAAATCAGATGAGGGGGAAGGCACGCTGAAAAAAAAATGATTCATTGAATTTAATCAATTTTTTTAAGGTAAGTGGTTGCAATCAATTTATTTAAGCTACATTTAAACAAAGAGATTAGTAAAGTAAAATAAAATATAAAACTTTTGTTTAAATGCAGCTTAAATAAATTGATTGCAACCACTTACCTTAAAAAAATTGATTAAATTCAATGAATCATTTTTTTCAGTGCACACACTGTAAAAAATAATATGCCCCATCTACTCAATAAAATTGTGGCAACAGATTACAAGCAATATCATTAATTACATTCAACAAATCAAAATTGATTTAGATTTAGATATAAACTCCTTAATATTTATATATTCAAAAAGCCAAACTGCAATTTGCAATTAAAATTTTTATTAAAATTTAAACAAAAATATTGTGTATACTAGACAATAGGGGTGGAACAATACATGTATTCGTTTCGAACCGAATCGGTACGGGGGTCACGGTTCGGTGCATGAATTTAAACGGAGAATACACGGTATGAAAATAAAAAAAAACTTGCGTGCAAAATAATTAATGTTATGCGGAACTACTGTTAGATAGGCGGGTTCTTTATGGACAGCTAATCTGTTGCCCCGCTTTAGCTCTGAAGCTCTGATTGGCGCCGATGCAGCCGAGCTCCGCCTATGTATGCGCTCTATCAGAGACCGTCTACATTCTGGCACTCTGCAGTTTTTTGTCAGGTTCACGGTCCAGTGAGTGAAATAGCAGCGACAGCGAGTATGGCAAATGGTGGTGAGGATCCGCCGGCCCCTTTAAGATCGCAAGTTTGGCAAAACTTCAGTTTTCCAGTCAGTTACAATAGTACAGGCGAGAGAGTGGTGGAAAAGACGAGGACTGTGCGTCGGCGTTGTTCAGCAGTTGTTAGGTATGTGAGTGGAAATACATCTAATCAGGGCTCTCAAGTCTCACGCATTCACCTTGACAAACACGCATTTCAGTCAGTTCAAATGCCACACTTTGTATTTCTCACGCTGAGAAGTAGGATATAAATTGTCCTGCTATATACAACAGGCATACGCAGGGCAGTTTTGTCGAGTTCAGCTGCTTTCAGTTCTTTAAGCGTGCTCAACTTTACGCAGCGCCATCAGCGTCAGAGTACCGCGAGAAATCTTGCGGAGGAGGCTGATTTCAAATCGCTCTCGCGTTACTCTGACGTCATCCACTTGTCGTTTCTTGCAGCGCCTCGTGAAGTCGTACACACCTATTAATTCATCCTACAAGCCTATTTTTTTGTTCTTTAGTACATTAATATGAAATAAGGCCATAAATGTAATTTAAAAATGTATTTAGGTAACACTTGTAATACATTTGAACCCCTATTTGTATGAAAGATGAGTACAAGATTACTTAAAGTGGTATATATTTTTGAAATACGAGATAGTATGTTAAATGCATTTCAGTTCATATTCATGACATCTCAACATAACACTGATAAGGACACCTATGTTTTTAAGATTAGCTTAAAAAAATGCCTTCTTCATTTTTGTTTTGCTTTTTTCCTCCATTGTACCGAAAGTGAATCGAACCGTGAAGCCTGAACCGAGGTACGAACCGAACCGGGACTTGTGTGTACCGTTCCACCCCTACTAGACAAAGATCTAGCACTATACAATAAAAAAAAATATTATGCCATATCTACTCAATAAAAGTGTGGCAACAGATTACAAGCCATATCATAAATTAAATTCAACAAATAAAAATTGTGTTAGAATCACTCCATAAACTCTTTAATAGTAACCCCTTCAAAAAGGTAATCTGCAATTTGCAATTAGAAATTAATTTAAATTTAAACAAAATAGCCTATTGGGTATACAGGACAAAGACCTTGCACTATACAATAAATACTATTCAATTATATTATTTTAATTTAACATCATCCATTAATATTTTTATTAGTAATGAGTATTATATCTGATTTCAGAATGACAGACAAAGATGAATCAATTCCTATTTTATTGCAGTCAAAAGAACAGGAAAGCATCTCATTTTAATGATGTATTTGTAACAGTGTAAACTTCAAAAAGTATTTTACAGTCTTTAAAGAAAACCGTCCACATTTCCCGACGAAAGGTTCTATGTTTGTGTACATTGATTCACACCCAGAAAATCAGACAGCAGTTTAGACTTACTGTACTGTAATCAGTTCATAAACTTTGAAGAATCCAGCTCCAAGAAAAGTTTCTGAAACACCTGAAAAGATGCCTGGGATACTGGAGATTCAATGCATAGATCCAATGAGGATAAAGCATGCCCTGTGAACACCTTTAAGGCCTCAATAACAATTCCAGCATCCTTTGGGCTTCCACTCCTACAAGATCCATTCTTTACAATTACAGCCATCACAAGCTGCTCAAGTCCCGCCTCTTCATCTTTATCCTGCAACATTAAACAGCAAATATGTCTTAAAACCTTTATAAATGTATACAGCTTGAATATTGAAATAATCCACACATTAAACTTGTATATTAAAATGTTTTAAAGAAATCTGGAAGATATGTGCAATGGAGTTCATCTGAGTTTGTGGCTTATTAGGTATGTTTGAAATGTGCAATAATATCGAAAACTGATAATAAATTCTCATTGGAATTACAAATAATATCAAAAAATGTTTGAAAAGATATATAATCTATATTTATAATTAGGGCAAATCTTTTCCCTACATTTTTTTTCTGTCACACGACAGTCACATATTTATTTGTTAACCAAGTTACTCACATGTGTACAGTATTGTTCAAAATAATAGCAGTCCAATGTAACTAACCAGAATAATCAAGGTTTTTAGTATATTTTTTATTGCTATGTGGCAAACAAGTTACCAGTAGGTTCAGTAGATTCTCAGAAAAAAAAAGACCCAGCATTCATGATATGCACGCTCTTAAGGCTGTGCAATTGGGTAATTAGTTGAAAAGGGTGTGTTCAAAAAAATAGCAGTGTCTACCTTTGACTGTACAAACTCAAAACTATTTTGTACAAACATTTTTTTTTCTGGGATTTAGGAATCCTGTGAATCACTAAACTAATATTTAGTTGTATGACCACAGTTTTTAAAACTGCTTGACATCTGTGTGGCATGGAGTCAACCAACTTGTGGCACCTCTCAGCTGTTATTCCACTCCATGATTCTTTAAAAACATTCCACAATTCATTCACATTTGCTTCAGAAACAGCATTTTTGATATCACCCCACAAGTTCTCAATTGGATTAAGGTCTGGAGATTGGGCTGGCCACTCCATAACATTAATTTTGTTGGTTTGGCCCTTGGACCCAAAAAGAAAAATTTTACTCTCATCAGTCTACAAAATGTTCCTCCATTTCTCTTTAGGCCAGTTGATGTGTTCTTTGGCAAATTGTAACCTCTTCTGCACATGCCTTTTTTTTAACAGAGGGACTTTGCGGGGGATTCTTGAAAATAGATTAGCTTCACACAGACGTCTTCTAACTGTCACAGTACTTACAGGTAACTCCAGACTGTCTTTGATCATCCTGGAGGTGATCATTGGCTGAGCCTTTGCCATTCTGGTTATTCTTCTATCCATTTTGATGGTTGTCTTCCGTTTTCTTCCACGTCTCTCTGGTTTTGCTCTCCATTTTAAGGCATTGGAGATCATTTTAGCTGAACAGCCCAGGGCCGGAGTGGGGCCACTTTTCAGCCCGGGAGTTTCAGGCCCAAGACCGGCCCACTTTTTCCATAGTGTTATTCCAAATTAGCACTTTTTTCAAATTGGATAAATAAAACAAAAGTCCAGCTCTTACTATAGTTTCTATTAATATCATGGTTAAACAAATAAGGTAAAAGTTAAATAATATTTCACTTAAGATGAGAAGTTAACAAAAATATCCCTCTACACTTTAAAAAAGGCTGTGTTATCCTTGACCCACAATGGGCAAACATCCGACAGAACAAATGCTGGGCCAAAAATAACCCAATGCTGGATTGCTGTTATGCAACCATGGATTATAATAACCCAACAGTTGGGTTAAAACAACCCAGCATTGGGTCAATTTTAACCCAGCATGTGTTCTGTCCAATATTTACCCATTATGGGTCAAAAATAATCCAACCCCTTTTTGGAGTCAATTCCACAAGAAAAGGTTGATAAATTATTAGCATTGCTAATGCTATGAAGGCTATGATTAATCAGATGCAAATAGAAATATAAAACCCAGTCCTAATTAAAAAAGAAAACAATTTGACAAAAATATTGAATCCAATATTGGGTAAATATATAGCATAACAAGTGATTTATAAGCTTTTTTAGGCTGGTCATTTTTGACTGGGAACACAAAAGGTGTTATATGGTTCTGAACACAACCTGAGGGTTAAATAACTTTAATTCATATTGTTTTCTCATGGCCTACTCGTTTTCAGCAGGGAACTGGCTTATCTGCTGCTCAGAAGCTGCTTGCATAATATTTGCAAAGTCTATGAATCGCCATGTATACACAAAAGGCTAATATTTTAACTAAAAAAAAAGTTGGCTTGTAAATAGTTTGACAACAGTATTAGCCGAATAATTACGTTGCTAATGCTAATCATTAACTTACTAGACTTATTTATCTTTAAGTTACCTGTTGTTGTCCTCTTGAAAATAAATCTGTAAGTTTGGCACATTTGGCAGCATCATCCTCCAATGGATTTTTTCTTCAACCTGTTTTTTACGCCCTCCTCCTCTCAGACGCGTATTGTTACGGTAGGGCCGGCCCAGCCTACCGGAGAAAAGTTTTCTGGGACGTGCTTTGGACCGAACCAACTCTATGGGAGGGGAGGGGGAAACTCCCTCACATGGAACAACCCATGAAAAGGCTGTGCGCTGCAGTGTCAATGCGAAATGTGTGAAGTGTCATTTAAGAGAAGATAGACTCACTAACGTGACAAATGTAAAAAAAAAAAAAAAAAAAATTGACCGGCCCAAAAGTGAAGCGGCCCACCGGGAATTCTCATGGTTCTCCCGATTACCCACCCCGGGCCTGGAACAGCCTATCATTTTTTGCACCTCTTTATAGGTTTTCCCCTCTCCAATCAACTTTTTAATCAAAGTACGCTGTTCTTCTGAACAATGTCTTGAACGACCCATTTTCCTCAGCTTTCAAATGCATGTTCAACAAGTGTTGGCTTCATCCTTAAATAGGGGCCACCTGATTCACACCTGTTTCTTCACAAAATTGATGACCTCAGTGATTGAATGCCACACTGCTATTTTTTTTAACACACCCCTTTCAACTAATTCAACTAATTGCCCAATTGCACAGCCTTAAGAGCGTGCATATCATGAATGCTGGGTCTCATTTGTTTTCTGAGAATCTACTGAACCTACTGGTAACTTGTTTGCCACGTAGCAATAAAAAAAATATACTAAAAACCTTGATTATTCTGGTTAGTCACATTGTACTGCTATTATTTTGAACAATACTGTATATACACACACATACACTATATACACAATATAATATGTACAATATATTTATTTAATAATATTCCTCACCTTTTGTTGTGAATAAAGTTCTCCCTCAGCAATGTTTCACGTTGCCTGCAGGAAGCTGCAGTACGTTACAGGCCTTCATGAACACACAATTTAGATAATAGGTCGCGAAATTAATAATAATAATACAATTTTCAATTTACATTATGTAGAAAGCTTAAACATTTTAAAAAGACAACTTATACATTTAATATCTTACTCACCTTTTGTGGAATTAAATGAATAATGTTATATTTCCCCTCAGTAATGATACTGTACTCGCGGGAAAATTCAACACAGGGCGTCGCAATTGAGCACACAATTAATTTACAGCGAAGAATAGTTTTATATTACCAATTTATTCGAATACTTTGTGGATATAGTTAACACAAAACTAAATAAACCGAAAAAGACCGCAGTAAAGTCACATTTATTTTTATAACACGAACCAAGCGAGCGAGCGAGCAGAATTTGTCATAATAGATACATACATGATACATATCTATGAGAGTTAGTGATAAGAGAACCCACCCATTCAGAGGAACAGTATGATTGGTAAGTTTCCCTATCGAGAGCGGTCTCTCGACATTGTGTCCGCTGACGCTATGGGTTAACTCCTCCCACTTCACCAAAACTGAAATCTTATTGAACAACGCCATTGCAGGGCACTGGCCAATCGTCGCTGACCGCGGGAAGCGGGAGCCTATAAAAGGCGGTGTAAGAGCGACGAACATCAGAATTCTCTTCTTCACTCAAGATGAAATCTTCAAGCAAGTCTATGATCTGCATTCTCTGCGCGGGACCCCTGGAGCAGCCGGACTCCCACGAGCACTGCATCGCCTGTCTGGGATTGGCGCACGCCGAGGCGGCTCTCGCGGATTCTTCGTGCGAGCACTGCGCCGACCTCCCAGCACGCGTGCTCAGGATTAGGAGAGTTGTGGCTCGAGGTCTCGCCGGGGAGCAACCCGCTGCCGCCGCTGTGCCGCAGGCGGGTCCCCCCCCCTCTGATTCTTCTCTTGCTCCCCGCCAGGATGGTAACGACGGCAGGAGCTCCTCCGGTGGCGCCCGCCCTTCGGGATCTAAGCGCTCTCCAGTGGAGTTCCACCCGGATGTTTTCCGCCCCCCTTCTGCTTCGGACGTGGCTGTCTCGTTTGGTATTGAGGACGAGGAAGACAGCATGTCGCTTTCTGCATCTACCAGCTGGGCTGAGGCAGAGCGGGAACGCCCGCCTCACGTGGATCTCCAGTCTGAGATGTCTAGGATTATGGAGATGGCGGCAAAAGAGCTGGACCTCAGCTGGACATCGCCTGACGAGCCGGCGAGGAGCAAGCTAGATTCATGGTTCCTCCAATCGGGCCGCCAGCAGGCCGCTCCGAGGAGGAAGACGCCTTTCTTCCCTGATGTTCACGATCAGGTCTCCAAGACATGGTCTGCACCCCAATCGGCGCGCGTCCATGCACCCGGCATGTTCTCGCAGGTAGACGGCGGGGAAGCCCACGGTTACGTGCGCATTCCCCCCGTGGAAGAGAACGTCGCGGCACACCTTTGCCCTTCCTCCGCGTCACTCGGCGCTGAGCGCGGCCTGCCGTCAAAGCCCTGTCGGATGACAGCCCATCTGGCGGACAAGGCTTATGCATCATCTGGTGAGGCGGCGGCGGCGCTACACGCTATGGCCGTTCTACAATTCTTCCAGGCGAAGATTCTGCAGTCGCTGGGTGATGATGTCGATACTGAGGCGGTACGCAACCTACGCGCTGCCACGGATTTTGCTCTCATGGCAACGAAGCTCTCTGCCCAGGCCGTCGGAAAATCTATGGGCTTCATGGTCGTCCTTCATCGCCACCTATGGCTTACCCTAGCTGAGCTGAAGGACAACGAGCGTAAAGCGTTGCTGAATGCTCCGATTACTCCCGCCGGCCTCTTCGGTGACGCCGTGGAGTCAGTCGTCGAGCGTTTTTCAGAGGCACAAAAGCGCTCACGCGCCATGAGTCAGCTGCTTCCCAGACGCTCCTCTCAGCATGAGGCGGCTAGATCGCGCTCTTCTTCAGCCCCGCGATCCGCGCAACGCCCTCCTAAACCAGCTGGTTTCTCCGCACCATCGCGTCAGGAGCCCGATGTGCGCCCTAAGAACTGGCAGCCCCGAGGAGGTCACGGTCGTGGCAGGAGCCCTCGACGCCGCGGCGGACAGCATCAGGCTCGCAAGCCTTCTTCCTGATGGAGAGGGCGAGAGGAGGAGATCGCTCGTGAAGGGGCAGGCGTCTACACGCCGGGTTCCTCTGCCCCCCTCTGTTCCTGTGGGCGACATTCCGTGTTCAATAAACACCGTTGTAAATACTGTTGTGAATACTGTTATGTGTGTAAATGTAATAAAAACACAAACATCACCACAAAAAGAGCTTTTTCCTCCTCACAGCCCTCATATAGCGACCGAAGCCCTGCAGTCAAGCAGCGCGAGGTTGAGATATGTACAAAGTGCTTATCAGTTAAACTCGGGCACCGCCACCGAGCCGTTGAACGAGAATCAGCTTCTACGTGCCGCCCCGCCGCTGACATTTCTAGCTCCGCAAGGGTCAGGCTCGTTCGTAGAAAACACGTCACAAGCGTCTATGCACGGCCACCTTCGCCCTCTATGCCAATTTCTAGAAGCTTGGAAGGCGATTCCGGGCGTATCAGAATGGGTAATAAGCATCATAGAGAACGGCTATTCTCTACAATTCAGACGCAGACCGCCCCGTTGCAATGGTGTGGTAACGTCATTAACAACACCGCAAAATGCCCCTGTCCTGAGACGGGAGATACAAAACCTGCTCGCGACAGGAGCGATAGAGTGTGTCCCTCACGGCGAGTTGAACAGCGGATTTTACAGCCGGTACTTTGTGGTGCCCAAGAAAGACGGCGGGATGAGACCGATTCTGGACTTAAGACCTATCAATCGTGCGCTACGCAAACGTGTATTCAAAATGATAACCGTGAAACAGATCCTAGCGCAAGTTCGCCCTGGGGACTGGTTTGCGTCGATCGATCTAAAGGACGCTTACTACCATATTCAGATATCCCCCCGTCACAGGTGTTTTCTGAGATTTGCGTTCGAGGGCGCAGCTTACCAATACTCCGTCCTACCGTTCGGGCTAGCTTTAGCCCCGCGCACGTTCACGAAATGCATGGATGCGGCTCTCTCCCCCCTCAGAGCGAGCGGGATGCGCATTATGAATTATCTGGACGACTGGCTGATTTTAGCTCAATCTCGCGATCTATTAATCAGTCATGCAGATGCATTGCTGCCCCACTTGGAAGCGTTAGGACTCAGAGTCAATGTACAGAAAAGCAAACTCATACCGAGTCAATCCATTTCTTACCTGGGAGTTCTGTTGGATTCTACATCGATGCGCGCTCATCTCTCGCAGCAACGTGTAGAAACATTAACGCTGTACATTCGCCGTTTCAGAACCGGCCGGTTTGTCCTCCTCAGAGAGTTTCAAAGGCTGCTGGGTCTGATGGCATCAGCCGCTCCAGTTTGTCATTTGGGATTGCTTCGCATGCGGCCGTTACAGATATGGCTGAAAGATCGAGTTCCGATGAATATGTGGGCCTCAGCGTTTTTGCGCATTCAGATAACACACAGCTGTGTCAGCGCGCTGAGACCGTGGCGCGACCCGACCCTGTACAGTGTCGGAGCCCCGCTAGGACAGGTAGCCTCTCGTATAGCGGTCACCACGGATGCGTCGAGGTCAGGCTGGGGAGCGGTATGCATGAGCACACCAGCGTCCGGTGTGTGGCCGGATCCAGTGAGTGTTTGGCACATAAACCGTCTGGAAATGAGAGCGGTAATGTTAGCGCTCAAGACATTTCGTCCGCAACTCGAGCGTCATCATGTTCTAGTACGGACGGACAACACGACGGTGGTTTCATATATAAATCGCCAGGGAGGTATTCATTCAAAAGCCCTATTCGAGCAGGCGGCCAGCCTTCTTCTATGGGCGGACCGCCATTTACTCTCCATCAGAGCAGCACATATTCCGGGCATTCTGAACAGAGGAGCGGATATGTTATCGAGGAAAGGCCTTCCCAGCGGAGAGTGGTGGCTCCATCCCGAATCGGTTCAGCTGATATGGAGCCAGTTCGGGAGGGCGTCGATAGACCTGTTCGCGACCAGCGAGAACACGCACTGCCCGCTGTTTTTCTCGCTCACTCACTCCCCGCTACAAGGGGACGCGTTGACATCACGCTGGCCGGAATCCAGACTGTATGCTTTCCCTCCGATAAAACTCATACCCTTGGTGTTATGCAAAATCAGGGAGGAGAGAGCCACGGTAATTCTAGTCGCACCAGACTGGCCGAACCAGCCGTGGTATCCGAACTTGAGAGAGATGTTATTAAGCCCCCCATGGCAGATTCCCTTAAGGAGGGACTTACTGACTCAGGTGGAAGGTTCAGTATGGCACCCCAACCCAGGGCTGTGGAACCTACACGCTTGGCAGGTGAGAGGAACGTAACGTTAGATAACTTTAGCGATCTCTCGCATCGGGTGGAGAACACGCTCACTGAGGCGCGAGCGCCGTCTACGAGGCGCTTGTACGATCTTAAATGGAATGTGTTTCTAAAATGGTGTCATGACAACGGCATCGACCCGTTAAACTGCCCGGTGTCGGACATTTTGCTTTTCTTACAGCATAAGATGGACGCCGGCAGCTCGCCGTCGACGCTAAAAGTCTACGTGGCGGCTATTGCGGCGATACGCCCCCCCCTTGGAAGGGCACTCGATAGGAAAACACGCACTTGTTGTCCGATTCCTGAGAGGAGCGAGAAGACTAAAACCCCCTCGCACCCCTTCGGTGCCGCCTTGGGATTTAGATGTAGTGCTTAGTGCACTTTCACGACCGCCGTTCGAACCTCTGGAGTCTTGCTCTATTAAAGACCTGTCTCTTAAAACGGCTCTTCTTCTCGCTCTGGCTACTACGAAACGCGTTGGGGATTTACAAGCGTTTTCTGTCAACGAGGATTGCTTACGCTTCGGCCCGGGAGATTGTAATGTCATCTTGAGACCCAAGATTGGATTTATACCTAAATCTCTCTCTACCCCCTTTCGCGATCAGGTAGTTACCATATCGGCGTTATCTGCAGCGCCTGCAACATCTCAGAACGCATCTAACCAGGAGGCTATTTGCCCTGTCAGAGCCTTGAGGGCATATGTGAATCGTACTGCCAATTTCAGAGCATCGGACCAACTCTTTGTGTGCTTCGGTGGCGCTACTAAAGGCAGAGCGGTGTCTAAACAGCGGCTCTCTCACTGGTTAGTGGATGCTATAACGCTAGCTTACGAGAGCGGCGGATTGGAGCCCCCTTTTAACATCAGGGCACACTCTACGAGGGCTATTGCCTCATCATGGGCTTGGTTTCATGGTACTACTGTGCAAGATGTGTGTCGCGCGGCTGGTTGGGCTTCACATAACACCTTCGCGAGGTTTTACTTGCTCAATATGCATTCGCTAGCTGCAAAAGTTCTGTCGGTGAGTACTGTTAGTTAGTTAGTTAAACCTTTATTTGTCCCCTTAGGGCAATTTGTTCTGCAGCAAGACATACACTAGACAAACACAAATACAAAAATCAAGACACATGAAATACTTACATTACAATACAATCACCATTACATCACAACATCATGAAACCTCAATGAGTATTATTCATGCTATATAACAGACCCATCACTAATTTATTGTCAAGTCCTCTGGGCTGCGTTTAAGAGAGAAATGGCTGTCGGAACAAACGAGTGCCTGTATCTGTTGCTCTTTACTAAAGGTAGTCTAAACCGAGACCCAGAAGGCAAGAGCTGAAACTCTAAATGAAGAGGATGGGAATCATCAGAAATTACAGATTTTGCCTTCCTTACTACCTGTCTGTTATACAGGTCAGTAAGACTGTACTGCTGGACACCTATAATTTTACTGCTAACCTTCACTATATTTGAAAGAGCAGTTTTGGCCTTAACAGTGAGATTTCCATACCAGCAGACTGCTGAAAATGTTAGTGTCACGGGGTGACGACTTTTCAGGGCGGAACCAAAAGTTGAGGAAGTTTGGTTCCGCCCGGATGTTTCCGCCCCGACCGGAAAAATAGAAACACCGGACATCCGGCGGCTCCGCGAAGGCTGTAATCAGCCGATTGGGCACAGCTGTGCCTAGTTAAAGAGATCGCCGGGTAATTGGATAACGGGAGTGTAAAGAGAAGTATAAAAAGCGCAGTTAGATGACAGTTGGCAGTTGAGTGTGTGCTGAGGAACGGAGCTGTGCTCATTGTTAGACGTGGTGACTGGCTATATTTCTCTCTCTTCCCTCCTCTCTTGTTGCAGTTACGGTGGACCGGCTGGATTTGAGGAATAACCCTACGGGTAGAAAAGGAACTCTGGTCCAACTAGTATTTTGGAAGGATTAAAGCGAGAAGGGATTTGACCTCGTTACACAACGTAAACAAAGGCTATCCGCTGTGAGTATGTCCGTTGGTGTAGCATAACTGGCAGAAACTTACATTGTGTGATCGTTGGAGTCTTCTAGGATTAGGAAGGCGGCCCTACCCCTATAATTAGCGTGGTGGGCGAGCCGCTAGAAGCATACATTCCATACAGCCACAGCAACGCGACTTTGGTCTGGTCGGTTTGCCATCGCCTCTACGTTAGCCCCAAGCACAGTGGAGGATACCGGGCGTTTCCCTTGTGGTGTTGCACTTACAGTGTGGTGAGTGAGACTTTACAAATCATAAGCTTTTTCACGTTAGAGTGGTGCTGTGTATTTGCTGTGGGTTGCTGTGTGTCTTGTCAGAGAAGCCCCGCACCATCCATTCTCTTCCCTGGAAGGAGGACGGAGGGGCCAACGACCTCAGACCTCATTGCCATCATACGCTGTGAGCTGTTTTAAGAGTACGAAGAGACGCAGACCAAGAGCTGTGAAGGACTGTGAGTAAAATATTAGAAGCATTTGTGGCGTAAGCTTATCTGTGTTTGTATTGTCGCAGAGTCGGAGGCGAAAGGGTCCGCCGCCCCCGTGGTCTCTACGAAAGGGCGCCCCTATCCGGGATTCGATCGGCCTACGGACAGTGGGGATAGGGCAGTGCTCGACCCGGCGAGGTGGTGTGTGACCTTCGCCCCCCTGCTGACCTACAGAAGAACCGACTGTGAACGTGATACTTACCCAGAAAGCTGTAAGCAGCGGAGCCGGTGAGAAACATTCAAAGTCCAGTAACAGTGTTTCTGTGTCCTAGCGATCACCTGTGGAGAGAGAGAGAGGAAAAACGAGAGTGAATCAGTAAAGAGCCAACTGTGAACGTGATACTTACCCAGGAAGCTGTAAGCAGCGGAGCCGGTGAGAAACATTCAAAGTCCAGTAACAGTGTTTCTGTGCCCTAGCGATCACCTGCGGAGAGAAAGAGGAAAACGAGAGTGAATCATTGAAGAACCGCCTGTGAACGTGATACTTACCCAGAAAGCTGTAAGCAGCGGAGCCGGTGAGAAACATTCAAAGTCCAGTAACAGTGTTTCTGTGTCCTAGCGATCACCTGTGGAGAGAGAGAGGAAAACGAGAGTGAATTAGCAAAGAGCCGACTGAGAACGTGATATTTACCCAGAAAGCTGTAAGCAGCGGAGCCGGTGAGAAACATTCAAAGCCCAGTAACAGTGTTTCTGTGTCCTAGCGATCACCTGTGGAGAGAGAGAGAGGAAAACGAGAGTGAATCAGCAAAGAGCCGACTGTGAACGTGATACTTACCCAGAAAGCTGTAAGCAGCGGAGCCGGTGAGAAACATTCCAAGTTCAGTAACAGTGTTTCTGTGTCCTAGCGATCACCTGTGGAGAGAGAGAGGAAAACGAGAGTGGATCAGTAAAGAGCCGACTGTGAACGTGATACTTACCCAGCAAGCTGTAAGCAGCGGAGCCGGTGAGAAACATACAAAGTTCAGTAACAGTGTTTCTGTGTCCTAGCGATCACCTGTGGAGAGAGAGAGGAAAACGAGAGTGAATCATTGAGGAACCGACGGTGAACGTGATACTTACTCAGGAAGCTGTAAGCAGGGAGCCGGTGAGAAACATTCAAAGTCCAGTAACAGTGTCTTTGTTGTCCTAGTGGCCGCCTGTGGAGAGAGAAGAAGGCGAGAGTGAACCATTGGGCACGGACAGTGGGAAAGACCTCTACCAGTCACACCAAAAATTGTCTGCCTCCAGGAGAGAAGAAGGAGGGCGCCACGGCTAGCAGGGTCCAGGCGGGAGCCTGACGTTTCCCTCTTTCCCCGTTGACGGTGGTTGGCACCCCTGTTGTTCTGTCCCTGTTTACCCGTGGCTGCAGTCTCCCTGGAGGGAGGGGAAGAAGCCATTAGTTTTAAATTTCCCTTCCCCAATTTTCCCAGTCCTTTTAAGTATTTAAATTCAATAAAGCTTGTTTTAAATTTTACTTACCTGTTTCCGTGTTTGTCTGGTCATTGGGTCGGCTTTGGGGACCTCCTCGAGGTGGGAGTTCAAAAGGGGCGTGGCTTAGTCAAACACAGCCAGCCCCTAGTGGTGACAGATTTTGGCGTAGTCGGCAGGGTCCCACCTCGAGTTGAGTAACCAAGGTCACCCAATGACTGACAACGCGGGGCCAGCAGCCCCACCCCGTGCCACACCCGTTATCATGGGCAGCCCATGGGTCCAGAGATATGGAGGAGCAGAGTCGGAGGTACGCCTGACCGAATGGAAGGCCCAACTGGAGTACTTGGCCGACTTGCAGGGCCTTAGCGCCGCCCAGCGGCTCCAATTTGTGTTGAACTCCCTAGAAGGAGAAGCACGGCGAGAGGTACAAGCCGCCCCCGAAGCAATTAGAGCCACCGCCCAGACTGTGTTCCAGTTCCTTGCTGAACAATATGGTGACCATACCCCCGTAGCTGTCCTCCGTTCACAATTTTTTAATTGTAAACAAGGCCCCCGACAACCTATTCGAGCTTTTGCCCTCAGGCTGCGGGAGCAGTTCACTCGCCTGCAAGCCCGACGAGACCATGGGCTAGGAGATGGAGAAGCTTTGTTACGCGACCAGTTCCTCCTGGGGATGAAAGAAGGCCCCGTGAGACAAAGTCTGAGGGTCCAGTTTCGGAGGGACCCCGGGCTTACCTTCGAAGATCTAAAGAAGGAGGCGCTAGCCCTGGAGGGTGATGAGGCCGAAGTAACCGAAACCCCTGTATGTGCAGCCGTAAGTGGAAACACAGCAGCGCCACCTGAACACGCAGACTGGAAGCAAGCCCTGAGGGTAGAGTTGTTGAAAGATGTCCGAGAGCAGATGTCGGAACTATCTAAGACCCTCTTGGGAGAACTTCGCCAAAGTAGGGCGCGAGAGGAACCGAGGCCGGCACCCCGAGAGCGAGTCTACTCTGAGAGGGGCCGGGAGCCACCGGGACGCCCGAATCGTTTGAACCGGCCCCGCTTCGAGTGGGATGACCAAGGGCGGCCAATCTGCAATCGGTGTGGAGAACCAGGGCACTACAGTCGCCAGTGTGGGCCTCGCAGGGCATCGGAGGGGGGTTTTTAAGACGACCGGCCACAGTGGGTCGTGTGGCCGGGACCCCTAGAGAAGACCCTGGAAGACGTGAGAATTCTAGAGACCAGATGGTTGGGCACAGCCCAATGGCGGAGGTGAAGGTATGTGGCAAGACAATACAGTGCCTAGTAGATACGGGCTCTCAAGTGACATTGTTTGCGGAAAGTCTCTCGCAGGAAGTATTTGGGAAGCAGAGTGCCCAAGGAGGGGAGGCCCCCTGGCTGACGTTGCGGGGCGCCAACGGCCTAGAGATCCCTTATATTGGCTACCGGCTGACGGACTTAGAAGTTCATGGGGTGTTGGTCCCCCAAAAAGGAGTGATTATCGTGGAGGACAGATGTTTGGGTGTCCATCGAGCCCTATTAGGTATGAACGTCCTCTCCGAATGTTGGGAGGAGTTATTTCGGGCTAAGCCCGGCCCTAGGATCTCCCCTGTCGAGAGGCCCCTATGGGAGCAAGTAGTAGCCGACTGTCGTCGGGTCCAGATGACCCAGGTCCGCAGAGGCCGGGAAGAGGTAGGAAGAGTGATGTGTCGATTTGCTCTGTCTATTCCCCCTAGGAGTGAGGCCATGGTGTGGGTGAGAGTAGCCCCCCGAGGAGTTGGCCCCGAAGAATGGGTATTGGTTGAACCTCACGCCGATTGCCCCCAAGTGGAAGTAGCACGAGGCCTAGCGGCGGTCCGCCGGGGGAGGGTCCCTGTGAAGGTCCGAAACGACCACCCCTACCCAGTATACTTACACCGACACCAGCGGCTGGCCCGATTAACGGGGGTCGCGCCCCATCAGGTGAGGGAGGAGAGAGATGTTAGGTTCCGTCAGGTGTGCCCCACTGTCATCGAGGTGGCCCTGACCCAGATGGAAGCCCCTTCGAACAACGGGGGGAGGGACGTGCCGAGGCACTTGGCAGGTGAGTCCCTGCAAGGGGAAGAGTTGGAACAGGCGCAGACACAAAGACTCCAAGCCCTCCTTCAGAAATGGCAACATGTATTCGCAAGACACGAGGAGGATTATGGGTGTACTAAGGTGGTGGAACACCATATACCGACTGGAGATGCAGGACCCAGTAGAGAGAGGTACCGGCCGATCCCACCCACCTTGTATACAGAGGTACGCTCACTACTGCAGGGTATGCTGGAGCGAGGCGTCGTCCGGGAAAGCAGTAGCCCATGGGCAGCCCCTATCGTACTTGTGCAGAAAAAGTCAGGAGCTTGGAGGTTTTGTGTGGACTATCGGAAGCTTAACCTGGTGACCAAGAAAGACGCTTTTCCCTTACCCCGGATTGAAGACTCCCTTGCCGGTCTCACACGGTCTGCTTGGTACTCCACTTTGGATCTGGCCAGCGGATATTGGCAGGTGCCAGTGGCCGAGGCCGATAGAGAGAAGACCGCCTTTACGACCCCGTTCGGACTATTCGAGTGGGAACGGATGCCCTTCGGGCTCTGTAACGCTCCGGCCACGTTCCAACGCCTCATGCAGCGCTGTCTTGGAGGTCAGTTAATGGAGTCAGTCTTGGTATATTTGGATGATGTAATTGTGTATTCCCCAGATTTCGATTCCCACCTCCGACACCTCGAAGAGGTTTTTCAGGCGATGGAGAAATATGGGCTGAAGTTGCAACCCGACAAATGCCATCTGTTGAGGCGGGAAGTCCAGTTCCTGGGCCACGTGGTCAGCGCTGCTGGGGTGGCCGTAGACCCTGGGAAGGTCTCCGCGGTAAGAGACTGGAGTGCACCCAAGACTGTGAGGCAAGTGCGGTCATTTCTAGGGTTTGTGGGGTACTACAGACGGTTCATAAAAGACTTTTCAAAGATTGCCAAGCCCCTTAACCAGCTACTGGTCGGCACAGGGCGAAACCGGGGACGGGGGTCACCCCCTATTGATTGGGATGAGTTCTGTGAGGGGGCATTTCAGAGATTGAAACAGGAATTGTTACAGGCTCCTATCTTGGCCTATGCAGACTTTACCCAACCATTTCTCTTGTATACAGACGCTAGCAACCTGGGGCTGGGAGCAGTCTTGGCCCAACGACAAGCGGGTACGGAACGGGTGATCGCCTACGCAAGCCGAAGCCTCCACCCAGCGGAGAGGAACGATGCGAACTACAGCTCATTTAAACTGGAACTGCTGGCCCTGAAGTGGGCCCTGAGCGAGAAGTTCAAGGACTACCTCTGGGGTGCTAAGGTAACGGTGATTACAGACAATAATCCTCTGGTTCATTTACAGACAGCGAAGTTGGGGGCTGTGGAGCAGCGCTGGGTGGCACAACTTGCCAATTTCGATTACCAACTGCAGTATCGGCCCGGCCGGGAACACACGAACGCGGATGTCTTGTCCCGATTGCCAGAGGTGGACGGCCCCGGCGGCTGTGATGGCCAAGAAGAGGAAAGCCAGGGGGAAGGCTATCTGATAGGGGTCGTGGAAGCACCAGGAGGCCAGCAGGAGGCGGTGCCCGGGAGCTGGGGTTGGGACCCCTGCCGGTGGAAGGAAAGACAGGCCCAGGATCAGGATTTATGGCAGGTGAAGATGTGGGTGGAGCAAGGCCGGCGGCCAACGTCGTCCGAGAGGCTGACCCAGACAGAGACGGGAAAGAGACTGCTGGGGCAGTGGGACAAGCTGGAGATACAGGAGGGGGTACTTTGCCGAAAAGTAAGTGATCCGAAGCTGGGCGAGGAGGTGCGCCAGATCGTGGTGCCCGCCGACCAAACAGCAGCCCTGGTGTCTGCCTACCATGACCAGCTGGGGCACCAGGGACAAGAACGGACCGCATCACTGCTGCGCAGGTTCTTCTACTGGCCGGGGCTGGAAGCATCAGTACGTAGCTTGGTCCAAGCTTGCCCCAGGTGTATGTTATTCAAGTCTCGACGAGAGGCCCGAGCGCCGATGATACCCATATGTGCCAAAGCCCCCCTTCACATCATGGCGATGGATTTCCTGACCCTGGGCCGGCCACAGGACCGCTATCCGAACATCTTAGTAATCACCGACCTGTTTACGAAGTATGCATGGGCAGTCCCCACCCTCGATCAGACGGCAAGTACCACCGCAACGGCTTTATGGCGGCACGTCTTCCAAACGTTCGGATGTCCAGAGTTCTTACACTCAGACCAAGGGGCAAATTTCGAATCAAAGGTGATCCGGGAATTATGCCAGCTGTATGGGTGCATGAAGACCCATACGACGTCATATCACCCTCAAGGAAACGGCTGCTGCGAGAGGTTTAATCAAACCCTGTTGGGGCTCTTAGGGACCTTGGATCAACGGAAGCAGAGTGATTGGGTGAGTGCTCTACCGAACCTCTTACAAGCTTATAATAACAGCATTCATAGTACGACGGGATATGCCCCCACTTATCTGATGTTCGGTAGGCATGTGCGGATGCCGACGGACCTGGTCCTGGGAGCGGCCGCGGGCCAGGAGGAAGGACGCGTGACGGAATGGGTAGGGCGCCACCACCAACGGCTGCACTTTGCCTACGAGCAGGTATCCCAGAAAATACGGGCCACAGGAGAAAAGAACAAGCGGTGGTACGACCGGACGGCCCGGGAAGCCCCCTTGTTACCAGGAGAGAGAGTCCTGGTACGAGACAACCGGCGGCAAGGCAAAGGAAAGTTGAGCGACCGTTGGGAGGCCACCCCGTACGTAGTCTGCAGGCAGCAGAGACCGGGCCAGCCGGTGTATACCATCCGGCCGGAAGGAAAGGCCGGTCCGGAACGGGTGGTACACCGAAACATGATTCGCCCTTGTCCAAATTATCCCGAGGTCACGGAGGAGGTAGTTGCGGAGCCGGCACCGACGGCCCCCTGGATGGAAGGATGGGCTGTGGTACCAGGCTTACCTGTGGTGGCACCACCCCCGGCCGCCCCAGGAGAGCCAGAACTAGCACCTGAGCCAGTTGAACCCCCGGCCGCCCAGAGGCAGCCAGGACCAGCACCAGAGCCAGCCGAACCCCTGGCCGCCCAAAGACAACCTGAGGTTGTGCCCGAGCCCGCCGAACCTGACTCCCCTGTAAGGCGCTCCCAACGGGAGAACCGCGGCCGGCCCCCTTCCCGCTATGGTGAGTGGACTACTCAAAGGCATTCCAGGGACTGGAATGTATTGGCGGGGGAGGATGTCACGGGGTGACGACTTTTCAGGGCGGAACCAAAAGTTGAGGAAGTTTGGTTCCGCCCGGATGTTTCCGCCCCGACCGGAAAAATAGAAACACCGGACATCCGGCGGCTCCGCGAAGGCTGTAATCAGCCGATTGGGCACAGCTGTGCCTAGTTAAAGAGATCGCCGGGTAATTGGATAACGGGAGTGTAAAGAGAAGTATAAAAAGCGCAGTTAGATGACAATTGGCAGTTGAGTGTGTGCTGAGGAACGGAGCTGTGCTCATTGTTAGACGTGGTGACTGGCTATATTTCTCTCTCTTCCCTCCTCTCTTGTTGCAGTTACGGTGGACCGGCTGGATTTGAGGAATAACCCTACGGGTAGAAAAGGAACCCTGGTCCAACTAGTATTTTGGAAGGATTAAAGCGAGAAGGGATTTGACCTCGTTACACAACGTAAACAAAGGCTATCCGCTGTGAGTATGTCCGTGGTGTAGCATAACTGGCAGACACTTACATTGTGTGATCGTTGGAGTCTTCTAGGATTAGGAAGGCGGCCCTACCCCTATAAGTAGCGTGGTGGGCGAGCCGCTAGAAGCATACATTCCATACAGCCACAGCAACGCGACTTTGGTCTGGTCGTTTTGCCATCGCCTCTACGTTAGCCCCAAGCACAGTGGAGGATACCGGGCGTTTCCCTTGTGGTGTTGCACTTACAGTGTGGTGAGTGAGACTTTACAAATCATAAGCTTTTTCACGTTAGAGTGGTGCTGTGTATTTGCTGTGGGTTGCTGTGTGTCTTGTCAGAAGCCCCGCACCATCCATTCTCTTCCCTGGAAGGAGGACGGAGGGGCCAACGACCTCAGACCTCATTGCCATCATACGCTGTGGGCTGTTTAAGAGTACGAAGAGACGCAGACCCAGAGCTGTGAAGGACTGTGAGTAAAATATTAGAAGCATTTGTGGCGTAAGCTTATCTGTGTTTGTATTGTCGCAGAGTCGGAGGCGAAAGGGTCCGCCGCCCCCGTGGTCTCTACGAAAGGGCGCCCCTATCCGGGATTCGATCGGCCTACGGACAGTGGGGATAGGGCAGCGCTCGACCCGGCGAGGTGGTGTGTGACCTTCGCCCCCCTGCTGACCTACAGAAGAACCGACTGTGAACGCGATACTTACCCAGAAAGCTGTAAGCAGCGGAGCCGGTGAGAAACATTCAAAGTCCAGTAACAGTGTTTCTGTGTCCTAGCGATCACCTGTGGAGAGAGAGAGAGGAGAACGAGAGTGAATCAGTAAAGAGCCAACTGTGAACGTGATACTTACCCAGGAAGCTGTAAGCAGCGGAGCCGGTGAGAAACATTCAAAGTTCAGTAACAGTGTTTCTGTGCCCTAGCGATCACCTGCGGAGAGAAAGAGGAAAACGAGAGTGAATCATTGAAGAACCGCCTGTGAACGTGATACTTACCCAGAAAGCTGTAAGCAGCGGAGCCGGTGAGAAACATTCAAAGTCCAGTAACAGTGTTTCTGTGTCCTAGCGATCACCTGTGGAGAGAGAGAGGAAAACGAGAGTGAATTAGCAAAGAGCCGACTGAGAACGTGATATTTACCCAGAAAGCTGTAAGCAGCGGAGCCGGTGAGAAACATTCAAAGCCCAGTAACAGTGTTTCTGTGTCCTAGCGATCACCTGTGGAGAGAGAGAGAGGAAAACGAGAGTGAATCAGCAAAGAGCCGACTGTGAACGTGATACTTACCCAGAAAGCTGTAAGCAGCGGAGCCGGTGAGAAACATTCCAAGTTCAGTAACAGTGTTTCTGTGTCCTAGCGATCACCTGTGGAGAGAGAGAGGAAAACGAGAGTGGATCAGTAAAGAGCCGACTGTGAACGTGATACTTACCCAGCAAGCTGTAAGCAGCGGAGCCGGTGAGAAACATACAAAGTTCAGTAACAGTGTTTCTGTGTCCTAGCGATCACCTGTGGAGAGAGAGAGGAAAACGAGAGTGAATCATTGAGGAACCGACGGTGAACGTGATACTTACCCAGAAAGCTGTAAGCAGGGAGCCGGTGAGAAACATTCAAAGTCCAGTAACAGTGTCTTTGTTGTCCTAGTGGCCGCCTGTGGAGAGAGAAGAAGGCGAGAGTGAACCATTGGGCACGGACAGTGGGAAAGACCTCTACCAGTCACACCAAAAATTGTCTGCCTCCAGGAGAGAAGGAGGGCGCCACGGCTAGCAGGGTCCAGGCGGGAGCCTGACGTTTCCCTCTTTCCCCGTTGACGGTGGTTGGCACCCCTGTTGTTCTGTCCCTGTTTACCCGTGGCTGCAGTCTCCCTGGAGGGAGGGGAAGAAGCCATTAGTTTTAAATTTCCCTTCCCCAATTTTCCCAGTCCTTTTAAGTATTTAAATTCAATAAAGCTTGTTTTAAATTTTACTTACCTGTTTCCGTGTTTGTCTGGTCATTGGGTCGGCTTTGGGGACCTCCTCGAGGTGGGAGTTCAAAAGGGGCGTGGCTTAGTCAAACACAGCCAGCCCCTAGTGGTGACATTAGTACAGACTCAATGTATGATTTATAAAAAAGGGTCATCAAGGTCTTATCGATGCGGAATTTTGACAGTTTTCGAAGGCAAAACAGTCTTTGCTGGCCTTTTTTGCAGATCATTTCAGTGTTGGAATTAAAATTTAATTTGTTATCAATCAAACTGCCCAGATACTTGTATGTTTCTACAAATTCCACCCTCTGCCCGTTTATGATAGTGTTCTGTGGAATTATTGGCTTGCGCCTAAAATCAATCAGCATTTCCTTTGTCTTCTCTACATTTAATTTAAGGAATGCCCTATCACACCAAAGCACAAAGTCATCCAAAACTGGACCATGATCACTCTCCTCAGAGGAGAGGAGACTGACAATAGCAGAGTCATCTGCAAATTTTAAAATGTGTCTGTTTTCATGCTGGCTACGGCAATCATCAGAATAAAGGATGTAAAGTAGTGGTGAGAGGACACACGCCTGAGGAGACCCCGTGGATGATGACATCACCTCTGACAAACAACCATTCACCCTTACTCTCTGAGTCCTATTTGTTAAAAAGTCAAGAATCCATCCCACAATATTAAAATCAAGGTTAAAATTCTTTAAAAGCTTATCAACTAAAATATGTGGTTGGATTGTATTAAAAGCAGATGTAAAATCCATAAATAAAATCCTTGCATGTGTTTTACTACCTTCAAGGTGTTTAAATAACATATTTAGCAGAGTAGTAGTGGCATCATCTACCCCGCGCTTAGCCCTATAAGCAAACTGTAGGGGATCCATGAGCTGCTCTGTTTGTGTGAGAACTACTTTTTTAACCAGTTTTTCAAAACACTTCATAACTAATGAAGTTAGAGCCACCGGCCTAAAGTCATTTAAAACTTTTGGATGATTATGTTTAGCCACTGGAATAACAGTTGACTGTTTCCATATATTAGGTACTTTCTGTTGCTTTAAAGATAACTGGAAAATATAATGAAAAATGGGGCCTAATTGATCAGCACAAGAAATGAGCAGACGACTACTTATATTGTCAGGCCCAGAACTTTTTCCAATTCTCGAGTGTTTAAACATGTTAACCACCGCTAGTTCATCAAAAAAGGGGACAAAACCATTTCCAGATAAATAAGATTTCTGTTCTAAAATGACATTTGTAAAATTAGAGGTGTCAAACCTCAAATAAAACGTGTTTAATTCAGATGCCAGACTGTCACAACTAAAACCTTCCAACATGACCTTAACATTCTTTTCTGACCTGGTCCCAATAACGGTTTTCATACCATCCCAGGCTGAACGTAGATTTCTTCCACTAAAATCTCTCTCAATTTTTTCCTTATAATCCTGCTTTGCTCTCTTTATTTCACTTCTTATTTCCCTTTTCAACTTGTTCAATTCTAATAAGTTGCCTTCCCTAAATGCCTGCCTCTTTTTATTTAATAGCAGCTTAAGTGATTTTCTTACCCATGGCTTATTGTTGGGATATACCTTTACAATTTTATCAGGGATTACATTATCAGCACAATAGGAAGCATAACAACTGACAACATCTGTAAGATCATCTATGTTGGAACAGGAATCCTTAAACATGCCCCAGTCAGTACAGTCAAAACAGCCTTGAAGGCTCAAGATAGCTTCCTCAGTCCAAATCTTAACACGTTTAGTGAGAGTTTTACCCCTCCTCAGAGCCGTGCGATACGACGGGATGAGATGGACACAGTTGTGGTCAGCCCCGCCCAGCGGGGGAAGAGGAAGAGCTTTATAGGCACCTTTAATAGAACCATAACAAAGGTCCAATGTCTTATTTTTTCTAGTCGGACACGTAACATATTGATAAAAGTTTCTCAGGCACGTCTTCAGTGAGCAATGATTAAAATCACCCAGGACGAAGACAGGTGCTTCGGGCGATATTGCTTGCAATTTTTGAGTAACTTTCAAAATCGACTCCGCGGCTTTATCCGCATTTGCTCTTGGATGAATATATACCACTATAACAAATATTTGTGGAAACTCCCGAGGCAAGTATGGGGGGCGCAAAGAAACTGATAGTAGTTCAACATCTGTGGTGCACAAACTTTCTCTAATGAGAACATTTTTACAGTATCTTTGGTTCACATATAAGCAAACCCCCCCACCTCGCGACATACCTGTAACATCGGCATCTCTGTCCAGGCGTATAGGCGCGCCGAAGCCATCAATGACCAGTTCCGAGTCCAAATCACTTTCCGAAAGCCATGTCTCTGTAATCGCCAGTAAACACGCATCTCTGAATTCATGCTGGAAGCCTACATGGGCTTGCAGCTCATCAGTTTTATTACGAAGTGACTGGGCATTTGATAGAATCATAGAAGGTAGGGGGATCCGGGAGAAAGATTGTTTTCTCAGTCTTTGAAGTACGCCACCTCGCTTTCCCCGCTTCCTGTTTTTGAGTGGAAGCGCACCAGTAAATTCCCCTTTCCTTTTTCCTCTCGATTGATCAGGGAAACAGTTTAGATCAGGGAAGATCAAATCGAGGGGAGGATTATTGACCTGAAAGTTGCTCCATTTTAATAGAAAGTCTCTGCTGTATCGAATATGCGTTGGATTAGGTGGCTCATTCAGAGTTTCCCCGAAGTGGAGCACCGTCCACCATACAATCAAAACGATCCACTCCATCGCTATTTGTTTCCCAACAAAACAGCGTAGGAAAAAAGTCAAATGAATTTCTTTTCACTCACTCAGACCGTTTCTATTTGTGCAGGGAATTAAACAAAGCTACAAGCAAGCAAACAAAACATAAAACATAAAACAAAAAACAAACAAGACGTGCCTCGCTGCTGGTCGCTGCACGAGCATGCGCCCCTCCTACTGAACATTCTTATGCCTCTAATTTATAGCGCCCTGGGTTCTCTCAGGTCGTCTTGGCTTCTAAAGCAGCTATCTGTATGTGTGTGTGCTTGTGTTACTCTCTTAGAACGCTGCGCTCCATCAGGTCGTCTCTACTAAAGACGTTGTGGGTTTAACGGTGTCACCGCTGCGGCTGTTAACTCCGTGTTGAGACAGAACCCCAATTACCTCTATCAATTTTGCTCTATGTTGCCCGGCAAAGCCGTGCGTGCTACTATTACTACGTGTATTCACTCAAATTACTTGTCTATTTGCCCCGTAGCGGCGCAGTGATGAGTATTCACGTTTCTTAGGTTTGGATATGCAAATTTCATACCTCAGGAATATCTACATCCTATTGGCCGGACACGCCCCCTATGTTACGGGCGCCGCATGTCAGGGTTTTTATTGGTTGTGTTCTAGACAACATTGCGTTGCAGGGCTGGCTTCACCCCTCGCTCGGCGTGGTTGTACAATGTTCCCATAGCGTCAGCGGACGCAATGTCGAGAGACCGCTCTCGATAGGGAACGTCTCGGTTACTATCGTAACCTCAGTTCCCTGAGAGACGGGAACAAGACATTGCGTTACGCGCCGAGCTCGCGGCTTGCCAGCCATATTCGTTCAGTCGAGTATTCTGATGTTCGTCGCTCTTACACCGCCTTTTATAGGCTCCCGCTTCCCGCGGTCAGCGACGATTGGCCAGTGCCCTGCAATGGCGTTGTTCAATAAGATTTCAGTTTTGGTGAAGTGGGAGGAGTTAACCCATAGCGTCAGCGGACGCAATGTCTTGTTCCCGTCTCTCAGGGAACCGAGGTTACGATAGTAACCGAGACGTTTTCTGTCACTCAAAATGAGTTGCATCTGGACCACCAATCGCAGCATGCGAATCGACGAATGCATCCTAGAGATGCGACCTCCTGGGTCCTAAAGCTGAAGCTACGTCCAATCCCAGTTCATATTAATCCTTATTGTAATTAATATTTACAAATTACAAACAAATTATACAAAGAAACCCTGCTTATAGACTTATAAGACTAAAGATTGCCCGTTAAATTTACCCGAAATGAATTTTATTCACAGTTTAAACACTACATTGACGTCACAGCCAGCGGAGATTTTCAGCGACACTGGCCGAGGTGAGGCGCCGTTGTCCCGTATATTTACGCGCGGAGCGCCCGCTGATTATCTGGAGGTCCCATCACCAAAAAACTCGAAGGAAATGGGCGATATCTTTATGAACCTACTGCAGATTCTTGTTTAAAAAACATACATTCTCGACTGAAATGTTTTCAAAACTTTGAATTTTGGCACAATAACAGAAATATTTCCTAAATCCGTCTGCACAGCGCTCACGACCTGCAATACAACCCGGAGTGGTTTTTGATTTAAAACAGCTGATTAATATTACGTTGGATTTATTCAGTATTCGCTACATGCGCAGATACACAATAAGAATAGCTAAATCCTTCATAAAAACAATAGGTTGTTTTTATTCCAGTCATTTTTAAAGAATTTTAACACAAAAAAAACCCAAACTACATGAAATTAATTTTATTAAATAAAGTTTACATATTCAATTTCATAAAATCTACAAGCCTGCAGAATGACTTTTTACAGTGCACTTTTTGGACATGATTTAGCTTTGACTGCATAAAAGATCATAAAGCAAAGTGTCTCAATAGAACTAATGGAACAGGGGGAATAAACGTGGGAAAAATTCCATGATCATTGCATCATGATTTGACATCTGGATAAATGTATGTTTTATGCAAAAAAGATATTGTCAGAACTTGGTATAATCTGTGAGCTACAGCAACATTTACAGACAATTTCACAACATACTTTGCTGCCTTATATTTTTTTGTTAAATCAACTCAGATTTACAAGTCATGTCAACAGAAATGAGTTGACACAACTTATAAAATATAGTTTAGAAAAGTCAACTTAATTTTATAAGTTATAACAACTCACCTGTAGTTATAACAACTCATCTAGTCAAGATAAATAATAGTAAATTAAAATGACTTGTAAATCCATCTATTTTTTACAGTGTAGAATTTACTAGGAAAACCTGTAAAAAAGTTAACACAGACCATTTTTAATTTAAAATATTATTTATTTGATAATTAATAAACCTGATGAACCAGTTGAGCCCTGACCTGTTAATAAAATGAGCCCATCCTTTAATGATGTATTGATCAGCCAAAGGGAATAGGTTAAAGTCAGAAGATAAATCAAATTTGGATTTGAATTCAAACTGGTTTGGATAACACCCAACTAAAAATGGTGTTGAGTAATAAATAAAATGTGCTCAAATGTATTTAAAAAAAAAAAAAAATATATATATATATATATATATATATATATATATATATATATATATATATATATATATAAAGTGTATTTAGCTACCACAGTACATTTGAAAAGTTTACTACAAGTGCTAACTAAATACATTTTCTATTTGTGCTGGTTAATTATAAACAATAGGTACGATTAAACTGCTAGAAAAAAACATGAGAGTGTGTGTGGGGTGTGGTCGAGGGCCAGCAGGTATGCTGCAAATACACAAGAGCCCAACCCCTAACAGATCTAATCTTACTCCAAATTGAGAAACGGCCAATGTCTGTGGATCCTATATGTTTCTGTGAACTTTGGGATGGAGTGGACGTATGTTTTATGAAGGTGACGTCAGTGGTGTGTCTCATTATTTTATGTACAACTTCAGTCAGATTTGAGCATCGCATCGATTCAGGATAAAGGCGTTACAAAATAATATTAAACAAACAGTGAGTAGCAAAATATCTATCTGTCTGTCTATCTCATCTATTTCGTTTTTATCTACTCCTCTTTCTTTACAGTTTTAAATCATGTTTATGTATTTATTATACGTTGCATTCCTGCGACAAAGAATCATACCTGTCAACACTGGAATTTGAAAATAAGATAAACTTCCTAAACCCTAACAACCCCCCCCACACACACACAAACACACACAAACACACACACACACACACAAACACGCACGCCATTTTCATTATTACACAAGGGAATGGATGATTACACTGATTACAAAAATGACTTTCTTACTTAGTATTGTTGTTAAATATTTTCATTAAATATCTAACAATTTTTAAATCAAGATGTATTTTCTTGATGAGCAAATTAATTAAGAAAATAAGTCTAGTTTTTAGACAAAAAAAGTTTAGTTTAATGTGCTCAAGTGAAACTTTTTTTGTGCTCACGTGAAACCTTCATGTGCAGAATTTAAAAAAAAAAATTATTTTCATGTGCGCATGCTAAACTAAACTTTATTTAATTTTTTCTCCATGTCCCCTTAGAGGCTCAGCAAATTTGTGCTTAAAAAAGCAACAAAAAAAAAATGCCAATAGGGTGACAAAAAAATCTTTAAATAAGTTTAGTTTTTTTTAAACACTTAATTGAAGAAAAATTTATGAAAAAATATCAAACCCCATTAGCAGACTTTTTTCTTGTTTTAATCACAAATTCGCTCAGATTTGATTTTTTTTCTTAGGTCATTTTGATCATCAAAATCTTGATTTAAAAATTGTTTTATATTTGTACTGAAAACAAGATAAAAATACAAAGTAAGAAAGTCTTTTTATGCAGTGTTTACCTTGTATTATTGTTTGTATGGCTCTCTTGCCTCTGCAAGTAACTAACACATAGGTCGCATACATTGCATTCCTTAACACCATCTGAGTTAAGCAGTAAAGCACAAACAGCAGTGCTTCCCTATACATGCAAAGTAAAAAAAAAATGTTTGTGTATTCTCACGCTGGCGGACAGACGTGCGCGCTAATGCTTACACTGGTTGAAGCTTTGCCCACGGCTCGTCATTCTCCACCTTCTCCACCCACCAATAAAACAAGAAGAAAATTTTTCTTCTAACAACAATAATTTAATAAGATTGTTTTCTTCTTGTTTCATTGGTGGGTGCTGTTTAAGTGATATGTTACAGATAAACTGCTGCCTGCTTTACACATAACCTTTTTATATACATTTTATATATGCCAATGGACATTTTGAATTAATTATGAGCATATGTGACCGTCAAAGCCTGAAAGATCAAAGCTCTGCATGTGCACGTTTGTTCCTGCTGAGATTTTATGGGCAGAAGACTTTCAGTTGTGTCCCAGCAACTTAATTTAAAGACTACAAAACAATAAATTGTAATACATTATGATATTGCTTCACCAGATCCTTGCATATGAGACATATTGTGTGTCAAGCAGGTTTCACAAGGACTGTTCACGTGTGTATACTCATAAAAATAATGCATTATAACTTACCATTAAACTTTAGAAATATAGTAGAGATAATGTCTTTATGCGTACTCAGAAGATGTGATTTACTGTTAACTGTGTGGTGCAGGGCTGTTATGATAATGGGATACAGCGTGCTATAAGAGGGATTGATCTTTTGCGTTACTAAATTAAAGCCAAAAAATTTTCACCAAGTTGTCTACTCTATAATGACAGATGGTATATTTTATTTATTTTAATGAGACAGTTTTCATTTCTGGAAATATTTAATACAGAATATGACAAATAATGCATGATCCCAAAAATGTGACATTTTGTTGATTTTGCGCTGTTCTGCGATCACAAACACATGAAATATTAGATGGTGTGTTTGCTGCCAAGATGTACACAAATATGGTGGCGGGAATGGCAGAAGTGATGTCTTTGGTGAATTTAAACAATACAAGAACCAATCACAAAGCAGAGACAACAAATCACTATGACAACAAACAAGAGGCAGTGGGTGAGTCAATAGTCCCTTTCAGACATACAGTCTTTACTGGTAATTTACTGGTAAATTGCCGTTAACATGTCATGTGTGAACAGAACCTTTCCGGTAAATCAGTGCTCCCAATTTACCAGTAAGACAAGTTGCAAGATTACCAGTAATTTACCGGTAAGCGCTGTGTGTGAACGAAAATTATAGGATTACCGGCATTTAGAACGGACGACGTCAGACCGTGCTGACAGCTTCGGGCCAATCATAGCGTTTTAATACAGATGACGCGTTTACCCCCACAGTGTTTACTGACGTTTCCACACACATATGCTGCTTGAAAGTTGAGCACACCTGAAGTTTACGTCCACATTTCTTCACCAAAGTTGTTTAAAACAGCTTACCGCCGAATTGCCGACGTCCTTAGCACGCCCTCTGTGAAGCCTAAAGTGCAAACAGTACTGTTATTAAAAACACATTTTCGGTTTGACGTCGTCTCATTCAATGTTGTTTGGTCATGAGCAACTTCGCGACTGTTTACCACAGACGTGAAAACAACAAAATACGGACCGTGGTTATGAACGACGTGGATTGTTTACAAATACAACACTGAGCTTGCCGCGTGCTACAGGTACTTCCGCTTTCTCAACGAATTTACCGGTATTTTGATACTGATGTGTGAATGATGTTTTACTGGTAAAATAACGGAACGCCACTGCGTGTGTGAACAGCACATTTTTGTATTTACTGGTAAATTCATTCTGGTAAATTCATGGTAATTTACCAGAATTACTGTGTGAAAGAGGCTAATGACTATCCATGGTAACAAACAAGGGGGCGGAGCAACACAGGAACAAAAAAGAACAAGGCAGACTAGAAAACAGGGCAGACACAGACCGGACTTCATGACATATAGCATATTTAACTGCGTACTAAATATGAATACATAATGTTTAAAATTGACTTTTTGATGAATTAGGCCTTTATTTACAATGATGAAAAGCTCTTCTGTTGATTTGTATATTTGAATAACTTTCCTCTCTTCTTTCTCTTATCCCTATCACTAGTGCACATTTTGGTCCGTCGATATGAGCCTTCTGATCAAGAAGCCATTGAAATGATTTATAGAGATGCAACTGAGGAACACATCAACCCTACATTCCTACACGCCATGACCCAGCCTCTTCATATCACTATAAGTCTGTTTTTTTGCATTGGTGCTTATCTGCTCGGCGGGTCTGTTATTTTGGCCATAATATCTGGAGGAGCCTGGGTTGGCCTGGTTTACTTCTGCTGCTATGAGTTTTACACTTCTTATGTCCGGGAGAGACTGCGTACAGACATGAAGGACATTCCAGGTCACTATCTCAGCAATCCAGATAACTGCTTCTGGGTCGCTGAAGCCGAGATGGACAGTAAGCGTCAGATTTTAGGTTTTGCGGCTGTGGAAGCCATAGATGATGGAGACGGAAAGAGATATGGAGAGCTTTTACGAATGAGCGTGTTGTCCACCTGTCGCTGTGCTGGTCTCGGTCGACAGCTGACTAAAACCGCCGAAGACTTCTGCAAGGAACGTGGCTTCACAAAGATCATACTTTCAACCTCTTTAACTCAAAGAGCAGCCGTGGCATTTTACTATAAGATTGGCTATAAACTTGTCCTGGTTAATACTCAATCTGAGAGACCAAAGTGGTTGGTGTGGATGTCTCGACTCAAAATTTTGTACATGGAGAAGACCATGTGATCCTTAACTGCTGTTATTACTGAGCTCAATAGCAGAAAATATTTGTAACAATATGTTATGTTTGGGGATATAATATGGAAAAAGTATTTTATAGCTACAGGGTACCTAGTATTGTAATATTAAGTGGTATATAACTTACGTTGATGGGTAATGTGGCCTACTGATTTTTTGTTATTATTTTATTTAGATTTTATTTTCATATTCGCTACCTAAAGAAAGTATATTCTATACAGTTCATGTCTACGAACCATATTGGCAAATAAAATATAACACTTCACTTTTATTTCGGTATGGACTGTATTATACCTGCCCTAGCTGAGGCTCGAACCGACTTTGTAAGTAGGAGTACTATGTAACTCTTACGTTTGTGGGCTGTAAATGAAAGTGGTGCTTGTTACCCCCTTGTTCTGTGTATTTAACTTTATTTTGTTTCATGTTGAGTTTGTGCTCTTATTTTGTATTTTTGTAATTTCCAATTACTTGTTTTCTCAAACTTAGGTAGATTGTTACTTATATATGCATGGCTGTAATCATATCCCTTGATTGTTTGTAAAATTGAAGTAATAATAAAAACAGGTCATTCTTATGTGATACACCTTTATGTAATAACACAATTTGGTGTTTAACCTCTTAAACCCTGAGGACCCAGTCCCGGGTACAAAATTTCGTATTTTGACTCAAATAAAATATTCTTTTAATCTTTAATGGTCCATCATGGACCCCAGTAACACATATGAGATACTGTTTGAAAGCTTAGCCTCTCTACTTTCTCCAGATATGCATCACTTTGAGAAATCTGTTACTGTAAGAAAGTTATTTACACTTAATTTACACTATCACCCCCCCCCATAATTTTGTATATGATTTAATATTCACATATTTCATATTTTTCAAGTATGACAAACATGGGCAAGTCTTATATCAAATGAAAGCTCTCATTCTCAGGAATAAGGCTACAGCGTTATTTTTGTTCTATTATCAACACATATCCAACAATAGTTGAATGAATAATAAGGTAAAAAATCGTCTTTTGTAAACATATGGGAAAATTGAGTGTGGACTGCTTCAGATAGCACATATAGCCACAAATGATACACCATCTTTTCTATTAGGTCCTACTCTAAAAAATGAGTCCATTTACAGCATTTTCTTAGGTTGTGTGCATGAATAATCCCTTGTTATTTATTATATGTCCAAAACAAAAAATTAATATTTATATGAAAAATGTATTTTCGGACACTTCAGTAAAATGAAAATAACTTTTGAATGCGACATGCTAAAGAGATCATTCTTTTTTTGGGTGTTTACTGTCTGCTGCTGTTAACAACCAGAACTGTCTGCAGTCTGCTAGAGCACACAGAACCAGAGTTATACACTATCAAAGACAGTATTTACAACATAAAAAAGAAAATTTGGTGTTTCATCATATGAAAAACAACATAAATAACACTATTTGTCACAAACAGCAGATTTTTATGTAACTTCAAAGGGTTTTCTTTAAAATGATATAAAGAAATTGCATTTATTCCACTGTATGTGGTTATGGGAGCACTTCAAATGTTTTTAGGCAGAAATTGTATACAAAAAGGGTATTATTCCTCCCATCAGTTGGAGTAAAATAACTTTTGCATATATTATGATAGAGAAAAAATTTTTTCCTCTGTAAGCTGACAATTGCTGGAATCAAACAAAACTGTCTGCAGGGAGCTGAGGCACTCAGGGCCAGAGTTATACACTTTCAAATAAAAACTTTAGAAAACAAAACATCAAAAAGCGCCTATTTATTTTTGTGTTTATTAGAGGACTGACATCACATACAACCATGTTTAGCACTTTCAACAGTGTTTTATGTAATTCCAAAGGGTTTCCTGTAAAATGATACCAAACATTTGTATGTAAACCTCTGCATGTGGGTATGGGAAGCTTTTGAAATTGGGTAGGCCAAATCCAGGCGAAAATCCCCAAAATAGCTTCAGGGTATGTTTATTTGATAACACAAGTAAGTGTTTAAAAGATACGTGTTTATGTGTTAACACAATTTTGTGTTTAAAATATATGTGTTTATGTGAAAACATGCAGCGTCCATTAAAATTGCAACTCTCATTGTGTAGTACAATATTAATGTAGAGGGAAACCAAATGAAGCAGAACCAAAGTGCGGGTATTGTTGCACTGTGCTGCCTAAGTGACGGACGCCTCCCTCTTCTCTCATATTGAGATTTAGAGACGAAGATGGCGGTTCGCTCTTTCACTCATTGACTTTACATTCTGTTTTCCAGGCTGTCATCCAGGAGAGTTGAGAGTAGTGAACCCCAATTAATTGAAATCATTTGTTACTCCAGTTCCATACATTTAAAACTCGTAACAAACTGTGGGGGCTCGTCCGGGATCTCTCCTCATCAACCATAGGGGGAGCAGGTCCAGAGATACTAGAACCACGCGACCAAGGTGACAAGACGCTGCTGCATGCCAGGAGTCAATCCGTGGGTGTCCGAGGAGGGGGACCAAAGAGGAAAGGGATCTCAACCTCACTTAGGAGCTGCACTGCTGATCCTGAGGCCAGCGCACGTTACTTTCCAGAGGTCTACGTGCTGATTATGTGGTCATCGCACACCAGCATTTGGGGATCTTACCTGTGATCGAGAGGTCGACACGCACACACAAGCCATTTTCTAAGTCACAGCACCACTAATTTACTGAACCACACACCATGTCGGCAACTCGTAAAGACCTAGTATGGGGCATCAAGAAACAACTATTCAGACTCTCGAGCAACGACATCTATCAGGTTGCAAAAGACATTGGAACTAACAGTCGACATGAACAAGAGCCGAATGTGGATGATGAAGAAGGCTGCATGGAGTATGTAGTCTCCTACATGCAATCTGACACCTTACTAGAACTTGAGGATGAGGGTATGGGTCAGCTGTTGGTTTTAAATGATTTGATAGGTAAAATGATTAATGCTGATGCTTCTGTTAATTTTCCAGTGGGTACATTGAGTGAAGCTAGCACACACATTACACCTAGTCAAAGTCCAGTTACTACACACCCAAACCCTACATCACAACCTTATTCTCACCCTAACAGTACAGTTATGCAAACACAACACCACTCTAACACTCCTACCACTACAACAACACAGTCATTAGAACAACTAAGACAAGTGTATGAAGAGCTGGGGGAGAAACTGCGGCAACGTGAATTCACAGAGATCCCAGCACCCACAACCTACCTCCATCGGGGTGAGTCAGAGTTACACTGTACGCCACAGATGATCACAGAGCGACCAGTATTACTGAAGGACATCTCCTACCTGCCGCGTAGAGACTTCAAAGTACATGGCGGTCAGGTTGGGGATCAGAACTCTGATTTAAATTACAACAATATCAGCAAACAGATCGACGAGGGAGTGAAAGAGGGCTTTGCAGAAGCAAAAGTGGTGAGAGGGGTGTTGAGGATCATCAAACCAGGGGCTTTTAAAGATGTGCTTGTAAACAAAGACTCAATTACAGTATCTGAGCTAAAAGGTTTCCTCAGGTCTCACCTCAGAGAGAAAGCAACGACTGAGATGTTCCAGGAATTAATGTGCGCCAGGCAATCAGACCAAGAATCGCCTCAGCAGTTTCTCTATCCCATGATTGGGCTGAAGCAGAAAATCCTTTTCCAGTCCCGACAGGCAAGCGCAGACATTTCATATGATCCCAAAACCATCCAGAGGTGTTCCTTCATACTATCTATCAGGGTTTGGGGACAAGACATGCTGATCTCCGGCAGAGATTGAGGCCTCTAATCTCAAACAGCCAAGTCACAGATGAGGAAATCCTTCGCCAGGTCATGAAAATAATAAGTGATGAGAATGAACACCAACGCAGACTGGGCCAACCACCCCGGCAAAAGGTAACACAAGCACATAGCGCCAAGGTTGAGACAGGAGATTGTAACAATAACAAGTCACGGGATATGCCATCAAACAGTGAAAATCTCCACACAATACAACAGCTCACTTCTCAGGTAGAGACCCTTACACACATGGTGGCTTCTTTGATTGAGCGGCAAGCAGAAAATACACGTATGTCTTACCCTCCTCCTCAGCCAACCTCTGGCAGACCTGTCCAACCACAGCTGGGGCAACCTACAGTCCAGGTGAGAGGAAGAACAGGCCGTTGTCCGAAATGCACCGAATAGGGTGTACAGGAGTGTAACCATTGCTTCATGTGTGGAGAGGCAGGGCACAGAGCAGTGGGATGTCTGCAACGTGTCAGAGTGCAGGGAAACGGGGCTCGGTCTTCGGGGAGGGATGCCCAGAGACCGGTGAGCAGCTTCAGTCCCAGACGGTAACAAGTAACAAAACAATAACAAAACACCCCAAGCAAAACAAACAGCAAAATTCACAGGTACTTACCAACCAGAGTAACATCGCCTCCAAGGCATACCCTAATTGGGAAGAAAAGTCTGCTGAAATGTTTGATTGGCGGGTACCCAGCTACCGTCCTATTTGATTCAGGCTCACAGGTGAGCATAATTGACCAACAATGGACCGATACTCACATTCCCAATCATATCTTGAGACCCCTTTCTGAACTGTTAGAGGAAGAACTTGGCGTCTATGCAGTTACTGGCCATGCTGTCCCCTACAGTGGATGGGTTGAGCTCACTGTCAATCTTGCAGGGAATGAAGACCCAAATCATACCATACAGGCCCCTTTCCTTGTCAGCCCACTATCACTGCCCCAGCCCATTCTAGGAGCAAATGTACTCCAGGAAATCATCAGGAGGAAGGAGCCCTCAGACAATGCAGTTGCAACGGTTGTCAACCTTCTCCGCAGCGCCTTTGGAATAGAGGAGGAACAGGTGGAGGCCATTGTGAATCTCATCCAGGTGCCTCCTCGGACATACAGTGATCCAGTAACTATAAGAGTGGGCCAAGACCATACCATCATTCCCCCTGGCAGAACAGCTCATGTATGGTGTAGGATACCTCCTAACTTTGATGTCTCTAATCCCCTTGTTCTATACGAACCAACAGAGGAAAACATTGTCTTAGGGCAGCTGAGTGTAGGAGAAGGCCTCTTGGAAATCAATAACACCCGTCGGCCCTATGTTAAAGTGCCCATCTCCAATCACTCAAAACATGAAGTCACCCTGCCAAGAAGAACCTCACTGGGAACCATCCAACATGTTATCAAGGTCATTGAGACCGATGCACCACAGTCACATCATGCGGATCCCACACCAAGAAAGTCGACATCAGTCGAGGTTAAGGTTGTCGCTTCTCCCATCACCGCTCCACCCGAGTCTTGGCTTCCTCCTGTTGATATCAGTCACCTGAGCCCTGAACAACAACAGGCAGTGAAGGAAGTGCTCTACGAGGAATGTGGCGCATTCGCCCGTGACAGCAACGACATAGGATGCATCCCCTCCCTACAGATGGAGATCAGGACTAAAGATGACATACCTGTTCAGAGGGCCTACGCATCCATCCCAAAACCACTCTACAGGGAAGTTAAGGAGTACATCCAGGAGCTGTTGGTTAAAGGGTGGATCGTGAAGTCCCAGTCGCCTTATTCAGCTCCTGTCATCTGTGTAAGGAAGAAGGATGGGTCCTTGCGCCTATGTGTCGATTACCGGCTCCTCAACAACAAAACTGTGCCAGACCGTCACCCACTTCCCAGAATTCAGGACCTCACTGACTCCCTGGGAGGATATGCCTGGTTTTCGATCCTCGACCAGGGCAAAGCCTATCATCAAGGCTTTATTGCCGAAGGGTCAAGGTACCTGACTGCCTTCATAACCCCATGGGGGCTCTACGAGTGGGTCCGCATACCGTTTGGGCTATCAAATGCTCCAGCGGCTTTTCAGAGGAGCATGGAAAGGATGCTTGACACGCTGAGAGATGAATGCTGCATCCCTTACCTCGACGATGTGCTGTGCTTTTCCAGATCCTTTGAGGAGCATGTGCAGGTGCTACGCAGAGTCCTCCAAGCCTTGCAACAGCACGGGGTTAAGCTGAAGCCGGAGAAATGCAAGCTCTTCCGCAAACAGGTACGATATGTCGGCCGGTTGGTGTCAGTGGAAGGGGTAAAAATGGACCATAAAGACCTTGAAGCAGTGCGTGCTCTGAAAGAAAAGACGCCACAGACAGTTGGGGAAGTTAGGCAGTTACTTGGGTTCCTGAGCTACTACCGAACATACGTGCAGGACTTCTCACGTATAGCTAAGCCCCTGTATGACCTGCTCCAGTCAAAACCCAGCACCCCTCCGGCCAAACCGCCACGAGGAAAAACAAAATGTAGTCAGCAGTCCTCCCGTACTCCGGTAGAGTGGAACAGGCAACACCAACAGGTCCTCGAACAGCTTGTGGACCAGCTGACCAAAGCCCCAGTGCTGGCGTACCCCGATTTCAACCGTCCCTTCACACTCCACACCGATGCATCCCAAAAAGGTCTTGGTGCAGTTCTTTATCAGAACCACGATGGGAAGATGAGGGTGATCGGGTACGGGTCACATACCCTAACATCAGCTGAACAAAAGTATCACTTACACAGCGGAAAGCTTGAATTCCTCGCGTTGAAGTGGGTGATATGTGAGAAGTTCCGTGACTACTTATTCTACGCCCCACATTTCACAGTCTTCACGGACAATAATCCCCTCACGTACATTCTGAGTACTGCCAAACTCAACGCAGTTGGTCACCGGTGGGTCGGGCAACTGGCTGATTTCAACTTTGACATCAAATACCGGCCAGGCAAAACCAATATCGATGCGGACACCCTATCACGCTGCCCCCTGGACATTGACACCTTCATGGCTGGGTGCTCGGAAGAGATGTCGGAGGATGCAGTATGTGCTGCATGGGAAGGAAGCCAGAGGGCACAACAAGGAGATGTGGCCTGGGAAAAGGGAAAATGGACACACACGCAAGGAGGTTGTTAAGGGAGTGGAGCAGATTATACATGGAGAATGACCTTCTCTATAGGAAGAGTGCAGGTCGACAACAACTGGTCCTACCCGCCACCTACAAATGTACAGTACTTACCCAGCTGCATAACAACATGTGCCATGTTGGTGTAGAAAAAGTTCTGAGCCTTGCGAGGGAGCGTTTCTACTGGCCTTTCATGAAAAGGGAAATAGAGGAGTATGTGACAAGAAAGTGCCCTTGCATTAACCAGAAAAAGCCAGCTACACATGAAAGAGCACCAATGGGAAGTATTACATCAAATTCACCTCTTGAGTTGGTGTGCATCGATTTCCTTCACCTGGAAGCCTGTAGAGGTGGATATGAGTATATCCTGGTAGTGGTGGACCACTTTACCAGATTCGCACAAGCTTATCCCACCAGGAACAAGGCTGGCAAGACGGCGGCTGACAGGCTTTTCAATGATTTCATTCCCAGATTTGGGTACCCGGCCAAACTACACCATGACCAGGGTCAGGAGTTTGAGAATGAACTCTTCAGAACTCTCAGACAATTAGCTGGTGTCGCTCACTCCAGAACCTCCCCGTATGACCCCCAGGGCAATCCTGCAGAAAGATTCAACCGCACGCTATTGCAGATGCTCCACACCCTGGGGGAAAAAGAGAAGGAGAGTTGGAAGGACCATTTGCCCCATGTACTCCAGGCATATAACTGTACAAGGCACGAGGCCACAGGGTTCTCCCCATACTATTTGCTGTATGGCAGGCATCCCCGCCTACCAGTGGACATCCTCTTCGGCCTCATAACAGATGAGGGAGCTGAAACGAATGGACCAAAAGGATATGCTGAGAAATGGGCAGGAAAAATGGTGGAGGCATACAGAATAGCAGACGCAAATAGCCGACAGTCCAGCTCTAAAGGGAAGACATACTATGAAAAACGTAGCAGATGTGTGGTTCTTCAGCCTGGGGACAGAGTCCTGGTACGCAATCTCAGTGAACGAGGGGGCCCCGGGAAGCTTAGACCTTACTGGGAACAGCTTATCTACATTGTGAGAGAACAGGTCGGAGATAGCCCTGTATACAAAGTAAGCCCAGAGGCAGGAGGTTGACCCATTCGCACTCTACACAGAAACCTCCTGTTGCAAGTCAACGACCTACCTGTAGAGCCTCTTCAGAACCCGACTAACAATGCAGCTGAGTTACAAAAGAGAAAGAAGAGGGCTCCAGACCCAGAACCCACACATGAGACCCAGAACATAGATGTAAGTGACTCAGAGGAAGAGGAAAGTTTGCCTTGTTACTGGTTGGGAATGCCTAAGGAGAAACCAAGAGCTGGAAATTACTTACCTACATCGCATGTTACTCCTGACTTCCAAAACAGACCTGAACAGGAAGAGATCCACCTAGGAGAAATGATTCATGCAGAACCTGAACATGACAGGGAGAGTGTTAGAGACGAGGGACAGGAGACATCCAGTGAGAATGAACATGGCATGGAGCAGCTGCAACCTGCAATTGTCCAAGAGGAACTTTATACTGTCTATCAAGAAAACAATGTCCCCAACCCACAACCTGAACATCAGGTCCCACTGAGACAGTCCACGAGAGAGAAACGGCCAAAAAATGTGTTTACTTACCCATCCCTGGGTCAACCATCTTATTACCCATGGCCCACAGGGAGTGCAGTTGAAATCCAGCCAGTACAGTGTACTTACCAGTGTTTCAGTTCACCATACCTCCACCACTTCCAACCCCCGTCCATTCCCCCATACCCTTACCTACCTGTAGTGTACCCAGCCCACTGTGGATGAGATACAATGAAAGGCAATTACAGACCTAACAACAGTTACATTCTATACTCACCAGTTACGTACACACACTTTATAGGACATATAGGATACACTGATTGAGAGTTGGGATATTTTGAAAAAAAATGTGGGAATGTTCAGAGTGAAATTGTTTAAAACATTTTGTGTCAGGAGCCACTTTTATTTGTTGGGGAGTGTGTGATACACCATTATGTGATAACACCATTTGGTGTTTAAAAGGTATATGTTTATGTGATAACACAAGTAAGTGTTTAAAAGATATGTGTTTATGTGCTAACACAATTTGGTGTTTAAAATATATGTGTTTATGTGATAACATGCAGCGTCCATTAAAATTGCAACTCTCATTGTGTAGTACAATATTAATGTAGAGGGGAACCAAATGAAGCAGAACCAAAGTGCGGGTATTGTTGCACTGTGCTGCCTAAGTGACGGACGCCTCCCTCTTCTCTCATATTGAGATTTAGAGACGAAGATGGCGGTTCGCTCTTTCACTCATTGACTTTACATTCTGTTTTCCAGGTTCGTACTCTATAAAAACAATAACAAGAACTGTTTCATCCTGAAGTGTATGTAGTGTATTGAAACTGTGATGAGTTTGTTATGGAGTTTTTGATAAGTTAAAGCAGAGTTAAAGACCCGCGTTTATAATCGCGGGAGAAAGCATGCGTAAACGATGACGTCATCGGCTGTATAACGTGTGTACTTTGTGATTGAATGTGTGAATAGGTGTATAGGTGTCCTCACTCCCTGGTAATGCTTTATTGTTATTGTGTCCTGACAGTTTTTAAGTTATTGTAAATGTTAAGGAAGAGGAGTATGTTGTTAAAACCTCTAAGTGAAAATACTACTAAAGTTGTACAGAAGCAGTTAGCTGTCTTACAGCCGTTAAAGTATTGTTTTACAATGTTTTTATAAGTTGAACAGCCTTCCCTATGTACATGATTCATGTTGTGGCTCTAAAGTCATTTAAATATTCATTTACTGCCAAAGAGTGGTTATCATTCACATTACTACATTAGTAGATTTCTGAAGTTTAAAGGAAGAAAAAAACAATTAATTATATATAAATAACTATATAGCTTAAAACATGATTTATTTGTGATGTAATTGCACTTTAAATTAAGAGTGATGTTGGTTTTTGCAAAGACATGATTATTTTGTAAATGTGAGCGTGTTGGTTTTTGCAAATACATGATTATTTTGTAAATGTGAGCGTGAAAAATGTAACTCACTGATATGTTGAGAATAGGAAAAAACTATTGAAATGTTGAACTTGAAATTACCAGACTTTGAAATTGAAACATGTTTACAATAAGGGAATGTTATTGTTTTATACCATGATTTTGATACATTTATAATAAACATATTAAGATTTAGAGAATTTAGAAGATGGCGGTTCGCTCTTTCACTCATTGACTTTACATTCTGTTTTCCAGGCTGTCATCCAGGAGAGTTGAGAGTAGTGAACCCCAATTAATTGAAATCATTTGTTACTCCAGTTCCATACATTTGAAACTCGTAACACTTACAGTTGCAGATTGTAAACTGAAGTGGTGCTTTGATCACCTCTTGTTATAAATTTAGTTATAGGGTAAATACCATAAACATACACAATATTGTAATCTTTATTTTAAAAACAACTTATTTTAAAACATCTTTACAACACTATATTTAAAAAGACAGTAAGATGGTAATTTTAAGCATCCTATCATTGTTTATAAGTCCTGGACAACAGGTTTAAAGTAATTTTACTTTATGCGGTCAATTCCAAGAAGAGACCAGGACCTTTAAAAATGGTCTTGAGACCAGTCACCACGGGGGTGGTGATGGCGCAGTGGATAAGACACACTTTTTAAAGGTCTTGGTCTCGTCTTGGAATCGACCGCATTTTTACTCGGTCTCGTCTCTGTATTTCAAGACTACAACTGATGGCACATCACAAATTTATTTTATCATTAATTTTATGCAGTTTATTCAGGTTTGGCATATGATGTTGGCATTGTTTAAGCATTGTTTAAGTTTCTCACAATGACAATTTTTCTAATTGTATTACTAAAAACCCCTGCATTGTGTTAAGTGGATGGCAAGCCATGGAAAGACAGTTCAGAATAAATGGTTAAGTGGATTTCAGCACTTTAGTGTTTGTTCACTTTTATTTGCTTATAGACAAAGATAAATTCCCACATATCTGCGATATCTTTTATTATTTTATCAACTTCTCTGGTGGCATACACACACACACACACACACACACATTCTGGTTTCCATGTTTTGTGGGGACATTCCATAGACGCAATGCATTTTATACTGTACAAACTGTATATTCTATTCCCCTTACCTACCCCATTCCCTAACCCCAACCATCACAAAAACCCTTCTCCTACTTTACATTTTCAAGATACATCATTCTGTTTGATTTATAAGCTTGTTTCCTCATGGGGACATCATAATGTCCCCACAAGGTCACAAAAACACTAGTATTCCTATCTTTGTGGGGACAATTGGTCCCCACAACGTGATAATTACCAGGTACACACACACACACACACACACACACACACACACACACACACACACACACACACACACACACACAGACAAGAAGTGCCTAATCATATGCTTATTTCACATTTTATCATAAGTGTTTTAATGCAGTGACTTGCAATGGTCTTGACTTGGTCTCAACCCTTTAAAGTCTTGGTCTTGTCTCGGTCTCGGCCTGTCTTGGTCTTGGTCATGACTTGGTCTGGGTTTAGGTGATATTGACAGCAACACTATCTATAACATCACATAACATGAAGAAGGTGCAATATGAAAAATCAAATAAAAGAACTGTAGATGTTCAGTATATCAAACTACTTAACTGTCATGTTATTACACTTTCAACACTAAAATAATCATCAACATTTCAAAACTGCTAATGCACTAACAATTTAACATAACACTTAAAACAAGCAATGAAAGAAGTCAAACTCTTAAATTACTTGGGACTCAAAAACAACACAAACATGCTCACTGTTCTGGAGATTGTCTTAATTCTGATCATGATTTAATTTTTGCTCAGCAGTTTTATGAAGAACTTCAAAAGCATCCACAGCCAAACTTATTACTGTAAATGTCCTTGCTTGTTGCTTTGGTTCTTCGCTGTGCAGCATGTGAACTTGCACCGTAGTATTACATTTTCTAAAAACAAAACTGGGAATACATTACAAGCGTAATGGGCCATTCACATTATAACGATAACTATATCTATAAAAAATATAGTTTTAAAAATCATTTTAAAATACAGAGAATAGCGGTTTCACACCACAACTACAGTATAACGATAAAGATACAATGAACAATATCTGTGGGATCACATTCAGAGAGATTTTTGACACCATTGACAGCCAATCAAATCTATTTGAACTTTAAGTGCACATACTTGAAATGACAGTGAAGAAGCTCATTGCTGAGGTCTATAACATAAATTACCAGCGCTGATGGAGTTGCTGTGAAATTGACTATGTAATGTTTTTCCACTACTACACTGACTACTACACCAAAAGGTAGATATTAACGTTAGATTACACAAACTAGATTCACTGTTTAGAGTAACGCAGCGTGTTGAGGACATCTGCTGGTTAACCATTGTGTAAATGCAACAAGAACAGCATATATACACATTCAGTTACATGTAAACAATTGCAAACATTTTTATTACAGAAAATACAATATTAGTTAATGTCATTAAAGACAAGTGATTTGTGAGCGAATTAGCATAAAGTTATTGTTATCATCCGGTGATGTGGACGCTATATAATTATTGTTATAATGTGAACAACTCTTAACGGTTATGAGGGACTGTCTGTTATATTATTTGCTCTTTGTATTAAAGTGACAGTCGATCAAAAATAATAATTTCAATTCTCTGTTCTGTGGCCTTCCACAAGGCTTTTTTTACAAGGCTATTTTAGCTCCATTTTATTCTCTCTTTATATGCTTCCATGGGCTCTATTCTTCAAAAACATTGTGTTTTCTTTTCATTTCTTTACAAATGCCACCCAAATCTACTTACCAATGATTAAAAACAACCCCACTGTGATCATCTCTTCTCCAATGTCAAGAAGAGGCTAAATTATGGATAGCCCAAACTTTTTTTTGTAAATGAGGACAAGACCGATGTTATTGTGGCCCAGATGAGAACTCTCAGTGATTAAGCACCAAACTAGTTTATCCGTTTTCAGATCCTCACGGGTGAAGAATCTTGGCATCTCTATTGACCAGCATTTAAAATTTGACAAACAAATTTATTCTGTTATTGGGTCCAGCTTTTATCAACTGCGTTTACTCTCTAAAAATAAAACCTTTCTTACTCCCCCCACCCTATTGAAAAATCCAGCTAAGACCAGCAGCTGGTAGCTGGTTTTTGCTGGTTTAATGTGGCAGTAGCTGGTCAAACTGATGGGTCAGCTGGTCTTCTAGCCTGACCAGCTAAGTCTAGTTAGACCAACTTAAAAAGTGACCAAAACACAGCTAGGTTTTTTAGTCTGTGTAATATTTTATGCTCTGTAAAGCACTTTGGTCAGCCTTGTGGCTGTTGTAAATTTGCTATACAAAAAATTTTTACTTGAACTTGACTCATGGTGTTCCGGTTCCTACTGAAAAATCCAGCTAAGACCAGCATAAGACAGTGAGCTGGTTTTAGCTGGTCTCCCAGCTTGGTTTTAGCTAGTGTTGCTGGTGTAGCAAGCTGGTCTAGCTGTGTTTTGGTCACTTTTTAAGCTGGTTAATAAATGTGGGGGAAAAATCCATGATCATTGCATCATGATTTGAAATTTGGATAAATGTATGTTTTAGCAAAAAAAAGATATTGTCAGAACTTGGTATAATCTGTGAGCTTCAGCAACATTCACAGACAATTTCACAATAGTAGAATTTACTAGGAAAACCTGTAAAAACCAGACTATAACTTTTTCTTCTGATTTAGTCCAGCAACAGACAAAACCCACTGCTGTAGCCGAATTTTTTCGGATATGGGGCAGAAATGCCCCAGATACTGGAAAGGTGCTAGAGTTAAATGAACACAGGCCATTTTTATTTAAAATATTTTTCATTTGATAATTAATAAACCTGATGAACCCGTTGAGCACGGGCCTGTTAATCATAGAGTAAAATAAGCCTATCAAAGTGCCAATCCATTAATGATGTGTTAATCAGCCAAGTGGAATACCAAATGAAGTTAAAGCCAGAAGATTAATCAAATCTGGATTTGAATTACACTGGTTTGGATAACACCCAACAAAAAATTGGTGTTGACGACTAAAATGTGCTAAAAATGTATTTAAAAAAATGTATTTAGGTACCACTTGTAGTAAATTTGAAAAGTTTACTACATGTGTTCACTAAATACATTTTCTATTTATAAACAATAGGTACAATTAAACGTCTAAAAAACCATGAGAGTGCATGTAGGGTGTGGTCGAGGGCTGGCAGGTATGCTGCATATACGCAAGAGCCCCACCCCTAAGAGATTTAATCTTACTCCAAATTGAGAAACGGCCAATGTCTGTGTGGTTCTGCAGCTGGATCTGCTCCTGTGAACTTTGGGATGGAGTGAACATATGTTTTATGAAGGTGACGTCAGCGGTGTGTCTCAGGTCATTTTATGTCCAACTTCAGTCAGATTTGAGCATCGATTCAGGATAAAGGCGTTACAAAACAATATTAAACAAACAGTGAGTAGCAAAATATCTATCTTTCTGTCTATTTCATGTATTTTGTATCTATCTACTCGTCTTTCTTTACAGTTTTAAATCATGTTTTGTTCATGTTTTCAGAGTGTGCTCACAAGCATTATAGAATTAATGCTTGGTAGCTGGTTTTTGCTGGTTTAAGGTGGCAGTAGCTGGTCTAAGCTGGTCCTCCCAGCCTGGCAAAACTGGTCAAGCTGGTGGGTCAGACCAGCTTAAAAAGTGACCAAAACACAGCTAGAGCAGCTTGCTAGACCAGCACTACCAGCTAAAACCAGTTCACCAGCTTATGCTGGTCTTAGCTGGATTTTTCAGTAGGGTTGCCTCTGCAACTGACTTATACACAGGTCACAGATGTTGCATTTCTTAACACCTTCTGAGTTAAACAGTAAAGCACAAACAGCAGTGTTTCCCTACATGCAAAGTTACAAATAATTGCCCGCATATCCAAATGTGTGAGTTTGTATATTCTCACGCTGGCGGGCAGACGCGCTAATGCTTACAGCAGTAGCTTTGAGTGTCCATGGTAACAAACAAGGGGGCGGAGCAACACAGGAACAAGAAGAACTAAGGCAGACCAGAAAACAGGGCAGACACAGACCGGACTTCATGATATATAGCATATTCAACTTCGAACTACCCATAAATATAAATACATAATGTTTAGAATGGACTTTTTGTTTTATTAGTAGGCCTTTATTTACAATGATGAAATGCTCTGCTGTTGTTTTGTATTGTATAGGAATATATTTTAAAAACGTATTTCTCTTATCTCTATCACTAGTGCACATTTTGGTCCGGCGATATGAGCCTTCTGATCAAGAAGCCATTGAAATGATTTACCCAGATGCAATTAAGGAACACATCAACCCTGCATTCCTACACGCCATGACCCAGCCTCTTCATATCACTATATGTCTGTTTTTTTGCATTGGTGCTTATCTGCTCGGCGGGTCTGTTATTCTGGCCCTAATATCTGGAGGAGCCTGGGTTGGTCTGGTGTACTTCTGCTGCTATGAGTATTACGCTTCTTATGTCCGGAACAGACTACGTACAGACATGAAGGACATTCCAGGTTACTATCTCAGAAATCCAGATAACTGCTTCTGGGTCGCTGAAGCCGAGATAGACGGTAGGCGTTGGATTTTGGGTATGGTGGCTGTGGAAGCCAAAAATGACGGAGATGGAAAGAAACATGGAAAGCTTTTACGAATGAGTGTGTTGTCCACCTGCCGCCGTGCTGGTCTCGGTAAACAGCTGGCTAAAACCTTCGAAGACTTTTGCAAGGAACGTGGCTTCACAAAGATCATACTTTCCACCTCTTCTACTCAAAGAGCAGCCGTGGCATTTTACTATAAGATGGGCTTTAAACTGGTCCTAGTTCATACTCAATCTGAGAGACCAAAGTGGTTGGTGTGGATGTCTCGAGTGAAAATTATGTACATGGAGAAAATCATGTGATCCTTAACTGCTGTTAATACACCTGACCTGAGCTCAATAGCAGAAAGTATTTGAGAGTTATGAGATGGTCAGATGAAAACTGATATGGAGTTCCATCATTTAAAAATAACCAAAGAGTTTCGATATTTTTCCTATTTACAACTTAACTCTTTTGTAGTTGCATTGTGTACTAAAACAGACAGAAAATTTAAAGTAAAAGTAAGATTCAAATGTTTAACTCTAGGGGAGCTGGAAAATGAGCATATTTAAAAAAAAAAAGTAAAATCTCCCTTTAAGCCTAAGACACATTTTTTGTTTTATCTGTCTCAACTGAAAATAATAGAAACACTTTATATTACGACCCGCAATCTCCTGCATAATTAAACCAAATTACAGCGTACCTATTTGTAACAACATAGTACTTTTACAGTATGTACTTGTAGGTATAAGGAAACAATATGTAAAGTTTGGGGTAATTATATGGTAAAAGTATTTTATAGCTACAGGGTACCTAGTATTGTAATATTAAGTGGTACATGACATACGTTGATGGGTAATATGGCCTATTGATTTTTTGTTATAATTTTTTTTCTTATTCGCTACCTAATAAAAGTATTTTGTATACAGTCCATGTCTACGAACCATGTTGGCAAATAAAATATAACACCTACGTCTTGATCTGTATATGTAAGTAGGAGAACTATGTAACTCTTACGTTTGTGGGCTGTAAATGAAAGTGGTGCTTGTTACCTCCTTGTTCTGTGTATTTAACAGTTAACTCTTATTGACGGTTTCAGCAGTAACAACATAAACAAGCGGCTGTCGCGGTCCGCACGTAACTTCCGGTAAACTCTGCTAAGAATAAATAACAACAAAGATCTTTAAACGTAGTTTATTTATATATCAAGCAAAAAAACAACACATAGATTACCTAGGAAACCAAAACATTTGTTATTTTTGACGAGGCATTTGTTCAAGAGATCAGTTTAGCAACTAGTCAGACCATTAAAAAACGAAACCGGAAGTAAGGTTCGGATCCAGACGTGTATCACGTGTGTCCGATGAAACGTCTATATTTGTAGCCTGTTATTAAATTGGTGCTTGTTACCCCCTTGTAATGTGTATTTACCAGGTAATTCTTAAAACTTAATTTTGTTTCATGTTGAGTTTGTGCTCTTATTTTGTATTTTTTTAATTTCCAATTACTTGTTTGCTCAAACTTAGGCAGATTGTTACTTATATATGCATGGTAATTGAAGTAATTATTAAAAACACAGGTAATTCTTATAGTTGCAGACTGTAAACTAAAGTGGTGCTTTGATCACATCTTGTTATAAATGTAGTTATAGGGTAAATAACATACACAATATTATAATCTTTATTTTAAAAACAGCTTATTTTAAAACATCTTTACAACACTATATTTAAGTCAACGCTTATCAACTTTTATTTCAAATAAAAAGTCATGACAATCTTTTGTTGTTTTTAATAAACCTGATGAACCCGTTGAGCACTGGCCTGTTAATCATAGAGTAAAATAAGTCTATCAAAGTGCCAATCCATTAATGATGTGTTAATCAGCCAAGGGGAATACCTAAAGAGTAAAGCCAGAAGATTAATCAAATCTGGATTTAAATTTACACTGGTTTGGATAACATCCAACAAAAAATTTGCGTTGACGACTAAAATGTGCTAAAATGTATTTAAAAAGTGTATTTAGGTACCACTTGTAGCAAATTTGAAAAGTTTACTTCAAGTGCTAACTAAATCAATTTTCTATTTGGGCTGGTTAATTATAAACAATAGGTACAATTAAACTTCTAAAAAAAAGAGTGTGTGTGGGGTGTGGTCGAGGGCCGGCATGTATGCTGCAAATACACAAGACCCCCACGCCTATCAGATCTAATCTTAATCCAAATTGAGAAATGGCCAATGTCTGTGGTTCCTCAGCTGGATCTGTTTCTGTGAACTTTGGGATGGAGTGGACATATGTTTTATGAAGGTGACGTCAGTGGTGTGTCTCAGGTTATTTTATGTACAACTTCAGTCAGATTTGAGCATTGCATGGATTCAGGATAAAGGTGTTACAAAACAATATTAAACAAACAGTGAGTAGCAAAATATCTATCTGTCTGTCTATCTCATCTATTTCATTTTTATCTACTCATCTTTCTTTACAGTTTTAAATCATGTTGTGTTTGTGTTTTCAGAGTGTGCTCACAAGCATTATAAAACCAATGTATGTCATTCTTATACGTTGCATACCGACTACCACTTTTTTCTTAAACACTTAATTTAACAAAAATATATATGTATTTTTCCTTGTTTTAATCAGAAATTCACTATTTTATTTTCTTAGGTAATTTTGCTCATCAAAAAAACGCATCTTGATTTAAAAATGATTTGATATTTGTACTGAAAACAAGATGCAGTGTATGCCTGGTATCATTGTTTGTATGGCTTATACACAGGTCACAGACGTTGCATTTCTTAACACCTTCTGAGTTAAGCAGTAAAGCACAAACAGCAGTGTTTCCCTACATGTAAATTTACAAAATATTGCCTGCATATCCAAATGTGTAAGTTTGTGTATTCTCATGCTGGCGGGCAGACGTGCACGCTAATGCTTACGCCAGTTGTAGCTTTGCTGAGAAGAAAGATAAGCTTGTTTGCTTCTTGTTTCATGTTGTTTAAGTGATATGTAAACTGCAGCCTGCTTTATCGGAGTTGAATGTAGCAAACATCAAATATGGCAAGTGGGATTTTTTTCTAGAAAGACAAAAAATACGGGAAAAATACAGAAAATTATTTAAACGGGATGATGGTGGGAAAGAATGGTAAAATATGGGAGAATCCCAGGAAAAAAACGTGAGGGTTGACAGGTATGCCACCTTTAAACCAGCTAAAACCAGCTACCAGCTTATGCTGGATTTTCAGTAGACAATATAGTCCTTTGTGTGACATTTATTTTTAAGTACAAAGTAGTCAAGTAAAAAATATAGTAATAATAATAATAATTAGAAAAGGGTGAAACATATACAACGACTGACCAACAGGCACAGTAGTCATCCGGACCACGTGATGTTGTTGCCACCATTTTTGTGTCCAATCACAGCTGCACGCTCTGCTTTAGTCTATGGTCACAGCAGCCACAAATACAAGAGGAATATCAATTAAACACTACCAGGAGGTTTACAACAAAATTACAATATGCCCAGGATATGTTGTGTTGTTGGCTGTAACAGTCGTCAGAGGAAACCCAAACTACAATTTGATTCTATTTCAAAGGAGGAATAAAGGATTGCCTTGACTACAAAGGGCAACATAAATGCTTGCTGAATATTAAGTGAATAGTTAAATAATCAAGTAAACAGTAAGAACAGAGAAACAAATAAAAAATGGTTAAATAAACATAACATTAAGTTGCAGATTGTTTTTTTGATTAACATATACAGCTGTCACTTTAAAAGCTTACAGTAATGGATTCATCCGTCCTAAACCACTTTATACCTAAACTGAAGGACTACAAAACAATAAACTGTAATACATTATTATAATATTGCTTCACCAAATCCTTGCATATGAGACATATTGTGTGTTAAGCAGGTTTCACAAGAACTGTTCACGTGTGTATCCTCATGAAAATAATGCATTATAATTTACTCTTAAACTTTAGAAATATAGTAGAGATAATGTCTTTATGCGTACTCAGAAGATTCACTGTTAACTGTGGGGTGCAGGGTTGTTTTGATAACGAAATAATGCAGGATCCCAAAAAATTCAACATTTTGTTGATTTTGCCCAATTCCGCGTTGGCAAACAACTTGTGGGACTGACTGGCAGCCAACATCTAACTCCAGATTGTAAAATCAATATTTTGTCTCTGGTAAGCGCTCAATTCAACTTATAAATGTGATCATTTAGCACATTAGAAGCTGTGTTTGCTGCCAAGACGGAAGTGACATCTTTGGTACCCATGAATTTAAACAATACAAGAACCAATCACAAAGCAGAGACAACGAATCACTATGACAACAAACAAGAGGCAGTGGGTGAGTCAATGAGTGTCCATGGTAACAAACAAGGGGGCGGAGCAACATGGAACAAGAAACAAGGCAGACTAGAAAACACATCACTCTTCACATCACTATAAGTCTGTTTTTTTGCATTGATGCTTATCTGCTCGGCGGGTCTGTTATTCTGGCCCTAATATCTGGAGGAGCCTGGGTTGGCCTGTTGTATTGTTGCTGCTATGAGTATTACGCTTCGCTTCTCCGGAAGAGACTGCGTACAGAGCTGAAGGACATTCCAGGTCACTATCTCAGCAATCCAGATAACTGCTTCTGGATCGCTGAAGCCGAGATGGACGGTAAGCGTCAGATTTTGGGTATGGTGGCTGTGGAAGCCAAAAATGATGGCAATGGAAAGAGGAATGGTAAGCTTTTACGAATGAGCGTGTTGTCCACCTGCCGCCGTGCTGGTCTCGGTCAACAGCTGGCTAAAACCGTCGAAGACTTCTGCAAGGAACGTGGCTTCACAAAGATCATACTTTCCACCTCTTTAACTCAAAGAGCAGCCGTGGCGCTTTACAATAAGATGGGCTTTAAACTGGTCCTGGTTAATACTCAAACTGAGAGACCAAAGTGGTTGTTCTGGATGTCTCAAGTCAAAATTTGGTACATGGGGAAGATCATGTGATCCTTAACTGCTGTTAATACACCTGACCTGAGCTCAATAGCAGAAAGTATTTGTAACAACATAGTACTTTTACACTATGTACTTGTAGGTATACGGAAACAATGTGTTAAGTTTGGGGTAATAATATGGTAAACGTATTTTATAGCTACAGGGTACCTAGTTTTGTTATATTAAGTGGTATATGACTTATGTTGATGGGTAATATGGCCTATTGATTTTTTGTTATAATTTTATTTCGATTTTTTTACAGCACACACTGAACCGTGTTTTTGGATGATGCAGTTCAAGCAGAAGGTCATCTCTTTCACTGTATGGTAAGTAAATGTTCAATAAATACAATTTTGATCAATAACATTTGAGAGTTTTTAGGTGTTATGTTTTATATTGCTGTTAGTATGAAGTTTAACATTAAGGGTCATGTGTTATTGTCATTATATGAATGCTGCAGTTGAGTTTAGGTCTTAGTCTCAGATGGAGCAATTCATACTCATAATGTTTTGGGGAGTTTTTTGTTGTTTTTTGCTTTATATGCTGTTTTAGTTTAAAAAAAATTTTTTTAAATCCATTAATGTGTGCAGGAGATTCGCTTTGGGGACTTTGGAGGAGCACAGAAATTGGCCTACATGAAAATTTCTTAAGATGAAGAGAAATTTTATAACAAAGTGAGTATTTTGTGCAAAACATAAATGTATAACTATTTTCAAAGTATTTTGTAATGTGTTCTGTATGTAAATTCTGTAATGCATTCTGTAAATATTAGTTTCTGCGATGCTATACTTAAATATTGTTTTTTTAATAATACATTTTCCCCTTTAAATTTTGTTTTATTAACAGAAACGTTCAATATCCAGTCTGAAGGTCTGACCGAGGATCATATCACCTCCTTCCCGCGGCTGGTTCATCATATTCTGCTGTTAATATGTGAAGACCAACATGGATTTTGGATTAAAATGAAGTCAAACTTGTTTGTATGAACTGAAGTATCCCATAAACTGTATTTATAAATATCTGTACTATTGTTATACATTGGGAATGTGCTTTTTAGTTGTCTCGGATATTAATATGTTAATTTAATGAATACTTAAATGCATGATACATTGAGGACAATTTTTCTGTCATAAATAAATGTTGATCAGATGACATTTAAAAAAATCCTTAACAGTTTTATAATGATAATGATCGATTATACTGCTGTATTGTTACATTAAAAAAAACTGTTTAAAAATAAAGTTTTTTGTCCCAAAAGTACCGTAATATGTTTCTGTCTTTACATTTACCATATTAACACCATAGTATAAAAAATAACACTACATTGGAGTTAACAAATTACACCGAGGGAGTTCATTTTTAACAAATAAAAATATTTAACACTGATTAGTGTCAATTTATACTTAGATTTTTAACTCTGTATAGTGTCAATTGCTAACACTTTAAAAGAGTCAATGTGCCAACACTTTTAAAAGTGTTAAAATAACTCTATTGGGAGTGGACCCCATGAGACACTTTTAAAGTGTTGAAATTAACTCTTATAGAGTTATTCTGAGGTTCCAGATTTTGCTGTGTAGGTCAATACATGTTGCACTATTGTTGGTCTGTGCCACTGATCTGTGGTCTGTGCGGAGACTCTGTCAGTTGACCAATCAGAGCAGAGTAGGCTACTGAAAGGTGGAGTTTTGGCCGACTGAGTCATTGAATGGCTTCACATAAATCGTTTGGGGATCTCAGAGAAACGGGGTAACTTTAAATTTATATTTTGAGAAAATTACAGTGTTCTTTTACCTTGCATGCATTTAAACCTGTTTAAAGATGTTTTAAATTAAGTTGTTTTTAAAATAAAGATTACAATATTGTGTATGTTTATGGTATTTACCCTATAACTAAATTTATAACAAGATGTGATCAAAGCACAACTTTAGTTTACAGTCTGCAACTATAAGAATTACCTGTGTTTTTAATAATTACTTCAATTACCATGCATATATAAGTAACAATCCGCCTAAGTTTGAGCAAACAAGTAATTGGAAATTAATAAAATACAAAATAAGAGCACAAACTCAACATGAAACAAAACAAAGTTTTAAGATTTACCTGTTAAATACACATTACAAGGGGGTAATAAACACCAGTTTAATAACAGCCTGCAAATATAAGAGTTACCTGTTAATTACACAGAACAAGGGAGTAACAAGCAACACTTTCATTTACAGCCCACAAACGTAAGAGTTACTTATACAGATCAAGACGGTTACAAGTTGGTTCGAGCCTCAGTATACAGTCTATACCGAAATAAAAGTGAGGTGTTATATTTTATTTGCCAACATGATTCGTACACATGGACTGTATACAATATACTTTCATTAGGTAGCGGAGATGAAAATAAAATCTAAATAAAATTATAACATAAAATCAATAGGCCATATTACCCATCAACATAAGTCATATACCACTTAATATAACAATACTAGGTAACCTGTAGCTCTAAAATACTTTTACCATATTATTACCCTAAACTTAACATATTGTTTCCTTATACCTACAAGTACATAGTATAAAAGTACTATGTTGTTACAAATAGGTACGCTGTAAATTTGGTTTAATTACGCAGTACATTGCAGGTCGTAATATAAAGCGTTTCCGTTATTTTCAGTTGAGACAGCTCAAACATGTGTCTTAGCCTTAAAGGGAGATTTCACTTTTTTTTGGAAAATATGCTCATTTTCCAGCTCCCCTAGAGTTAAACATTTGAATCTTACCTTTACTTTTAATTTTCTGTCGGTCTTAGTACACGATGCAACTACAGAAGAGTTAAGATTTAAATAGGAAAAAATATTGAAACTCTTTGGTTATTTTTAACTGATGGAACTCCATATCAGTTTTCATCTGACCATCTCATAACTCTCAAGTACTTTCTGCTATTGAGCTCAGGTCAGGTGTATTAACAGCAGTTAAGGATCACATGATTTTCTCCATGTACATAATTTTGAGTCGAGTCATCCAGACCAACCACTTTGGTCTCTCAGATTCAGTATTAACCAGGACCAGTTTAAAGCCCATCTTATTGTAAAGCGCCACGGCTGCTCTTAGAACAGAAGAGGTGGAAAGTATGATCTTTGTGAAGCCACATTCCTTGCAGAAGTCTTCGGCGGTTTTAGCCAGCTGTTGACCGAGACCAGCACGGCGACAGGTGGACAACACGCTCATTCGTAAAAGCTTTCCATGTTTCTTTCCGTCGCCGTCATCTTTGGCTTCCACAGCCACCATACCCAAAATCCGATGGATACCATCCATCTCGGCTTCAGCGACCCAGAAGCAGTTATCTGGATTGCTGAGATAGTGACCTGGAATGTCCTTCAGGTCTGTACGCAGTCTCTCCCGGACATAAGAAGCATAAAACTCATAGCAGCAACAATACACCAGGCCAACCCAGGCCCCTCCAGATATTAGGGCCAGAAAAACAGACCCGCCGAGCAGATAAGCACCAATGCAAAAAAACAGACTTATAGTGATGTGAAGAGGCTGGGTCATGGCGTGTAGGAATGCAGGGTTGATGTGTTCCTTAATTGCATTTGGGTAAATCATTTCAATGGCTTCTTGATCAGAAGGCTCATATCGCCGGACCAAAATGTGCACTATTGATAGGGATAAGAGAAAGAAGAAAGTTATTTAAATATACAATACAAATCAACAGAAGAGCATTTCATCAATATAAATAAAGGTCTACTAATAAATCAAAAAATTAATTCTAAACATTATGTATTTATATTTATGGGTAGTTCAAAAGTTGAATAGCTGGCTTTTAAAGTGACAGCTGTATATTTTAACCGCTTTTTATTTGTTTCTCTGTTCTTATTTTATTAACTTACTGATTACTTGATTATTTAACTATCTATTTTATATTCGGCAAGCATTTATGTTACCCTCTAGTCACTTCTGATTAAAGCCAATCCTTTATTCTGCCGATCTAACTCCAGAATAAATTGTAGTTTGGGCACGTCTGCCGCCAGCGTGAGAATATACAAACTCACACATATGGATATGCAGGCAATTTTTTGTAACTTTGCATGTAGGGAAACACTGCTGTTTGTGCTTCACTGTTTAACTCAGAAGGTGTTAAGAAATGCAACCTCTGTGACCTGTGTATAAGCCATACAAACAATGATACCAGGTATACACTGCATAAAAAGACTTGCTTATTTTGTATTTTTATCTTGTTTTAAGTACAAATATCAAATTTTTTAAAATCAAGATGCATTTTTTTATGAGCAAAATGACCTAAGAAAATAAAACATCAAATCTAAGTGAATTTGTAATCAAAACAAGAAAAAAAATTCTTCAATTAAGTGTTTAAAAAAACTAAACTTATTTAAAGATTTTTTTCTCAATTGGGAGTTTTTTTTTTGCTTGTTTTAAGCACAAATTTACTTACATTTTATATTTTTAGTCTAAAAACTAGACTTATTTTCTTAATTATTTTGCTCATCAAGAAAATACATCTTGATTTAAGAATTGTTAGATATTTGTAGTGAAAACAAGACAACAATACTAAGAAAGTCATTTTTTTTGCAGTGTTAGGGTTTGGGAAATGTATCTTATTTTCAAATTCCAATGTTAACAGGTATGATTTTTTGCTCCAGGAATGCAACAAAAAAGAAACACATACATTCTATAATGCTTGCGAGCACACTCTGAAAACACGAACAAAACATGATTTAAAACTGTAAATAAAGACGAGTAGATAAAAATGAAATAGATGAGATAGACAGATATTTTGCTACTCACTGTTTGTTTAATATATTGTTTTGTAACGCCTTTATCCTGAATCGATGCAATGCTCAAATCTGACTGAAGTTGTACATAAAATAACCTGAGACACACCGCTGACCGCTTCATAAAACATATGTCCACTCCATCCCAAAGTTCACAGAAGCAGATCCAGCTGAAGAACCACACAGACATTGTCCGTTTCTCAATTTGGAGTAAGATTAGATCTGTTAGGGGTGGGACTCTTGCGTATTTGCAGCATACCTGCCGGCCCTCGACCACACCCCACACACACTCTCATGGTTTTTTTAAATGTTTAATTGTACCTATTGTTTATAATTAACCAGCAAATAGAAAATGCATTTAGTAAGCACTTGTAGCAAACCTCTCAAACTTACCACAAGTGGCACCCAAATACACTTTTTAAAATACATTTTTAGCACATTTTAGTCGTCAACACCAATTTTTTATTGGGTGTTATCCAAACCAGTGTAATTCAAATGCAGATTTGATTAATCTTCTGGCTTTAACTTCATTTGGTATTCCCCTTGGCTGATTAACACATCATTAATGGATTGGCACTTTGATAGACTTTTACTCTATGATTAATAGGCTCAACGGGTTCGTCAGGTTTATTAATTATCAAATAAAAAATGGACTGTGTTAATTAAACTCTAGCACCTATCTGGGGCATTTCTCCCCCAGATCTGAAAAAATTTGGCTACAGGTTTTTGTTTGTCGGTGTGCTAAATCAGAAGAAAAAGATATAGTCTGGTTTTTACAGGTTAGTAAATTTTACTATTGTGAAATTGTCTTTACAATTGAAACATACATTTGTCCAAATTTCAAATAATGATGCAATGATCATGGATTTTCCCCCCTGTTCCATTAGTTCTGTTGAGACATTCATCCTGTAGTCTAGTGAGTAATCAACATCATATTGGGGCTTCAAACAATTCTCATTGTGATGATACAGTATGAATGCCGTGGAGTGAAAGTGAAGCTCTTAAATTTTGTTGCTCCACCGCATTATTAATGATTTTAGGTGAAAAGAAGTACACTTCCATAGTGTACTTATACAAAAGATTCTTCTTTAGTACTTCTTAAGATAATCTTAAGAACATCAAAGTACATTAGGTTTGACAAAGTAGTGCTTATTGCGAATTCTTTACATAATATAATATCATATTTCATATGATATTTGCTGAAAATAGGCAGAGTTTTAAAATTACAGCTTTAAAGATTATAAACTTTAAAACAAAAAAAATCCTGCCCAGGCGCAAGGAAACAGTTAAGACCAGAATAAGCTGGTAGCTGGTTTAAGGTGGCAGTAGCTGGTTTAAGCTGGTCCTCCGAGCCTGGCAAAGCTGGTCAAGCTGGTGGGTCAGCTGGTCTTCCAGCCTGACTAGCTAAATCCAGCTGCACCAGCCTAAAACATAACCAAAACACAGCTACACCAGCTTAAAAAGTGACCAAAACACAGCTAGACCAGCTTGCTACACCAGCAATACCAGCTACCAAGCTGGGGGACCAGCAAAAACCAGCTCTCCAGCTTATGCTGGTCTTAGCTGGATTTTTCAGTATGGACCGGAACACCACGAGTCAAGTTCAAGTTCAGTTTATTTGTATAGCACATTTACAACAGCCACAAGGCTGACCAAAGTGCTTTACAGAGCATAAAATATTATACGGCATATAAATAAACCTCAGAGTAGTCAGTAAGCTAAGGAAAATAGAGTTTTTAGCAGGGACTTAAATCTAGACAAGGAAGGGGCCATCCTAATGTCTAATGGCAGGGTATTCCACAGTCATGGTCTGGCCACCGCGAATGCACGCTCTCATTTACGCTTTAAGTTTACGCGGGGGACCACCAACAAAGCCTGGACACAGGGTCATAAGCTTCTAAGAGGAGTGTAAGAATAAAGGAGTTCAGATAGATAAACAGAAGCATTGTTATAGAGAGACTTGTATACAAAGAGGAGAATCTTAAAATCTATTCTCTTGCAGATCGGCAACCAGTGTAGAGATCTGAGAATTGGAGTGATGTGTTCATGTTTGCGACCGCATAAGCTGGTCTAGCTGTGTTTTGGTCACTTTTTAAGTTGGTCTAACTAGACTTAGCTGGTCAGGCTAGAAGACCAGCTGACCCACCAGCTTGACCAGCTACTTCCACATTAAACCAGCAAAAACCAGCTACCAGCTTATGCTGGTCTTAGCTGGATTTTTCGGTAAGGCCTAAGACTGTTTGTTCAATGCACCTGTTTATCTATCTGATCTCCTTCGTCCTTACACTCCTCTTAGAAGACAACAAACCAGTGACCATTGTTGGTTGTCCCGCACGTAAAGTTAAGCTTATAGGAGTGAGTGCATTCGCTGAAAACCAAGCAGAGTAATAAAGTCATTCTTAGAGAGCACACGTTGGACATGTATCTCTGTGTTTATTTGTTAAGTTAGAGCCACCTACCCTACCCGAACCGTTATTTACCGATCTGGTTGCAACGTGCTTTCCTCAATGCTTTACAAGCAAAAATTATTCAATCCAAAGTACCGGTGTTAACGAGTTTTTTGACTGTATAAATACCTTGAAGAAAGTATAATGGTTAAAGAATGCTGTTACATGACTGTGGTGTGCATTAAAATACCGTGATATTCTTGTTTACAAAAACTGCTTTGGTGATATTATATCAAGCCAGAGCCGATCTTAGACTTCTGGGGACACTTTGTGAAGGGGCCTTGTCAGCGTGTTCATAAAAACCTATTCATTGTCTCTGCTTATGTAGCTATAAACAAAAAGTTAACTAAATCATGTGGTATAATTTTACAGTTTTTTATTATCTGGATATTTTCAGTGGGCATAGTACTTTGATTTTTGGATTGCATTTTTTGTGTAATTTGTGTGATTTTAACCATGCTTAGTGAGAAAATACATCAATCTTCTTTTTGAACTTTAACTGGGCTGTGTAATCAATGAAATTGAATAAGAGAAGTACTTTAATAATTAACTGAATACATAACATATTAGCTATTGTGCAACAAGCAAGGCATTACTAGGACAACAATCCAAATTCAGAAGTGTAAAATCTTTTACATTTAATTTTTGTGTAATATACTATACAAAGTGCTACTAAAAAGTAGAATTATGTAACTATGAAGAGGTAAATAAAATGATTTATCTTGTAAACAAAGTTTATAAACATCAACATTACTACATTTCCATTGATAGGTCACACAGAAATGTAAGATTTCTTTCTGGTTTCACACACAAGGCTTAGCTAAAGCCTGGACTAGTTAAATTAATATATGTTTAAGCATATTTTGTAAACATGCCTTAGAAAAAAAGATGTTACCTTGAGACAAATCAATAGCACTGCCATATTTTAAGATCTGTCAGTGCAAGTTATTTTCAGATGTGACAGCTCAAACATGTGTCTTAGCCTTAAGCCTTGTCTGTGAAACCGAAGGAAAAACTGCATATAATTTTTCATCTGACCATTACTGTCTCTCAACTCTCAAAAACTTCATGCTATTAAGCTCAGGTCAGGTGTATTAACAGCAGTTAAGGATCAAATGATCTTCTCCATGTAAAAAAGTTTGACTCGAGTCATCCAAATTAACCACTCCAGAGATGGATTACTTTCAGATTGAGTATTAACCAGTTTAAAGCCCATCTTATTGTAAAGCGCCACGGCTGCTCTTTGAGTAGAAGTGGTGAAAAGCATGATCTTTGTGAAGCCACGTTCCTTGCAAAAGTCTTCAACGGTTTTAGCCAGCTGTTTACCGAGACCAGCACGGCGACAGGTGGACGACACAATCATTCGTAAAAGCTCTCCGTGTCTCTTTCCGTCGCCGTCATCTTTGACTTCCACAGCCACCATGCCCAAAATCCGACGCCTACCATCCATTTCGGCTTCAGCGACCCAGAAGCAGTTATCTGGATTGCTGAGATAGTAACCTGGAATGTCCTTCATGTCTGTACGCATTCTTTCCCGGACATAAGAAGCATAAAACTCATAGCAGCAACAGTACAACAGGCCAACCCAGGCTCCTCCAGATATTAGGGCCAGAAAAACAGACCCGCCGAGCAGATAAGCACCAATGCAAAAAAACAGACTTATAGTGATGTGAAGAGGCTGGGTCATGGCGTGTAGGAATGCAGGGTTGATGTGTTCCTTAATTGCATCTGGGTAAATCATTTCAATGGCTTCTTGATCAGAAGGCTCATATCGTCGGACCAAAATGTGCACTAGTGATAGGAATAAGAGAAAGAAGTTTTTAAAATATATTTAGTATATTAGTACAATACAAAACAACAGAAGAGCCCTTCATCATTGTAAATATGCCTACAAATGAATACAAAAGCCCATAAACATTATGCATTTATATTTATGAGTAGTATGCAGTTGACTGTGCTATATTACTGCATTACCAACTTTTTTAATTCTCGTATTGTTTTTGTTAGGCTACTATTGTTTTTGTTTTTTAACTTGACTACATTGATTATTTGTAGCCTACTTAAAAATTCACGTCACACAAAATGACTATGTTGTATTAACCATTTATTCAATTAATAGGTTATTAAAAGCATGCACGTTTATATATTGCCCTCTGCACCTTTAAATCTACATTGAACTTCTATAGAGGGTATGCATTGACATCACTTTTCCACGTGACCACGCCCGAACTCGCCCTGTTGAGTGGCAAATGTCTCAAATGGCGCACTTTATGTGGGCTTTTTGTCTCGTGGCCTTGAATTGGGCTTGCTCGCTTAGTCTACGAGTCCGTAGGGTGTCCCATCTGTCATTATTATGCTTCGAAGTGTGCTCATCAGCCCCCCCCTTTACCCCCTTGATCCGGTCTTTAGCGAAGCCCACACTGCAGCAGGCTTTGTGCACTTTACCAACCCAGAAGTCCTTGCGAAAGAGCAATCAGACCAATCAGACAATAGATGGGAGGAGTTCACACTGACGGGCAACTTCTCTTCCTATTTCCGGCTTGACACTCGAGTCTGTCCCAAAATACGACTACGTGCAACCACGTGGACTCGCATCAAGGGTCCCTAAAGTCTGCACTACATGATGTCATCAAAGTGTGGACTCTAAGGAGGACCACAAGTCTAGAGTGTGCTATTTGGGACAGGGCCAAAATGTCTGGTTTCATAGGGGCTGCTGCGAAAATGCCAGTAAAACTGACTATTATCAGCTTAAATTGAATTTAGTTAGACTTGATAGCAAAGGTGGACAATACTTAGTTACATTTTCCAAGTATCTGTGCTTTTGTATTGGAAAAAAATTACTTCACTACATTCTAAAGCATAAATCATACTGTTTTCTTTAATATTGCATATTAAAATTTATTGAATACCTAATTACATTAAAATTGTGTACTTTTACGAGAGTAAAATTACGTTAATGTACTTAAATATTAAATGTAAAACAAAAACTTTTTTTTCTGAAATGTAAAAGAGTAAAACTTATGATAATATGCTTTGGAATATATGTTTAAAACACACACACACACACACACACACACACACACACACACACATAAAATACAAATACTTGTAAAAAATACTTTTAAGTAGAAAGTAAACCTCTGCTTGATAGTGACCCTAGCAACTTGTCAACCCACCTGTGGTCTGTGGACGTTGGCATGAACAATCAATTTACTTCTCCTTTCTGTGTTTTTCTGTAAAATGATAGCTCCGAATTCTTGTTAATCTGCTTGTACAGTTTACCGCACAACAGCTGTTTCCCATTCAGACTCGACACTCATTCTGCCGCTCTGCCTTTGCCACTCAGTGGGCGTAACCGCAGTCATTTTCGCCGAAGGTGACGTCACGTGCATACCCTCTGCTATCAAGTCCAACTAAATTCAATTTAAGCTGATAATAGTCAGTTTTACTGGCATTTTCGGAGCAGCCGCCATGAAAACCATCCATTTTGTTAAACGTTTGCCACCCACCAGGGCGTGCTCTGTCGTGGTCACGTGGAAAAGTGACGTCAATGCACACCCTCTATGTGGAGAATCAGGAAGACGCGCTTTTTTCTAAACAATTTATTAGTTATACTGTAATAAAATGCCTGTAATACTTATCTACACTGTAAATGTATATTTGCCTTTGTTGTTAATATAATTTAGTATTAAATAAAAAAATCAGGAAGACACGCGAAACTTTGAATGAGATTCGTGAGTCGGTGACAGATTTAAATGTCTCATTCTTAAACATTGCTCTTCTTTGCCGCAGAAATACAACTAAATAAATACAAATAAATAATGCTCGCAAGCACACTCTGAAAACACCAACGAAACGTGATTTAAAACTATAAAGACGAGTAGATAAACACGAATATATATATGAGATAGACAGTCAGACAGACTCATCGTTTGCTACTCACTGTTTGTTTGATATTGTCTTGTAAAGCCTTTCTGCTAAATCGATCCGATGCTCGAGTCTGACTGAAGTTGTATATTTAATTACATACACACGCCACTGACGTCACCATCATAAAACAAATGTCCACTCCAAAGTTCACTGAAGCATGAGATCCAGTATGCAGTATCCAGCTGGAAAACCAGAACGGGGGGAAGTTACGTTCTTAACAGAGTAGCACCACCTACGGTTTTATGGTGTAATTTGCTTTTATTACATATAATTTACGTCATACTTTGTAATTACAATACATACAGTACAATAAGCAGTTTATAACATTGATCTTGTGTCATACAGTTGTTTAGTTATCCGTTTTATTATGTGAGTTATTACCTGTTTATGATGTTAAAAAATAATGCTTAAAAGAACTTTCTATGAGATATCTTATATGTTGACAAAAGATTCCTAACAATAGCTTACTGCACAAAGCGGTATTGTCCCCATTTTACATTGTCAACATATAAAATGTTTCACAATGTTTTGTTGTTTGCACCATAATACCATAATACTCTGTAACTGGAACCTGTTGTACACAAAGGTGGACAATTACACTGCTTGATGTTCAAAGAAAAATAATTGTTTATTATATTTATTGGTTCTTCCTAACCACAAATAGCTGGAAGAAATCTAAAATGCACCAAAGCTCGCGTCTTATGAGGTAAATCACTAGACTCAAAATTTACTCTAAAGCAAATAAAAAAGGAGCAGAACATTTTAATTTTAAAAGAAAATTATACAACAAATGATTAAATTGAAATGTATTAATCAAACAATTCACTCAGGCACATTTAGTCATGACAATCCTAGATTAAAATGTATCAAATTAATAATTCACTCTTACGCTCATTTTGTTATGACATGCAACAATAAACTCCATCCTTGAACCCAAAATAAAACATGAAGGGCTCTCTTCTGATTGTTCCATGAGATTGGTGAGGGCCTGTTGGTTGTCTTTATCAATTTTTAAGGAATATCCTTGAAAAAGGAAAAAAAAACAATGCATAAACCAACAAAAGTGGAACAAACATATTCATTAAAATGCAAATGAGCAGTGTAGATGACAGTGCCGTGGTTGGATAGTGCAGATTAACGTGCCCATCTTATGACTGCTTTTCCAAAAGTTAAATAGGTGTATGAGTTCCATAAAGCATGTTTCAAAAGTTGTTTGCTCAAAATAGCTTGTAGGAAAAGATTGTTACCCATCTCTAGGAGCCTCTGTTTCAGGGCATTTCAGATTGTGCGGTTTTGAGCTAGTCATTACATATTTATGAGCTGCTGCTCCTTTGATCAGCCCCACTACTAACGTCATGTGCGCATGCATAGTGATATCGTGAGCAGTACAGACCATACTGTGTTATTATTTTATATATTATTATTATTAACGGTTTATGTTGCCAACAGACAAATCATGCAGAAAAGTATCACAAATAAGTAAAGAGAAGAAACCCATGAGTCAACAATAAACTCGTTTTCCCTGGACAATACTAACATCCCAGCTAGCAAAAAGTCGTCTATTGGACGTTGAGTAGACGTAAACCTTCAACGTCTAATTTTGGTCCACTGAAGGTTAAAAATTAAAATTGAAAAGACGTCAAATTTGTCCAACTTTTCAACGTTAAAAACAGGTCGATCTTCAACGTCTAATTATGGTCCAGTGAAGGTTGAAAATGAAAATTGAAAAGACGTCAAATTTGTCCAACTTTTCAACGTTGAAAACAGGTCGATCTTCAACGTCTAATTATGGTCCAGTGAAGGTTGAAAATGAAAATTGAAAAGACGTCAAATTTGTCCAACTTTTCAACGTTGAAAACAGGTCGATCTTCAACGTCTAATTTTGGTCCATTGAAGGTTGAAAATTAAAATTGAAAAGACGTCATATTCGTCCATCTTTTCAACGTTCAAATCAGGTCGATCTTCAACGTCTAATTTTGGTCCATATTCATCCATCTTTTCAATGTTGAAAACAGGACCACATTAACATACCAACTAACATTTTATAAAATGAAACAAAGCTTTAAGGGTTATAAGAACTTTAATAAAACAGCACATTTTAAATAGTGCAAACAGTCAAGTAACCAACAGATTTCACAGTCTGCAATAAACAGGTCGGTCCAGTAACCAACACAGAGTGCAATAAACATATACCAACACAGATTTCAGAGCGCAGTAAACATAGGTCAGTCCAATGCAATGAGCCAGAGGTTTTCGAAGCTGTCCTGGAGGACTACTAGTACTGCACAATTTGCATGTCTCCCTCATTAGACACACCTGGTTTAAATTTTCAGCTCATTAGTAAAGACTGCAAGACTTGAACTGGGTGTGTAAGGTAACTGAATGAGGTGTGTCACAAAAGGGAAACATGCAAAATGTGCATGACTAGTGGTCCTCCAGGACAGCTTTGAAAATACCTGCTATGAGCAGTCCAGAGCTTTCTGTAATCTGGCGGTTGGTTGGGCTTCTCTCTGTGATGATGGGTGGAAGATTCGCGTCACATTCACCTGCCTCTTCGCTTCTTCTTCTTTAAGTTTTATGGCGGTTGGCAACTACCTTTAATGGTGCATTACCGCCACCTGGTGGGGTGGGGTAATTATATCATGAATCCTCATTGCACCTCAATCGCAGTTTCAAATTTTTTATAACTTTGACGTAATATGTAAAACTCTTTACATTTACTTAAGATAATTGTAGAAATGAGTGAAGAGTCCATGATAAATCCAAACCAGCCGTATTTATTACATAAACATCTGTAGTGTATATTCAATTTACAGCTTTCACAGCCACAGGCAACAAACCGAAACTAAACATTTCAACCCGGCAGGGGAATATAAAACAGCGCCAACAGGACTCATGCGCACTTCCACTAGTACGGTGTCTCTCAGTGTCCATAGAGTACGCAAGCGCAATCATTAACAAGAATGATCTACAATAATAATAAACATGGTTTGGTAATTTGTATTCTCCGTTGTTTTAGCATGTATAACAGATTATCTAGCTGTCTTAGATTATGAGTTGAAAACATGGTCAGTTGAAAACATGTAGTCAAACAGTCCAGCCAAAACTACTTAGTTGAAATCACGTCGTAAACCAGTCCAAGGCGGACCGACTTATTTTCAACCATATTTCAACGTTGAAAGACCGTAATTGTTTACTGGTAGATTATGAGTTGAAAACATGGTCAGTTGAAAATACGTAGTCAAACAGTCCAGCCAAAACTACTTAGTTGAAATCACGTCGTAAACCAGTCCAAGGCGGACCGACTTATTTTCAACCATATTTCAACGTTGAAAGACCGTAATTGTTTACTGGGATATTCCCGTTAGGCTATAAAACATTTTCAAACGCATTATTTTCACAAATTACAGAAATTAAGACCCGGCGGGGGATGTACACTGCTTGTGGACCGCATGCTAATTGCTAGAAGCTAGCGGGAGGTCCGGACCGTAAAGTTATAAGAGGCTCCTGGGTCAGCCTCGTCAGAAAAGCCGGGGCGGTAAGGCCCGGTCTCGGTTAGTTTGGCAAAAAACTTTTATGCCTGGCTCACACCACAGGATAATCGGGCCGAATTTACCCCGATTTTTCCCTCCCGAGAATCTGAGGGAAAATCAGGCAATGGACCTTGATCGGCTCCGAAGTTCGGCCCAGATTATCCTGTAATGTGAGACGTTTAAAAATCTAAACTTACACCTTCCGATATGCTCTCAAGCAAATCGGGGCCGCCCCGATCTTATCAAACATGTTTGATATTTAGGATTTTTACGTCATACTTTCACAATAATCATTGAGAGACGGAGATGATTGACAGCTTTCGGGACCGCGAATCAAGCTGCTGTACGGGTAGACAGCGCAGCCGGACTCATTCCGCCACAACTGCAGCTCGTTGGGGCAGACAGACTTTAAAATATAGAAATTAATTCCTTGCTTGATTCACGTTGTCATAAACATTATCTAAAATATCCTAAAAACAACAGAACATGATGATGGTCAGTCACATCACGCACCTGCAGCTATTATGTGTATAGAGGAAATTTAATGAAATAAATAGGCATACACGAAATAAGTTGCACTTAAATAATTAGCTTATTAACAAAATTAATTTAAAATGATATGACGATTTTCAGTTCTTTTTTTGTGACGCGCTCCACAAACGCACAGAACCCGATGGGGCAGGCGGCAGAGTCGCAGCTGGAACCAGCTCCCAGAAGAGATCAAATGTGCTCCAACAGTAGCCACATTCAAATCCAGACTCAAAACACATCTGTTTAACTATGCATTTACTGAATGAGCACTATGCTGCGTCCGAACTGATTGCACTATATTATATATGCACTATTTTAATTATTTTCTATTTCTCTTGTTTTTATTCATATTTTTAATTGTTTTATACTTTTATTCCTGTTTTATTATTTTTCACACATTTAAACAGTTTTTATTAAAATCACATTTATTTTCTTTTAATTGATATTTTAAATTCATGTATCTTTGATTTTTGTTTTCGCATTTCTATGTAAAGCACTTTGAATGACCTTTGTGTATGAAATGTGCTATACAAATAAACTTGCCTTGCCTTGCCTGCCTTGCCTTGCATCATGTTTTAAATATTACTTTACAGACGCACAAAGTTTTTATCTGTATGACCATATAACCATAAAAGTAATTTAAGGTCATCATGCATGCATTGCTGTTCAGTGTTCACCGGCATGCAGGATATGTACTATCAAACATTATGTTATATCACGCAATTAGTTGTTCGAAATATAAATAATCCGCTTGAACCTCACCCAAGTGCAGCGCTGATTGCTGAAATACCGCACACTTGAGAATCTGATGAGCCTCATATCGACACTTACAACGTTTCACATTAAATGACATATTTGTCCAAAACCATTGGTAATGTAAATACTGAATTAAACACTAGACCCTACACTGCAAGATAAAATAGAATAGAATAAACACTTTACTGTCATTATAAAACTATCATAAAATTTGTTTATAAGCTCTCAAAGACCAGCAGCCTCAGAAGAATAAACAACAAAAATAGAATCCACATAGTATATAGCTACAAAACAATATCACCGCAGAGTATATATACAGTGGAATTATGCAAACAACAGTGCAAAAACAAGTTTAACCAAGTATCAGTCATTTAACGCTTAGCCTACAATAATATTCCTGTTAAGAAGGAACAGGAAAACAGAGCATTAATAGAAATAGCCTAGATCACTTATAATAACTCTTAAATGTGCAAAAAATAATGACATATAGGCTAGCCAATTATATTAAAAATATGTTTTTAAATAGATGTATTTAAATTTAAATAAATCTTGCATAAGGATTAGACTTGAGTTGGTGCTAGATTGTGCACACATCTACAGTATGCATTCAAACACTGCCTGCATAACACATCCTTAAAACATATCATAATCGTTGCCGCATAAACAAGAGCTGAGGAGGAGAAATTGCCTAGGTTTCAAAAAGAAAGCTGCTACTTTGTAAATATTTAAAAAGAAATCATAATAAATGTGTCATAATCTTCATTCCTTTATATACTCTTCTCCTGAGGTGAAGTGAAGTGCTTGCTCTGGCAAGGTAATCCTAATAATATCCTGTAGTGTGTGATGCACTAGGATTTTTAATTCCTGTAGTGTGAGCATGTTTAAGATTTGAGAGAAGAATATCTGACAAGATTCTCTTTATGTGTGCGCTGCAACCAGATTTCAAAATCTGCCAGGATTTTAAAAATCCTGTAGTGTGAGCCAGGCATTAGTTTGGCTAAGCACTATTACTTAGTTCTTGTAGAATTGTAAAATAAAGCCGTTACATTTTTTTTAAACTTTCGAAACCACGCTGCAAACTATCTAGCCTGCAAAAATATCTATATAGCCTACTGTCTACAAACAATTATAAAATCACTATACATTTAAAAGGTACAATTTACGGGATTAGCATCAATGTATGATCTCTGTTTTGAGATACAGATGCTCTAGCATGTGCTCTCTCTAGCTCCCTGGTGTGTGGAGACCTGCGAGTGGGGTGGTGGGCGGAAAAATTCAAACGGAATGTGACGAAACGGCTAGTTACGTAACAACGGAGCTGAGTTTGAACTTGCGCAATCTGAGACTCAAGGCAGAGGACATTCAGAAACCTGTATCTCACTCAAAACAGCATGGATGGATTTTTTTCCAAGTTTGTATGCATGTGGAAGCATCAGAGACACAAAATAACACCCCAAAACCCAGAAAAATGTGAGTTTTTCATAATATGGGCACTTTAAACTACTAATATACTGTCTAGGGATGTAACGATTCAATCACGATTCAATCGCGGTCCTCATTAAAAATGCCTGTCTGAAATCGATTCTGAATCGCAAGGCTGCGATTCTTTTTTTCTGCACAGCCTGTGCCTGTATTACGACATTTGGTCAGTAGGAAGTCCTTATCAATCTAAAATCTTTATGAGCCGGAGTCGTTTTTAACGTGCATTTAAAAAAGCAACACTCGTTAAACAAAATCATTCAAAATATTCTTTATTATCATGAAAATACCTGAAACAATTTGAAGAACAGCGTATAAATATTCATGTGTAGACATTTCCTGGAATAGCGTTTGTAATGCTACTTCTTGTGTGGCAAAAAGGGAGTTTCTGCACGGGAGCGCCCTCTGGCGTTCGGATGTGCCGGGATTTCACCGTATTCATTCAAATTCATTCATTGAGAAAACGCGCATTTGCACGATGAATCATTACACCCCTAATACTGTCAGAGAGTCACGTTAGCAAGCGGTTAGCGCATGTACACTTACAGTTTTGCTATGACCCGGTTAGCTTACATAAATGCTTAAATGAGTGTAAAATGTTAGTTTCTATTGTCGTTTTCATTGCTTGGATTAATGATGAATGATATGTATTGATGTTGATAATGTCTTCTCGGTAAATCATGTTAGCACTAGGTCAATACATGTTGCACTATTGTTGGTCTGTGCCACTGATCTGTGGTCTGTGCGGAGACTCTGTCAGTTGACCAATCAGAGCAGAGTAGGCTACTGAAAGGTGGGGTTTTGGCAGACTGAGTCATTGAATGGCTTCACACAAATCGTTTGGGGATCTCTGAGAAACGGGGTAACTTTAAATGTATATTCTGAGAAAATTACAGTGTTCTTTTACCTTGCATGCATTTAAACCTGTTGTCCGGGACTTACAAACAGTGATAGGATGCTTAAAATTGCCATCTTACTGTCTCTTTAAAAACTTCTTATTTCAAATGACACAGCAATGACAACAAAGCAGAATGCTATTTGTTCATTTTTAATAGGTGTTATCATTGGTAGAATAAAACTTTTCAACACGTGTAAATACAAGCATTTTAGCCAAATATAATTTATGCAATGTCAAACCAGAATGAAACAACAGCGATGGGTATGAAGCAAAAGAAGACTGCATGTGTATTATGCGTACTGCCCGTCCGCCTGCAGGAGGCTTTGCTGGAACACGATCCTGAGGTGAAATCTCTTTACTAAGAGGGCTTACACTGTTGGCTGTGAGTGATGTGAGCAGGATCCGCACAATGGATCAGATAACTGGTTTTGTTAATACATGACTATGTTTCAAACAATGTTTTCTCAAGAAGGTTGCAGTAGCAGCAGGTTAGCTAGCACATAAGTTAGCCAACAGTTAACATAGCACAATAACTGGCTTAGAAAACTCAGTTTCTGTCAAGGCACAGTGAAGAAACATTTATTGAAAACTTTAATTGATGTTTATATATGTAATGCAGAACAGCTACATTTGTGAGACTACATCTACTCAACACCCGAGTCCTTGGTGGACAAGAAGACCAACAGAAGAAGCCAAGACGCAAAAACAATGAAAGATTGTCATGACTTTTTATTTGAAATAAAAGTTGATAAGTGTTGACTTAAATATAGTGTTGTAAAGATGTTTTAAATTAAGTTGTTTTTAAAATAAAGATTATAATATTGTGTATGTTTATGGTATTTACCCTATAACTAAATTTATAACAAGATGTGATCAAAGCACCACTTTAGTTTACAGTCTGCAACTATAATACCTGTGTTTTTAATAATTACTTCAATTACCATGCATATATAAGTAACAATCCGCCTAAGTTTGAGCAAACAAGTAATTGGAAATTAAAAAAATACAAAATAAGAGCACAAACTCAACAAGAAACAAAACAAAGTTTTAAGAATTACCTGTTAAATACACATTACAAGGGGGTAATAAACACCAGTTTAATAACAGCCTACAAATATAAGAGTTACCTGTTAATTACACAGAACAAGGGAGTAACAAGCACCACTTTCATTTACAGCCCACAAACGTAAGAGTTACTTATACAGATCAAGACGTAGGCTACAAGTTGGTTTGAGCCTCAGTATACAGTCTATACCGAAATAAAAGTGTTATATTTTATTTGCCAACATGGTTCGTAGACATGGACTGTATACAATATACTTTCATTAGGTAGCGAATATGAAAAAAAATCTAAATAAAATTATAACAAAAAATCAATAGGCCATATTACCCATCAACGTAAGTCATATACCACTTAAAGGAATAGTCTACTAATTTTCAATATTAAAATATGTTACTACCCCAACCAAGAACCGTTGACACATCCCTCCATCATCTGTGCGCGTGCACGCAAGCGCCGGAGCACGCCGCGACGCCTCGACAGCATCCAGCCTAGCCCCATTCACTCAACGGCACCATCCAGAGACAAAGCTAGAAGTGACCAAACACATCAACGCCCTTCCCATTCAAGACGAGCAGCCACACGAGCAAGTTTGGTGGTACAAAATAAAACGTAGCTCTTTTCTAAGCGGATTTAAAAGAGGAACTATATTTTATGGCGCAATAGCACTTTTGTGAGCACCTCGACTCGGCGCAGTAACACCCTCCCTCTCCCATTATGAGAGAGAGAAGGGGAGCGGACTTTTCAGGCGAGTCGAAGTACTCCCAAAAGTGCTATTACGCCATAAAATATAGTTCCTCTTTTAAATCTGCTTAGAAAAGCGCTACGTTTTATTTTGTACCACCAAACTTGCTCGTATAACTACTCGTCTTAAATAGGAAAAACGTTGATGTGTTTGGTCACTTCTAACTTTATCTCTAAATGGTACAATTGAATGAATGGGGCTAAGCTAAATGCTATCGAAGCGTCGCAGCGCGCGTTGCAGCATACGTGCACGCACACAGATGATAGAGGGATGTATCAACAATTCTTAGTTAAGGTAATAACATATTTTAATATTGAAAATGAGTAGACTATTCCTTTAATATTACAATACTAGGTACCCTGTAGCTGTAAAATACTTTTACCGTATTATTACCCTAAACTTAACACATTGTTTCCGTATACCTACAAGTACATAGTGTAAAAGTACTATGTTGTTACAAATAGGTACGCTGTAAATTTGGTTTAATTACGCAGTAGATTGCGGGTCGTAATATAAAGCGTTTCCGTTAATTTTAGTTGAAAATACAGCTCAAACATGTGTCTTAGGCTTAAAGGGACATTCCACTTCTTTTGAAAATATGTTCATTTTCCAATTCCCCTAGAGTTAAACATTTGAATCTTACCTTTACTTTTAATTTTCTGTTGGTCTTAGTACAAAATGCAACTACAGAAGAGTTAAGTTTTAAATAGGAAAAATATTGAAACTCTTTGGTTATTTTTAACTGATGGAACTCCATATCAGTTTTTATCTGACCATCTCATAACTATCAAATACTTTCTGCTATTGAGCTCAGGTCAGGTGTATTAACAGCAGTTATGGATCACATGATTTTCTCCATGTACAAAATTTTGACTTTAGACATCCACACCAACCACTTTGGTCTCTCAGATTGAGTATGAACCAGGACCAGTTTAAAGCCCATCTTATTGTAAAGCGCCACGGCTGCTCTTTGAGTAGAAGAGGTGGAAAGTATGATCTTTGTGAAGCTACGTTCCTTGCAGAAGTCTTCGGCAGTTTTAGCCAGCTGTTGACCGAGACCAGCACGGCGACAGGTGGACAACACGCTCATTCGTAAAAGCTCTCCATGTTTCTTTCCGTCGCCGTCATCTTTGGCTTTCACAGCCACCATACCCAAAATCTGACGCCTACCGTCCATCTCGGCTTCAGCGACCCAGAAGCAGTTATCTGGATTGCTGAGATAGTGACCTGGAATGTCCTTCAGCTCTGTACGTAGTCTCTTCTGGACATAAGAAGCGTAATACTCATAGCAGCAACAATACACCAGGCCAACCCAGGCTCCTCCAGATATTAGGGCCAAAATAACAGACCCGCCGAGCAGATAAGCACCAATGCAAATAAACAGACTTATAGTGATGTGAAGAGGCTGGGTCATGGCGTGTAGGAATGCAGGGTTGATGTGTTCCTTAATTGCATCTGGGTAAATTATTTCAATGGCTTCTTGATCAGAAGGCTCATATCGCCGGACCAAAATGTGCACTAGTGATAGGGATAAGAGAAAGAAGAGAGGAAAGTTATTCAAATATACAATACAAATCAACAGAAAAGCTTTTCATCATTGTAAATAAAGGCTTACTAATAAAAAGTTCATTCTAAACATTATGTATTTATATTTATAGGTCGAAGTTGAGTATGCTATATGTCATGAAGTCCGGTCTGTGTCTGCCCTGTTTTCTAGTCTGCCTTGTTCCTGTGTTGCTTCGCCCCCTTATTACCATGGACACTCATTAACTCACCCACTGCCTCTTGTTTGTGGTCATAGTGATTCGTTGTCTCTGCTTTGTGATTGGATCTTGTATTGTTTAAATTTATGGGTACCAAAGACGTCACTTCCGCCATTCCCGCCTCCAAATTTGTGTCTGTCTTGGCACAGCATCTAATATGTAATGTGCTAATGATCACATTTATTAGATTAATTATGGGCTTACCAGAGACAAAATGCTGATTGTACAATCTGCCAGTCAGTCCCTCTAGTTGTTCGCGATCGCGGAACAGTGCAAAATCAAAATGTCGCATTTTGGGGATCCTGCATTATTTGTCATATTCTGTATTAAATATTTCCAGAAATTAAAACTGTCTCATTAAAATAAATTAAATATAACATCGGTCATTATAGAGTAGACATTTTTTGGCTTTAATTTACTAACGCAAAAGATCATTCCCTCTTATAGCACGCTGTATCCCATTATCATAACAGCCCTGAACCCCACAGTTAACAGTAAATCACATCTTCTGAGTACGCATAAAGACATTATCTCTATTTCTAAAGTTTAATGGTATAATGCATTATTTTTATGAGGATACACACGTGAACAGTCCTCGTGAAACCTGCTTGACACACCTGCTGTCTCATATGCAAGGATCTGGTGAAGCAATATTATAATATATTACAGTTTATTGTTTTGTAGTCCTTCAGTTTAGGTAAAAAGTGGTTTAGGACGTATGAATCCATTATTGTAGGCTTTTAAAGTGACAGCTGTATATGTTAATCAAAAAACAATCTGCTACTTAATGTTATGTTTATTTAACCATTTTTTTATTTGTTTATCTTTTCTTTTTTTACTTACTGATTACTTGATTATTTAACTATCTATTTTATATTCAGTCTAGTCACTTCTGAATAAAGCCAATCCTTTATTCCGCCGATCTAACTCCTTTGGAATAGAATAAAATTGTAGTTTGGGCACGTCTGCCGCCAGCGTGAGAATACAATGCACAAACTCACACATTTGGATATGCGGGCAATTTTTTGTAACTTTGCATGTAGGGAAACACTGCTGTTTGTGCTTTACTGTTTAACTCAGAAGGTGTTAAGGAATGCAATGTCTGTAACCTGTGTATAAGCCATACAAACAATGATACAAGGTATACACTGCATAAAAAGACTTACTTACTTTGTATTTTTATCTTGTTTTCAGTACAAATATCATTTTTTTTTTAAATCAAGATGCATTTTTTTAGATGAGCAAAATGACCTAAGAAAATAACATATCAAATCTAAGTAAATTTGTAATTAAAACAAGAAAAAAATCTGCTAATGGGGTTTGACATTTTTACAGTGTACAGTGTTAAAAAAACTAGACTTATTTAAAGATTTTTTTTCACCCTATTGGCAGTTTTTTTGCTTTTTAAGCACAAATTTACTTAAATTTTATATTTTTTGTCTAAAAACTTATTTTCTTAATTAATTTGCTCATCAAGAAAATGCATTTGATTTAAGAATTGTTAGATATTTAATGAAAATATGTAACAACAATACTAAGTAAGAAAGTCCTTTTGTTGCAGTGTAATCATCCATTCCCTCATGTAATAATGCGTGAGTGTTTGTGTGTGTGTGGGGGGGTTGTTAGGGTTTGGGAAATTTATCTTATTTTCAAATTCCAATGTTGACAGGTATGATTCTTTGCTGCAGGAATACAACGTATAAGAATTACATACATTGGTTTTATAATGCTTGCGAGCACACTCTGAAAACACGAACAAAACATGATTTAAAACTGTAAAGAAAGACGAGTAGATGAAAACTAAATAGATGAGATAGACAGACAGATATTTTGCTACTCACTGTTTGTTTAATATTGTTTTGTAACGCCTTTATCCTGAATCCATGCGATGCTCAAATCTGACTGGGGACCACCAACAAAGCCTGGACACAGGGTCATAAGCTTCTAAGAGGAGTGTAAGAATGAAGGAGTTCAGATAGATAAACAGAAGCATTGTTATAGAGAGACTTATATACAAAGATCTCTTGCAGATCGGCGACCAGTGTAGAGATCTGAGAATTGGAGTGATGTGTTCATGTTTGCGACCGCATAAGCTGGTCTAGCTGTGTTTTGGTCACTTTTTAAGCTGGTCTGACTAGACTTAGCTGGTCAAGCTGGAAGACCAGCTGACCCACCAGCTTGACCAGCTACTGCCACATTAAACCAGCAAAAAAACAGCTACCAGCTTATGCTGGTCTTAGCTGGATTTTTCAATAAGGCCTAAATAATAATAATAATAAATTTTATTTAAATTTTAAACTTGTATTTAACTTGTATTTATGAAATGTAATAGAATAAAAATTATGATAATGTGCTTTGGAATGTATGTTTTCCAAAGAAAAACATGAATAAAATACAAATATTTGAAAAAATACTTTTTAAGTATAAAGTAACACCTCTGCTTGATAGTGACCCTATCAACTTGTCAACCCATCTGTGGTCTGTGTGGACGTTGGCATAAACTATCAATTTACTTCTCCTTTCGGTGTTTTTTTTTGGCAGTCTGTAAAACGATAGCTCCGAATTTTTGTTAATCTGCTTGTACCGTTTATCGCACAACAGCTGTTTACCATTCAAACTCGTTTTCACCGTGTTTTCGCTGATTTCACAATGTACACAAATGCTGCCGCTCTGTCTTTTGCCACTTAGTGGGCGTAACCGCAGTCATTTTCGCCGAAGGTGACGTCACGTGCATACCCTATGTTATCAAGTCCAACTAAATTCAATTTAAAGAGTAACTAAACCCTAAACCAACTTTTTTAAGTTAATAATCTGTAAAAATGAAGCTTTATTCGTGCTGTTCATTGATTTTAGTAAGTTTTTTGACATTTGGATATTAAGTGTTTCAATACTACAATATATGTTGTAAAAACGTCTGAGTGCTGCCCTCTTCAGGTTGAACGGTGGCTACTGCAGTTGAATTTTCCTATTGGATGTTGGGTCCAAAAAATACCTCATGACGTAAGCAGGTTCAAGCTCACCACGCCCTTGTTACGATCTCACCACACATTTGGTACGAGCTTAGTTTGTCCCCTCTGTCTCCGTTGGGATCTCCCCATTTTTCTTGCATTTTTCAAATATTGCCAGTGGGTGGAGTCAGGCTCTGACCAGTGGTTTAGTTACGCTTTAAGCTGATAATAGTCAGTTTTACTGGCAATTTCGGAGCAGCCGCTATGAAAACCTAGCCTGACTACGTCAGACTTCGTACTTCCGCTAAATTTCATTACGCTTCTGTACTCAGTCTGAGATACCTCCCATTCAAACCGTTTTCCACCGGTCTCAAAACGACCGTCCAATCAACGAACAGAGGGCGGGCTGAGAGCCGTGACGTAGACGCTAAACGCCGAATCACGGTTGTAGTCTGTTGTGGACATGGAGACACAGAAAGCTCTGTTGTGGAGAACCGGCACTTGCCAACTTTAACCCGAACAAGAAAAGTGTGTGTTAAACATTTGAATGGAGATTGTGTTGTTGCCCTGCTCCCGACAAGTTTTTGGAAAAGTTTAATTTATCAACTTTACCGATCGTCAGCGAGAAACTGTGTGCAGCACAGCTTGACGTGCACAACGATCGAGAAATCATGGAAGGGAATTATATTGTTCACAGTTAATGGTGGAGGACGCGTGGGCAAGCATTCTTTGGTGACATTCCTGATTAACCAGAAAATAAGGTAGGGAGATTTAACATATGGTTATGGTTGTCTGGTGGAAGAGTTTGAGAGGAGAGAGGGGCTTTCCTCCCGTTAGACGTGAGTGGAAAGCCACCGTAAGGATAGTGTTCAACTAGCTCTGGCACGATTTACTTTACATAATCTGCAAAAGTCGTTCATAGCCATGTTAACTCAGGTATTTCGCTCGATGGGTTTGTTTTCACATCATACGTGTATTTTACAGCAGAGATTCGATGCGGCTGATCCGGCGCATAAAGCACATCATATCCAAATGTTATGTGTGATTGGCTTACGTTTAGACCAATGATTTTAAACTTCAGACAAGCCCCTCCCACGAGAAGGAAAACGATTGTCAATTATGCCCAGCCAGACTCTGTCTATGAAGCGAAGCAAAATAGCAGAGGATGGTATTACCAGGCTAATGAAAACCATCCATTTTGTTAAACGTTTGCCACTCAACAGGGCGTGCTCCGTCGTGGTCACGTGGAAAAGTGACGTCAATGCATAGCCTCTATATGGAGAATGTTTTTTCTAAACAATTTATTAGTTATACTGTAATAAAATGCCTGTAATACTTATCTACACTGTAAATGTATATTTGCCTTTGTTGTTAATATAATTTTGTATTCAATAAAAAAGCAGGAAGACACGCGAAACTTTGAATGAGGATCGAGAGTCGGTGACAGATTTAAATGTCTCATTCTTAAACATTGCTATTCTTTGCCGCAGAAATACAACATTGGTTCTATAATGCTCGCAAGCACAGTCTGAAAACACCAACGAAACGTGATTTACTATAAAGACGAGTAGATAAACACGAATATATATATATATATGAGATAATCAGTCAGACAGACTCATCGTTTGCTACTCACTGTTTGTTTGATTTGTAAAGCCTTTCTGCTAAATCGATCCGATGCTCGAGTCTGACTGAAGTTGAATATTTAATTACATACACACGCCACTGACGTCACCATCATAAAACAAATGTCCACTCCAAAGTTCACTGAAGCATGAGATCCAGTATCCAGCTGCAGAACCAAACGGAGGGGCGGAGCTTATACGTTCTTAACAGAGTAGCACCACCTACGGTCTTAGGGTGTAATTGCCTTTTATTTACAATACATAAGGTACAGTACAATAAGCAGTTTATAACATTGATCTTGTGTCATACAGTTGTTTAGTTATCCGTTTTATTATGCGAGTTATTTTCTGTTAATGATGTTAAAAAATAATGCTTGAAACTTTCTATGAAACATCTTATATGTTGACAAAAGATTCCTAACAATAGCTTACCGCACAAAGTGGTATTGTCCACATTTTACATTGTCAAAACATATAAAATGTTTCATAATGTTTTGTTGTTTGCACCATAATTCTCTGTAACTGGAACCTGTTGTACACAAATGCAGACAGTAACACTGCTTCGTGTTCAAAGAAAAATAATTGTTTATTATATTATTGGTTCTTCCTAACCCCAAATAGCTGGAAGAAATCTAAAATGCAAGCCAAACCAAAGCTCGGGTGATATAGGGTTGTCTGAGGTTAATCACAAGACTCAAAATAAACATTTACTCTAAAGCAAATAAAAACAGAGCAGAACATTTTAATTTTAAAAGAAAAATATACAACAAATAATTAAATTTAAATGTATCAATAAAAAAATCACTCAGGCACATTTAGTCATGCAATCCTAAATTAAAATGTATCAAATTAATAATTCACTCTTAGGCTCATTTTGTTATGACATGCAACAATAAACTCCATCCTTGAACCCAAAATAAAACATGAAGGGCTCTCTTCTGATTGTTCCATGAGATTGGTGAGAGCCTGTTGGTTGTCCTCTTCATTAATTTTAAGGGATTTCCTTGAAAAAGGAGAAAAAACAATGCATATAACAGAGGAAAGTGGAACAAACATATTCATGAATAATAAACATTTTCAAAACAACACCGGAAGGCCAATTTACATCCCGCGGTTTGAAAATTAATTGTACCATCTGCAGAAATATATTTCTATACAATTAAGTATGACAACAAACAAATTCACGCTTCTATAAGATGATACACAAAACTCTTAACCTAATACACAATAATTATTCACCACATGATAGCAATACCATTTCAGACAACTCACTGTGATCTTCGCCACGCTTATCTCATTGTCAATAACTTCATCTTTAATTTGCGTTCTGTGCCTGTGGTTCTGGCGCTGTGGTTCTGAAACTGCTGGTGCTGCAGGTCTGCAGCTGGATATGTCTCATAGGCATAGGTGGAGTTGGGGAGGCCACTGCCCCCCAGACCAGAGCAACTTATGATTTTGTCTGAGCTATTAATGAAATAGAAATAATAGAATTCATATTTTATTTATTTATTATATTATATTTATTACATATTAAAATTTTATATATTTATTTAATAGCCAGACTGGGTAACTTGTTTTAATTCATTTAAACCCTTTTTATAAACCATGAAGTCGCACTCTTTTAATAATCTTGTAGTATTGCAGTACCCTTGTTTGCCAATAGGTGCAAAATAAATACTCGCAAGTCTGGCAAACATGAGCATCTCTTTTATCATTAACCCCTTCGAAGCTTCTACAGGCAGGCTCGTATTTTGACGCCATGAGCGACACACATGACGGGCTAAATACATGTTGTGATGAGCCTCGCATTGTGCGCTCTCGAAACAAAAGTCACCGGCTGCCACTGTTTATAAAATGTTTCCAAAGTACCAATGTATTATTATTATAAATTTACATGTGCATGGTTTTGTGACCATGTAAAATACCTTAAAGTAGCCTACATATAATGGAATAAGAATGCTAATATATGACTGTGGTAGGCTATACATTTAAATACCGCAGTATTTTTGTTTGATAGGCATTACATCACTGCAAAAACATAACTGATGTAAGCCTATTTACAAAACTGCTTTAATGACTATGGAAGGCCTAAATGTTAATACCATGGTAGATGTTCAAATTTAGTAAACCGTTTCCTTAAAGGGGACGTTTCACAAGACTTTTTTAAGATGTCAAATAAATCTTTGGTCTCCTCAGAGTACATATGTGAACTTTTAGCTCAAAATACCCCAGAGATAATTTATTATAACATGTAAAAATTGCCACTTTGTAGTTGTAAACAAAAATGTGCCGTTCTTGGGCGTGTCCTTTAAAATGCAAATGAGCACTAAATGGCAGTGCCCTGGTTGGATAGTGCAGATTAAGGGGCAATATTATTCCCTTCTGACATCACAACAGGAGTTTAATTTCAATGAGCTATTTTTCCACATGCTTGCAGAGAATGGTTTACCAAAACTTAGTTGGTTGATCTTTTTCACATTTTCTAGGTTCATAGAAGCACTGGAGACCCAAATATAGCACTTAAAGGGACACTCAACTTTTTTTTTGAAATTTTCACTTTCAAAAGTCAGATTTTCATGATATGTCCCCTTTATTGTGTCTTTATATTTGATATTTCGCCCTTAAGCTTTAATTGACAGCAGGACTCAAGATAGCCTGAACAAATCTGATGCGTCTTATCTCAACATCTGGTGTGCTTCAGTGCCCACTAGGATTTACCAATGCAATGTAAAGAGATTTGATTACGCATTATTAGTCGCTATATATAAATCTTTATATAAAAACAGTGCAAAATCTTATCAAAACAAAAACAAAAAATGTTCTTTGTGTGCAGTGTCATAACATTTGTTGATTGGATGTTTAACTATTTTAAAACTTGTATTGTTCTCCGATTTACATGTGGAGACTTTAAGATATATCACTGTATGCTTGGCTTCGAGATATGTGCAGTGCATATGGTTTATTTATATCTTGATCAGTGTTTGTAATGGGAAGAAGCGGTGCAGGCTTTAGGACCCGGATGCAGAGTGAGTCTCAGACACCGGTTGATGCTCCGCTGGCGACTCGTTCAATGTCTCATATCAAAGAACAATCAACGTGCGTCTCGACCGGAGACGTCTGACACGTTTTCTGCTCGTAGTTTAACACTGATCTCAGTACTGCTCTAATCGAGTGTGTAGATATTTGCGCGTAACGGTGCGGCACGCGCATCTGCATCACCGGTAAATTCCTCCACCGGGAATCGGTGAACGAGACCGAAGCGCCGTTTATTCAGCCCGCTTCAGGCCACCGGCGACAGCATGAGCAAGAGGTTTACGGTGACTGCCGGTGACATCCAGGGGGAAGTGAACCAGCTGTTCGAAGGGGATGAGCCGACACCGGGCGCATCCGCGCAGACCCCGGGCGCAGACGGCTCCGGTAAAGGTAAAATCAGCACCGTTATGTTTGACACCTGTGATGGAGAAAAGTCATATAACTGATGGGAATGTGTGACTGGAATATTAATATCACTGACCAATAAAACATCTAATAGTCATATTGATCTTAAACTCTATTTTATATATAGATAATACGCATAGTCTAATAATTTACATTTCATTTTATGTAATTATGTAGAATAAAACCTTTATTTAGCATTTACCAGACCATTTAATCTTGATCAATAATATTTTAATATAATCAATATTTATATGACGTCATATTATATTATGTAAACAATAGTGAAATTATTTGCAATAGTCAAGTGGAGGATTTTTGCATCTGATAGAGCACAAATAATGTCTAGTTCATATCAATGTAGTTACATTTTATAGTTTTTATAAATATATTTCATGACACCTGTATTTTATGTAGAATTCATATTATATTTAATATCGACATTAAGATTATATTATACAATATACAATAAGGTTTGCAGAAAAAATCCACAGAAGTTCATTGTTTGAATCATTTGAATTGAATAATGGATCATTTGTCTATACAGCACCAGTGTATAGTGCATATATGATGTAAATGAATTTGGCCTTAATCCCTGGTGCTTCGACGACCTCTGGATATGTCAGCGTTTGTAAAAGAAAAAGTATTTTTTTCTGATGTGTCAGGAAATGAGTATGTCTGTTCTCACATATAAGATCTCTTCATCATCTCTACTGCATTGCCAGATCTGACCTCAGTGTAGCAGAGATTGGGTTTGTGTGTAAGATTCCTAACAATACTGCAAACAGCGGTGCTTTCAGCATGACGGCACGTTTACTGCGTTTAACAACACTTCAGTGCTCCTGTTGAAATTGTTACATTCTTTCTTTATTTCTGTTAGCCCTATAAGCGGACATGGTTGTCTTCACATAATGGTACATCTGAGAGTCTATTATATTTTATGAAGGGTTTGAATATTTAATGAGGCAAAATGCATTTTAGGTGCACTGCACTGTATAGTTTCAGTCAGGTAGCTTTATTCAACAGCACTGATTATGCACTTGATGTTTTATACTGTAACAACATGTGCCTTATACAGTTCATAATTGTCCTTAATGCAAAGCATTTGTGTTTTGATGAATGCAACCTATAGCCCTTAATACAGAGATTACGGAAAAAACACGGAAAATGCGTCCGGATTTGTCTGGGACCATCATTTGATTTTTAATTCATTTACACTGCCAATTATTTTCTGAAATCTGTGCGTGCATTCACACACATATGGGAAATATCCCATAAAGATAAGTGACGTATTTAAGTCCTTCACTTGGTAGGTTATTTCCACAGCGTCTGAAGTTTGCTATTTATCCGTGATTTCTCTCTCAAGAAACAATTCTGATTTTTGTTTATGACAAGATCATAAGAAGCGTGTGGTGCGCTGTTTTGTCATGCTGGTGAATGATCTCAGCATCAGGGCGGATAGTGAAAAACTCCCTGATCTCTGCTTTAGTCCAGTTTGTCAACATTTCTGGTCGTGAATGTTGATCTGCGTTTGTGTCAAAGAGCTGAACCATAACTTTTTGTTACGATGACACGCCTCCTACGGCATTGTTTCTGCCTATTGTTCACCAAAATGCTTTCCGTGAATGTTACTATAGGTCCTCTTTACGGGAGCGATCCCAGAACATTTATGGGACGTGTTTGTGTTCACACAGAAGCCTCTCTGACAATTTTACGGGACCAAAGTGTGACTGGGGTTTTTGATATCTGAATTTTTATGTTACCTGTGTTTCAAGGAGCACACATTTCTGGTGTAAAAAGGCATAAAATATAGTTAAACAGTTCATTAGGGATGCACCGCTGTCACAATGATTAAATAATCGTCTCATTGTGATTGTTTGACATCATCGCGATTCGCGATGATTTCAGATCAACACAATGATTGCACATCTCTCTAAAAAACACAAGTGGGAGCTGCAGCGCCTGTATAAACGAAACCGTATCAGATGGCGCTCCTTAACTTAAAGTGTATCGCGATACATTGCAAAGCCATTCAAAAATTCCAGCAATTCCAAATTTAGGGAAGTGAAGGATGCTATTCTTAAGGATCTGTAAGAAATAGATTTTTTGCAGGTCCAGTACTAATATACCATTTAGAATTTGCTACTATTTAAGGCCTGTTCTGGTATAGTCAGTTTATTTTTATCACATTTTTATTTTCAGTTATTTTTCAGACACTTAAAGAATTCTCAGGTTTTTAAAGATATTTTCATTAAATAGCACCGATATATCAGTCTATAATCTAAAATTTTTCCAACTATCGGACATCTGCTGATTGTAAAAACAGGTGATGATCCGAGTAGATTATATCCTTATCAAAAGGTGCAGAAAAACAAATCAAAGCTTATACTGTGTAATCATCTTGAATTGGGTGACAATGACAACAGAGTTGCGGTTTGTACCAGTGATGCGCGGGTCAGTGTATAATAACCCGCCCCCGACCAACGTTTTCAACTAACCCGCCTGCAACTCGGACCGCAAAAAAAAAATTGTACCCGACCGCTTCCTCGCCAGCATTTTTTAATAGTAGTCATTGTTTAAAATAGTTAATTGGCATCTTTATTTCAAATGACTTGACCAACCACGACCCGATTATCATTAAAAATATTTTGGTGACCGCAGGCACCCCGCTCACTTTGGATCAACCCACGTATCACTGGTTTGTTTCAAGTTATGACATAATTAGAAACAAGAGGGGGAAATCAAAACTATCAGTATCTGTTGGTATTAGTAGATGTTATTCTAACTAATCCAATCTCGGTATTGGGACATAGATTTTGTATTGGTGCATCCCTACAGTTAAGCCTGATACTGATTTATTGAAATGAATGGTCAATGAGCTGGGAATCCTGCTGAGATTTCATCCTCATCTACCAAAATATCTTACACTGACCCCTAACTAGGATAGCCTGTCGTGTCGTTTACTTGTAAGGGAATTAGTTAAAACCCTACCTAGGCTGCAGAAAACAAAACCGCTAGCATTTGAAACAGCTTGAGATGTCACTTTTGATGAATTCATTACTATCACACGTCTGTGCCTAATGTCACTTTGCCAAATTCGTTGTCTGAAAACTAAAAAAGGTAATCAGTGTCCAACAAGAAGGTGTAGGTCCATCCATCTTTGGGGTTTCTTTAAGGTGGACTTTACTCAGGATGTGCACCTGTAGTCGCCTAGAGACGGCACAGCCTTGGAGCTCTTGTCTCTGGTTTAAGTCACCACAACGTTTCCATGACAACAGCAGCCTCTTTGTGCTCTGATTGGTGAGCACAGAGGGAGTGCTGTGAGTTGATAATAGTAAAATCACAATGACTGCTCTTACCGTGTCAAATAACAGCATAATTCTGCCTCATTACCTGCCTCTTAAAAAGACAACAATTGTGTTATTCTTAGGTGTCATTTTTTAGAGGACTTGTTTTGCAGTACACGTGTGTTTATGTGTGTACTGTATGAAGCTGTAAATTATAGAGTACTAATGATTTTTGTAGTCACTCCTTGTACGACTTTGCCGGTAAGAATGCTATTGGTGGGGATTAAACATATTGCCGCTTTTGCTTTATGGATCTGAGGAGATGGTGGTATGACATTCAGGTAGAGAGAGATTAGATGACCCTTTTCACCCGACCTTGAAGATCTGCAGACAGCCTGGAAGATGTAGTCTGTCGCTACACGCCGTATGAAGCTAATCGAACAATTACCAGGACCTGGATTCAGTGTTCAATTATTCAGGATCTGCTTTCTCCAATAGTAGCTCATTTTTTATGGTAGACACACGTGTTGCAATTACAGCCTAGAAGCTTTGCAGTTACCATGAATTAGTAATAAAATGATAAACAAGAAATAGCAGATTTGATGAATATTTTGATAAGTGCTCAACTGTTAGAGGTTGGCAAAGCGTTGCTTCGTGGTTGCTAAAATGTTGTAGACGCTTGCCAGGTCTTTGCTGCTAGGGCATTGCTATGTGGTTGCATTGGTATTTCCAGTGGTTTGCATGCATGTTTCTGTATAGTATGTGCACCTGTATAGCTCAGTAGTAGAGCATTGCATTAGCAGCACAAAAGGTAATGGGGTCGAACCCAGGGAACACAGACATACTGATAAATTGTGTATTTTGTAATGAACTGAAAAAAAAACAAAAAGGAGAATTTACTTCATTTTTATTTTTAAATATTTTTCAAGTACATTTTACACATATGGAAACTAAGTAAATCTACTCAACCATTGTGGGTTGTTGAGGCGATTTTGGGCCAATTTTGTTTTTTATGTCTTAATTTGGCTTTCTCTGTGTTTCAGCAAATGGAATGATTTTTGGTGACAAATCTTACACATATTTTGAGAAAATGCTTAGACATTTTTCAAAACCTCCAAAATATACCGTGGGCAAATTTACTACCATTTCGTGTTGTTAGTGTACAAAAAAGCTACTAAATTAAACAGCTGTTAAAATGTATCAGATGAATATTTTTCCAATTTTTTGTTGATAAATCTGTTAATCACCCTCAGCACCGACCAAAACCACCAAATGCCCACAAAATCTCCATGATTCCAACTACCCAATTGCCAAATTCATATGTGGTGTCACTGATTTGATGAAAAAAACCCACACACGATATTACAGATTTTCAATATAAAAAGTGATTCTGGTGATCAACAGTAACAATTACAAATTTTACCTCTTAGCAAAAGGAAAAATCCACAACAATCAAGAATGCATGATTATATGAAGAGTTTGGTTCCAAAATGCGACAAACGCCATTTTTGAAAAAAATGAGTTACTGCCAAAATCAGTATTATATCAGGTCAGTAGTTAAAAGTAAATTCTTAATTTTACGCAAAATCCAATATCCGCCGTGTTATTCTGTCATCTTTTCTCCCTTTTTTCCCAAAATGCGATAAACGCCACTGCTCCTTTTTTACAGAACGCAATAAATCCATTTCTGATATTAGCCCACCAGTCATGCAATGTAAACAAACAATGGCGGACGCGCTGAGTCCACGGAGTCCTAGTTTTCCTCATCTACTTTGTACTTCGTGATCAACAAACAAAACAAAATAATACTTTAATTGCATCGCTAAACCTGTGATGGTTTTCTGTGACTGGAAAGAAACGTAAGCCATCAGCATCTAATATTTTCCCTGAGAGGCACTCGGGAGACGGGTGCTTGTTCTCCCGACAGCAAGCTTCTCATGCTAACACATTGACCCCAGAGGATCTTATGAAAAACTTTACATTATTTTACTCAAAGTCAACGAAAATCGAGCAGGACCAAAAACATTTTACAGCTGATCTCTGTGAAAGACGTTAAGCGAAGACGTCAAGTAACCGCAATGACAGTGATCTTAATATGACAAAGTAAGTGTTTTGATTAATGACATTAATGTTTATATTTTTAATTAGTGTGTACAACTAGTCAACTAAATGAATATAACATGGCAAAGATGAATGCACATTTATATAGGCGATTGATTCAATAGATTTATAGCATTTTGAATAAAAACTTGTCATGGATTTATTGCATTTTGTGGAAAAAATTATCCGTTTTTATAATAAATCTTTGAAAATCAACTTATGGATTTGAATTTTTTATGTTTTTATAACCTAAAGATGCTATGTGAAAGTTTGTAACAGAAAATAGTTGTTTTCATCTTGTCACTTTCTTGGTATAGAAAACACGTTTTTACCAAAATTTGTCAAAATGGATTTATTGCGTTTTGGAACCAAACTCTTCATTAATTGTCATGGCTTTGCAATCAAAAAATTTTGTTATAATGGAAGTCAATGGGGCAAAAAAGCCACGAACAACTAATTAGGGAGAAAAAAATATAAACCAATGCTACACAAAAACTAAAAATGCATCAAAGCCAATGTTTTTACCTATCTTTGGCATGCCCAAGACTGTGAAAAGGTAAAAAAAATCCAGTCCACAATCACTTTTTATATTAAAAATCAGTCAATTTGTGTTCCCCCCAAATCAGTGACACCACTTATGAACTAAACAATTAAAGAGTTAAAATCATGGAAATTTTGTAAACATTTGGTAGGTTTGATCAGTACTGAGGTTGATTAACAGATTTATGAAAAAAATAAAAAATAAATATCTGATAAAATACAGACGTTTAATTCAGTGGCCTTTTTTGTACACGAACAACCTGAAAGGGTGGTGAATTGGAACAACCCACAAGACTTAACCAAGTAGAGTAAAATTACACTGTAAAAAATATGTGGTATTTACGTACTAATTTTGGTTACAATATTTTACATAATATTTTGAATTAGGGGAGAGCGGGGTAAGTTCTCACACTCTTCACACTGTCTAACATTTACTGAGCACCATACATCGTATAAATCTCATACCAAATGAAAGAAAGAAGTCTTGGGCACATATGTTGTATTACATTTTCATATCTTATCTCATTAAGGAGTTGTAGACTGTTGAATAGAGAATGTTTACTTGTGACAATTTGCCCAATCGGCGGGTAAGTTGTTAAATTAGATTATCTAAAAAGAACAACACAATTACTCAACTCTTTTCACAATGTGCTTAACCCTGGGCTATCTTTTAACCCATAGTTATTTCCAGTGTGAAAAGCATGTAAGGACTTGCCCAAAAGTCATTGAGACAACTTGCCCCAAACTGACATGTGTTAATGTTGGCTAAATATCAGGGTTAGCTCAACATATCAGCTAAAGTAACAAAGGACACGTTATTGTCTCCTCTATTTTGTACAATTTTGACATTGTATTGCACAAAATATAAAGTGCATTTTTTTAGTTTTTAAGCCAAAAATGTGAAAATTGTGCTAACGTCAAATTAGAGCGATCTTGACCACATGTGAACACAAAGTTGAAGTCGCTGTTAAAAGTCGTCACACAAAGTGGCTATTTGAGATAGAGCTCTAGTGTTGGAGTTATGAACAGTGTGACAACTTACCCCGCTCTCCCCTACTTTTAAAGGCTTAATTCTTTAATGAAATCTGATTGAATCATGTAAAATTGCCTTTTCTTTACATATTTATTATTATATACCACATTATGAAGAGCAAATAGGAAGAGGTCTCAGTACTGACATAAGCACAGTTATTGCTCATTGAGTGAATTAACACACATCATGATTTTCATTGTGTCACGTACAGTGTAAACACTAACAACACTCTACTGAACAATAGTAACTACAAAACTACAGAAACTCACACTAACAAGTCTTTCTTTTTTAGTTAAAACATAAAATTAAATTAAATTTAAATTTTTTCCTATGCAAAGCATTTTGGGAACATATGTTTACCAAAATCATTCATGTAGTTTTAACACAAAATTATTAAGTTTTTTTCCTTCTTACAAATTTAAGTGGATTAAAATTAAGTTGAATTTACTCGATAATGTGTTAATTTAAAGGTCCTTAACCTGTAGTGTTTTGTGTAAGGTATGTTTGTAAAAGCTTCTTAAATGACCTAATATAAATAAGACCTAGTCCTGGATTAGTCTAAACCCTGTCCGGGAAACCACCTCGTAATTTTTCATGTCCTTGTAACCCTACATTAGTGAAATACTGAAGTCTGAAAGTGAATGGTGTGCGTGCTTAAGTGTAATACTTTGTTACTAAAAGTCTTATTTATAATTATGAGCAGTAGTAACAGTAAAGCTTAAACTGGCATCAATAATTACATTTTCTATTTTCTCTCTGTTGTCTAATGCTGTCAGCAGAAGTGACAAATCCAGTATTTTGTCATTCTGTTGTTGCTATAATTAGCAATGCGTAGCCGACACCGGAGACAGAGATAGCACCATACGCTGTTTTTAAGCATGTCATTAATAGCTCACAACATGTTCGTCTGGTGGATGACAATTACAGTATCCTCCATCACAGACAAGCTGCGTGGGAGTTTTGGCTGCTAAGTATTCGGCTTACTGTAAACCATCGTGATGGATAAACTTGTCTAGATTTAGACAAAGAACATTCAGACATCAAGGACAACCCACTCTCAGGGTTTTATAAAGTTGTGCCATAGTCTGGCGAAAATGTGTTACCATGTAAATGTCTTAATAGTTTTACTTTAAAGACGCAAAACTTCTTTGATTTAGTTATCACGGGGCAAACTAAAATATACTTAAATGTACTAAAAATAATCGTATATACCAGCAAGTAAATTATTAGTACATTGCGATTTTTTGTGATAAATAAAAGTAAATGTTATACTTTACAAGTATTCTTATTAAAAGTATTGTTGTACTTTAGTGCACTTGAAAAAGTATACTAAATATGTAATACCAGCCTGATATGCGTTGGCTAATTTTGTATTCATTTATATGAAGTGAATCATACAAAAAACGTACAATATCATAAAATTCAAAAAATAAAACCCGCCCCAACCCCAACGTCACAGCGGCAATAGCAAATCATACAAAAACGGCCGTATGAATTAAAATAAATTAACCGATTAGTAAAATATGTACGTATTGTCGTGAGATTGCGTTGGTTATACATAAATAGATTTTTTTGTGTATTTTAGTGTGTGAAAATAGTAAATTTATACAGTGTACTTAAATAAAGTGTATTTTAGTGCACATTTTTGTTAAACATTTAAAGGGATAGTACACAGAAGAATAAAAACATTTGTTCAGTATCCGTGACAAAAACATAAAAATATGAATATGAGGGTTTTATATGAAAATTAAAAACAGCTATGATCTTTAAAAATGTATGCATCATTTTGCAATGACATGAAGATGAGTAAATAACAACAAAGTTACATCTTTGGGTGATGTATTTTTTTAAATCTTATAGTACAATGTTGTCATTAAATACTTGGCAAGTACGATAAATGCGGCCAAGCAAAATCCATTGTGTTAGCGGATGTTGTGTTTGTCTCTATTGTTGTTGGTTTTATTTGCATAATGATTCAGTCAATTGCTGTCCAAATATGGCGGAGGCCATTAGCCTATTGGGATATGTAGATTTTTTCACTTTCAATGCGGTGTGTTTCCATTTTTCCACAATAGCACGTCGAGCTGTTTGTGTTCATTGAAGCTGGTGAGATAGATATGGAGGCCTTTCTCATAATGGTGGTCTGGTGGCACAGGTTTCATGTCTATTAGTCTGTTGTTTGTCAGTCTGAAAAACAATCAACCTCAAGACCCCACCATTCCCCTCAGGTAATAATGTGTTGATCATGAGCCCAGCTGTACTGTGGGTTTTAAAGCGATAGTTCACCCAAAAATGAAAATTCTGCATTTTCTCATCCTCATGTTGTTGTAAACGTGTATGAATTTCTTTTTTCTGATCAACACAAAAGAAGATATTTTGATAAATGATGGTAAGCACATAGTTGACGGCACCCATTGAATTCCATCATATTTACTACTATGGAAGTGTATGGTTACCATCAGCTGTGTGCTTACCGCCATTTATCAAAATATCTTCTTTTGTGTTTATCAGAAAAAAGAAAGTCATACAGGTTTACAACAACATGAGGATGAGAAAATGCAGAATTTTAATTTTTGGGTGAACTATCCCTTTAAAGGAAAATCATTACTTATCCAGAATCTCTCTCTCTCTCTCTCTCTCTCTCTCTCTCTCTCTCTCTCGCTCTCTCTCTCTCTCTCTGTCTCTCTCTTTTACATAGATTTAATTTAATGTGGTTTAACGATATCAAAAACGATAAGTCATTTCTTCATGGTCAAGGTTATAAATGTTGACCGTGTTAATGAAATGAATTACTGCACTTTTGGATTGCACACCACTAGTAACAAAAGATAAAGTGTGTTTTCTCTTTGTGGTGTAAGTTTTTACTAATACACGCGAAGCGTGTAATCGCGTTGCTCGCTCTAGATTACTCGCGGGATTTAATTTCGTGTCATGCTAATTTTTCGCTCAAGTTGAATATTTTCAACTTGGACGAAGATGCGTTTGAGGCAAATAGCACGTGTTTTCACTGCAAACGTGCCGCCCATATCGCCCCACGTGAGGACGCGGCTTATTGCGTCTTTGCATTGACTTTGTATTTAATCTACTCGCGCAAACCCACAGTAATGGTTTGTCCCAATACAAATATTGGATCTACCGTCTTATGCAAGCATATAAACACAAACTCCATTAAGTCATTGCTTCATGGTCAAGATTACATATACTAGCGTAACGTTGACCGATTTCTAATCAGAACACCCAATATGATCCTCTTGTGCAATGTGACACAAACATTTCTTTTCTTAGTTAAAGGGGACATACCATAAAAATCTGACTTTTTCCATGTTTAAGTGCTATAATTGGGTCTCCATTGCTTCTATCAACCTAGTAAATGTGGAAAAAGATCAACCCAGTAACTTAGTATTGGTAAACCAAAATCTGCAAGCATGTGGAAAAAAAGCTAATTGAAATGTGGCTCCGCCTGTGATGTCAGAAGGGGATCTTATTATAATAATACCGCCCCTTAATCTGCACTATCCAACCACAGCACTGCCATTTAGTGCAGAGATCAACTCATTTGCATTTAAAGGGACACACTCAAAAAATGTTTTGCTTACACCTACAAGGTGGCAATTTTAACATGTTATAATAAATTATCTATATGGTATTTTGAGCTAAAACTTCATATAAGTACTTTGAGAACACCAAAGATTTATTTTACATCTTCAAAAGTCTTGTGAAATGTCCCCTTTAAAGCACATTGTCTCCTATTAATCCTATTACTTATAATGACTTCTCATGTAATGAAAAAAGATCATATATTATCTGCGTGTAAAGTATTCTTTTATAATGAAAAAAACAGTAATGATAAATTAGGGGAAAGTGCATAATCATTTTGAAAAAGGTAAATGTTTTGGGATGAAATGACGTGGACCTGTTTCAGTAAGATTGAGTGCTTTAAGTGTGCATCTGTGTAACTGATGTACATGTTCATGTACTTCACATTTCAACAGTAAAGTGTTTATTTTCATCTGTATAAACTGTAGAGGGCAGCTGTGTACTGCAGAAATATGACTGAGTTGAGATCCAGCTCTTCTCAAGCTATCAGGGCTAGAATTAAACATGAGATGGGGGTCGTAGCTGTGGAGATGAGTGCCAACATCATCATGCAAAGCCTTTATAGGCCTGTTACATAACACAGTGTCTACACAAAGAAAAGATGAGCAGAGACACCAGCGTGAATCTTCAGGAAAAGCCAGATGATTACACGCTTCCGTTACATCAAAGAGAAAGGGTTTATTTTTCCTTTTACACACTTTAACCATATTACGATTTATATCCTCCATCTTGCCGTATCATTGCACGCTCCAAATTACAGCAGCGATGAATTTCGCAAGGCTTTTATTGCTATGAGACTGTTAGGCAGGCGCCTTGCTGGAACAATGATGTGTGGTTTGGATTATTGATTCTGACTGTTCCTTAATATTAACACAGATTTAATCATAATAACTTACTTGTGGCTATGAAATTTTGCGCTGGGGTGTATTGGTGTAAACAAGAGCAGGGAGAGGAATATGCAGACATAGTTACGGTCTGAATGTTCTCGTTAAGGTGATGAATAAATGATGCCTCCATTGTTCATTGGTTCTCATTTGAAATGCATTTTAGCGCACGTAATAACCGCAAATGCTCAGACCGATCTTTACAAATCTTTAGACTCTTCATATCGTAATGGTGCCGTCACATACAAGATAATGGAAATGAATATGCCTTGTTAAATATCTTTAGAACAAATACAAGTAGAGACGCAGTAATAGAGCTCCTCCAAATGCAAATTTCATGCTTGAGGGATTTCGATTCTCCATGCCAGCGCGCGCGCACACACACACACACACACACACACAGAGAGAGAGAGAACCTGGTTTATAAGTAGAGGAGTTGCCTCTGGTTTCATCATTGTCTCATGGACAGAAGAGAGATTGTGGTGCCAAACACCATAGCCAGGTTTTAAATTACAGGATGGCTACAGAGAGGTGAGACCCCAAAATCATAGACCCCTGAGTCACCCAACCAATGGCGGACGGTGACTTCTTTTTTGAGGGCACACGATGCGAAGCTCGTCACAAGATGTATTTAGCCCATCATGTGTGTGGCTTGTCGTGTCAAAATATGTGTTTCGCGTGTCATGTAAACTTATGTGCATCATGTGTCAAATACTGCAGACGCTTCAAAGGTTTAAGACAAAAGAGATACTCACATTTGCCAGATCCTCACTTTATCTCCTGTTTAATCAGAGTTTAGTGTTAATATAGTGTCTTGCAAACATTTTTTGAACATGAGCGTCTCTTTTATCCGTAACCCTTTTGTTCCGTGTACCAGGCATGTATTTTTGACATGCCGCATGATGCACATAGGTTTACATGATGCAACGAACACATGACAGGCTAAATACATGTTGTGACGAGCGGGTGACTCAGGGATCTATGATTTTGGGGTCTCACCTCTCTGAAGCCCTCCTGTAATTTAAACCCTAGCAACACACATGACACTTCGAATGCATTTTGAATTCATGAACCACCGGAAGAGAAGTCACCATCCGGCCAACAATGGACTCGATGGTATATAATTAGTTGGACAAATAAATACACTTTAAAAAAATCCAACTTAAAATGTTCACCTACCAAACATAATAAAGTACACTCACCTAAAGGATTATTAGGAACACCTGTTCAATTTCTCCTTAATGCAAATATCTAATCAACCAATCACATGGGAGTTGCTTCAATGCATTTAGGGGTGTGGTTCTGGTCAAGACAATCTCCTGAACTCCAAACTGAATGTCAGAATGGGAAAGAAAGGTGATTTAAGCTATTTTGTGCGTGGCATGGTTGTTGGTGCCAGACGGGCCGGTCTGAGTATTTCACAATCTGCTCAGTTACTGGGATTTTCACGCACAACCATTTCTAGGGTTTACAAAGAATGGTGTGAATATGAATGAGCCATCCAGTATGCGGCAGTCCTGTTGGCAAAAATGCCTTGTTGATGCTAGAGGTCAGAGGAGAATGGGCCGACTGATTCAAGCTGATAGAAGAGCAACTTTGACTGAAATAACGACTCGTTACAACCGAGGTATGCAACAAAGCATTTGTGAAGTCACAACACGCACAACCTTGAGGCGGATGGGCTACCACAGCAGAAGACCCCACTGGGTACCACTCATCTCCACTACAAATAGGAAAAAGACGCTACAATTTGCACGAGCTCACCAAAATTGGAAAGTTGAAGACTGAAAAAATGTTGCCTGGTCTGATGAGTCTCCACATTCAGATGGTAGAGTCAGAATTTGGCATAAACAGAATGAGAACATGGATCCATCATGCCTGTGCAGGCTGGTGGTGGTGCAATGATGTGGGGGATGTTTTGTTGGCACACTTTAGGTCCCTTAGTACCAATTGGGCATGGTTTAAATGTCATGGCCTACCTGAGCATTGTTTCTGACTTTGTCCATCCCTTTATGACCACCATGTACCCATCCACTGATGGCTACTTCCAGCAGGATAATGCATTGATCCATCATTGGTCACAAAGCTCGAATCATTTCAAATTGGTTTCTTGAACATGACAATGAGTTCACTGTACTAAAATGGCCCCCACAGTCACCAGATCTCAACCCAATAGAGCATCTTTGGGATGTGGTGGAACGGGAGCTTCGTGCCCACAAATCTCCATCAACTGCAAGATGCTATCCTATCAATATGGGCCAACATTTCTAAAGAATGCTTTCAGCACCTTGTTGAATCAATGCCACGTAGAATTAAAGCAGTTCTGAAGGCAAAAGAGGTCAAACACAGTATTAGTATGGTGTTCCTAATAATCCTTTAGGTGGGTGTATACTGAACAAAGATTTTTTTAGTCAAAGAAATCCATTAATTATTTGGTATATACTGAAGTTTAGCCTCAACATGTTGCTAACAAATAATATTTTGTTCACTTGACTTAAATACTTAAGTATTTGACCAAAATGTATCAAAATTTGCTCAACGTACCAAACTGAGTTATCTGAACAAACTATTTTAAAAGTGAAGCGTTCCCAGCATGCATTGCGTCATGTTCAATTCTGTGGTTAAATGATTAAAAAAGATGACTGTTTTAGTGTTTGCTGGCTTTATTCATGCTGTTGATGTTGTATGTGTTTGCTATCTGTTGTATTAAAAGGTTGTTGTTATAGTAAATTATGTTTGTTGATTGTTACCATGATTGAGGTTTGTGTGTTCAGGTATGCGGTCTCTGGTTGAAAATGCATGATGGTGCATTCAACATAAACTGCTTGAGCAGTTACTTGACCAATGTTTTGGTCTCTCTTAAGGACAGTTTATGTAATTTACATGTACATTTAGTCATTTAGCAGACGCTTTTGTCCAAAGCGACTTACAAAGGAGGTAAACAATAGAAGCAATTATAGCAACACAAGAACAGCAATACATAAGTGCCCTGGAAATAGTCTCATCAAGTCCAACACAGTATACATAGCCAAGGGTTGATTAGTACATTTTTGTACAGATAAAGATAAAGGAAAAATAGAGAAAGATAATAAAAGTCCTATATTAGGAAGTGAGGTAATGAAGGAAGACATGGTTTATATAATAAGATATGGTTAAATAAAAACAGAAATTTGTTGATTGGCTAGTTATTTTAAGTTGGCTCAACTCATTTTAATTTTTTGGACTGGAGTTGACTTAACTCATTAAATTAACTACTTGACCCAAAATTTGAGTAAACAACAGTGTTTGAATTGAGTGGGGGGGATTGGTTGGTCCTGGACTTCCTATATGCATTGAGGAACCCCCTATAATGCACCAAAATATATCAGTTAGAGGGCTAACCTGTTTTTATTAAAATTAAAATACTACATGAATTTAAAATTATTGTGCTGTGCTGCCATAAAGCAATACTGTAAACTGATTTTTCCCATTTTCACAATTAACTAATCCAAAAGACATCCGACTGAAATAAATGTAAACTCTCATGCTGTTTTCTAGAGGAATAGTTCTTTCATGGGCTTTTAAAAAAATTCTTCTCAAACTATCATTTCACACTAATTTGAGGGGTAAAAATGGTCGGTTTGAGTTAAGAGTAATTTGGGGTTTAACGTTGATCCAGGACCAACAAAAATGTGTTGTAGGGAAATCAAGAAAAAGTTACAGCAAATTTGGGTGAGAAAGCGTTAATTTTCAAAATGTATTTTTAAATTCAAAAGTTTGTATGTTGAATCCATTTAATAAAGTTGAAAAGGTGAACGCAGGTCAGAGCTGCAGCGTTTGTGCAGAACACAGAGATAAAACAATCTGACATTGTAGATTAAAGTCAACATGAATTGCATTTGCTAGCCATTTCACATCCATGTACAAAGCTGTACTCACACATAAATGTTTTATTTATATTAGCTGAAGTAGGTTTTTAGATATTAGGGATTTGGAGGTAGTCATAGAGACAATGGTTGTGATCTCTGCAGTTAAAATGTGCTGTTTAACTCATTCACTACTTTTTTTTTAAGTAGCCAGCTTGTTTTAGTGATTTTCACAAAAATTTCACGAAATGCCTTCCAGAAAGTTATTTTCTATAAATATATAAACATATGATGGGCAAAGATTAATTGTGATTAATCGCATACAAAATCAATTACGCTTAATCGCATACAAAATAAAAGTGATTTTTTTTGCATAAGATATGTGTGTGTGCTGTGTGTTATTATTATGTATATATAAATACACACACATTCATGTATGTATAGAAACATTTACACGTGTATATATATATATATTAATTTATATTTCTGTATATTCTTATATATATATATATATATATATATATATATATATATATATATATATATATATATATATATATATATACAGTATATATATATATATATATATATATATATATATATATATATATATATATATATATATATATATATATATATATATATATATATATATATATATATATATACAGTATATATATACAGTATATATTTATATATATGTATATATATATATATATATATATATATATATATATATATATATATATATATATATATATATATATTAGGGCTGTCAATAGATTAAAATATTTAATCGCAGTTAATCGCATGATTTCATGAGTTAACTCGCGATTAATCGCAAATTAATCGCACATTTTTATCTGTTCTAAATTTACCTAAATGTAACACTTTTTAAGTTTGTAATGCTCAAATCAGCATGGATTTGGATAATATCTATACTATATGCAAATGTATGTCTACAACAGCCTGTTTACATTTTCAACAGAACCATCAGCCATAGTTTATAAATGTTTTTGCCTTTAGAAGACCTTGTTCTTTCTCCATTTCTGTTTGCTGCTGCATCATTTGTGACCTGTGCTGGCAAATTGAGTTGGGATGAGCAAATTTTCAAAAATGTGTCATTTATATTTTAACATTCTCTATTAAAAAACTTCAAAACAATTGGAACAATTGTTGGAATCTGACAAAGCATGACAGAACTATACCTGTTAATGCAGAGCAAAAACAATATCAATATTCATATATGTTTTTCTTTTATTGTTTAAATTTGACATTGAGACAGACCACTTTAAGACTGTAGGATAATGCAAGGGTTTAATATAAATGACACAACAGATACTTTTCCTTAACAGTTAACCAAACATTCACTTCAGATATAACAGATTATAGGTCATACCTGCGTGAATTCTTGTCAAAACAGATATTTTTAAACCTGTAATTTTGTGTTACTGTACATATCTATATATATCAGGGTCGCGCATTTGTGTGCATGCGCTTCAGACGTCTGCGTCAGACATCGCTTTTGAGCCTTGTCACTCTTAATAACTCTTTTAACATCAATCAGATCCCGAACTTTATCTCTCTTAATAATTATTTTAACATCAAGAAAGTCCTGCGGTCTATTTTCTATCATTTCTGAATGCTTTTTAAAACGAAACTAAAAAGTGAAAGAAGACGCATCTTTGCTTTATATGGATTTGGGACGGTACACTTCTCAGGAAACGTGCAGATAAAGAAAACTGCACGTGCAGAAAACGTGCATTTTAGATGTTTAAATACCATTTAGAGCATTGGATTCGCTAGACGAGAGCTTAATGTTTATTTTTATAAAAAGCTCCGACTCATCTAGACAGCGCCAGTCATTTGCTGCGTCTTAATTCATCCAGCTGTGGGTCAAACAGAAATTGCGTGTTGCGTTAATCGCGCGTTAATAAAATTAGTGCCGTTAAAATGAATTTGCGTTAACGCGTTATTAACGCGTTTATTTTGACAGCCCTAATATATATATATATATATATATATATATATATATATATATATATATAAACAAAAAATGGATATATAAATAAAAAATGCCCTGAAATGTATATAACTATGTGTCATAATTATATACATAATTATTACACACAGCACAGACACATATATTATGCAAAAATGCACCTTTTTATATGCGATTAATCGCAATTAATCTTTGCCCAGCACTAAATATATTAAATGAAAGATCAGAACCTTTGCTTTCAAACAAACAAACAAACAACAACAAAAAGTGTTATCCTATCTTCATTTGTTTTTATCACCTCTTAAATATGGGTAGGTTTCTTCAAAAATAAAAAATTTTGAGCAAAAAGGCGAAATAATTGCGTTTTTGTAATTGCATTGCAACTTTTGTTAAGGGATTCAGGGCGATGATCAAAACATACACAGAGTTTCAACTGTTTTTGAATTAGTTCATGCGTCAGTGTTTTATAAGTTAGGTAAAAGCGGAATTACAGATTCACTGCTAATAATAAAAAAAATCTTGTCAGGGAATCGTCTTTGGCAGGTAAACGTTTTCTCTTAATTGACGAGATAACTCCTCAATGCCCGGATGTTTTCTCAATGCAAGGATGTTTTCTGAGAGATATGAGAGATTGAGTGATGTTAATACTGTAATGAGCTGTAACACAGCTATTTTAGTCTGATCTCATGAGAATTGGTACGTATTTTACTAATTCGTATGAAATCGTATGAAGTATCATAAAAAAAAAAAAACAATGACGAAACCCCAACCCCAACTTCACAGGGGTCAAGGCAAATCGTAAAAAATGAATATGAATGAGCCACCTTGTAAAATTTGTATGAATTGCAGTGAGATAGCGTTGGCTATTTTCCTCTGCTGTGTATGAAGGAGACTTGCCTTCTGTGAAATGAAGGTATAAAAGTTGCCCTTGGCAAAACATTTCAAGCTATTAAACAGCGGCTTTAAACCGACGGTGAGTCATACCAAACAAACACAGCATACACTTTCTGATGCTTGAATCAGACATCAATATGAGATCAATACTTCTGATCATGTCATGCATTTGCCAGACTTACTAATGGCAGGGGACGTGAGAAAATCTTCTCATTATAACATTTTTCCTTCTACTAACATCTCAACCGCTGCTTAATCGAGCCTAAAACTGCTTGTGTATGTACTATACATGTTTACTTGCTGGTAATTATACAAAACTCTGCAAAACTTATGATTGCAATCTCTCGTTCTCCAGCCCCAGGCTATTTTTTTGGCGCTATGATATAGACGTGTCGCACTGAAATCTCATTCCTCCATCAATTCCCTTAGGAGTCACCATCACCGCAGGTCAGCGACCCAGATCCCAGCTCATATTCAGTGTTTATCAAGTCTTATCTCAGTCCCTATAGAGGGTCAAGCTGACTCCAGATCAGATTTACCCAGATATACTGAATCATTATTAGCAGTGAACCAGTACTAACTCACAAACTATAACATATGGACAAAGTCAGAAAGGTGAACGCTGTTTTTTTTTTCTTGTACAAAAGCATCCTAACAGCTCCTGACCTTTCGCTGTGACTGCCAGAATAATGACATCCTTATTTGTTAAGCACTTTATTACATTATGGAAATACAGATCAAGCCGTAGTGTCTGTGATGAACGAGTTTTGGGATGCTGGGATGGTTGGCGTGAGATCAGGCATCATGATGTCTAGCTAAATTTTGTATTTTGGTTGATCTTGCACAACATTTGCATTGACAAACATTCACATTTAAACTTTAAAGGTCATGTTAAAATGATATTTATAAAATATTCTGTGATTGTGGCATTTTCATTATAATTAAGCACTAATATTATAATAATGCATCTGGACATTTTACTTTGCAAAGTTGCTGAATGTAACACAATTTTTGTTTGTGAGTATTTAGATGAGATATTTTAATTTCTGATTTACAAGTCGTAAGACAATGTGACATCGATAGTCTAATGATGTGGTTTACATGAAATGGATGGCTTTAATTTCATTACAATATTTTGTTTATTGCTTCATTTTATGCTGGCAGTAAAATCATTAAATATTCTATTGATCATATTATACTGCATATATCATCTATTGAATATGTCATTCAGCCTTAGGCTTACACATTAAATAGATGCCACCATCCGTGGATGAATTATGTTGGTGTCAGTGCAGATGTGTGTGTGTGTGTGTGTTGTAAGGCAGATAGGCAGGTGAGAGTTTTGATATAGTTGTGGTGTGTAAGGCACTGCTGTAGTTTTTTTTTTTTTACCTCAGGTCTGTGCTTATCTGCTTCACACAAGCTGAAAGGTCACATGTGACAGCTCAAGGTCTTCTGTATCTTCATTTAAACACACACAAACACACACACAGCCATGCACACAGTGCAATTTTTTTCATAAAGCAATGTGACTCTCTATCCCATTAAAACACAGTGTTTAATGAACATTAGTACTGTGTTTGAAATGACATGAGTGTAAGTAAGTGGACTACATGGATTTAGTAAAAATCTGGTTTGTTAATGCGATTGTCTCTCCTGTGAAAAATGTCAAATGTGTGTATAGGACCGGATTAAGCACTCAGAAGTGAAAAACACATTTAGCTGCAGCGCTTCTGTGTTTGGGATTTGCACAATTTGTATCACATAGAAATGCGAGGAATCTCCTGCAGGCGAAACAGTTCATACTTTTTCATAGGTGATGATTGTTTTTCTAAATGAAAAAAGTGCATTGACAAAATGTAGATGTGGAATATAATAGGCATGATTATAAAATAATGGGAAGCAAATGAGCACTTAAACGCCCCCAGCCCTCCTCCATCAGTTCAGAGTACAAAGACCAGATGCGAAAAGCAAGACGTGCTGAATAATTCTCAGCGACAACACTATTAATTTCTTCTGCTTTTCTTTAGCCTTCCTCACTCATAAAAATAGAAGATTTTACCATAAAAGAACCATTTTTTTCTTACCATTTTATCATTCTTCAAATGAAGCACCTGCTATGACATCACTGTGAAGCACCTGCTGTGACATCACTGTGAAGCACCTGCTATGACATCACTGTGAAGCACCTGCTATGACATCACTGTGAAGCAACTGCTATGACATCACTGTGAAGCACCTGCTATGACATCACTGTGAGGCACCTGCTAACACATCACTGTAAAGCGCCTGCTACGACATCACTGTAAAGGACCTGCTGTAATATCACTGTGAAGCACCTGCTATGACATCACTGTGAAGGCCTGCTATGAGATAACTGTGAAGCACCTGCTGTGACATCACTGTGAAGCACCTGCTATGACATCACTGTGAAGGGCTGCTATGAGATCACTGTGAAACACCTGCTATGACATCACTGTGAAGCAATTGCTATGACATCACTGTGAAACACCTGCTATGACATCACTGTGGAGCGCCTGCTATGACATCACTGTGAAGCGCCTGCTATGACATCACTGTGAAGCAATTGCTGTGACATCACTGTGAAGCACCTGCTATGATATCACTGTGAAGGCCTGCTATGAGATCACTGTGAAACACCTGCTGTGACATCACTGTGAAGCACCTGCTATGACATCACTGTGAAGCAATTGCTATGACATCACTGTGAAACACCTGCTATGACATCACTGTGGAGCGCCTGCTATGACATCACTGTGAAGCAATTGCTATGACATCACTGTGAAACACCTGCTATGACATCACTGTGAAGCAATTGCTATGACATCACTGTGAAACACCTGCTATGACATCACTGTGAAGCGCCTGCTATGACATCACTGTGAAACACCTGCTATGACATCACTGTGAAGCGCCTGCTGTGACATCACTGTGAAGCGCCTGCTATGACATCACTGTGAAGCAATTGCTGTGACATCACTGTGAAGCACCTGTTGTGACATCACTGTGAAGGCCTGCTATGAGATCACTGTGAAACACCTGCTATGACATCACTGTGAAGCAATTGCTATGACATCACTGTGAGGTGTCTGCTATGACATCACTGTGAAACACCTGCTATGACATCACTGTGAAGCGCCTGCTATGACATCACTGTGAAACACCTGCTATGACATCACTGTAAAAGCACCTGTTATGACATCACTGTAAAAGCACCTGTATTTTTAAGAGTGCTCTTTCTCCACATGTTTGTCTTTTCCTTATAAATTATCTTTTTCTCATCAATCAGCAATGACCGGTAGGGTGATTTAGCAACAAAGCAGCCAGTAGATTTATGTAACACAAGTATTTAAGCACTACTGAGATACCTTGCAGTTGTTTATGCATCATGCATTTACATACGAGCCTCAGATTGTTACTTTGCTCTGTGCTGTTTATAGAAAATTAAGCTGACCCCTTCAGATTTATAAAGGAGTTGATTTCAAGACTATAGCTTTAAACTACAGCTTTTGTCTAATGCTTTCACTATAGCTCATCTTGAGCTTGCAGATTTGTTTATTTTCCGTTCCTCGCATCTTTTGTTTGCTCCGGCTACAGTCTTGTTATTGTGACGTCGGTTCATTATGAAATCTGCTGCTGGTGAATTACACAGTGTGCGGCCTGAATTAAATATAAAAAAATTTTATAACATTTACAGGGTAAATCATGTGAGATGCTGAAACCCATTTTTATGTCTTAAAAGACCTCATATTGTTTCAAAATTTTGTGGTTTTATGGTCTTGTGAATTCTGCAGCACAGATGAAGCAGATAATCCTGACTCTTAATACTGATGGGATGAGCCAGGATGTCCATCAATTGGTTTAACATCATTCTTTCTTTTACAAACGCTCCTTTACATACAGCTCTCCAGGCGTTGTTTCACATTAATTAAATGAGGATTGCTGTTGCTCAGTTAATAAAGAATTGCATTAGCAATGCAAAGGTCATGGGTTCAATCCCAGTAAACACATATAGACTGATAAATGCACGGTAATTCAGTTTGGATAAAAGTGTCTGCCAAATGCACAGATTTAAATAAATACAGACATCTGACAAAACAGTAACACCCTGTCAATTTACTGACAAGGATTTCCCAATGTTGAGCTTTATACCACATGGAAAAGATTCTGGATGCGTGTTAACAACACATACACTTCATTCATCTAGCCAGTGGCAGTAATGCATAATCCCAGCTATTTTAGTGCACCATCCCACGCACAAAAAATCCAAGGCATTCTCCCGCGTTTGGTTTTCCATGCAGGCGTTATGTAACGCACTACGAAGGGAGGGTGATGGGGAGACGTGCATGCAGAGAAAGATGCTCAGCCTGTCGCACGTGGACCTTTGTCACAGGGCTCGCTGCACACACGCCGCCTCAGTGAGTCAGTGACGATGCTTACAGGAGCGTTTGCCCTTAAGATAAGAAGCAACGGAGCTGAGCTCGTCTCTCTGTACACCGAGGTGTCAGAAAATGTATGATTTACACCTCCTGTCTGAGATCCCTACATGTGTGTGTAGGGGGAAAGACAGCCTGATATTTATAAAGAAAATGTGACGTGCCATGTGGGAGGAAAGGTGTAATTGCAAAAGTCAAAATCTTTTTCCCTCTCCGTGTTCTGTATTCATGCACGAGTGAGTATTCATTAGTTAGAAATAATCAGGAGACAATCTGTTGCTCACGGGTTGACATAAGGAAGAGATGTACATTTTATGCAGACAGGTTAACTCGGATCATTTTGTTTTACGTGAATTTGATGAGAAATCTATTTTAGGATTGGTAAATGTTTTAAAGATCTCTATTGAAATTCTAATAGAACATTTATCTCCTGGGTGCATGCATGCAAAAGCTCTTAGTTTAATATCTGTATGACAAATGATTGAGCTTTTGAAGAGATATTAAAATGTTAGATTTTTCTTTGCTATATGTGTTGGAAAAAAGAGGTTTTGAGTAAGACCTTCAGAAATTAGCTTTTTTATGTATTATTGCTCTTTATTCTCAAACTTTTCCATTTCCTGCATGGTAGGGGACGCCTCGATCGGTGGAGGAACTTTTGCAGCACAGTAGCGATTTTAATTGAAATTGATTTTGTCTGTGACAAGGCAAAGCAGTGAAAATAAATAGCTCAGTGGCTGAGATGAGACATGCAGAGCCCCAGATTTCTAATGGTGTCCTGTGTCTGGAGTCAAATTGAAAACGGGCTGTGATATCCTACAGGGACACGAGTGTAGATTAGAGCGCTCGCTTAACGCTCATGTCAAACACAAGATCTCACAGTTTTCTCTTCTGTCCGACGTCCATACAAATGGATTACAAGTTTCACAGTGCCCAGCAAGTGGTTTTGTCTTTTAAAGACGTCTAATAGCCGTCCAAGCACAGTCCAGATGTCTAGGATAAAACTGGGCAAAAATTTTAACAAATCATTGAAAACTTAATAGACATCTAACCATAGCCAAAAAATAAATAAAATAAAATAAAATAAATAAATAAAAACTTCGACACTGCAAAAAATTACTTTCTTTCTTTCTTAGTATTTTTGTCTTGTTTTAGTACAAGTACTTTGCTTGATGAGCAAAATAACCTAAGAAAATAAGTGTAGTTTTAAGTGTTCACATTTAAATGTGAAATTGTGCATAAAACAAGCAAAAAATAAAAAAAATCTGACAATAGGCTAAGCAATTAAGTGTTAATGAATTAAGTGTTAAAGAAAAAAGTCCAAGTTTTTTTTTTTGCTTACCCCATTGGCAGTTTTTTTGCTTGTTTCTGCACAAATTCACAAATTTGATTTTATTTGTCTTAAAAGTAGACTTATTTTCTTAGGTCATTTTGGTCATCAAGAAAATGCATCTTGACTTCATTTATACTTTATATATATATATATATTTGTAGTGTATAATCACTGTTGACTTTGCTTGCAAGATGAAATATCAGACTTCTCACAAGTTATTTTGGAAAAACAAAAAGTAACCGAATTAAAATTTATTTTGGGTAGAAGTGGGTTACTCATTGCTGAACCACATAGTTAACCTAGACCAGTGATCTCCAACATGGTGGCCGCACATTTTAAACAATGACAAACCATACCATCAAGTAAAATAAAATAAACAAGTAAAAAGTTTTAAATAGACTATTTGAAAAGTTGCCCCCCAGAATGTTTTATCCATTGTGGTAAATATTAATGCAGATTTTAATCCTAGTTTGAAATTAAACCGTTTGACCTCTTGCATTAAATAGTTTAACCTTTTTGGCTGCATTGGCTTTATGCTTGAAATCATATTTATTTCAAAAGTTCAGCCTTTAAAACCTTTGCTTTTAGGTTTAACACCTCACGCTTGTTATCCACAGGCACTTTCTTTTCTTCTTGCCCTGCATTTGTCCAATTTCCTGTTTTTTTTCTCTTCAATCTCTCACCCTGTTTTTTTCACACAGACATGTGTGGGCACGTATTGCACATCCATTTTTGGGTTGAGGATGTAGCTCTTGTCTATAGGTGTGTGGGAAGACAAGCTCTCTCTCTCTCTCTCTCTCTCTCTCTCTCTCTCTCTCTCTCTCTCTCTCTCTGTGTCTTGTTCTCTCTCGCTCTCTATTTCCTAAAGAGCAAATGGCAAATAGCAGCAACCAGTGGATGAAATGGTTTGTTCGACAGCATTGTCGTCAATAAGTCATTTGGAATTGAATAGCCGGCAGTCGGTTTACCTGTTAGCGCTCACCTCTAATTGAATTTGGCCGGGCCAATTGAAGCAACAGCTGCAATTTATTGAGTTGCTTGTGTAGGTGAATGTGTTGATCACATTTCCACCACATTTTCATCTCTCGTGCATACTTTAAATGTCAGATTTGGTTTGTTTGCATTTTAAGGAAAAGTTTACCCAAATATATAAATGCATCTATGATTTGCACACCCTCGTGCCATTTCACGTGTATAATAGATGTCTAACCATAGCTCAAAAATAAATAAAATACATAAACAAATAAACCAGGGCTGTCAAAAGATTAATCGCGATTAATTGTATACAAAATAAAAGTTTTTGTTTGCATACAGTTATATTTGTGTGTGTATTGTGTGTTATTATATATATATATATATATATATATATATATATATATATATATATATATATACATGTATATATAGTGTGCACACACATATATTATGCAAAACAAACTTTTATTTTGTATGCAATTAATCGCGATTAATCTTTTGACAGCCTTAAAATAAATAAAAACAAACAAACACCTCACTGTTGACTTTGCTTACATGATTGAATATCAGACATCTCACAAATTATTGGGAGAAACTACAAAATTCAAGGTTATTTTGGCTAATAGTGGGTTACTCATTGCCGGACTATAGTTAACCTAGACTGTGAAATGGCGTCTACTGTATTGCTTGCTTGGTTCCTTTTTTCAGTTTAACACAAACAAATAATTTAAAATGCCATCATGTTTTCTAATGGGATTCATTTTTATGTATTGAAGCTTTGCCATTCACATCTGGGATGCATGAAGGTGAATAAATTATGAGAGATTTTTTTTTTGTATTTAGGTAAACTATTCTTTTAGGATGCTGCTTTTTTAAAAAAAAGACCCATCTTCATAACACTTTTGTCTCATTTTGGTTTAGACAATTTTCCAAAGTTGTGACATTGAAGAGGGCTCAGCTCTGACTTTGGCTAAGCCCTTGCAACCATCCAGGACACCCTAAAAACCACATATCAATGCCCTGGTTATCATCCAGTTCTCTTGCATTGCACTGGTAAATTTTACATATTGAGCCACATTCACATATGACATTTTCTTTGGATTTAAAAAAAAAATATCTATTTTGTGTCTGTCATTGCTCTGTTATTGGTTGTAAAGGTGAATGCAATCCTAGAGGGGCATATTACAGGGCACAGGCATCATTTAACGTTCCCATTTCATTAAAGTAACTTGTTTTCTCATGGGGAACATAAGCAAAATCCTACAACACAAGAGCAGCGTGATCATAACATGAGCTGTTGTTTGCTAGAGAACCAGAGCAAATGTGAACGCTTATTACCACTAACATTACTATCTGGTTAAAGCTGGACTTGATTATTAGCTGATCCATTTTGGTTTGGAAGCTGGTTAGAACTTTGCTATGTTGGTAAAGTCTGACCAGCTGCATGCTCCAAAAACTTGATATGATTTGAATTTAAAGCCAGAAAGTTGAAAACTTTGTGGATTTATGTCTTCAGACGTGTTTGTCTATTCCAACCAGTCTTACTAAAGGTGCTGTCAGTTGCATTATGTGAGATAAATTGTTTCTTCACAACGGCTTAAGCGTTGGATCATTGATTGATTGGACGTCACGGGTGATACATGCCCCGTTCTTCACAGTCTTGCTTTGTAATCGTGTTGGGCGAATGTGCTTGGCTGTGAAATGAGATTACGCCACTTTTGTGTTGTTTCACATCTGCCTGAAATGATCTCAGAGAAAGATGCAGATATTTTCTTCTGAAACACTAAGGGGCGGTTTCCCAGACAGCGTTTAGAATAATCCAGGACTACACTTCGAAAAATGATTTTCAAGAAAAAAAAACTCCTAGTATTTTGTCCTGTTTTCAGGAAAAATATAAAAAAAATCTTAAATTAAGATGCTTTATCTTGATGAGAAAAACGACCCAAGAAAATAAGTCTAGTTTTTAGACCAAAAATATCGAATTTAAGTGATTTTGTGCATAAACAACCAAAAAATCTGCGGAAAGCAAATTTCTTAAATTTTTCTTGAATTTAGTGTTTAGTGAATTTAGTTTTATGCACAAAATCACTTAAATTGTATATTTTTGGTTTAAAAACTAGACTTATTTTCTTGGGTCTTTTTGTTCATCAAGAAGAAGCATCTTCATTTAAGATTTTTTTCATATTTTTAGTGAAAACAAGAAAAAAATACTAAGAACATTTTTTCTTGAAAATCATTTTTTTGCTGTGTAGGCCTTAGTTATATAGGACATTGAAGTCGTTTTTACAATCGTGTCTTACAAAAAACAATACTGGTGTGCATCTTGAGACAAAACAATGGCACTGATATATGGTAAGATGCGTTACTGTAAGATGTTATTAAATGATTGCAGCTCAAACATGCATTTTAGTCTGCGACTATGATAAACCCTGTCTGGGAAACCACCCCTAAAAGTCAGAGATTTGTTATTAGGACAGTTGTGACAAAATTAGGCACTTATTAAATGTCTTAAAGTAATTTAAGATAGTAATTTAAAATACACAGTGACAATAGGGTCTGAATTAACAGATGGTTGTGATTTTTGTGGATATGTCAACCAATTTATACACTTCAAATCACTTTAAATGAGTTTTGAGCTTGTCTGCATACAGATGATGTGTGCTCATGAATTGTTCATCAAGGCCTCATCATGCGGCGAGCACTTACATACATTATGACTCTATTGAATTGGTTTTTGTTTTTCAGTCGGAAGATAAGACACTTGCTATGTTTGTAGGAGTACTACAGTTTTGATGTTTATATGTAGTTTGTTTTTTTATAAAAAAAGTCTTTATCTTTCTATCTGTATAAAAAATTTCTTATGTATAAAAAATGAAGTATACTTGGGCCTTTAGACAAATGCTGCTCTTCATGGTTGGCTGAAGAGTATTTGGCTTTTTAGACTCAGAACATGGGTATTTTTGTAGCTACTGCATGTTACTGAAGGGATAATTTTAACTCTTTTGACCTTTATTCTGTGGAGCACAGATGATGATCATAGGCAGAATGCTGCAAGTCCTGACAGTCTGAGTCACCATTTACTTTCACTGTATAAATAAACGATGCAATAAAAGGGAATGGTGACTGAAGCTGTCCATCCCTAACATTCTGCTATTTTGGTTGCACAGAAGAAAGAAAGTCATATGGGTAAAGGAGTTAATACTGTCAGAATCCTGCCAGATCCTTGTTTGTATTTAGATCTAGTCAGCATGGCAGGGTTCTGACAGTACAATGTTTCATGTGGGAGATGCATGGTTTTTGTATTGATTTATTCTGACCACGCATTTCCCGGGTCTCGTCACTTTTCCCCCGATCCCTTACTTGTGATTATTTTCCAGGTGTTTGTAATTTACTTTCTCCCTATTTAAGAGTCCTTGTTTTTGTTGTCCAGTGCGGGTTCGTCTGTTGTACTATGTTGTCTGATGCCAGTCGTTGTTTCCAGTGTGTTCCAGTTTCAAGTTAAGTGTAGTTTGTTCTAGTTAAAGTTTAGTGTTTGGTTATATGTCTAGTTTAGTGTAGTTCTGTGTTTTAGCGTTTGTTCTGTTCATTTGCATTATTTTTTTGCATTTTGGTATCCGTGTCTGCGTTTGGGTTCATCCTCCTGCCAAAATCCTGATAGTACGAACCCGTCAGAACTGAACCCAGCGGACCAATATGGATATTACTCAGTCCACCCAGCGAGCCACCCAGGCCCATTTATTGTTTGGTCTCCGAAAGAAGGGGGCCGACATCAAGATGTCGCGTTTGAATTCCTCCAAGCAGCGGGGGGTTCCGGTTTTAACGAGGCAGAACTTAAGACTGTGTTCAATGGCTGCCTCGACGAACCCCTCAACCTCAGCGAGATGAGGTTGCTGAGACCCCTGGGCTTTCCGGACATGGTCAACTTTTTGATTAATTGACCTGAGCCCAGGGTCTCAGCCAAAGCCGCTGACCCAGCCCCTTTGCCTCCTGTTCCGAGGGGTCCCATCATGGGATCAATAAGGCTGGGAGGTCCTCGTCTGCGTTTGCTGCTCCCACCACCGTCCCAGCCGCCAGCGCAGCCAGATCCGTCAGAGCAGCCGTCAGAGCAGCCGCCAGAGCAGCCGCCAGCGCAGCCCGAGCAGCCCGAGCAGCCGCCAGCGCAGCCCGAGCCGCCGGCAGCGCAGCCCGAGCCGCCGGCAGCGCAGCCCGAGCCGCCGGCAGCGCAGCCCGAGCCGCCGGCAGCGCAGCCCGAGCCGCCGGCAGCGCAGCCCGAGCCGCCGGCAGCGCAGCCCGAGCCGCCGGCAGCGCAGCCCGAGCCGCCGCCAGCGCAGCCCGAGCCGCCAGCGCAGCCCGAGCCGCCAGCGCAGCCCGAGCCGCCAGAGCAGCTGCCAGCGCAGCCCCAGCCGCCAGCGCAGGCCGAGCCGCCAGAGCAGCCGCCAGCGCAGCCGAGCCGCCAGAGCAGCCGCCAGCGCAGCCCGAGCCGCCAGAGCAGCAGCCTGCGCATCCGTGCACCCACAGCCGTTTGCCAGATCCAGAACTCATTCCCCACCCAATCCCACCCAGTTTGGACCACCACCTGTCATGAACTTTGTTGTTCACTTAATAAATTATTTTTTGGCATTTTCGTATCCGTGTCTGCGTTTGGGTTCTTACCTCGTTTCAAAAGCCTGACAAATACCGTTTTAAGAAGCTTTAAGAACTGTCGTTTTAAAGTCCCCATGAAATCGAAAATGAAATATTGCAACGTTTATTATAAACAATTTATGCTTGTGGGTCATTATCTTTAAAGGTGACAGAGAATGAAAAAAATATTTTTACTTTGTCTTAGTTGAATAACAGTAGTCTACCTGCATTCATGAACATACGAAAAGTGCTAGACATTCTGAACATCTCCGTTTTTATAGAAAATCCTTCTTTAGAAATGTCTGCCGGAAAATGGCGGACACATATATCTTAAAATGCATCTCACTTCCCCACCCACTCTCATTCAATTCCCTCCCCTTCAAAATAATTTGCAAACATCCTGCATCTCGCCTCCAACGGGCAGTAAATTGCAGCAGTGTTCGCGAAGTTCAAGGCGAAATGGCGAGTCGCGTTGCGAGGTGTGCTCCTCTATCTGTAAAATTTTGGTCTGTCCATGTTCTGAAGACGGCGAAGTTAACATTCTTTTAAATGGCAGTAAAGGCAGCCAATCAGTGTTAAGTGATTGCATTTCATAATGAGGTTGCCAGTTAAGCCCAAAGGGATGCCAAATAGGTGCAAAACCACGCGTTTTAAAATCCACCACCCTAATATAGCTTTCTGAGAGAGGTTTTTAGAAAAGCATTACAGACTCAACCAAAATTTTGTTGTCTACAACTCACATCACAGAACAAACATAAATACCTCGTTCAATCATTCTATGTCACCTTTGAATAAATTGACGTGCCCTCATAAACTTTAATCAAAATCTAAAAATGTACTGCCACACTTTTGTAGCAATCCTTCCCTGATGATGTCAGCTAGACGGCTTGGGTGGCGCTATCAGTTAACTCCGCCCCCTCCAAATGTCAGTCATTTCTAAATGAAACACCTACTTTTCTATATCCAATCAATTCACAGTTGAAAGCACAAGCCACTCCCGCTATTTTCATCATGTGATAATATTTTGTTACATCACGATCTGGAAGACTTGTCAATTGCGACTTCCTGGGGACTTTAAGTAAAAGTTTTAAACTCATGATCTGCCTTTATAATCATCAATGTAATAACAAACTCCACCTCGGATGCCACTTTACACTATGTAACCTACAAAAGATTCGAGCCATGTTTGAAACACTAATATCAGTGTTTACTTGCTGCTCTGAACTTCAGATGAATGTGTTTATCCTAATTCTGCACAATGTAGCTGCAGATTTGAACAGCAGGGGATGTAGAATCAGAACAGTGTGAATCCCAGAATATCTGCTGCTTTGCTGAATGCCAGAAACCCTGTCTGATGACCTGTGTTTCTGTGTGTGTGTTGGTCTGATAAGAGTTGGTGTGGCAGAGGCAGTCTGGCAGACTTGAACCCAACAGCGTGTAACAGGACAGTGTGTTTCTCAAAATGAACAGAGAAAGAATCGATGAAGAAGAGGAGAGAGGCAGATCCAGGAATTCAGGTTTAAAATACCATTAAAAAATACATTTTCAATCATTGGATATCTTGGTAAATGAGGTGCCTTGCAAGAGGTCTTCACGGGTCTACTTAGAGCCGAAAACCCGAGGTCCCACCCTAGACCCGAGGGGGTTCGATTCTAAAGGTTTCACGTGTGCCTTGGACATGGGTCGGGTATAATATTAGCTCGGGTAATTTAAAAATGGATGTTTTTGCCGAACAGACCCAAGAAGACCCGAACTATCTCCCCTGTGTGCATCAAGTCCTTTTCAAACCCCTATCCAACCCCATTTTAGCAGTAACCTTGGTGTCGTCGTCAGATAACAAATGAAAGTAAATGGAGCAGCAGGCCAAATTGGTTGCAAGGCCACAGTTTTTTTTTTGTGCATGTGGGGATGTATTCTGCACACACATCAGTGACATTTACATTTGGGTCTAGTCAGGTTTAAATAAATTGCCACTAGGTCGGGTCAGACTCAGGTCTAATTTTCCTGGGTTTGTCTTGTGTCGAGCCTTTCTTAAAAATTAAATAAAAATTTGGGTCATTTCAGGTCGGGTACATTTCTTTGGACCTGAGAAAACCTCTACTTGCAAGTGGTTGCATTTTTGCCAAATTTGCAAGCATTGCTGTTGAACATACATTGTCACAACCCTTTTCCTAAATTTAACCCTAACTACTGCATAACCCACTACTAAACTCAAATGACAGTGATGGGTTGACAACCATCAAATCTGATTGTTTGATAGTAATGTTTATCCAGTACCAGCAAGGATGCTGATGTCCAACATGGCAAAATCCATCCATTGCCATGAACCTACAAACATGAAAACCATCTGAACCATAAAAGATTCAACGTTCATCACCAGGAGATAAAAATGTGTCCTGTAAAACACACAATTCATCTGCGGGTTCAAGATGGTTTGAAAGACCTCCATGTGAATAATCACCATAGACGAAGAGCACAGAAATGGATCAGGCGAGTCGGTGACAGAAACCAAAGAGAGGCAGAATAGAGGAGGATGTCGAAAAAAGAGAACCGTCTCTTTAAAAGCCTGCTGCTCACTATATTGGAGAGGAGTGCTGTTGCCACGGCAACCAGTGGGATCCACGATCGGTATTTGGAGCAGCGCTCCAGTAGAATAGCTGCGGAGTATTTGATGTTCGGCACACATCTGGGGTCGACAAATACCTCTCGTCTTTTTCCCCCGCTCATCCGTTTTTTCCGATACACTGCCTGCGTCTTCATTACGGCCTACGCAATCCCATCGTCCCTTGACACCACGTCCAATCTTCTTTTATTGCCTCACGCTTGTTCCCCATCAGCCTCTGGCTCGTGGTGCTCATGTAAGCTGGAGTTTAAGCGTGTGTGTCGGATCTGGAGATGCCTCAGGTGTTGTTCCCTTGTGCGCCATCCCTGTCTATCTGGTCAGGACGGTGTGCCGGTTTTAAGCTGTGTTAATGACCCATGCTATGTGGATAAAATATAGGGGAGTTTATCCTACTAGGCCTATTAGATGTGTGCACGATGTGTGTGGTTTAACAAATCATGGTTATCTTATATGTTCAGTAAATGTTTAATAATATAGAGTGATGTGTGTAAATGAGAAATATTAAGTGAAATACATGCAGGAAAGATGCATGGTTTTTGCACTTCAATTTAGAAAAGAAATTCAATGAAAAGACAACTGTAACTGTGACATCAGTAACAGGTCACATGGTTGATCCATAGTTTAACACAAATTATCATAATAATCTCATAGGTGATTCTGCTGTATATCAGCATTTCAACATTATTTGTATTCATTAATAATTAAACCCATCTGGTGCAGATATACATGTTTAGATTTTCCTGATGTTTTGTTTGCAGTCTACGGGTATTTTTCTTTCAGTTAGCAGAAAATTAGCAGGTTTGGTTATATTTGGCAATAATCGAAAAGACAGAACTATTTAGTAGGTTTTTTGCACATTTGTTGCAAGAAAAAAAATTTTCCCAGAAAAGATTGACTAAGTAAGTCATTTAGGGGCGGTGTCCCGGACAGGGATTAGACTAGGAGCTGTCCAAACTGAAAACAACTTGCACTTACATATCTTAAAATACATCAGTGGCCTTTGTTTTGCCTCAACATGCATACAGGTAATGTTTTTAGTAAGGCATGTTTGTTAAAACTAGTTATATTTCCTAATTAAACTAAGGCCTAGTCCTGGATTAACCTGGTCCCTGTCCGGGAAATCGCCCCTTAGTGTTTTAGACAGCCTAGTCACACGAAATTAGGTACCTAATTTTTTTATTCTTTTTTGTGATATACTGTCACAAATTTCCGCGTTTTTTCGTGATTCTATCACAAATTTTTTGTTTATGTGTTATTGTCACGTATTGGTTACTCAACTGTTTTGTCCTATTTTCTTACCATTTTCGGTTCGGTTTAGGGTTATATTTGCATAAAATGACATCCTTACCCAAACCCAACTCTAACCCTAACGCCAGGTGACAATATTTAAAAATGTAGAAAATATTTTTAAAAAATCTGAAAAAATAGTATAACCCAATACTTCAAGTGACATCCTAACACAAACACCAAATCAAACGAAACAACACCAAAAGCGAAAATGGTTTGAAAATAGGAAAAAGCAATTAAGTAACCAATTTGTGACAATGACACATAAACAGAAATTTGTGATACGATCACGAAAAACCGCAGAAAATCGTGACAGTATCATGAAAAAGAATAAAAAAATTATGTGACCATACATAATTTTGTGAGACTGGGTATTTTTAGACATATGCTTAAAAATTTTAGTTTATTAAAATTTTAGTTTATTAAAATTTTAAGTGTACAAAATACTAAACATTCAAGTATAACAAAATTAATATTATCAGTACATGTTTTGTGGAATACTCATAATCATTTGCACCTAAATATTTTGATTATTTATGCTTTATCACAGAATAAGAACTAATAAGAACTTTAACTATAAATATCTGTTAATAAAATGTCATAGAGGTTTAAGCTCTTATATTATTAATAATTTTGAGAAGTCACCATTCAGGTGATCAGTGTTTACTTACATGAACTCTGTTCAACACATTTTATTGTATTTCTCTCCACAGTACTGACAATTTATGTCAAAAATTCAGTTTTTGTATGTGTTTGTGGAGAATCAAGTTTATTCAATGATTGGCTTATTGTCAGTAATGAATATTGTGTTATAATACCATTTATAACACCAAAAGTAATATAAATGAATTAAAAATAGAAAATCTTTGAACTTAATAAACTAAGTGAAGATGTTGGACAGAGCAATTGATATTGCAAATGAAATCAGAATGATGTTTCCACACAATTTATAGTAAAATCAGTAATAAAAACAATCAGTAACTCAGAAATAATGTTTAAATCTGCCCGCATTCTCCACCATTATAATGTAGCGAATCAGCGGGTGGAGGGGAATAACGTTATTTAAAACACTATGAATCTACGGCTAAAACACTACAGGAAATTTAAGTGAATTTAGGGGAATTCCCAGATTTAACTCAGAGGGAAATAATAAGTACAATTATCTGTAATTATTATACAAATTAATAAGATTTTAACTGATTTAGCAGAATAATAATAACAATTAATAAAAAAATTCTAATCTTGTGTTTACACTAATTTTCCTGTCAAAGGAAAACATCTGGCCAAAAGTGTCAATACGGATTCCTCCTTATATACGTCGCTTCTCTTCACCTTTAAAATCACTGTTCGAGTTCTCCACGTCAGAACATGGAGAGATTTCTCCAGAGGTCTGCATAACAGATGTGAAAATCTGCTTTTATTGGTTTTGGCCATGTGACAGAGAAACACAAATGTAAAGGATTAGAGGCACAGAATCTCTTTGTATGTGTCTTGTCTTTATCCATCTTTTACAGAGAACAAGCATACAGATTTAATACATGGCTTGTGTATGAACACGGACATGCAAATCCTTATTTTTCCTCCAGTACTTTAAAGACATGAATACTGAATCTAGTTGTACATATCTGCCTGTACTCTTGCCTGGTGTAGATTTGGGTTGTATTCTTCTTTATTATTAAAGTAAAATGGATGAGCAAATTATCTTTCAAGAGAAAAACACCTGCTCTGCTATCCCACAATTATTTTCTCCTTTATTGCAGTGTAATTTTCAATGTAGACATTCTGCCTAATGGAATTTTTATTGATTTCACATAAATGCGCATTTCAATACCTAGTGATAAGGATACTTAGTATCTTTATCATTTTATTTATACAAAGTTTGTCTTCGCCATGCAACTTTGGACTTAATCAGTTATAAGCTCAATTATGAGTCACGTCTTTCATACATAATTATGAATATTTTACAAACACTGAATGTAATAGTTAAAAAATATAGTAATGCTCAAAGAAAGGTTTATATTAGTTACAGCACACATAGTCTTGTGTTTGAGTATAATTGTGGTTGCTTTGTTTTTTGAATGAGTCAAGTGGGGTAAAATCTTTGGTTTGGGATCTCTCTTCAAACATGTCATAATGACGGGTTTTCCTCAGTGAGATCTCTCTGTGTGGACTCACAACTATTTCACACTCTTTTTAAATGTATTATATGCTTTTCTGGCCTAAATAAATAAACTTAAAGCACACAGCTTACATTATGTAGCATCCATAATGGCATTCGTAATGGATTTCACATATATTTGTATATAGTAAAGTAGTGCATTAAATATGTGACCTGTGCTGGCAAATTGTGTTGGAATGAGCACATTTTCAGAAAATTAGTTATTTATATCTTAATTTTTGAAGCGATGTAGGATTTGTTGGAATCTGACAAAAAATGACAGAGCAACACGTGTTTAAAGTCAATTTTGAGAAAAATCAAGGTAAAGATTTTGTAAAATTCAAAAGCAAAATCACTGCATTCATACCCTAAAATCACTGCTAAAACTATTAGATTTAGCACACACAAATTCAAAAATAATATCTATAGGAAAATATATGTTCATTTTTTCTTTATTTTATTGTTTGATTGACATTGAGACAGAGAACTTTTAGATTTACTGTATAATGCAAGGATCTAATATAATGTTACACATCAGATATTTGTTTCCCAACAGTTACCAAACATTCACTTAAGACATAACAGATTATGGATTCTTGTCGAAACAGATATTTTTAAACTGTAATTCTGTTTATACGTGTATATTTTGGGGTCACATGCTCGTGCAACTGTGTGCATGCTTCAGATTTGCCCCGAAGAAGATTGTTTTCAAGTCTTGTCACTCTTAATAACTCTTTTAACATCAATCAGGTCCTGAATTTTATCTCTCTTCATAATTCTATCAAGCCCTGCACTTTATTTTCTAGTTCAAATTTCTGCATGTTTTAAAACCGAAACCAAAATGTCTGACGCGTGAATGGATGGACGTGCATCATTGTATTAGATTAAGCATTTCAGAAAACCTACAAATAAATACCATTTTAGATGTTCATAATTCATTTCTTCTTTTCACTGATGCTCGCGTCTGATGGGTGAGAACTGTGATCGCAGGGTCACTGTCGAGTCCTCTCTCCCCACTGTGTCAACACTCTCCCATCGCCTGGAGGAAATCGACTAGCCTTTCTGTTTATCTGTCGCTAAACCTCCATCCTTACAGATGCTCGGAGTCGATTACTTCTTTTGCCTCGGTTCTCACACGTCACTTCATTTGACAATCAAGCGCTTAGATTTCCAGTGTTGATCCCCCTGCAGTGTTCAATCCACAAAGCAAGTGATTTTTTTCCATTAATTAACCAGTTTAACCAATTGTGCTCCTTTATAACGCAGTGGTAGAGCATTGAGATTGCAGGGCAAAGGGTCATGGGATTAAACCCAGGGAACACACATGGTGATAGAAATGTATGTATGTAATGCACAGTAAATCACTTTGGATAAAAGCATCTGCCGAATGCATGAATGTAAGTGTAAATAAGCTAACTTTTCAGGATTCATTCAGCATGACTGCCAGTCAAATTAGTCAGTACAAGTTTTTTTATATTATCAAAGCATTGAATTTCATGCCATATGTTAAAATGGGTTTGGAACTGTAACACATCTTTCTATTTATTATAACATCTATTATAATGTCAGAATATTATTGTGATGTGCAATGTATATCGAGTAATGTTCACACAAACTTTAAAAAATGTGGTACACACAGCAACAAAGTATAAAATGTAGTGTTTCTAGATATTTTAATGGAAAAGCAAGACAAATATTATTTTGAAAATAATGTTTTGCTTTATATACAGTGGCAAGGAGTGAACCTTTTGGATTTTCAAAGTTTTCTGAATAAATTTGTCATAAAATGTGATCTGATCTTCATCTAAGGCACTGCTTCTCAAATAGTGGGGCGGGACCCCCAGGGGGGGCTCGAAACGACACCAGGGGGGGCGCGCGAGACCCCGGGGAAAACACTTTTTCAGGAAGTGATTTTTTTTGCACTGTCACTTAAAGACATTACACCCCAAACACGCTGATAAGCCGCTTGCGTTTTTATTATTTATTGATTATATTTAATTTAATTTTTCAGTATTAAATGGTCAAAGAATATACTATAAAGAAGGATTGATTTTTTTTATTTCATGCAAATTGATGCATTTAAGTCTTTTCTGTTACAGACTAAAAAACAATGTTAATAAAGTTATTCTTTGTTGTTAGTTGATTGATATTTCTTTTTTTGTGTTTTCTTTAATGTTAATAAGGATACAATGTTTTGCAGATGTGTAATTTTATAGACAAATTATACTATTTACAGTCGCGGCGGAGAGTTGGGGGGGGCACGAAATGTTTATTTCTTCCTAGGGGGGGCGTGACAGAAAATAATTGAGAAGCACTGATCTAAGGGATCTTCAGTGGTATTGCTACCCGTTCTCACCAAGATGCGTACAAATGACACGCAGTGTGATTATCGTGCAATAGATACGCCAAATTCCGATTTTGCGTGCATATGATACGCCAGTCCTTCCCATTCACTTATATGGCGAATCGTTTCGTGACGTTTTATTTATTGTTTTCTCATTTGTTTTCTGTTTTTTAAACCATTTTCGCTTGGGTTTAGGGTTAGATTTCACATTTGTTTAAGCAGGTTATTTAATATACAGGTTTCTCTATGTTTTTATCTATATTTAAGCCATGGTCGCTTGAAGTTGGGGTTAGAGTTGGGGTTTGGGTTAGGATGTCATTTTTATATAATAAAAAGTTGTTCTAACCCTAAACCCAAGCGAAAATGGTAAAAAAAACAGAAAACAAATGAGAAAACAATAAATAAAACGTCATGAAACGATTCGCCATATAAGTGAATGGGAAGGACTGGCGTATCATATGCACGCAAAATCGGAATTTGGTGTATCTATTGCACGATAATCACACTGCGTGTCATTTGTACGCTTTTTGGTGAGAATGGGTTGGGTATTGACAAACATAATGTGTCTAAAAAAATAACACAAAAAATCTGATCTTTCATGTCCTTATTGAAGACAACTAAAAAGACTCATAGTGCTTGTGGGAAAAGTATGTAAACTCTTGAGTTAATTACTACCAAAAAGCTAATTGGAGTCAGGTTTTAGCACACCTGGTGTCTGGTTAAGATAATACGTTTGGAGTTGTGGACTACAGCTACTTTGACTGATAAGACCCCTCAAACTTTTGGAGTTTGCTCTGCACAAGAACACAACGTTTATGTGAGCGACGCCTCGCCAAAAAGAGCTTTCAGAGGAGCTACCATCAAGAATTGTTGCTTTACATAAAGCTGGAAAGTTATTTCCAAGACTTTAGAAACTCACCAGTCTACAAATGGGGACGTTTTGGGACTGTTGCTGCTCTACCAAGAAGTAGGCGCCCAGTCAAAATGACACAACAAAGACTCATCAATGAGGTAAAAAAACAACCCTGAATGACAGCCAAAGATTTGAAGGCATCATTGGAACTTGCTACCATCTCTGTTGATGTGTCTGCAATACATAGATACTGAACAAGCAGGGGATCCCCGGCAGGACACCAAGAAGGAAGCCACTGCTTACTAAAAACAACATTGCTGCACGCCATAAGTTTGCAAAAGAGCACATTGACACTCCACAGCGGTATTGGCAAAATGTTTTTTGGACTGATGAAACTAAGATTTAACTATTTGGAAAAAACACACAGCGCTATACAGTGGAGGAAACATCATGATTTGGGCCTGGTTTGCTGCATCAGGGCCTGGCCAGCTTGCAATCATTGAGGGGAAGATGAAGTATATCAGACAATTCTTCAGGATAATGTGAGAATGTCTGTATGTCAGATAATACTGTTTATAAGGTGGGTGATGAAACAGGACAATGACCCAAAACACAGGAGCAAGTCCACAACAGAATGGCTTCAAAAAACCAAATCTGCCTTTTGGAGTGGCCAAGTCAGAGCCCAGACCTCAACCCAATAGAGATGCTATGGATTGACTTGAAGAGGGTTAAACACAAGACGTCGAAAGAATATCGCAGGGCTAAAGCAGTTCTGCCAGGAAGAATGGGTTAAAATTCCTCCTCAACGATGTGCAGATCCACAGCTACAGGAAGGGCCGGGTTGGGGGTCAACCAGTTATTAACTCTAAGGGTTCACTTACTTTTTCCAATGCCATTTTGAATGTTGAATGAATGTGTTCAATAAAGACATGAAATAATTTTGTATGTAATTATTTTTAGACGCATAATGTTTGTCAATACCCTTGACTTAGATGAACTTTTATGACAAATTTATTCAGAAAACCATGAGATTCCAAAAGATTCACATACTTTTTCTTGCCACTGTATTATATTATATTATATTATATTGAAATATTATTTTATTATGACTAAATATCAGTTATACAACAAATAATGTGCCAGATATTTTTACTCAAGCATTACAGTCAGTTAACCATTGGGATGTAATCTGAATCTCACCCTTCCAGGCCACAGCCGTTTAACAGAGCCAGCGAATAAAACCTGAACGAATCGGCTGTTATATTGCAGAAAGAAAAATCAATTTGCTGGCTGGACAATATCCCGTATTTTTATTGCTCTTTCTGTCTTTTAGCCTTTGAATAGAAGCCATTGAGCGTAATAGACTTTTCTGTCCCTTGGCTCGTCTTCTTTGGGTCCAGTGGCTGCGTTTCTCCATCACAGAGCGACGCCGATGGACGTCTCTTATCAGCGAGCCCACAAGGCACGAGCACTTTTCTAAGACATAAGCTGTGAATGCTTGCGTAAACCGTACCCTGTGCTTCATTTCACATACATACATGACCTCAAAGCCCTGGGAACATGAAGACCATTGATGTTGAGAGTTGAGCAAAACACATTTTTTGGATTTCAAATTTTACACTTGTTTAAAATGATGCACACAGCATTGTTGGTCCACACGGATAAGAGAATAAAAACACACATTGTTTTTCCGCCCAGTCCTGTTTTGTTTAAAAACGCTGTTGATTTGTTGATCGTCTTCCTTTGTGCATTGGAGCGGTGTTGCGTGTTTGCATGCAAGCGTAAAACGCCATCATCTATCCTCCAGCTATTCCTTTTCCGTGTATTATTCATGGATGTGAGAACTTTGGTTTCATCCAGCTATTTATAAACTTACAAAGACCCCTCACTCGAAAACACTTCTCACGAGCATTCTCATCCTCCTAGCAACTGAATTCGATTCCTGTCTCACAGTTTTTTCTTATTATAGATTTAGAGGTCTTTGTCCTTCTGCTCTCTTGGTCTTTCTCTATTTTGTTGTGTTAACGGATCTGTGGCAGCATCGATGTAAAAATGTTTGTTTAGACTTTAAAAATAAGTAAAGTTCAAAGACTATTTATTTTCTTTTTTGTGAAATGATTGGGTATTTGGTAAGGGACTAAATAGAGTGCCGGAGGCATAACGTTTTTTGTAGGCCATTCCGGAAGTTAGCGGGACACCAGTTCCCTAGCCAAAAAGCCCATTTATCTTTCCCATAGACTTTTGGATTTACTGCAAAAGAAGAACTCTGCGTTTAACAAAAGTTTGACATTACAACAATAATTTTCACAGATGAACATGAATTTTGAAGTCTAAATGCGTTTACTAGAAATAAAAAGCTAACCTTACTCTACAAGCAAACTATACGATCTCTCGACATCACGTCATCACCACCAAGCTTCCAAAAGCTATTTCAAACTTTATTTAACACGTTTAAAAACATGTTTCCTGATAAGGAAATACTTTGAGGATATATATTTTTTGGGAATTGTGCCCATATTGCGTAGTTTTTGAGATCTTTATTTGTGATAAAGTCCCCAAAAATGTCTGTAGTCCCATGTAGCAACTTACTGTAGCAACTGTAGCTTTTAAAGACACGTAAATTATTTAAAAATCACGAGTGGGGATATTACTGGTCTTAGAATAAAAAATGAAATGATCTTGGGTTTATGCTAACCCAAGACCTTATTTAAGGAGTTAACCAAAACCCCGTTCAAAAAAACCCATTGACTTTGGGACGATTGAATCTCTATAAGTAACTTGATCTTTTGAGTCCCCGCTCCTGGTTTGCCAAATTTTTGAAATGAATGAGCTGCTTAATTTCATCTTTATTAAGGCTAAACATTAATGGTGTAAAATTACTATTTCTCAGTTCTGTAAGCTTCTGTTTGATGTTAGCAATTTAATGTTTTTTGAAAGTGATTCCCCTTCATTTGAGGAATTGAATTGCATGTAGAGTAATTGTTGTGATTGATCTTTGTCACCACAGTCTGAGCTGTTGGGACGATTGAATTATTTTTTCTTCCTAAACGCTAGGTTATGAAATAAATTGTCTTTAGGATTCAACATTTTTGATTTCTGTACGAAATGACGGCACACATCAACCTCTCGAGTCCCTCTGTTTTACACAGTTCATTTTCACTTTGCGTCTCGATGAAGCCCGGTGGGTCTTGATGGATCCTGATGGATCACGACATGGTGTTGTAAGGGTCATGTTCAAACATGCAGACAAACTAGTTTGTTCACTTCTATTCCATTACTATCCTTTATTGAACTGTTCTCAGTAGTTTAAGTGGCTTTTAATGAAGTAACATTACACAGTTGGATTTACAGTGCATAAAAGCCACTGCCTAATTATGAAATTATATTCAAATGCATTTTCATCACTAAAATCAATGACAGCAGTTGCATGAACTTGTGGTCCTGTGGTCTACATCCAACAAATTACCAAACTCAATACTGCAAACTCAGATTTAGATAAAAGCTGAGACCTCGGTGCGTCCATAAGCACATACTGTACTGTATGGGATGTGACCCTCATGCCAGGTCAACATTCATACAGTATAATTCCCTTTGAGCTGAAGTCATTGTAGATAAGCTAACGTGGTTTTGACCATTGGCTCGGATTAGCACACAATTCTATCAATAACATTTGTTCACCTTTTCAACCAAAATCAATAGCCTTTGAGAGCAACTGTGATGTTAGATATACAGCTATTGAAGTTATTACAGAAGGTCAGGGTGCACAGTTATATTTTTATGATATTAGCTCATATTTGTTCAAAGACTGTAGTTTTAAAAGGAGACATTTTACAAGATTTGTTTTAGATGTAAAATAAGTCTTTGGGGTCCCCAGAGTACGTTTTAGCTCAAAATATCCCATAGATAATTTATTATAGCACGTTAAAATTGCCACTTTGTAGGTTTGTCCCCTTATAGTTATGCAAACACTGATCACCATAATGGTTGTTTGTTGACATTGAAACTCAGTTGTGCTCTCTCTCTCTCTCTCTCTCTCTCTCAAAAGTCAGATTTTCATGACATGTCCACTTTAAGTGACTGATATGAGAGAGATGTACAGTATTAGTATTGGTGCATCCTTTAAAAATATCTTTTACATACTCATAATGGTGTGTGCACTCTTAAAGCTTGTCCAGATGTTTGATTATTACTTCATTTGCTTAGCATCATTATTGCTCATAGTTGAGGAATGTAAAGTTTAATATCTGAAATTATATGTTTTTAGGAGCGAACACATTTTTTGCCTGGACGACGATAAAACCACAGATAAACACCTCACATTGGCTTTAGAAAATGTTAAGGCATTTGTACAACCTTGATTTCTTTCTCCTCACAGCTGCAGTTTGCTCTGTAAATTTTTTTTTGTCATTATCTTTACACTTTCTCTGTCAAAAGCACAGTCGTTTAGACAGTAATTGCTTTTACGTGGGACTGCGAGGTGATTTCAGCATTTATCGGAGCAGGTTGGCGATCATGTGAATCAGAAATGTGTTTTTACACATGAGATCTAAAATGACCTGCTCTTTTTTATAATCACCGGGGCCGTGTGGCAATTTCATTCCCATTAAATTCTGCATCTCCGAGTTTACAAGGTTAAAATTGGCCCGAAATTAGTTTCTTTGACTACTGTTATTGCTATGTTAATGTCTGTCTAGATAAAGCATCTTTCAGTTCAATTTATTTAGTATTTTAAATAAATGTAAAGTTTTGCATTGCATTGATTATTAAGTCTAGGAAGATTTTGGCATTATCATACTTTACAGATGTAACCGGTTTACATCAGCAGTGTTTCTGCTGAGATGATGATATCTCCATGTCAGTCCTCAGCTGTTGTTGTACACTAGGATTGGCTGGGTTGGCATTTAAACAGGTTGTGAAATTGTCTTACTTTTCTGCTCTAAAAAACACTTGAGTGTGTTGCACTTAATAGGAAAGGTCAGTGTAGCATAGAATTACATCTAATGGGCAGCGGTAATGAGGTTGCCTTTTATAGCACTCTGGGTGCTTTAAATGATTTTATATGCGTGTGCCTAAGATGAATATTATATTTTATACCACTAGGTTGATTGTGATTGGCTGAGACATGTTCCACAGATATGTACTAGAAGCACTAGCCTACCGCAACACGTTTTCGTTCAGAACACGTGAACCAGCTGAAACGGACAAGGAGATCAGTGATTACAACGGCTACCGTAGTTGCAACACGCATTTGAAAAAGCGAGGCGCTAGAGAGCACTATTTGTTTGAATGCAAAATACAATTTCACCAATAGATGGGGGTAAATCCTACTTATTGTCCATTTAAAATAACCACTAGAGCAATGGCTGTGGTAACCGTGGTATAAAAGGAATAATTGACTCCGGTCCTTTGAATTTAATTCAACGCCCTGTAGTCAATTATTTCTTACATAGGGACTTTGTTACACACATAATGAATTAATTCATATATATAGGCTATATATATATATATATGTGTGTATAACATTATGACCACCTGCCTAATATTGTGTTGGTCCCCCTTTTGCCACCAAATCAGCACTGACTCGTTGAGGCATGGACTCTTCTACATCTTTCTATCAGCATTCACTTTTTTTCAGCATGTTCAGCTACAGTAGCTCATCTTTTAGATTGGACAACTTGGGCCAGCCTTTCGCTCCCCACGTGCATCAATGAACCTTGGCCGCCCATGACCCTGTCGCCAGTTTACAGATTTTCCTTTCTTTTACCACTTTTGATAGATACTGACTGCTGCAGACCGGGAAAACCCCACAAGAGCTGTGGTTTTGGAGACTTTGAGGACAAGTTAAGTTGATGTGTTGTGTTGATGTGATATAAACCTAACCATAAAACCATGTTTGCCAATCAGAAGCCATTGTACAGACAATGGCTAAAGCAATGGATATTGTGACACACCGTCTGACGTCAATCAAAGGATGTAACAGCGCGCACTTCAAATTCACAAAGTTCGAAATCTCCAGTTTTACATCTACACGACAACAATGCAACCGTAGTTTCTGAAAATCTTATCCCTGGGAGGTGTTTTCCAAAAGGTTCAATTTCAGTGACCTGATACCATTTGTATGTGGATGAACGTCCAAACCGCATAAATACTCGTGTTCGTGTGTACAGGGCCTAAGGGGTGTTGTAGTTGTTTCCTTTGAGATTGCTAGGTGTGTGCTAACTCCTTTTAGTTTAAAAATCCAAATGTATGTTAATTTGGCTCAGGTCTGTGGGATTTTTTGGTTGTTTTATGGTCTGCCAGGTAAAGTAACCACACGGCACTCCTTTACCCAACCTCTCTGCATGAAATAAAATGTCATGCATGTGTGTACACACCAGTTAGATTACTGGTTTGTTCAAATCCCAACTCTTATGTTAGTCCAGTCCTTATAGTGATGCTTTTTTAGTTTTAGTCATAGTTCTCCTCATCTGCATTTATGGCAAGACATTTTACTTGTAGCTTTACGTGGTCATTTTAGTCTTTTGCCCTACCGATAACATTTTGAGAAAGCAACAGACCGTCTTCTGTGGATGTTTATGAGCAGAGACATGAATGCCACCGCTTGAGGTGATCTTAGTCACATTCTTACTTGGACGAGGATTATTTCGCTTCTGTAATTCAAACCGGCGCCACGGAAGAGAATCGGCTACAAAGACTTAATTTGTCACGCTTTATCCTTTAATCGAACCCGAAATCTTTTTTTTTCCTGCGTCTGCGCTCAGCGTAATTCAATACTAATTGCTTACACCGCTGTGCAATTTATTTGCTGTCAAACTGTGGCTGCCGGTCACAGCAAAAACATGAGTTTACTCCTGTGTCAAAAGATTACACCATTCATCTGATACAGCACACCAGCACATTGCCCTATATTCACATCTGTGTTGTGAGACCCAGATACTTGGCCTCCTTTGAAACACCTTGGGAGCTTTCACAATGTTTGGTAGGGCTCCAAGTGAATAGCCAAACACAGTAATTGTACAAATAGCTGATTGCGATGCATTTAGACGCATAGTGCGACAAGATCAGATGCATTAAAGAGATGTTTAGTTTAATTAGCAAATAACACGTTTGGATGAGCGAGAGTGGAGTCGCAACCCAACGCAAGTGAGCACCCTACAGCTGGTCTCTGATGTTTTACTAACTATGAGTTTGCTATACCGCGGTAACAGCAGCGCATGACAGGTCAAGCCGGTTGTACTTACAGGAGACCCATTTGTATGGGTATTTAAGTGGTTAAAATAAGTCGTTCCCTTCCTCTCGCCAAGCCAAAAATGGCCTTTATTATGGGTTTGCATGCAAATGCCATATGCAAATCCAGGTTCATTAGATCTTCCCAGAATCCTTCAGTGACAGTTCCTCTCACAGTGTTGCTTTTTCATGACCTCATTTCTGCTGGGGGGAAAAGTGGGTCAACTTGCACCTTGTCTATTTCCAGCCTCGGATAAACTCACACGAACGCTAACAAATAGCAGTCAGCGCACAGAAAATGAATTGACATTTTGAGGTACCAGAAATCAAATTTACATTTCACATTTATCAACATTCACATTTGTGCATTAGCAGTGCAAAATGTCATGATCCCAAGAAATGAAAGTACTGATGAAATAATAATAAATTGGATAAAAACATCTGTCAAATGTTTAAATGTACATCAATAAACGGGTGTAAAATAGTAGACTATATTGGACCGGTGCACTTTTAAAGTAGCATAAATGATTTAGGCAATATTGAATTTATACAGTAAAGTAGGGATGCACCGAAAGGAAAATTCTGGGCCAAAGTCAAATAAAATGAAAACTAAGCCGAATACTGAACAAGTATGTTGTTCAAACATGTTTTTTTATTTCATTTTCATAATTATTAAGCCAATTTTCTACCTAGTTACATTTTTGGAATTTCCTTTTTACTATATTTACTTCATATATTTAACAATGACTTTTTTGACATTTCGGCGACATTATAGGGCCTTTTTACACCAAGTAACTTCATCTATTAAAACTGTTAAGTTTTGCCAACTTAAAATTAATACATTAACTCAATTGGTTTCCTCACTTTAAGTAAACTCAACTTATTACATTATATAATGCATTGCATAAGTTACATTTTCGAAAATTTCCTTTTATTTATTTCACATTATTTAACAATGACATTTTTTTAACATTACAGCCAACATTATAAGGCCTTTTTATATCGGGTCACTTCATTGGTCGGAAAGCTGATTTGTTAAAACATTGTCCATTTACGTTTGGCCACGTAAATCAGTCTTATATTTTCCTGCACAAAATGCAATTACATATTCATTTCTCCAACTTATGAAACTTGCAACGATGCTTAAGCACAGAGTATAGTTTATTTTTTAAGTGTACGTGAACGTACGTGCATGGTCGAACACTGCTGATGCATTTCGTCGTTAATCTTTTAATTTATAAGGAGTCTCTCACTCTCCCTGCTTTTGCATTTAGCAGGATTATAATCGCCACTGTGTTTTTCTCATACGCTGCATGTTGTTCAGGATGTCTTGATTTTAAATGATAAATGAAACTTATGCGCACCTCTCACTCTGCATTGGTTGCTATTTGATCGCATATTCAAAGGTCTCATTGTTCAATAAAATGTATTCAGTCTTCACTTTTTAGCTGAACACCGAAAATTAGTTTTTGCTATTTTCGGCCTAATAATTTCAGGTGGCGAAAATTTGGTTCATCCCTACAGTGAAGACTATCCAATATTATTTTACATTTAACTACTTAATTTAGATTCTGTACTGTACCTGAAAACTAAAAAAAAACTAAAGACCAACTTGAAAAACATGAAACGCACTGTTCATTTCATTTTTAATGAAGCAAGCTCCTGTGAGTCAGCTTAACCTTTCGCTCATTCAGTTTAATGTACAGAGTCGATTAGATGAGGAGTGTAAACACTGTGGCTCTGTGGGGCTTTCACTTGGTTCTGTGTGTTTATTTTTGCCGTCTGGTTTGGTGCTGCAGTGCATAACTTCACCTTAAGCAAAACAAACGTTCAGCTTGCCTTGCCATTGTTATGAAGGTAATTTTATTTTTATTCGACCCCTGAGATCTCGGCTCTGTTTTCTCCGCGTCGCTCTGATGTATTGAATTGCTTTCGCGCACAGAATCCCACTGCAGTTTCTACCTTGACATGTTTTCCCGATTTTTCACTCTGAGTATTTTCTCGGAGAGGAAAAACACGCCGCAACACAGTAATCCTGTCAGGTTCACCTTTAAACAAGGCACAGACTCGCACATCATCTCCAGTGTCGGCCCTCAAAGCGCCGGTGCTTCAGTGCTGATATCTGTTTGTTGTTCATCGTAAAAAAAACAGACTGAGATCGTATTCACCTTGATTTGTATCATTGTGCATGAAACACGTTTATTAAGCACATCGCCGGCTGTGCCGTACCCATCTGAGTAGACTTTCATCCATTGCACCTAAAGAGATGCGAAGACAGGACAGATGCTTTAGATCTGATGTTGTATTTGAGATTCATTGAACGTTTGTACTGTTTGCTAGTCATAGTCATTTTATAAATTGCATTGAGGATGCACGTTCATGACATAAACGATGTTGGTACATTACATTTTCAGGACACCCTTCACTGTACTCAGACAGACAAGGTAAAGGCAATAAAACTGTAATAAAATGGAGTCCTTACCGTGATACAGACCCCACACCTCTGATAAGTATTTACCAGAAGCGGACTTCAAGGTTTGATTAGATTTGTTTGTGAAAGCGATGGACAATTTCTGCGCCGGTCAGTTCCAGCAAAAAACAATTTACACCGCAGATGGATCTCCGACATTCGATTTACACAGAGCGATCGGTAAGCTAGAGGAAAGATTAAAGTGAAATCAAGTTGACAACTTCAACCGATTGTAACGCTTCAGCGTCCGTCACCCTGAATCGCCGGGCACAGACAAATGCGTAATGAGTGCTTTAAAGGTTAATGAAGGGGGTTTGTGCTCCGGGCACAAACATTATCTGACTTTGAGTATTAGAGAGAAGCTTAGATGAATCTAATGAAGAGGAGAGTCATTAAGCGATAAGCTCGTGCTGTGCTCTCTCCGCTCGACAGACGTGATAGCGGGGGCCGTGATGGACGATTGCTCTGCGCTTTGTTTGTTTGATTTCCCAGGGCCGCAGCTTTGGTGTCTCTCCGCTCGAGGGTGGGTGGGTGTATATCAAACTCTCCTACTCGCATGCACACAGGTCACGCTACTTTCCAGCTCTCCAATTCATTTTCCACGCGAGATGGCCGCCCATCATTTCGGTATTTGGAGTGTTTGTCATACGGCTGTGTTTATTATGCGACAGCCTTGAGCCGTTTGGTAAATGCTGCCCTAATATAGTCGCTATTCGGTCATCAACATCTAAGATTGTGTAGCCTGCGGCGACCCGGCTTCTTCTGAAGAGAGAATAAAAGTCAGGTGAAGTACCTGAGCCTTCATTGTCAATGCATGGCTAATTAGGATCGGCTGGGAAGGTATTGTGTAGATTGAAACACAAGGGTTCGCTCATCAGTATGTGCTGTAATAAAGATTTTAATGAGCTTCCTGGCACTGCATCATTGCTGATTGGTTGTAGACTGCACAGTGTCGTTTTTGTACTTCGACTTTTCATATTGCATAGAAGAAAATGACTACATATACGTGAAAAATACATAAATATTAAGTATTAACTTAAATATTTAAGTTAGATGAATATTTTTTTACACAATCAACACATCTCTGCTAATACTTAAAGTTTGTTTGTGGGACCTACAATTAGCGTACAATTACATCGATAATGACAGGAGTGTGCAATTGTAACAAACAATTTTGTTTGTTGTAACACCTGCTAGAAAATTTAGTTTGAACACAAATAATTCAATCAAATTCTGTCTATATACTAAAGGTAGATATTGTTTATATATCTGCCTTTAATAGATAGATATCCACACATTCATCCATCCATGATCCTTCATCTAATCAACATTGGCTTTTGCATCAATGCATAGAAATATATTTTTTGAAAGGGTTGAACAATTAAAAGTAGCAGTGTTACAATTAACCCCGCGTTAGTTTGTGTCCCGCTTACCCCAACTTTAAGGAGCCCCAGTGACAGCTTGGGACCATTTGTTGACCATTTTTTCTGACAGTACACCAAGTATTGTTTTCAAAGAAAGCTAACAAAGTTTGCTTATATATATTGGCCAAAAAATTTTATTTTTAGAATGCTGAACTGCATTTAGATATCTCAAAAATGAATGAGTATTATAAATATCATCCAGTTCGAAAAGTCTCGAATCTGACCCCAAACCCAAGCGACAATGGTTAAAAAAACAGAAACAAGAGAAACCAATACATAAAACGACCTGAAAAAGTTGCGCTGTATAAGTGAACAGAAAGGACTGGCGTATCATATGCACGCAAAATTCAGGGTTCCCACGGGTCCTTGAAAGTTTGTGAATCTGGGGGGAAAAAATTCAAGGCCCTGGGAAGTTTTTGAAAATATACATGCATAGATACAGGTCATTGAAAGTGCTTGAATCTATTTTATGCAAGTTTTCTGGGGAAAAAAATCCATATTATTTCCTTTGTAGTGTAGGATAATATCATAAAAAGCACCTTTACCCCTGGAGGCATCCCTAAAGTATCCCCGCAGTGACGCAGCGCGAGTTCCCTCCAAAGGGAACTGTAACAATGTATCTTAAAAGGTAACACGATGTAACCTTGCTCTCACTTGAAATGTGTCCACACATTTAGACCTTGAATTTGAGGGTATTGGACCTGGAAGTCCTTGAAAGGTCCTTGGATTTGAAGTTAACTAACCTGAAAATTGGAATTCTGTGTATGTATTGCACAACTTGTCACACTGCATGCTATTTATACGCATTTCATGAGAATGGGTTGCTTCATCACATGCATTTTTTGCCCAAACCGCTTCAGGTTAGTTCACATGCTCCAACACCAAATTTCCATATTTTTTTGTTACATCATTATGTTGGTGAACATATTTGTGTTTCATTGTAAAAACCACACAAGCAGAGGAAAGTTCAAAATGTTAATATTTGTTAGTGTTTGTTGGTACATAAACCAGCCCATAGACTGTATTGTATTTTCTCACTTATTAACAAAAAGATTTTTAGTAACTCGAGGGAATCGATTAGATTCACTTCTGACATGAAATAATAATTCGTGTGCAAGTCTGTTCAAGAGAAATATAATTTACATGGCAGATGAAACTCTGTCATTCGATTAAACTCACCGATGGGTGAGCAGGCGAGAGATTGGAGTCGAATCAACCTGGAGCTGTGCCGTGTGATTTCATTTTTATGTGTAAACAGGATGGGAAGGGCAAAAATTGCTTTCATAATTGTACTCGAAATATCCTTGTGTCAGTCTCACACGGGAACAGTCACCTTTATATAGCTCTTTATTCAATACAAATTGTTTCACAGCCTTACAATGCAGCTTCACAGCAATAAACAGAAAGAAAATGATCAATATTCAGTTCAATAACAACATTGACGGCACAAAATTTGTAAGTCATGAAACCAAGTTGAATCGTGTGTGTGTGCGTGTGCGTGCGTGTGTGTGTGCATATGAGCTCACCAGCGCTGCCATTCAGCTCCCCAGTCAACCCAGCTGTACATCTGCGCCACCTGATCCTGTGAACAACAACTCTCACTGTTGACCCACAAACGCCAGGCATTGGTTAAACCCCCCGGGGGAAGACATTCTCACCTGCAGCACTCTGCTTATTTGCCGACTTTTATTATAGACGACTTATGGGGTATGTACCAGTATATTGGTCTCGATTGGTCGGCCGCCGTGGGAATAAAGACTTGAGCTGCCGGTACAGACAGAAATAATAACATGCTATAAATTGGCACATTAATAAAGCATTGGATGAATATTGGAATATTGGAAGCACAAAAAGTCATGGGTTTAAACCCAGGGAACACATGTTGATCAAATGCACATCTTGTAATAGACTGTAAGTTGCTTTGGATGAAAGCGTCTGCCAAATGCATAAATGTAAATGTCATGTAGTCTTTTATAATGGGTGATTTTTAAGGAGTGTTTAAGGAATTTGTGATTGGAGTAAACTCTGAAATTCCCACTTGAAATCAAACAATGCAGTTTATTGAAAAAAGGTATGTTGTTACAAAAGATACTGTAGATATAACAAGATATTGCAAGACAATGCAATGCTTAACTCATTCCCCGCCAGCCATTTTTTGAAAAGTTCACAAACGTTTCACAAAATGCCTTCCAGAAAAACATTCTTCTATAAATATATAAAGATACAAATATATCAAATTAAAGAACAGACCCTCTGCTTTCAAACAAACACACAAATAAACAAACAAAACAGGTAAAAACGTTTCATCCTATCTATATTTTTTCTCAGCTTATAAAGTAATTCTGCTTATCAATTTTCTTTTAAAATATTTTTTAGCAAAAAGCTGAAATAATTAAATTTTTGTGAAGGAATTTTGTTAGAGATCAGATTTAGAACGATTATCAAAACATACATGGAGTTCAAAATTAGTAAATAACGTTTCATAAATTGGGTAAGCGCCCATCTGGTGGATAATTGCAGTATTCCAGATAAACATAAAAATTAATCAAGAACACGTTTTTTTTTCTGAGGGGCAACCTTCAGATCTCTCTGATGAAGCCAGTACGGCAGTGACTTAAACTGCAATTAATCGACTGGCCACTAGAGGCAGGCTCCAAAAGGAGTTAATTCCCATAGACCTACATGTTGGCCTCCAAATGGCCAAACAGTAAAAAAAGTGTTTACAGCCTGATACAAAATTTGTTTTTGGTCTGTATAGCTCATTACAAGTGTGAGGGGGTGAATGTTTTTGTAAATCATCCATAAAATTCCTTAAAATTCTGCATAATTAAGGGTGTGGACACTTGAGTGACGGTTGAACAGCCACTGCCCTCACTGGAGTCGAGCTAGGTGGGGATAGTTTCATCAATCAGACACCTCAGCTTCACCCACGTCCCGCCTTTTTTCCCATTTTCGGATATCTGTGAGCGATGCATGGCGCGGCCAAAATGGTGACGGCAGGCACCGCCTACTTTGAGCTTCAAAAACGATCTTCAGAAACCTATGGGTGACGTCACGGACACTACGTCCATCTTTTTATACAGTCTATTGTTTTTTTAGGCAAATAATCTTCTCTGGCGGGGTCAATGGCGGGGAAAGAGTTAATATTGCCACTGTGGCACTACAAACAACCTTTTTGAGCAACAAGGTTCTGTTGATAAAGGTTCTTGGACAAAGACCATCTTTGTAACCTTTATTTTTAATAGCATGAAATCTACATTTTGTGAGGTGGGTGATAAAACGGACAAAAAATCTCTTAGACTTGCTTTGAGGGTCATGTATCTACAGACCAGCAAAGCTGGGCTTCCATCGAAATCTTTTCAAAATTCACAAAAATGTAAGAAAAACTGGGTGCGTTTCCATCAAGTTGTACGAGCGAAGTGGTATTGGTTTAGGTAAATAAGGCACACTTGAAAATGGAGACAGGACTGCATTTAGTTACGATTTGGCAAGTTATAAATTTACTAGCAGTGCAGGTTGTAATAGCCAAACTGAATGCTGTGCACAGAAAAATAAATGCTGAATTTTGATGTAGCAAAAGCAATTTTTGATGACGACGTCGAGCCCCGTATACGGTAAAGACAACGGCAGCGGAAACAGCTAGATGGTCAGTCTCGTGGGTTCACTCTTCGCTACATCAGAATTTATTTGGCAAATGCGTTTCCATCTCACATTATTCGCATTTAGGCTTTTTCAAAGTCAAAAATCACCTCAATCGAGCGTAAAAATGTTTTGGCAAATTATTGGATTTTGATTCGTTTCCATCACTCATTTCTTATGCAATACTTTAAAAATCAGTGTGATTGAAACCCATCTAATATCACAGAGACCTGAGTGTGGATACTCGCCTAGCAACACCTTAGCAACTGCGTAAAAATACTCTGGCAACACCTGAGCGATGTGTTGGTGCATAACCAGGAACAAAATGTTCGAGATGAATCCAAACAGCGCACGTGGCCTCTTGGTCTCCAGTTGCGGCATGCGTTTTGTTCCTGAGCTGCTTGAAGGTGCGTTCAGGGGAGACGCTGATGACAGCTTTTGTAATTGAATGCTTACAGGTCACAGACCATTACAAACGAGAGCTCCCCTCCCACAGCAGAGTCTTCCTGACAGCCCTACACCCAAAAATAGCCCAGTCCAGCTGAGTCTGCCCAAGTGGCTTGTCTTGTACGATAGCGTGGAATTGAGAAATCACGCCAGGGATCTGTGCGCGTATGTGTGAGGTTTAACTAATTCAATAGATGTTTCTTACCCGCCAGAATTTTACATTTTATAGGAAGACTTATCTGTGTCATTTGTTTGTATTCATGTTGGTTATGATGAAAATATTACACCCAGAGAATTGCAATATACATGCAAGTCAAGCCGACGGAGTGATTTATGGGTTGTGCAAATGCGATTTGTGTCTCTATTTCTGCCTTTTGAAATCTAAGTTTGATTATGTGGGAAAATAATTATGCTTATCAAATAAGTTTTGATGTTTTTAAGTCAGCAGGACCTTTTATTTATATTCAGGACTTTTTTTGTGTGTCAACACACAATTCTGTAAAAAATTGTTAAAGCTTTTATCCCTTCAAACAACCATCATTTGCTATATATTTTGATCTTTAACAGCAGTCGCACAAACTCACTTTGCATTTTGTCTCTATTACTTCTCATACCTTTGCTTCTGACATTTGAGTTTTATTATTGGAAAAATGATCAATCAGTGATCATCTCCCGCTCTGGAAGCTGTTGGCTTTTGTTGAATCACTTGACATTAACAAGACAGGTGATCCTGTTATACCTTCAGTCTCGATCTTATTCTCACTTTGGCTGCGATGGGACTTGAAGTACACACAGATGCGCCAGACGTGTGCACACACACACAAACATTTATTGGAATTAAAGAGCTTTTGTGCCATTTTAGTGGATGGTGTGAAGTGTGTGTGTGTATATTAAAAAATAATCTTCAAGTATGTGTTTGTGTGCTTGTATAGTAATTGGAAATAATCCCCTGCATTTACACCAGCGGCTTCCATTTCTCATGTAGACATTAATGTCTTTCATTGGTTTTGTGACTCGTAGTCTATTCTTGCATTGGTGGCGCTTAATTCGGTGGCTTAATAGATTTTGTTTGACTCTAGGCAACCTGGAATGTGTTTTCAACCGTATATATCTGTTCTGAGGTCTGATCCAAAATAATGTTTATATAAAAGACTCTCTACTTCTCCTTCGGTCTCCATTTTCTGCTCTGTTCTCTCCTGTTTGCTCTAAACCTGCACTGATGTGAGCCACTGATCGCATTGATTGTGTTTTTCAAAATAAATTCGCTGGTGCAAAACGCTGTTATTTCATGATGTGAGAGGCTGACTGTGAAAGGCCATTATTACCCACCTACACTGAAGTAGAAAACAGCCAATAGAAGATGCAGCGTTTTTTCAGTGGTGATACCCTTACTGTATGATAACCACTGCAGGTGTATACTGAATGTTTTATAATTGCAATTTACAATATTAACATTTGCATATGTGTGCACTTGCAGTTTTAACACAAATGCAAAAATGCACAGCAAAAAAATCTATATTTTTGTATTCCAGTAAAAACAGTTTAATTTACCTGAAATAATATAGCATAAAATATAAAGGCTTTGTTTTCAGCAATGTCTATGGCCTTGTGCACACGTATTTTCAAAGCCGTAACTTTTTCTATGCAGTTTGGCCGTTCGGCCACATGCAACGCAAACACATTATTAAAGGGCAACTATGGATTCACGTTTTTACATTTCCTTTGGTGTGTAACCGTGGGTTCACACCAGCTGCGTTTGAGGCGTCAAAATCGCGTCTACCGCGCCTAGTTTGCCGCTTGAACAGTTTGAGTTTATTCGCTTCATTTGCACGTTAAATTCTGGTCATCAAGACATTCGCGCGGAAATTCGTGTCATGGGAGGGGCTTTTTGCGACTCCACTCACTTCCTGTAATCATGTCACTACTAGAGCAAGCTCCTGATTGGTTAACATGACAAAGTTCAAATTTTTCAACTCGCGTGTTTGCCGCGGCAACGCTCAATTCGCGCCATTCGCGCAAAGTAGGTGCGCGAATGAGGCGGAATCGTGTCTGCTGTGTCGCGGTAAACGCCTTATTCGCGCCGCGAGATCTCCAGACGCGCGTCAACACGTCTTTACATTGACTTAACATTGAAATCACTCGCGCTTGACGCCTCTACCATGGCTGGTCTAACGCAGCATAAGTGTTTATTAGTACATATTGACGATATGCAAAACATACAAACCCCAAGGTAAACGTAAATCTGTTTTCTTGGACTACAACAAACACACGGATTGTAGTTAATAAGTTAACTCCTGTTAGCATTGCATTGCGAGCGAATCTTTCAAACATGGTAAGGATTGGTAACAGGGGCAACGTACCGATTAGCTGGCCAATCAGGGACACAGCGTTTTTCAGATCGATGAGTTTTGTACAAAATCAATGCGTTTGAGGAAGGCAGGATATCTGGAGCTACAAAAATGTATAGTATGTTGAAAATAATGTCTTCTTAAACTATTTTAGAAATTTTAGAAACTCCGGTAGCATCGTTGTTGTGTAGCAAGTTTTTGGCTTGTGATGTCGTTGTTCGTGCCGAGGCGAAACTCTGCAATGGCTTCTGATTGGCCAACATGGCTTTACGGTTAGGGATGTATCGCCATCTGTAGGTTTGGCATGCTCTTCACAGCGCTTTATACTGGGTTTTTATGTGTTCATGTGGATGCAGAAGAGGCAAAAACTCAAACCTGTGTCTGTGTGGACTAGGCCTATGTAGATGTTTAGATCTTTCTACTAGAAAACAAGAGAAATCTATTCATCAAAAACATTTTTGTGCAGTCGAGTAAATATTATGTCAGCCACTACCCTCGGTGTTCGTAGATGAGCATGTGTGCCCAGATACCCGTCTGCATGAGTGAGAGAGAGGGTATGTTCTATCATCCAGTAAACTCCCACCGCTCTGAGCTGTTGTACCCTCCTCCTACGAGAGAGAGAGCGAGCGAGAGAGCGAGGGAGTCACGCTACAGCCAAGAGAGGAGAGAAGAGGAGACGGCTAGAAGAGAAGGATCAGAGGAGGAAGACGCACACGCTCTCGTTTCATCCTCTCGCCAGGTGGACCGATCTGTGTTTTTACTCCTTCATCTTCTCATTTGGCCGTTCTTTGCTTTTCTCCCTCGAGCGGAGGACAGTTTTGGGTGCGAGGGCAGCAGGAGGCCAGGATGGTCAACAACTTGACCGAATGCGAAGAGGCAGAGGGGGCCGCCAACAGCCAGGGTGAGTGAAGGAATCTCTGGCGTTTACACACGCTGTCATTGTCATTCACCAGCACCCAACACTCAAACACACAAACACTCGTGCGGGCAGGGGAGTGGACCGTGCGAATGAAATGAGGGTATGGGGTTCTGTTGGCCACGACAGGTCCTCTCCTGTCTCGCTGCATGGCTGCTGTGAGTGGAATAGTAATGGGCTACATTAGTTGTGTGTGTTGATGAATAAACTCACACCGTGTGCATTTGTAAGGAAAATCTCGCTCTACAACTACTGTTGGATAAAGATGATGTCACACAGTTTTACCTTTGCTGTGCCTCTAGTTGGATGCATGTTTTTTTGACGTTGATTTGTAAATGTTTCTTTGAGGGCGTCAAGGTTCATGTCCGGTAATGTTCAGTGATGTGGGAAAATACTTCGCATCAGTCCCATCCCTGTCACCATAGCAATAGTGGTTCCTTACTCGGAGGATGCCAAAGCCAAGCAAAGATTAATCTTCACCTGACAGCGCTGGATATTTTAATTACATTTACATTCTCTCAGTCATTGCTGGATCTGATTATTTAATCAGCATATCAGGGGATTTCTTTGATCTTTGAGGGAGTTTTTCCACACGCTACATATATTACGTTTATCTAATCAGATTTAGTCATTACTGTGTTGTTTCTTATGTTTCTTTGGTTGGTTGTTGGGTAGGATTGAGTTATTGTTTACATTTGGAGTAGAGGTCCAAAGGTTTGGACTTTTGTCTAATTTATTGTGCCATGAAGTCAAATGCGAGGTCAGATGCAGGCGGGTATCTTGAGTGCTGATCTGTCGCTGTCCGTGGTGCTGAATCTTCAGGGCTTTAGGGTTGCTGTGACTGTTGCTGTCCGTGGTGCTGATTTATAATTTTCATTACATTCGTAACGGATTATCGAGAGATTTAAGCAAGCATCTCACTGTCCCGCTACACTAAGATGAAAGGCATCCGTCCTCCATATGCGTCATCTGGCCCGGCATATTCATGAGACCTCGCTCTGTTAATTATTTGCAGAAGCGTTTATTCCGGGCGTGGGGAACAGAGAAACAGTTTATTTTTAGAGCAGTGTAAGTGCTGGAAGAATTTGTTTTAATTACGAAGCATTGTATGGATAATTATGTTTTTTAGTTAATGATATTTAGTTTTACTTTAGCAATAAGATACGCAATGCTCTGCGTTACATTATTTGTAAATGTAGTTGCTGCTAAATAGTGTATGTTAGGCAAAACACTCAGTGAAGTGATCTTAATATGTAAGTTTTTGCTCTTATTTACATAAAATTATGTAATTTCTATCTCATTACTCCTTGGAGAATAAGAGCCAAAAATGCTTGTGGTAAGACCTTTTAAAGACAGCAAATGCATTGATTAAAACATTTATACTTGCTTTAAGTTTTTTTGCTATATAAAGAGTCATTTTTAAAGTTCGCTTTGGTTTAGATAATGTAAGCATTGAAAGCAAGGCAGCTTATTAGATTTTAACATAGAACTTATGCAAGTTTCAGTATTATATAGACGGTTTCATCGAGCGCACGTGCAGTGACTCGCTAAGCGTCTGGTCTGAACTTTACTTCCGGTTTCAGTTTTTTTAATGGTCTGACTAGTTGCTGAAACTGAACTCTTAAACAAATACCTCATTGAAAATAACAAATGTTTTGGGATCCTATGTAATCTACGTGTTGTTTATTTTGTTTGCTATATAAATAAAGGACTTTGTTGTTATTTTTTCTTAGCAGAGTTTACCGGAAGTTACGTAAGGACCTAGAAAGCCGCTTGTTTATGTTGTCACTGCTGAAACCGTCTACACAGAAGCAAACAAACGTGAGATGAAGATGAACGTTTGAGTTATGATTTGGCATGTTAGTAAGCTAAAAATCGATGAAAAATATCAGGTTTGAATGATAGAAGCCAAATAGATATTTTTTTATTTGCATTATTTATTTACATTATGCTGTCTCAAACCTGTTTGATATTACCTACCCAGTCTCAAAAAATTATGTAACTATAGTCACATCATTTTTTGATTCTTTTTCGTGATACTGTCACGAATTTCTATTTTCAAACCATTTTCGCTTCGGTTTAGGGTTAGATTTGGTGTTTGCATTAGGATGTCACTTTAAGTATTGGTTTATACTATTTCTTCTGATGTATTTTTTATATTTTCTAAATTTTAAAACATTGTCCCCTGGCGTTAGGGTTATATTTGGGTTTGGGTAAGGACGTCATTTTATGTAAATCTAACCCTAAACCGAAGCGACAAAGGTAATAGGACAAAACAGTTGAGTAACCAATACGTGAAAATGACAAATAAACAGAAATTCGTGATATGATCACGAAAAAATGCGGAAATTTGTGACAGTGTCATGAAAAAGAACAAAAAATTACATGACTACAGGTATGTAACTTCGTGTGAATGGGCTGAAATTACATACCAGATTGTCAACAAATGCCAAAACTACACTAATTCTCTTGTGTGTTGTATCCAAGCATGACATGTCATTTCTATATCTTTTTAAAATGGATTGTTTCTCATTACATATGACTGATAGAGAGAGAGAGAGGGAGGAAGATTGGGGTTGTTCAGTAAGCCTGTGATTCGATGTGTCTTTCTTTACTGTCCTCTGGGTGTAAATGTCTCTATGTGTATCTGTTTTATCGTCACTTGTTCAGATTGTCTTTATCGGATGGGTAAAGCTGTCGCATTCATCTATTTCTTCCCCTCTCTCTCTCGTGTTTCCCTTCTCTGTCTTTTTCTTCCTCTGTCCTTCACTTATTCACCCAGTACAGTTGTTAACCTCTGCTAAAGATGGTTAATAATGGCTTGGTTAAGGATGAATGCAGTGGCTCTGTAAGAAGCCCCGTGAGTTTCTTGTAATATGTCGCAGGAGCCTCCGTGTTTAAAGAGATTTATGACTGCAGCTGCTATACGCAAAAGCTTTTGGACACAACTCACATTTAAAATATCTTGCCATTTTGCCTATAAATATCATTGATTAGATAAGAATATATCAAATGACATGCCATTTTTTGTGTGGCAATAGGCACCAGGTTGCCCGCACGGAGTGTGTGAGTTGCCCACCAAAGCACATTCTGTTAATAGCCTTAATTTTAATATTTATTTAATAGATATTTTTATAATAGCTTGGCTTCTTTTACATTTTAAACAATAATTAAAACATATCAACAAGTAAAATGAAATAAAATCAACAAGTATCAAAAGTTTGTCTATATAGACTATATCCAAAAAGTAGCCATCCAGATTACAAAAGGTCGGAGACCCCTGCATTAGTGAATGATGTCTTTAGGTATTGTACTGAACTTGTACTGGTTTATTGTGTTAGCCACCTGTGTGAAATTGAGCAGAACTGACTTCATACATCCACAAAAAAATCTGCTTGATGCCGGTAACCAAAATGAAATAGATAATGGCTCTGTAAAGTATAATGTTTTTTTTATTTTAACACAATGAAATTCAGACGTTTGTAAGTATGACTCAAATCTTTCTTTTATTTTTAAATTTCAATAACAAAAAGTGTTGGGTTATTTCAATCCTGGCTTGTGCAAAATATAGACTAACCCAACCACTAGGCTTAAATGACATTTATGGGAACACATTACAAAAAGGTTGCATTCAACCCAGCATTTTTAAGTGTGGACATGAGATTAGCTGGTTTAACTCAATGGACTTGATGTTTTAAGAAAAGATGTTGGTGTAGGTTGAGAGCATGTAGGAAGGATATTTTTCACTTCTCCTCTGTGTTATTGCCATAGTTACTGCTGTCGCAATAGAGCGGCGACTGCATTGCTCACCATTCAGAGCGAGATGCACGTGTGTTTGTTCAAGAGTGCAGAAGAGTTAAAGCCTAACAGAAGATTAAATAATGCATGAGAGAAATTATTCACACGAATCATCACTGAGGCAGATTTTAGTGCTTCCCTTAATCTATTCCCATACGTTTTTTTTTTCTTATAATCATACATTTTTGTATGATTCACTTCAAATTCCCATGAGATCAGACTGGATTCACAGATTATTAACCATTAAGACCAACGAGAAACCATGCTACCTGAAATCTCCCACGTTAACACAACAAACATCATAACTGTTAACTTTATGTAAGATTTATTTATTGTCATGGCTGTTTAAGAGGCATCACTCAATACAGCAACTAATAAAGACGAATCAATTGAATCTTTTCCATTGCAGGGTTATATAATACGATTCACTCTCATTATTAGAGCTGCTGGAGAAAAAGTTTCGATGCAAATGTTTTTGAACCTCTGAATGTCTCAGGGAGTCTAATTATGTTTCTTTGTTATCTTTACACCCACGTTTCTTTTTCGATCCCTTAAGCCTTAAAATCAGTCTAGTTTGTCATCAACAAAGTAAATAGAGAGACGTTTATCTGTTGGTATTGTTTCATACTATGTAAAACTATTACCAGAAGTTAGTTTAGTTAAAGAGCCTGTAAGATGCCATTTTTAAGCATCCTATCACTGTTTATAAGTCCAGCTTTAAATGCATGCAAGGTCAAAAAACACTGTAATTTTCGCAAAATATAAATGTAAAATTACCCCATTTCTCAGAGATCCCCAAACGATTTGTGTGAAGCCGTTCAACGACTCAGTCTGCCTAAACCCTACAATTCAGTAGCCTACTCTGCTCTGATTGGTCAACTGACACAGTCTCTGCACAGACCACAGATCAGTGGCACAGACCAACAATAGTGCAACATGAATTGACCTAGTGCTAACATGACTTACTGAAAAGACATTATCAACATCAATACATATCATTCATTATTAATCCAAGCAATAAAAACGACCACATACACTAACATTTTACACTCATTTAAGCATTTATGTAAGCTAACCGGGCCATAGCAAAACCGCAAGTGAGCATGCGTTAGCCGCTTGCTAACGTGATTCTCTGACAGTATATTAAGAGTTGAAAAAACAACATCAATTCACATCCTTCATCATTAGTCCAGGATATAAAATCGACGACATTAACATTTCTACACTCATTTAAGCAAGCATGTAGCTATAACTTACAGGTTGTGGTTAGGAGACACATGTTGTTCCAAATAAAGTGGGTACTGAACTGCCAAACGTCTAGTAAATCCCTCAGTGAAAAAGTAATTTTAACCACTGATTCTTCACAACCAAACATCTAGTAAATCTCTCAGTGAAAAGTAATTTTAACCACTGATTCTTCATATATCTTCATCCTTTGGTAGTGAAAACAACACAAACTGAAAACACAGCGTGATATGATGTTTACACATTAACTAGCTGTGGGCAGGTCATAGTTTTTGTTTCTTCCGCGGGCAAGGCTGTAGGCGGAGATTATTACGCAAAGTGTTGGTATTACGTGGATAAAGTCAGGCAGGAGTTTCAATCCATATGACGACTCGTTTCAGCGATTCAGAGTCGACTCACTACTTTAGAAGCCAATAACTTTATTAATCGTGCACTTTTCGTCAGGCTCTGACACTACTGTACCATGGTATAATGCTTGATATCTGCCATGCTATGTGAGTTTTAGTTAGTCAGACAGACAAATATCCTGTTTATTGTCCACCAGCTAAAAAATGTTCAACCGTCAAATCACTGTCTTCACGATCTTTCCCCAACAAGCCATTTGTCACATTGTCCACATGCCTGGTTACTAAGTTGGTTTGAATCACCAGCTCTCAGTATGATCAGTAATAGAGATGCTTTTCTTCCACTAATAATACTTTAAATAAACCGCCTCCATCATTTGTGGGTGCACATGCGCTTCCAAGAAGTGCTTGCTCTTCCTCTGACAATGAAGTACAGATCCAGCTAATGTGCATTTCCATGGTTACCCATCACTGCAGAGGTGCCCGTGGATCTTCATTCCAACCTTTTTCAGCGTTGCAACGGTTTTCCAGCGAACGCCCTCCCCTTCCCAGTCCATTTGGAAGACAGCGCAGATGGTTTTGAGTAATAATCTATAGTGCAATGGCATTTTCTCAGCGGTGGTAGAGTAATGTTGTTGTCTTGTCCATTACTGTATATCTCGGTCCCTGTATGCAGCGCTTCACGACTGCAGATGAGCGCAGAGGTGTGTGTACCATATACAATAAATCTGTGTTTGTGTTTATAGTGTTACTCATGTCCCAGTAGCATTAGGGGTGGATATATCTGTGCGCGTGTAATTGGCTGAAATAATTTGCTGGTGGGTGTGTGCACGGTGTGGCTATCACGTTTGCCTAATTGTATTTTCACATACTTTGTACTGTATCTAAGGAAACTGTGTGGAATAGAGAAAATGTGCTCAATGCATTCTCACAAGGAAACATCACAGATTGTAATTCATACTATAATTAAAAATATCTGATCATCATGGTGATGTTCTAGCTACTTGCATGTTCGGTGTCGCTCAAACATGTATCTGTAGAAAACCATTGTATGTGTGCCTCCCTCAGTGGGATCCAGAAATAGTCCATCTGAGGAGTTGTGTAATTGGTGCTGATGATGTGCTGGGATATTGCAGGAGAATTTAAGGAATTCTAGGTATCACCTGAATGTTCGGATATTAGACTTGGATCATTAAGCAAACATCTCATAACCTCTATAACCGCTCAGTGCATCTTAACAATCATAGACCAATGCTCTGGCAACTGGCCACAACATCTTAGCAAGGTGGAAAGTCTAGCACTGTGAATTTTACACCACTTAAGAGTGCAAAATTGTTGTCAAAGTCAATACACTACATCAGTTCTTTTTTTTTGGAGTCTATCTCTTTCTCTCTCAGGTGTGGTTGTTCAATGAAATGATGGTTTGAAGTTTGACAGTAAATCTCATTTGTTTGAGTGCTTACAGTGAAAACGAACGATGTGTGAATAATTCAGTGGGCAGTTTCACTGATGGGCACAGCTGCTATTTATGTCATAAAACATTACAAGTATTGAGCTATTTTTAGCATGTTTCGTGGCTTTTTCTCTTCATATGTTAACTTTATATGTTAGCTTACTCCTAAAAGTTGAAAAACAATCATTTAGCAAAAACAAAGCTAAAATAGAAATGCCTGTAGACAAAACAGGGTTGGACATTACATTGGTCAAACCGTTTCATTTTGTTCAAATATAAATTTATTACCCTATTTTGTGTCCCAGCAAGCAATAACCGTTATTTTATTGTCTAGGTTAACTATAGACCCAATATAGTTTGGTTATGGGTAACACTATAAGCCAAAAACTTGAACTTGAAGTCATATTTACCATAATAACTTGTCTGATATTTCATCATGTTATCAACAGTGATTACAAGCTGTTTGCTTCAATTTATTTATTTATTTTAATTCATTTATTCTATTTTTAGGCATTAACCATCATTTCATTGTCTATGTTAACAGACCTAATTTAAAGTGTAGTCTGGTCATGAGTAATCCACTTTAAGCCAAAATAAACTTGTGATGTGGGTTACGACGTGACGTTAATTATTTTGTGTCCATATGGTTCAATGTAAAATGTTAAATGTAAAAGGGTTAAAATTTTCAAATAAATTTGCAGATTACTTGCATACGTTCTCTTTTTTGATGACCAAGTCTAAAATTTCTGGTTTTATTTAATTTTGAAAAAATATTTAGTATGACCTGTCTGTGTCTATTGGTCTAACTAGTATTTTTTTAAATAAATATATTCATAAAAAATGTGGAAAAAAATATAATCATCTGTATTTTTGTCTTGTTTTCAGTAAAAATATCTAAAAATTCTTAAATTAAGATGCTTTTTCTTGATGAGCAAAACGACCCAAGATAAGAAAATAAGTCTAGTTTTTAGACAAAAAATATTGAATTTAGTGATTTTGTGCATAAAACATGCAAAAAAAATCTGCCAATGGGGTAAGCAAATTTTTCTTAAATTTTTCTTGAATTTAGTGTTTAAGAAATTTTTCAAGATTTTTTGCTTACCCCATTGGCAGATTTTTTGCTTGTTTTATGCACAAAGTCACTTAAATTTTAGACTTTTTTCTTGGGTCGTTTTGCTCATCAAGAAAAAGCATCTTAATTTAAGATTTTTTTTGATGACTCTTACATGTCATCAAGGTGGATAAAATATTTAATATTTATCATTCTTTGGCGCAATTGGCGGTTACACCATTTGACATTTTCAGGTTCATTCAGTCTTAAGGTTCATAAAAATGATGCTAATGCAATTTTGTTATTGCATAAAATCAACATAAACTTTTTTGATATTTTTTTAATTTCTCATCTTGCCAGTTTTTGCCACTGACCCATGTATGATATTTTATCATGTAGGCAAAGTCAGTAGTGCGTAGGAAAGTGTTTGGGTTCATTATTTATTTATGCTTATCAAACTTTCACTGACAGCTCAAATTTTGCCTTGATTTAGCTTAGACATCTGGGCTGTGTTTGGACGGCTATTAGACGTCTTTTAAGCGCAAAATTGCTCGCTGGGTTTCTTGATCAACCAATCAGAGAAAATCAAGAGATTGGTTACATAAATCTGGATTTTTTTGCCAGTGGACATTTTCATATAGATTCATGAATGAGGTCACTTGTCAACGCTGTTGACATTTATTTACATAGTATTGCATGTCAATCAAGTTGTACTTAACTCTAGAGCTAAGAACATTGCAAATATATGATGTTACAATCCCTGTATTAGAGTAACATTGAGTACACCACCCGTCTACAGTGATTATATATGTGAAGTGATTGCCTACACTTGAATATCTGAGCAGATGTGATTGTGGACCCCCGTGGGACCTCCGTCATGTTTCAAAGACTCTCTTTCCTTAACATATGTTTAAAGTAGTTAAAACATCACACTGTGTTTGTGACCTCAGGGAGAACAGTAATATTTTCTTTCTCTCTCGTGCTGTGTCATTGGTTGATTCCGACTGACAGGTGAGATGTGATTAACATTTGGAGAAGAGAAGCAGTCGCTTACTGTTTGTAAGATCCATTCCTCTGTCAAGCATCTCTATTTTCTGCGCTGAAGTCAACATTAAGGAGCATTCGTGACCAATTTCATTTGTGTAACGTGATGGATTTCTACAGAAGTTTTCATGCTGATCCAGGTTTGTTAGTGCTGGTTTGGTGCTGGTTCTGAAACAACCAGTTTTTTTACTGAATCCTGATGGGTTGTCAAAGCAATGAAGTCCTGCTGGTCCAGAAGGCAGTCGGTCCATTTAATGAACTGAAATAGAGAGTAAACATAGAGGTGTTTTTGCTGTAGGTGAGTGGTGGTTTTAAGTCGTGGGATGATCTTGTAATGCTGAAAAGACTTCATCACTTGTGGTGTTGGATTAGGACACGTTTGTTTTTTACAAGGACTTTAAACCAAGACCATAAGATTAATACTTCAACTCCGATATGCAACATTATATAATATTTAACACTGCTTATTACACGGCTCGTTGAAATGCTTGATTCTGATTGGCCAGCTGCTACATTATTCCCAGATGACAACAATTCAAAGCTAATAACACACAGTAACCTGAATGCTGCATATCATTTTGACAGGTACAGTTTAATATTACACAAAAATGAAATATAAATATGTCTTTTAATAACATACAGTATATGACATTACATTTACAAAGGATTATATCAAATAGTGTGGTCGTGACATTTAAACGTTTTATCTTATCTTAAATTTGAAGTAAATAGGTTTTCCTTCTGGAAGGTCTACGTTTGTTAAAAATTAGTTAAGAAAATATTTAAAATAAATATTTAGTTGTTCCTTACCTTACTTAAGGTAAATAGCCGTGTAATGTGCGGGATAATGTGCAGGCAATCAGCTGTCTGTAAATTATCCATCACTTTATTATGTAATAAATATTTCGACAGTATGAAGTTTCAGACTTTTCTTTTAGATATTTTTGTGTAAGCATAATAAGACTAATTCAGTGATTTTACATGCATTGTTTATTCTGCAAACCCCATTTGGATGCACACGCCGTCCCATCGCGTCACACTGATACACTGACCTGTAAATCCACTTATCCTGTAGCAGTTTGGATGCGTCCCAAATGGCTGGGAATCCCATCACAGTCTTTCAGATAAGTGATCAATTCTGCTGTTTTCTCCTGGGACTATAGCACCAGATATCTTTTCTTATTAAGCTGCCCACTCCAGAGATCAATGCGCTGTACTCAAGAGTCTAGACTGTGTGACATTACTTGTGGTGGACTGTAACTAAACACTAATGTGTAGCCCTTACTTTTACTTTTAAAGCTCCCATAACACATGTGTTTCTACGTATCTGATGTTAATCTGGAGTATCTATAGACAGTGCCGGGTTAAGCCTTTGTGAGGCCCTGGGCTAACACTGGTTTGAGGCCCCCCTAAAAGTTACTAAAAAAAGGGGATGCAAAAACGATGCACTGTCTATATTTTTTAGTAAATTTTAGTTTTTTACAGCGCATGTGCAACATTAAAACGCTAAAATTATTTAAATAAATTAAACAATATTATCAAATAATTTTACAATCAGAAATAGCCCAGAAAATAACATTTATTTAATAAAACTTACAACAAAAAGTGCTTCTTTCTGCTCTTCTTTAAATATAATTCTTCAATTAAATCATTAAAATCAAGTTGACGCAAAAGTAGGCTGAAATTATTTAAATAAATTAAACAATATTATCAAGTAATAATTTTACAATCAGAAACAGCCCAGAAAATAACATTTATTAAAGGCGGAGTCCACGATGTTTGAAAAACGCGTTGGAAAAGGAGAGGGGCCGACTACCAAAACACACTTATAGCCAATCAAATCAAATCAAATGCCGGTTTGCGTATGTGTGGGGCGGGTCTATCAACAGAAGGTCCAGATTCTATTGGGGTAGGGGCGTGTTTGTTTAGGTGATTTAAAATATCAACATTGGCTTTCAAACATCATGGACTCCGCCTTTAAATGCAACTCACAACTAAAAGTGCTTCTGTCTGTTCTTCTTTAAATATAATTCCTCAATTAAATTATTAAAATCAAGTGGACGCAAAAGTAGGCAGAAATTATTTAAATAAATTAAACAATATTATCAAGTAATAATTTTACACTCAGAAACAGCCCAGAAAATAACATTTATTAAATGCAACTCACAACTAAAAGTGCTTCTGTCTGTTCTTCTTTAAATATAATTCCTCAATTAAATTATTAAAATCAAGTGGACGCAAAAGTAGGCAGAAATTATTTAAATAAATTAAACAATATTATCAAGTAATAATTTTACAATCAGAAACAGCCCAGAAAATAACATTTATTAAATGCAACTCACAACTAAAAGTGCTTCTGTCTGTGGTTGGTTGTAAATATAATTCCTCAATTAAATTATTAAAATCAAGTTGACGCAAAAGTAGTAGAGCCCAGAATTCTCAGCCCGAGTCCGAACTTTTTAATTCTCCCCATTAGGAATCTGTTTCCGCAGATATAGTTACTGCATCGCGTATGTTTGTGAGTAGAAGTCTGTGCTGTCTGCAGTGAGGTTTTTATGAGAGCAGCACAAACTTTTTAATAGTCTATTTAATATGTAAAACTTGAATTTGAAAAAAAACTTACTGCGGAGAAGTTAATGAGATCTCTAGCGTCTCTCTTGCTACGTGACGCGACAATTATTTATTATTTCAAATCCGTTTACAAGATAAATATATATACATTGTGTTGTTTAACTGGTGAAATTATCTTGCTATATACGCTACATTCATTATGAGAAGCCTTTTCTTTTTACTGTTACACTGTAGACAGTAATATATGTATATTATATAAAACTCTATATGGTCGTGAAAGCACATTATCCATTATCTGTTGGTTCATGTTGGTCTAGTTTAATTCAGGGTAATCCTTTAATAAAATGTATAATATGTTATAAAATATTTTATTTTTTTGTAATATTCACAGCGCACATTCTCTCGGATCGTTTTAAAACATTTTAAATCATTCTGCAAAATTCCGCATAGATTTTGCAAAAGAAATCCGCAGAAATAGCAAAAAATAACTGCTTTCACAGCTTGTACAGCTGTACTCTTGCAGCAATTAAAGCAGTTCAGTTTTGTTTTAAATTGCAAAATAGTTATATTTCTTTTTTATTTACATTTTAGAGCAGTTTTTGTTTGTTAAAGTTTTTTATGATAACTATAGTGTTAGCGGCCGACAGCAAGTTGACGACATGTATGATGAATTGAGCCTCTCAAATCAACACTTCACTTGCCTATAATAACAACTATTTAAAATAAATATTTTCAGCATATCACAATGTTAGTTTAAATGTTTATTATCAACACATACTATTTTAAAAAAGCGAAGGCAGGTTGCTCTGCTGCTCGCAGTTGCAACGGGGGCAGAAATAAAAAAAATAAAAAGGGCTATATAAAACGAAACGAAATAAACATGAAACAGAATAAACATGCATGTTGCCTTATCTTACAACTTCACTTTTGCATATACATTTTTTTAATTTAAGGACTTACCACAGAAGATGGCTATTTATGTATCCATCCAACAGTTAAACTAAGAAAATTGAGATGCCAGAAGAATTGCGGCCGCGATGAGCCACAGAGACTCCCGTTTACGATATGATTTTAATGATGATTGACACAGGACTGTTTAGGTTCCTTAACCTACGTTAAAAGTGTACCCGTTAAAATATTATTAATGCAGTTAAAGAGTTTATTTTGATCATGGTTTGATCTGGATAATTCTGAAATTACTTTTCAGTCATTTGCGATGTTACAAGGTTGAACGTCTTCTTCACGTATACATGATTTGCGAGGTACATTTGCAAACGATTCATAAATAATACCTCTGTATTTTAGAAGTACTGTATACTCAAACTCTAAAGACAGCAATGTGATTGCCGATGCGCTGAGAGAGAGAGAGAGAGAGAGAGAGAGAGAGAGAGAGAGAGAGAGAGAGAGAGAGAGAGAGAGAGAGACCGCGGCGATGTGATCGATGTTATTTGAAGTCGGCTCTTAAAGGACAAAATATCCCATAAGCTATTACGTAGCTATTATACAATTTTTTTCAGAACATTCTTGCGACCCAGTGGTTGGGGGCCTCTGCTCTAGGTAGCACTTACGCATAATTACGTCAATCAAAATGTTTTTAAAAACTCAAAATAGAATTGCCTCGGAGGCCCCCTAGTGTTCGGGCCCTGGGCTGCAGCCCATGTTGCCCATTAGGATAACGCGGCCTTGTCTATAGAGTAGTATTACATCCTTCATATCTTCATAGAGTCTTTAGTTTTATCAGATTTATAAAAGACAGATTAGCTTTACCGGTTCTTTCTGATAACGTACAGAAAAATTTGGAAGGAGGAGTTACGAGCTGCGGGAGGAGCGAGTCCAAGTTATGCAACACTTCATGACCAATTTCATTTCTGTAACGTGATGGATTTCTACATGAGTTTTCTTGCTGATTCAGGTTTGTTAGTGCTGGTTTGGTCCTGGTCCTGAACCAAACAGTTTTTAATGAACTGAAATAGAGAGTAAACATTGTTTATTTCAACCATAGATGTGTTTTTGCTGTAGGTGAGTGGTGGTTTAAAGCCGTGGGATGATCTTGTAATGCTGAAGAGACTTCATCACCTGTGGTTTTGGTGTTTTGATTCATATCTCCATAGAGTCTTTAGTTTTATCAGATTTATAAAATACAGATCAGCTTTACCGATTCTTTCCGATAACGTACGAAAAAACTCTGAAGGAGTTACAAGCTGCGGGAGGAGCGAGTCACGAGTCATGCAACAATGACTGAATAACTTATGATTCACTACATCTTTATGTCATTTATATTTCCAACATAACACAGAAGTCTTACCGCATGCAACTCATGACCCGGTTGGGACTTGTCAGCCGGACTTGTAATCGGAAAAAACTTTTCACGCTTACGTGTCTGGTTTGAATTTTACCTCCGGTTTCAGTTTTTTTTAATGGTCTGACTAGTTGCTAAACTGAACTCTTGAACAAATAATTTTGTTTCATAGGTAATTTACATGTTATTTTGCTTGTTATATAAATCAATTACTTTAAAAGAACTTTGTTGTTATTTATTCTAAGCGGAGTTTACCGGAAGTTACGTGTTGACCACGAAAGCCGCTTGTTTATGTTGTTACTGCTAAAACCGTCTATACATCCTGATGTCAAGAAAAACCTTTTTGAAGGTTTTTTTTTGTTGTGTTTTGCCTTACTTCTGCTACAGTAGTAGACAAGATCTACCAACTGATCCAGAGAACATTTAATGCAATATCAAAAACAATGTTTGTATAGTTTCTTTTTTTTGGTTTAGAGTGTGCATTGCTAAATTTAAAGTGTTAACTTTATATTTTGTGGATGTATGTACTCTTCTAGTATTATAAAAGATCTTTGTAGTCCGTTTAAAGCTCACAGATCTCTGTCGTGTCACTGAAGGTTGTGGTGATGTCACAGGAGTTTCAACATCAAACAGACCCAACCTGTGGTGGACAATAATCCCTTTAGTTCTGCGAGTACGTTTGATCTCCCATCACCTCTAAATCCCAAACCATGATCACTGCGCACTCTTAAGTAAACACTGTTAGCCATACATTCATCTGAAATATTTCTTTAGAATATGATTTAAGGTATAAAAGTGCACCACACCCTGGTTATTTAATATTTTCTGGACATTATATGTGACCCTTAACCACAAAACTAGTCATAAGAGTCATTTTTTATTGAGATTTATACATCATCTAAAAGCTGAATAAATAAGCTTTTCATTGATATATGGTTTGCTAGTACAAGACAATATTTTGCCAAACTATTTGAAAAACTGGAATCTAATAAAAATGTATTATTTACAATAATAATTTTGACCATACAATATAGCCGTGCACTTATGACTAGTTTTGTGGTCTAGGGTCACATATGAGTGCACTTTAAATACCACGGTAAACAATGGTAATTTTTGGTATATGAATATGGCATTTGTCCAGTATATATACATTTTTGATGGCGTTACCACCTAATACCCGTGCCATAATACACCTCCAATACTTTTTTAAAGTTCACCTGAGATTAATTTTCAAGTGTCTCCTTTAATATTTGAGGTTTAAATAGATCAGGTTGGGTGTTCTGATCTAATCTGATCTTGTGCTGTTTCTGACCTCCACACTCCCATGGCCAGAAGCTCATTTCATGGGCTGTCATTATAAATCCCTCGATGGAAAGTGAACAAAAAGCCTCTTTGAATCACAAGCCAGGTGAGAGAGAGAGAGAGAGAGAGAGAGAGAGAGAGAGAGTTAGAAAAATAATTATATTCTGCCTTCACCTCTGTGTGTGTTGATTTAGCTGCTCAGTATGCAAACCGTCTGGTTTAGCACTGCTTAATGTCCAAGCATTACTGGAGTACATTTGTAAATGCATCATTAAGTGTTAAATAAAAAATCATTAAATGACACATTATGTCAGTTGTTATTAATTCAAAACAGTCAGCTCAGAATACAGACACAGTCAAACCATGCAAACCCCATGTCACATTTAACCTTAGATTTAAAAGATAAAATAAGGATTCAAATATTGCATGAAGAAAACATAGCCTATACAGATGTTCTTGTTGTTATGTCCTATTTTTTTCATAATTAACCACATTTTTACTTCTCATAATGTACTATACAGTATCTGACCCAGTTTTTTGTAATTCTCATCTCATAATTTCTTTGTACTATCACAACAAGAATTTGCTTTTTTGTCATTATGAATATGCATTTACATGGTGAGAGATTTGAGGATTGAATGCTCTTCTAATTTAAAGGCCTACTTAACTTTCTTTAAAAAAATCTTGATAATTTACTCACCCCCATGTCATTCAAGATGTTTTTGTCTTTCTTTGTCTTCTCTTTTGTCTTTATTTCTTCAGTCGAGAATAAATTAAGTTTTTTAAGAAAAACATTCCAGGATTTTTCTCAGTTTTAATAGATGTTATTGGACCGCGAAAGTTTGCAATTTCAACACAGCCTCAAAGGGCTCTAAATGATCCCAAATGAGGCATAGGGGTCTTATCTAGCAAAACGATTGTCATTTTTGCCAAGAAAAAATAAAAAGGAAAAGTTGAAAGGGAACCTAATTTCTTCTCGACTAAACAACGAAATACATAAATATCTTATATGACATGCGGGTGAGTAAATTGAGTTAATTTCTTTGTGGAAAATCCGTTTAACCTGTTAATGTCTCAATACAGAAATTGTCCCAAAATTCGCTTTATTTTCTTTAAGCTCACTTTTATTTCTTCTTGTTCTTTTTTATTTTGAGGTAAAATACAGTACAGTCAGTTCTTGACAGATTCACCTTTAAAACCTTGACAAGCATTAAAAAATCAGATTAGACATTTTCACATCTAAAGCCCGGGATACACTACACGATTTTTGGCTGTCCCAGGCGAAAGATTGCCATCGTGAAACAATCGTTGCGATTACTGTGATCGTTGCTCTTAATCGGTAGTTCTAGGTCGTACAGTGAGAGAGGTTCAAAGACGGCCATTTTCCCGGTTGTCTATCCATCACGATAGTTGTCTAAGATAGTTGTCTTTCCATCACAGGTACAGTAATGATCTTATAGGATGGCAAAAATCCTGTAGTGTGTCCCGGGCTTAATACACTTTTACAAAGAAAGGTTCCTAAAATATACTTTCTTGAGCTGTATGGTTTTACAAAGAACCTTAAAACGGTTATTTGTACGACAAGGCAAGTTTATTTATATGGCACATTTCATACGGTCATTAAAAGTACTTTACATAGAAATAAATCATATATGCATAAAAAAAACATTTGATTTTATAAAAAACTTCAGAGGTCCTTAATGGATAGAGATGAGGAGCCGGGACCTCCAGTACGTGTAACAAAATGACTGGATTTACATACTTGGTTACAAAGGTATTAAAATAATAATTTTAGGCATACTACATTTTAGATTTTATTGTGGGAACGTTATGCTCTTCATTTTATAGCATAGTTTTAATTTTTATTATTGACCTTTTAATGCATTTTAGTTTGATGCCTAATAGAAAATTGCATTGAAATTGTATATTTGGAGGACCCCCAGTACGGACCCCCAAGGGTTCCCAGATGGTCAGACTTATGTTCTACATAATAAAAAAGGTAAAACTTGTTAATTTTGACTAAAACAAACCCCGTTTAGTACCTTTATTGTTAACTCTGCAGTTTTATAGAGAAATGTTAGCAGCTCACACCAACTTCAGTGTGAAATCTGTGTTGCATGTTTCGAGTTTGTGATATAATTTGGCATGCGGGGTGTGTGTTTGTGTTTTCGTTTGGCAGCCCTCACCGCCTCCGACCGTCTTCTCACTCGTGAAGAGGTGTAGCCTTTGTCTCCGTGCGCAGTCAGTTGCCATGACAACGTGACTCTGCATTCCATCTCACCTGCTGTTTTTATCAATTCGCACTTTAAGTGCTCGCCCTACGTCGCTCTCTATCACTGTTTGGGTATTTTTGCGTGACATCGGCCGGATGCCAGCTCCAGTGGAATTTATAATAAATGTGACAAAGCAAATTTTAGAGATTTAAACAGAAATTCTGCTTGTGATTGGATTTAGTTTATTATTAACTGACCTCCTCGTTTAAAGTGGACACTTTGGACGTCATGCAGCGTACAGCTCATGATCTGACCCCGACTGCGATCGAGGTCTCATCGACCTCAGTGAGGTTTGTTAGTGCGAGCGTTTGCCAGTCTCAGTAATCAAAGACACTCCTGAGGCTGTATTGGCACTCCAACTCTCTTTCAAGCTATTAAAACACCCTTGATTCTTACAAGCACCCGGCGACCTCTTAAAAACCAAATGCAAGTGGTTGCATCTCTGCCAGCTGGTAAAATCATGTCAAATCGTGCTCACTTTACCTCTGATGGCTGACCTTCGAATGTTTCAGTTGTTAACATTGACCATCTGCGGTGGTCTCAGGAGCGGAGTCCCACGGCCGAGGAGGGATGTGACATTAGAGGATTAGCTACTAGGATTACCTCTCTGATTGCTTCTTTAATATGCAAGGATCCGGAAAGCTTAGGATAGTGAGAGTATAAATAAGAAGTTGGGTTTGCTAGGCTGACTATCAGTGATAATAATGAGCATGTATGGGACACGTTCACTGAGCATGTTAAGATCTGTGATCATTTATGAACTGCGTGTCACTTTGATGATGATGATGGGTGGGTCTCACGTGCACAGAAGTGCAGACCCTGCGGCGTGTGGCCGTGTGTAGTCTCGCATGTGTCAGTGTTAATGTGTGTACCTGACCCAGACCTTTGGCTCAAAAGCTGGGAATTGTGGGTATAGTTAAATAGCATATAATTTTAATAACACATACATGCTTGTTGACCTTGTTTTACATGCAAGTGTACAACACTAAAATCTTATAGACCAAAACCACAGTGTTTGTAAATTTATATCACAGTAATTGTAACAATACTAAAAAGAAATTTTTTTTTGCTGTGAATGCAAAGGAATTAGGTTGAAATTCCTATGTTTTGATTATATAGCAAATTAAATATTTAAATATTTAAATAAATGCAAGTTAAACATTTAAATAAATAAAATGTTATGCATCTTTAAATTATGAAAATGCATGGTTGCATTTTTATTTTATGTAAATCTGTACATATGATTGCATGAGAGAGAGAAAGAGAGAGAGATGGATTGTGCGATTGCCAGATCTTCTCAATACTTGCAAACGTCACTGTGCAAAGTAGGTCAGACTGTGAGCTTCCATGGTGAAATACTGTGGTACAGAATCTGTGCTGTGCCGTCTTAATACGACTTATTTCTTTCTAGTCTGCCATTAATACTCTGCCCTTATTCTGTTATGGTTATGTTGCCATTTATAATGTTTGGCTGTGAATAACTACTGTAAAGTGTATACAATATATTTATACTACCTGTATTAAAAGACTAAGAAGACAAACATGATTGTCATTAACATATAATGGATTCACAAGAACAACACTAAAATGCATGTTTGATAGGGGCGTCATGCACCATATTTTTTAAGGGGACACAGTGTGCACATATATATATATATACAGTGCACTCCACAATAATTGGCACCCCTGTTTAATATGTGGTCGTGGACTTCTAAAAATTCTCCTTTTTATTTAAACAACATAGAACCCAAATGCAAAAAAAGACAAAACTCCAACCTTTGATTTAAGTACATTACTTTGGTGGTAAAGAATTTACACATTTAGAAAAAAAAAACTTGAAATCATGCGTTCCACAATTAATGGCACCCCTGATATTAATACTTTGTACAACCCCCTTTTGCCAACACGACAGCACTTAATCTCCTCCTATAACATTTCACAAGACTGGAGAACACAGAGAGAGGCCATTCTTCTTTGCACAATCTTTCTAGATCATCCAGTGTCCTGGGACCGCTCGCCCCACAGGTTTTCGATTGGGTTGAGGTCTGGGGACTGAGATGGCCATGGGAGGACCTTGAGTTTGTGACTGCTGAACCATTTTTGTTTAGGTTTTGCCACATATTTTGGATCATTATCCTGCTGAAAGCCCCAATGACGACCCATCTTCAGCTTTCTGGCAGAGGCCCTAGGGTTTTTATTTAAAATGTCCTGGTAGTTCAAAGCGTTCATAATGGCATGCACCCTAACAAGGTTCTGAGGGCCTTTGGAAGAGAAACAGACCCACAGCATTACAGATCCTCCACCTTACTTCACGGTGGGCATGAGGTGCTTTTCGGCATACTCATCTTTTGTTTTACGCCAGACCCACTTAGAGTGTTTGTTGTCAAAAAGCTCAATCTTAGTCTAATCTGACCAAAACACATGATCCCAGTTGAAGTTTCAGTACCGCTTAGCAAACTCCAGATGTTTACGTTTGTGAGAAAAGGCTTTTTCCGTGCATGCCTCCCAAACAGCTTGTTGGCATGTATAGAGGTTCTGATAATTGTTATGGAGACTTTGTAACCTCAAGATGCCACTCTTTGATGCAATTCTGTGACAGTAAGCTTAAGAAAAATCTAAATATCCTCCTCACTGTGTGTTGTGGCAAGATAAACTTGGGACCTCTTCCAGCCTTGTTTGTCACTGTTCCAGTTGTTTTAAACTTCTTAATGATTCCTCTGACTGTAAATACGGGCAAGTTAAGGCGAGTGGCTATTTTCTTGTAGCCATTGCCTGACTTATGAAGGTCGACACACATCTGCCTTACTTGAATGGTGTGTTCTATTGTCTTTGCCATGATGATAAATGGGTAAGAGAATTAGACCTCTTTGTCACGTCATATTTATACTCCAGGGAAACAGGAAGTCATAAATTACTAATTAAAACTTCCTAGATACCCTGACCAACTTTAGCAACTACAGAAAAATATATTTAAAACTTTTTTTTATTATTTTTCATAGGAATTGTTAGAGGTGCCAATAATTGTGGAACAGGTGATTTTATAATATATATTTTTTTCCTAATTTGTGGACTTTTTAAAAATTATTATTAACTTGTGCTAAAGGGTATATTTTTCAAAATTTTTCTGTTAGAGATTATGCTTCTGCAAAAAAAAAGAAAGAATTAATTTGATCGCTTTTAACACATCTTAAACAGGGGTGCCAATAATTGTGGAGGGCACTGTATATATATATATATATATATATATATATATGATTCAAAATAATGACATATTAGCATTATATTTACATCTGAAATAGCATTTTTGTTTATTTACATTTGTTTAATGACTTGTTTAATTGTGCCATTAATGCATTTGCACAACAACTGTGTTAACTGTGTATAAAATTAGTGTAATTTTAAATCCATAAAGTATATAAACAATATAAAATGACATAAACTGCATTCATATGATTGATTTTAATGTTCAACACTGCAAAAGCAATAATGCTGTAATCTGCACTTTGTTTATTTTCAACTTTTCTTTTAATTGCAAAATTAAAAACTTTAAAAATATGTTTATATAAAATTATTAGAGAAATGCATTTTTGCATAAAGTTTTACTTTATATGTGAGCATATGTGACTCTGGCGTCGTACCAAGATAAATCTAGAAATCATTAACGTCGAGACTGTCACATTTTAAACCATACATTTTCTAAACAGCAGAGGTTAACTGCGCATTACCGTATTTGTTTTTTTTTTTTTTTGCTTTTCTGACGACGTTTTAATTCTTCAGATAGAAAAATGCAGCAGCAAGGAGCCTGCGAGTCTATGATGGCGCTCAAATGCTGATGACGTCTGCAACTGCTGTCTATAATCTGGCTTTTCTTTTTTAGTATGTGCTTATTGCCACAGAGAGATATATGATTAATTTATTCATGGTTACACAAGAAGCAGAGCGAGTCAGTTGCTTATCTTTTCCAGTTCATCCTCTGTTATACTGAGTGCAAACATATAAGATAAACAAAATGGAAATACAGTACAGTCTGTCAAAGAGTTGGTAAATTTATACACTGTAAATATTTGGATGTAGTTGGAAACAGTGGGATTGTATGGCAGTACAATTACAGCTCAAAGGAATGAGAAAATTGTCCAGATTACATAACATGTCAGGGTTATATACAGTGTGTTAGATGTTTATACTAAAATCCCTTAGAGAAAAAAAACTTGACGTAAATGTGTCGAGTGTGCAGTAATAATGTAGAGCTCTCATTTGTGTCATTGGTTTAGTTTAGTGATGAGTAACATTTAAAGCAACACTATGTAGTTTCCATGTAAAAATGACTCCCCCATGTGGTTGAAAAGCGCAACAGTGCCTGGTATCAGACACTCTTCTGCAGGCAGGGGGAGGGGTGGGGCTGTGTGCTCTACCCCCCACCGCCACTTTCAGAGTGTGCTTGTAGCAGCTAGGAGGCAGCTCAGGTTGCAGCAACAGTACAATTTGTCCAGTTAAAAGTTGTTCTATCACTGAAATAATTTTAGAGACATTATTTAAGGGTAAAAAAATACATATTGTTGCTTTAAAATGACTTTCTTTTTATATCTGTGAATCTACTGAAACATTGTTAAGATCTTTGTAGAAAAACTTGAAATTGTGACAACCAGGAGAGAAAGTGATTTACCTTGGCTTGTTATCTAGGTGACACATTTATATAAATCTGCCCTGCTTTCCTGGAAACATATTAGGACATAAATCCTATATACACAGTGTATTCATCAAAAATCCTGACTTCTGGTGTAATTATGTCAATTTTTGCCATATATATCTGACCCTGGACCACAAAACCAGTCATAAGGGTAAATTTTTTGAAACTGAGATTTAAAGAGGACCTATTATCCAATTTACATTTTTTCCTTTGATGTGTAAGTGGGTATTAGTACATATGCAAAATGGCGCGAGTTATCGTCTTCAACTTAAATCTCTTTTCTTGGACTATATCAAACACGACGGTCATTATCATATTCCCGGCCGCTTCTGATTCATAGCATGTAAGTGGTCTATGTTTTCATATTTAAAGACTTTACTACTGACTAAACCATGATTCAAACTTAAGTTTGTGCAGTGAAGGGTAGCACTTGTTGTTTGTCGTTTATACGATCACAAATGCAGACATGGTTTTAATGTTTAGTATCCTTAACTTACCAATCTATCCTGCTCAAGCCATGCTGGTAAAGTTGATCGATCAGCTTGGTCATCTGCATTTTTTGGACTAGATTCAGCTCGTATTGATAAGGTAGTAAAGACGATATTAACTCCTGTCAGCATTGTATTGGGAGCTAATCTTCAAAACATGGTAAGGAGCGTCACATTTCCAGCTGACGTCAGAAGTATTCGGGCCAATCACAATGTTCTTGTTAACTGTCCAATCGGAGAACACTGCACTTTTCAAAACTATGAGCTTTGCACAAAATCAATGCTTTTAAGGGAGGTAGGGCATAGAGGAACAACAATAATGTACGGTATGTGGAAAATAATGTGTTTTCATAACCATAAACCACGCAAAGTAATGTAGTTTTTAGCAATGTAATAGGCGCGTTTTAAACATCATCTGAATGCTAAATAAATAAGCTGTCCATTGACTTAGGGTAGGACAATATTTAACTGAGATACAACTATTTAAAAATCTGTATATTAAAAAAAATGCTTTTAAAGTTGTCCAAATGAAGTCCTTAGTAAATGCATCCACTCACAAAAAAATAAATGTTTTGATATATTAACAGGAAATGTACAAAATATCTACTTAATAGTACTATCTTTACTTAATATCCTAATGATTTTTAGCATAAAAGAAATATCGATCATTTTGACCCAAGCAATGTATTGTTGCCATTTGCTACAAATATACACATGCTACTTACCTCTTTCCCGCCAGCGTTTAAAAAAAAGTTGCCAGCCAATCTGCTTTCAAACAAAAAAAACATTTCATCCTACATTCATTTGTTCTCTTTTATCACCTTTCAAATATGACTTTTAATGGAGATCAGATTTAGAGCGATCATCAAAACTTTTCGGTTTTATAAGTTTGGTAAAAGCGCCACCTGGTGGATAATAGTGAAAATTCGTCATTGGCAGTGAAGCTTTTCTCTTAATTGATCAATGGTGGAGAAAAAGTTAAGGTTTTGTGTTCCAGGGTCACATACATATTTCTATGTAAAAATCTCCTTCATGGCGACATTTTCTAGAATCGTTATTAACACTCTGGGGTCGACTGCGGCGCAGGTGCCGCAAACTTTTTATTTTTCAATCACTCCGCAAAGAGACTTAGACTTACTTGCTGATTTTGAAAATACAGATATGATTTATACATCATTTACAACGTTAAAGTGTCTATTTTTTTTCTATCCACTCCCAATAAAAACAGAATGTTGTTCTTTTCGCAAAATTAAGAAAATAAACATGATGCGCGTTTTGTTCTCTCTCCCTCAGTGAAGTCCTTTCAGAAACACGTCAGAAAAATTAACTGTAACAATTACTTGTCATAGAGACAAAAGATAAATGTCTACATAATGCTTGGAATGTCAGCTTTTAAATGATGTGAGATCGAAAACAGATATTGTCATTCGGTGTAAACTGTATTAGAAGAGGGAGATGTACCGTCTCTCTCCTGTTACCTGTTTATCTGTAATGAGATGAGATCGCCACACCCCCGTGCCATTGAAGTGAATGAGCAGAAACATCCATATGCATAACTCGTGCCTCCTGAAGTCAATGTATACACAATCCACAATTCAGTCTCTCCATTCCTTGTTGTTTCATCCGAATGCACCAAACATGACATCTAAATCCTTATTTACTTGCATATGTGTGTCAGTATCTCCAGACGCGAGTGTTTTCTTTGTTCTTCCGCCAAACATTTCACGCGATGGGAACGCACATACACAAACACGCGAGGCAGGAAATTCGACGCGCTTTTTGGTATTCTTATAAAATAGACAATTGCAAACAGTACAATCCTTATTTAGTTGCGTCTAAGCACAAATCTCCGCACAGCAAGTTTATTAAACACAGGATCACTCGCGTGTGCACACATACAGCTTTCATGATCAACACGTGAGGGAGTAACTTAATGGCGGCGGCTGTAAACAAACATTGATAATCACGCTTGTCCCTTGTTGTGTTTCTACTATAATGATTACAAAAACACAAATTAGAGTCCAGACAACGATAGACTGTTGTTCTTTTGATCTTTTTACTGCACAAAAGTAAACATCTCGCTGGCCAACCAAACACTAACCACCCTGTGATCGTTTTACAATGGCCAAAGAGTACCTTTACCATGCTACTGTGGTTTTTAAAAGGTAACTTATACTTGTGAAATTAATAGAAAATATTTCTCTCATATTGAAAAGTAAACCTTATCATGGTTTTACTACAGAGAAAGTTACGTTCCTGTTGAACATCCCCACAAGGCTTATTATGTGGCTCATTATGCAACTCTTTTGTTCCTCAGCTGTCAATCACTGATTATTCAGGAGCTATCCCACCTCCACGCATACAGCCTTTCCCAGGAAAAAGTGTCTTAGAAATTGTAAATCAATATATTGTTTTATGTGAATGAGTAGGCTGAATGCTTTTCACATCATTTTGAAGAAAAAACTCTATACTACTAGATCCTGTTTTGAAAAGTCTTGGGAAAACATGTTTAGAATGAGTTTTGTGGACTTATATCAGTGACATAAAATTTTGCTTTTTCAAAAACCACGCATACACATTTTTCTCTCAAAAATACAAACATGTACATACATGTTGATTATATAATATTGTAGCCCAGTTTGTGCTGAACGCAGTGTTATGAGACTTTTGCCATTTATATGTTTTTAACTCTTTCACCGCCAGAGTTTTTAAAAAAAGTTGCCAGCCAGCGCCAGCGTTTTTCATGATTTTCACCAAAGTTTAATGCCTTCCAGAAAATGTTCTTCTTTAAATATATAAACATACAATATACCAAATGAAAGAACAGACCCTCTGCTTTCAAACAAAAAAAACCGTTTCATCCTACCTTCAGTAGTTCGTTTGTAATCAGCTTTTGAATATGGGTAGGTTTCTGCAAAAACACCACATTTGAGCAAAAACCGAGATAATTCCATTTTTGTTACGGACTTTTCATAGAGATCCCATTCAGAGTGATCTTTAAATCAGACGCGGACATGCAGCCGCTTGCCATAGGGCAATACTTCCGGGTTTAAAAAGTTGCGGAAGGGCGCCACCTGGTGGATAATAGCGGTATTGCGTAAAGATGGAAATACTTGTCATTGGCGGGGAAGTGTTTTCTCTTAATTGACAAGATCTCGTCAATGGCGGTGAAAGAGTTAAGCAACTGAAAAAAGCACAAATGTCAGTGCATGTCAAAACTTCCCCAGGGCCCTAAAAACCCCTTAGACCCCAGAGGGTTAAATTAGTAATTTTTTCTTCTGAGAATTTAATGATGTAGTTCATATAGAAATATAAAAGGAAATCTGGAAGACATTGCTAAGATCTCTGCTGAATCTGAAGTCACATCTGAGAAGGAAAAGAGATTGCACAGAAATATCTAGAAAAAAATGATATTAAAGAAATTGTGATTTGTCTTACCTATAACGCCTCACAGTTAGGCTGAATTCCCAGAAATATGTTTCAGTGAATAAATGTCGTATATATCTTAATAAGCTACAGCTCAGTGAAAGGTAGGGCTGTTGAAAGCTCATAGGTTGCAGGTGAGGCTGACAGCGAGCGATCATTCATATATATTGAGTGATGACAGATTCTCTGTTTAAAGTGAAGTGCATCCTGGAAGGAAACCCTGACTCACGAGCATACATTCGCTCATCTAGTCACGTCTAGTGAGAAATGAAAGAAACATGAACTTGTTGAGGCCAGAAAGCAGAAAGCATCCATCAGAATAATCCTAAAATGTAAACACTCACAGGACCAGTAAACTGCATAAAGAATAGGTACAGCCATTCAGCATTGCATCACCGTGGCACGGCTGAACCTGTGCCCTCAAAAATACACGTCACAGGTAAAACCTCTGGGTACTGTGGGATATTTTAAGTCAAACATGAGTGGATTTAACTAAAACTGTTTGCTTTGTTAAGCATTCAGGCTGAACACAATTTACATAAGAAATACTTTGTCGATTGGTTAGGGTTAGGTTAGGGTTAGGTTAGGTTATAAATATAAAAAAAAGATTTTTTTTCAGAATTATCACAATGTTAAACATAGTGGAAGGATGTTATGCGGTTGCTTATTGTAGGAATGAAGTACATATACAGTATCTGCTATAATCTTTATGATGATATGTATAAAGTACCATGGAGAACTGTATAAATAAGAATAATATGAGAATCCTACAGTATCATATATTATGTATGTATTGGCATCACTGTTTCATACTAAAGTCTCAGTCATTTTTCTGCAAAAGCGTCTGATGGAATTGAACATCAGAGCTCTTACGTAAGAGCTTATCTGGGACAGAATCCTCCACGTCCATCCAGGCGTTGCATAAGACGTTTCCGCACACCGCGCTTTATTTCTACTGCGGGATCAAGAATCATACATTTTTCAAACCCGTTTAGCACACACAAAGCTTTTGAACTGCTCATCCTTCATTTATTTATGGAGTTCATTACGTTTGCTTGGTTTAATTAGTTCTTTTATGGGATCTGTGTGGTTTGCCAGTGGAGAGTCTCATCAAAACAGCAATGCTTTGCACTGAAGACTCGACTCACGATTGATTTTAGTAGACTTTGACTTTGGTATGTTGCCTAAATTAGGACCACGATATCTCAACAGGCATAAAAGTATGGATTGAAATATATTGAGCTCATAGCAATGCATTCTGGGATATACATGATGCTGTCTTAGAATTTGTCCTAAACAAGTTATTGCTCACTATTTGTCTCACATTGGGACACACATTTTAATTCTGTCTTCATAGGAAGCTCATTAGGGATTGAAATGCAGCATACGTGTCATTGACTTATTAGTAGTCATATTTCCTTTGGTCCCGCTAAGCATTTGTTTATTTGAAGTTGTACAAAGCCAATGGTTCCACGTGTAATCCGTCTCTATCCCTCTTAAAGGTTATTCTGTTGTAACAGAGATGAAAGTTGAAGGCTATTGGCCAGCCAGGGGACTTGAAAGAATAAAAGATAAACGTACAGCACTTAACATGGACTCATCAATTCAAGTGTCTTTGAATTCAATGCGTTTGTGCTCAGAATCCCAAGTGCTTCAGATGTATGGCTTTCATCTTAATTCATTCTCATGTTGAAATCAAATGAAGATTCGGATTTATTTCTGTTTCATGTTTTTAACCAGATTGTTACATTTTCTGGAGAAGCCGGGAGTGTTTTTAGCTCGTGCAAAACTGGCAACCACCCACAACATGGCTGTCAGAGAATTGCTATATTGTTTCTAGAATAGATGCGGCAGTGTTCTGAGTGGTTGTTACAGTTTTGTGGGTGGTTGCTAGGGCTTTGCTAGTTGGATGCTAAGGCTTTCCTAAATGAGTCCTGACTGGTTGCTAGGGTGATGTGGGTGGTTGCTAGGGCTTTGCCAGGTGGATGCTAAGGCTTTCCTATATGAGTTCCTTTCTAAATAAGTTCTGAGTGGTTGCTAGGGTGATGTGGGTGGTTGCTAGGGCTTTGCCAGGTGGATGCTAAGGCTTTTCTAGATGAGTTCCTTTCTTGATGAGTCATGACTGGTTGCAAGGGTAATGTGGGTGGTTGCTAGGGCTTTGTTACTTGTAGGTAGTTGCTAAGGCTTTCCTAAATGAGTCCTGAGTGGTTGCTAGAGTGTTGTGGGTGGATGCTTAGGCTTTCCTAAATGAGTTCTGAGTGGTTGCTAGGGTGTTGTAGGTGATTGCTAGGACTTTGCTAGGTGGTTGCTAGGGTGAGTCCTGAATGGTTGCTTGGGCTTTACTCTTGTAGGTAGTTGCTAAGGCTTTCCTAAATGAGTTCTGAGTGGTTGCTAGAGTGTTGTGGGTGGATGCTTAGGCTTTCCTAAATGAGTTCTGAGTGGTTGCTAGGGTGTTGTAGGTGATTGCTAGGACTTTGCTAGGTGGTTGCTAGGGTGAGTCTTGAATGGTTGCTAGGGCTATACTCTTGTAGGTAGTTGCTAAGGCTTTCCTAAATGAGTTCTGAGTGGTTGCTAGAGTGTTGTGGGTGGATACTTAGGCTTTCCTAAATGAGTTCTGAGTGGTTGCTAGGGTGTTGTAGGTGATTGCTAGGACTTTGCTAGGTGATTGCTAGGGGAGTCCTGAATGGTTGCTAGGGCTTTACTCTTGTAGGTAGTTGCTAAGGCTTTCCTAAATGAGTTCTGAGGGGTTGCTAGAGTGTTATGGGTGGATGCTAAGGCTTTCCTATTTCTTTATGAGTCCTGAGGGATTGCTAGGGTGATGTAGGTGGTTGCTAGGACTTTGCTAGGTGGATACTAAGGCTTTCCTAGATGAGATTTAGCCATCTGCACAGATCTCTAAAAGCTTGTGACTGTGAAGACTTGTCAGATTTTTTTCTCTTACACAGCAGATGTTGATGATGTGATAAGTCTTGGATTAGATCCGACCCGGGTGCAGCGGGTCACAAAGGGTATTGAGGAGATCAGAATTCTGGCCTCCGTTTAATACTCTTTAAAGCTTATGAGGTAAATGTACACCACACTATGAGAGATTGATGCGCCATAAACATACCAACCATTTTAACACTAAAGTTTTTGCAAAAATCAACTTGGCACTTTTTGGCACTTTCTTTACAAAACACTTTTCACCATCCAATCAGATATTGATGGATAATACATTGATAACTAAAAAAAAATTCTGCCTTAAATGTTTTGTTTCCTCAAAGATTTACAAGGCATTTTAACTTATTAATATTTATTTTGACAAGAATTGATTTGCTACAACTTACAAAATGAAGTTGACTTATTTCAACTATATTTTTATAAGTTATACCAACTCATCTCTAGTTGAGTGGAACATGGAAACCAAAATGTGTGCGTGCGTGTATGTGTGTGTTAAGCTTATGAGTGACAGGTCTGTATGATTTATTCAGTGTCCATGTCCATCCTGTCGCTCACTTTCAGCTAAAACATACATGCATACACACAAATCACACTTGTCAAAATAATCAATACTGTTTCTCTATCTACTTGATAGAGGAGTGCAACATGTCAACTATCGGAATGAGCGATAAAATGTGTTTTTAGGTCTGCATCTGCCAAGCTATAAAAAGCTTTTCTATTCATCTCAATTATAGCTGTTCGGCTGGCAGGTTGTCAGTTTTTTTCGAGTGAGCTGATATTTAACAGTAGTATTGTTAGTGGTATAAACATCCTACAACGTCATAGACAATAGCGTGCAAATGATCTATTTCATGCTTTTAAGAGCCTCTCAGAAATCTGTCACTGTTTAACATCTGTTGTAATCTAATGAAAGATCTGCAATTTATATGTTGCTTGAAAAATAGTGGTGAACATGAACTGGCAGTCATTAAAACAAAAGCAGCACAGAACAATAAAGATCTGTCTCACTATCATGAGGTGAGACAGTTAGCCGGTCCTCAGCTGTTGGCAGGAGGAAAGCGGTTTGTTTTGATGTGACTGCTTGGGTTAATTCACAGAAGAAGCATAGACAGGTTTCATTGTGGTGTAAGATGAATGAAAGAGGAGAGGTGAAGAACCAGAACGGTGAAGATAAGTCGACTTCAGAGAGCCGCATGATTTCCACAAAGACCCGAGTGAATCCTGAGCCATTGCATGGGAATTATGGAGATCTAAAGGAGCTGTTTTCAATGCTTGTCTGTCTCGTTTCTTTGGCAGCAATGGCTGTTCGGCGATTGATAAAAAAATATTTGCCATAAAATATGTCTGCTATATCACGAAAATATCATGAAGTTTATAGATATGTTATCTAGAGATCACTGACTTGCATGAGAAAGTAACAGACACGCTGAACTTCCGCCATAAATTGTGTGATACAGTGAAGTGTGTTATGAATATGAATATATCCATTCCTCCTCCTGAGACGACTGATTGAACATGGTGAGATGCTGGATTGGTTTCCAGTGAAAGTCGTGCAAAGGAAGCATGCACAGCAGAAATAACAACTTGTTTTTGTGAGGACTTTATCCCTTTGGTCTGTCATTCGTCTCTTTTATACAGAAACTCAAGCGAAAGGTCATGCAACACCATGCAACACTGAACTAAAGCCGGTGTAAATTACTTTTTTGACCCTCAGATGATGGGAATGTAGGATAAAACTAGTCATTTTGTGAGGAATTGAATAGCATTGCACAGGTTTAATAAATAATACAGCTCATTATTTAACCCTTTTAATGATGAAACACTTGATTTATACTGTAGCTCACATATGCAGAGAGTTTTATTGGGACTAAATACGCTGACAGTAATACTGTAGGGGGAAACTAAAACTCATTCACTGAACTTCTACATCTGTTGTTCACATTCAGGGTATTTTGTTTTATATGCTTGACTTTTTTTAAAGTCAACCATACAAAAAAGTAAAAAGAGCTGAAATTACAAAAAAAGCAATTTCAGAAATTACTGCGGTGTAAACGCCCATATACTTCAGCCTGATCTTACAGAAATATATACACAATTTATGAGGTGGCTAATTCATATGATATTAATAATTTACAAAAATATACAATAAATAAAAACAATAATGAAGCTCAAGCAAAGATATTGGATATAACATGATTGAGCACTCATATTACCAGCCGCCGATCGGTCAGCGCAGCGCCGCATTACAGTTTTTTTCCAGATGCTAGGACACATTTCTCAATACTTAGGTCACTTTTGCAAAACTCTTCACACAGTGAGCACAACAGTAGTCTATGTGGACTAAACTGAGGATCAATTATCAATTCTTTGGCACAAAATGCATTCAATGACTACATCTCTCAAATTTCATGAATTCTTTTCTCACTCAAACGCAACAACAAAACTCTTTGTACATACAGGCCAATTTACACATGCTTACATACTGTTTTCAAAACTGTTAAACTTATGTTCAAAACAATGACATAATACAAAACTGAATAAGACAGCAATTTGCTACATTTCTACTGTAATATTTTAATGAAATATACTTTAAATCTTAAAATTAAATGCTATAAAAACTATTGGACAATTGAACCAGCCACTGCTGTCCACAGCCGAGTAGATTAGCATTACTACTGTATCTATCTGTATCAGTGGATGGTGTGCGTACAAATTATTGTATTTTGGAATTACGCAATGCAAGTTGTTGTAGTACATTTTGAATGTGAAATTAACTGTTTTTGCTAAGCTGAAATTAGGTTAGGAGAACTGTGTGAAGCCTAAGTATTGAGAAATGTGTCCTAGCAAGACTCAATATGGCCGCTCTGGCTACAAAAGCCCCGCCTTCCAGTTAACAGATCCAATCATATGATTCCCCGGGGGGAGGAGCTAATGTGCTGCGCTTGACAACCTGTGCGCAGGTGCAGTAGCTTATACTACTTCAAAAATTGTGTTTTAGGGCAGTTATGGTACAGTTTAATTGTTGATCAGAAATATGTTGTTTAATTATGATATAAGCATGCGGTTATCTGTCTTTCCTCAATCAAGAACATAGGACTTTAGTCTTGCATGACTAAATTAACTGCCCGTAGGCGTTGCAAACATGGCTGCTTAGTAGTCAACTTCCCTTGCGACGAAAGCAGATCATACTAAAACATACAAATGAGATTGCACGTAACTGAAATGAATTGGGCACCTCGTAACATTGTTATTTTGTTTAGGGTGACCATACGTGCCATTCATCCTGGCCAGGATTTCGATGCGTCTTTGGAAAGTTGTATTTGTTGACCGCATATGGCATTCGGTTAAAACATAAGACATACAATCGTAATTGACAAATACGACTTCCGGAAGACGCACCCGAAATCCAGGCCAGGACGCGTCCGGGAGGAATGGCACGTATGGTCAACCTAATTTTTTTTCATATTTCATTTTAAAGTAATGTTGGAAATTTTGTATTATTTTCTCATCATTGAGACTTTGTCTTTGTTGTGATGAATGTTTGTGTTACTACGTTCTAAAGTTGTGTGTGTTGTGTGCGTTTCTCTCCAGTGGTCAACACCACCTGTCAACCCAAAAAAGGTGAGAGACAGGCAGACTACTGCCGTGTGCGTGACACGCCACACGTGTGTACACGCAAAACCCTGTGTCGTTGTGTGTCATTGTCTTGAACTTTTCTTGTTAGAAAAGTTCCTTGTACGTTTGCATAGTTTTGTTTGTGTTTATGTATGTTTGTCTGTGTTTGTGAATGTTCCTCTAAATGTCTATTGTGATTGTAACCCTGAAAAGTTTGAAATGAGAACACGTATATTGTGACTAAATGTAAATTTGTGGGTGATCTGTTTTGGTGTCTTTTGTGTTGATGATATCTTCAGTGGGAAGCGTATAGAAAAGTTTCTAACTCCTGCATTTGAGCTAATTAACTAAACCTCGAACTGCATTTGAGCTCTTGACATTTGTGTAATCTTACGTTATCTCACCAGACAGACGATGAGCTGAGGAGTTTCATATCTAGGTTACGCACAGCAGGTTCACCTTTCCGATATTATCTTAATTGTTAGATGTTATCTCGAACAAATCCTATTAGTTTAATCCTGATGAATTAGTCAGAGATTCTCCAGTAGAGTTGGAGCGAAGCGAGTGTGGGATGTTGGATCTCATTAGAAACCGTTTTAAAGTTTCATCACTCAAACGTTTAGTCACTCTTGAGCTGAATACTGGAATTTTTATTTCAGACACGGAGTCTTATTCTGATTACACTTAATAAATGGATTATGTGTAAGGTCATGGAAACACGTAAAACAGTAAAAAGTCGTAAACGGCTAAAGCAAAATCACTCCATGCATAAATGCCTTAACTGGCTTATTCGCAGTTTTGTTCATGTGTTCATGTCTCTGCGTGCAAAATATAAATGTCCCACTCAGAAGCGTAAAGTAATGCATAAAAGTCTGTTCTCGACTTGTGAGGTTAGAATTAAAAACTCATGTTATACTGTCAGAAATAAAGTACAAAACTGTACCTTTTCTGTCACTGCGGTGGTACCCTCAATGGGTTCTTTTTGTACCTTTATGGGTATATAACACATTAAAATTTTGTACCTTTTGGGGTACAATATTATACCCTAAGAACCTATATATTTCTGTGTAACTTAAGAAACAATTTTTTTATCAGACTAATTGTGCAAAACACTTACACAATAGATCCTTAAAGGGGACATTTCACAAGATATTTTTAATATGTAAAATAAATCTTTGATGTCCCCAGAGTACGTATGTAAAGTTTAAGCTTAAAATACCATAAAGATAATTTATAATAACATGTTAAAATTGCCACTTTGTATGTGTGAGCAAAAATGTGCCGTTTTGGGTGTCCTTTAAAATGCAAATGAGATGATATCTGCACTAAATGTCAGTGTCGTTGTTGGATAGTGCAGATTAAGGGGCAGTATTTTCCCCTTCTGACATCACAAGGGGAGCCTAATTTCAATGACCTATTTTTTAACATGCTGCAAAGAATGGTTTACACATTTTCGATCACTGGGGATCCGAACCGAACACATCTCCAAATCCTGTGGAAATTATTTGATTTGCATGTAAATGCATGAAAACAGGTTTCTATTAAGCTCATTTTTGATTTTGATTATTTTGTGCGTGTAAATGCATGCCCTGTGTCTAAAAATGCACACTCCTCTTTATTTATACGTCTCTGTATATCTGTATTGTTTTTGCACTTTACAGCTGCTGCTTATGTAGAAATAGTAACATATTAGTTTTAATATTTAAGGCTGAGTCTTACATAAACAATTCATATTTAAGTCAAAAAGGCTATTATTCGTATTTTCCATTAGGATTTTGCATTGTGACATTTCATGACAACTTTTGCGACTTTACTTAATGGTCCTAGAAATATATTTTGACATTATAAAAAAATGTTTGTTTTTTTTAGGTGAAATATGATCTGAGCATCACATAACACTGACATTAATGTAATTACCAATACCATGATATTTAAGATCTTGCCTATATGTCTCAAATTCAGTACCATGGTATATTCTGAAGTATCATGGTATTATCATTACATGCATTGTTTTTTTACATTTGTGTTTTTTTTAAATAAGGGGTTTAGAAGATGTTTCTCCCTTAACTTGATTTAAGGTTTTTAAATTATAATCAATCATGTTAGTTTGCTAGACTTAACTGGTTTAGTTATACTGCCAGCTACCCTCCCAGTTTCACCAGCTGACCTGGTTATCCAAAACCTCTGTGAAACCATCGATCCAAACCATCCTGACCAGCCTTTGCCAGAAAAACCACCTAGAGATCTTTTTAAACAAAATATTAAGTCTGAATATCCAAATAATCTAAATATATTCAGCGTGTATCAATATGTACCTTTAACCATCATTGGCTTCATCTTCTCTCTGTTTGATCGTAAATCGTTGTGAACCGCGTGTGCTCGACCGGTCTGCCAGACTTTTCGGAAAAAAAGGTGATATTGTTAGACTACAAAGGAAGCGAAGCGAGGCCGTTCCACAGGGTTCAAATAGTCCTTTTGAAGTGCCAGCCTTATTACAAAATGTGCAGTTTACCCTCGCACCTACGCTCACACACACACTGAAAATTGGTGCTTTTAAAAGCTTAATGGAGCTGTCGTTCAGCAGGTCCCAACCTGCAGCCATCTGCATGCTATAAAAATACAAAGATGCACAAAAACATTTTCCACTTCATGAGAAACTGTGCAGGATATATTAAAGATTATTCAGCCTGCAGTTGGGTTTGTAAAATATGTTAAGGAATAAATTAAAAGAAATAATGCATTGCAACAGAATGGATAACAAATCTCAAATGTGTGAACTGAACTATGATTTTACTATGATTTGACATGAAGTGTTGCATTTTATAAATTACTTAATAAAATATGCGCTTAAAGGATTACTCCACTTTTTATAAACATCTCTGATCATTTACTTACCCCCATGACATCCAAGATGTTTTTGGACCTCAACAGTTTTAATGCAGCTTCAAAATACTCCCAACCGAGGCATAAGGGTCTTATCTAGTAAAATGCTATATTCGCTAATCGCTAATTTCATTAAAAAAACACTAGCCGTGAGATGCACCAGCATGACCTTACGTATTACGTAATCACGTCGAAAGGTCACGCATGATGTTCATGAAACTAGGGCTTCAGTGTTTACAAATGTGGAGAAAGAGGAGTGTTTAGACGTTGTTATATGTGGAATGATACTAACTAATGTATTTGTGTACGTTTATTGTTTAAAACCCTGCAAGTGTGTATTTCACAAATCTAACGTGTGGCCTATCAGCGTGATTATGTAATACGTAAGGTCACGTTTACGCATCACATGGCTAGTGCAAGATGAGAATTTGTGGTTTAAAAGTACATCTTTTTTTATTTTTCTTAGTGAAAATGACTTGGTTTTGCTAGATAAGACCCTTTAGAAGCTTTAGAGCCCTTTGAAGCTGCATTAAAACTGTTGAGGTCCACTAAAGTCTGGAGAAAAATCCTGAATGTTTTCCTTAAAAAACTTAATTTCTTCTCGACTGAACAAATAAAGGCATATTACACATATTGGATGACATGGGGGTAAGTAAATTATCGGGATTTTAGCGCAAAAGGATTTGGGTTCAGTCCCAACATAAACTGATAAAAATGCAGTGTAACCGTGGGTTCACACCAGCCGTGTTTGAGGCGTCAAATTTGTGTCTACCGCATCTAGTTTGCCGCTTGAACATTTTGAGTTTACTCGTTTTAGTCACGCGTGAAAGCCGCGCGTGAAATTCTAGTCATCGAGACATTTACGTGGAAATTTGCGTCATGGGAGGGGCTTCTGCGACTCCGTTGGCTTTCTGTAATCATGTCACTACTAGAGCAAGCTCCTGATTGGTTAATGCGGCGCGTTTTTCCGCCAAAGTTCACATTTTTTACCTCGCACGTTTGCCACGGCAATGCTCAATTTGGTGTCATTCGCACAATCTAGACGTGCAAGTAAGGTGGAACCGCGTCAATCGCACCAGGCTAAATGCCTCATTCGCACCACGAGACCTTGCAAGACGCACCTCAACGTGTCTTCACATTGACTTAACATTGAAATCACTCGCAGTTGCCTCTACTGTGTCTGGTGTGAACGCAGCATAACGTGGGTTCACACCAGCCATGTTTGAGGCCCCAAATTTGCGTCTACCGCATCAAGTTTGCCGCTTGAACATTTTGAGTTTACTCGCTTCATTTACATGTGAAAGCCGCGTGTGAAATTCTAGTCACTGAGATATTCACGTGGAAATTCGCGTCATGGGAGGGGCTTCTGCGACTTTGCTCGCTTCCTGTAATCACGTCACTATTAGAGCAAGCTCCTGATTGGTTAACGCGTTTTTCCGCCAAAGTTCACATTTTGTAACTCGCGTGTTTGCTGCGGCAACGCTCAATTTGTGTCATTCGCACAAACTGGACCCGCTAATGAGGTGGAATCGTGTCTACCGCGTCACGCTAAATGCCTCATTCGTGCCGCGAGACCTCCAGACGCGCGTCAACGTGTCTTCACATTGACTTAACATTGAAATCACTCGCGCTTGACGTCTCTACCGTGTCTGGTGTGAACGCAGCATAACGTGGGTTCACACCAGCTACGCTTCAGGCATCAAATTCGCGTCTACCGTGTCAAGTTTGCCACTTGAACATTTTGAGTTTACTCGCTTCATTCACACGTAAAAGATGCACAAGAAATTCTAGTTATCAAGACTTTCACGCGGAAATTTGCATCATGGGAGGGGCTTCTGCGACTCAGCTCGCTTCCTGTAATCACGTCACTACTAGAGCAAGCTCCTGATTGGTTTGAACGCAGCATAATGTGGGTTCACACCAGCTACGCTTCAGGCATCAAATTCGCGTCTACCGTGTCAAGTTTGCCGCTTGAACATTTTGAGTTTACTCGCTTCATTCACACGTAAAAGATGCACAAGAAATTCTAGTTATCAAGACTTTCACGCGGAAATTCGCATCATGGGAGGGGCTTTTATGACTCCGCTCACTTCCTGTTGTCACTATTAGAGCAAGCTCCTGATTGGTTAACGTGGCGTGTTTTTCCGCCAAAAGTTAAAATATTTCAACTCACTGCAACGCTCAATTCCCGCCATTCGCACGAACTAGACACGCAAATGAGGTGTAATCGCGTCTACCGCGCCACGCTAAATGCCTCATTCGCGCCGCGAGACCTCCAGACGCGTGTCAATGTGTCTTCACATTGACTTAACATTGAAATCACTCACGCTTGACGCCTCTACTGCAGCTGGTGTGAACACAGCATAATTCTCTTTGGATAAAAGTGTCAGCTAAATGCATAAACGTAACCTTAATCTAAATGACTGATTATGTGCAGGTTACGTTGGAATAAAGGTTACACCATCATTCCTCTCTCACGTCAGTCAAAACGTATCTGAGATCTAGACAAACTTCAGCTCTATTTATTTACCTGTCTGCTTTGTTCTTTTCTCTCTTTGAAATGAGATTGTCAGCGCTGTCAGCAATTACCAGAAAATACAGCGACTGTCGAAGAGAGACAAAGTTAGGAAGACAGAAATAGATTCCATATAGCTATGACCCACGACAGATATAGAGGTCAGTCCTCAGAAAAAGCTGTGTGTGTTCATCTGTGTGTGTGTCATTAATTTTTCAAAGCGAACACCTGCAGTGCATCTGTCCAGACCCGACAAAATTATTTGACAGCTCACTTCGGTCAAACCTGATGAGGCAACATTGTGCCCTTTCCTACAGATATCACTCAACTATTCTCTCACGTTATTTTTTACTCTGATTAAGTGTTCAAGTATAGAGGAGGCCAAAATTGATGTTTCCCGGCCCAAGAAGCATCTGCAACCAAGCAAATATTGAATTTAAAGGTCATTGGTTACATCCTGCAGTGTTCATAGGAAATGCATCAGTACAGACAAACAACAAATCATTTTGTAGGATGCCATAATGTAAGATAATATTGTAAAATATCATGTTTGTTTTCATGGATGAGGGGAAGCTGTACCTGCACTTTAAATAAAGCTATTCTCCAACAATAAAGGCTTTGTACTTCAAATTATTATTTGTAAGTTGCAGAAAGAACCCATTTATCATCTTTGTTAGCCTGCGACACAGTCAGACAGATATGTTCATAGCATGACGGACACAAACCACATTTCTTGTTTCACTAAATCCCTGCGATGAAGAAACATTGATCTGTCATCATGGGTCAACATCCCATCAAATGCACGCAGAGTCTTCCACCATATTAATGTCCACAGGCGCTGTTACTCACAACATTACAGAGATGTTTGGACAGATTTGCCCATTAATGCTCCTTCTGGACCAGGGCTTCTCCACGGCGATTTTCCAAATAAAAAGGGGGATGAGATCAAACTGGTCTGTGATCAGTCGTCAAGGGCAACAGATGGTGAGACCGCTGTGCGCGGTGTGTGTGTTGTCTCTTTGCAGATCTCCTGTAATGTGAACGGTTTCATCTATAGAGAAGAATCCTGGAGGTCATAACTGATGAAGGATATACCGGGTCTGTAGTTAGCCTAGACAGTAAAATCAATACCATAACAAACACCTCTGTCTGTCAATGTGTCATCATGTAAAGTAATATTTTATTGTTATTAACAACAACATCGTGTCAATGTCTGGCAGGGCCGGCAGTCGACTTGTGTTAGCTCTGTACGCTGATGTTTCATTTCACATAAGGCTGTAGAGAAACAGCGGTGAATGTGACCAATGCAAAATAAATTGGATTTAATATTTGGTTTCCAGACAGCACAGCTGTGTGGCCGAGCTGAGTTTGTGAAAAGAAAAAGAAAAGATTATGGCATTCGTACATACAGGTGAATAAAAATCATTAGGAAATTACCAATGACCCCCATTTGTCATAATGAGCGGAGGCAGAAATTAACCATTTATTTAAGAGCTATATTTTCCTGAGGCACAAGTATTTTACCTTTAGTTTTTTAATGTCTGCAATCATTATGTGTCAATTTTATTTAGTACAATCATTTCTTAACTAATAAGTTGTTACCATCAACTCATGCATCATGCATCGTAAACATCAACTCATGTTTTATGTGGTATACTGTATATATTATATTATATATTAGGCCTAGATTAGATAATAGATTAGACCAGTGGTTCTCAAACTGGGGTCCGGGACCCCCAGGGGGGCCGCGAGATGGTGCCAGGGGGGCCCCAGTTTCATGACATTTTATAAAATACATTCATTTATCATTAATTCTGTTTAAATAAACCTAAAAAAGAATGGCTACTAACCAACAGCACTACTTTGTATAACTTAATATGTTTTGTTTAATTAAAATGTTAAATTTTAGAACAGTTTTTGTCATAAATTTTCTTGTGGGGGGGCGCGAAGGAACGCACGGTACACAAGGGGGGCCGCACGTGGAAAAAGTTTGAGAACCACTGGATTAGACAATATTTTATTAAGAAATATTAGAAACAATAATTAGAACATTTGTTACTAAAAATAACTCATTACAAAGGATTTTTTAACCCCATTGTTCAACATAAGCTGAATTTCTATCACTTTCTATTGTATTTTAAAGTATCTAAAGCCCTATTTGCACGGGATTACTATTAGCCTACCAGGTGACCTTTAGTGATTTGTAATAATTGCAGAGGTTGTCTGTGATCTGAATCAGCCATGTCTGTAATTTGTAAAGTAAAAATTCCCCTGCAAATGACCTACCATATTTTTTGCCGAACACCGAGGTCCTGTGATAATATTAGTCTCGTGGGAATTGTCATCTCTGTGATTTGGCTGGGTCGTATATCATTTTTCAAGGCTTTTGTTACCTGTGCGCCTGTTTATTTCATTTTGCTCTGTTTCTGTGCCTCTCGCACTGCATCTGAGGAGCGCACATATATATAGAGACACATCCCTCTACTTCTTATGGCTTTCCTTGTGAAACTTGAGGGATTTTTTCTGATTTTAAACGTTTAACCAGTCTCTCCTCGTCTATGTTTGATGTTTAATATTCAGAATGTGCAGAACTGTCATTATTTGAGATCTCTGAGTTTAGGTGTTGTTGTCCACCATCCACTGGTGCTCGACGAGCTGTCTTTACAACACGGCTGGGGACAAAAACTCTGATTAACATGGTAAAGATAGACTACATTTTACCACGTTTTGTGGATTGCATGTATAAGACAGGATGTGACACAAAGCCTCAACATCATATCCATAAGTCAGTAAATGTAAGTAAAATCACAAGCTTTGCTTATCGCATTCCAATAATACTTTACAGTGTTCAAATTATGTTAAAGATTATACGATCGCCTTTTTGTTGGTCCTGGATCAACATTTTAATAAAGGAAAGGCCAAACCCTATACCCATATAGCAAAAAAAAAAAAAACATACTTTCAAATATAATTTTAAATATTTTCAAAAAATTTATTTGCTGAAATATATTTCGAAGTATGTTACATTTATATTCACTTCACACTGTAAGAAAAACTTTATGTTACAAACCTGTAAACAAAAAAGGTTTAAAAGGGTTAAAATTAGGGCTGTCAAAAGATTAATCACATACAAAATAAAAGTTTGTGTTGCATAATATATTTGTGTGTAATTATTATGTATATAAATAATAATAGTGCCGCATTTAAGAAAAAAATCATGTATTTTTTATATATAATATCTATTAGAACAAAATCAAAATTTTTGTATGCGATTAATTGTGATTAATCTTTTGACAGTCCTATTTACAAATTATATATTCAACTGTAAAAATATACTTAAGAAACTTGTATATTTTGACCAGGAATTATTATTTTTTTTTGCCATAAGGGTTGCAAAATTATTATTATTAAATATATTTTTGCCCTGAAATAATTTTGAAATATATGTTAATATTTGAAGGTCAAAACTAAATATATTGTCAAATTAAGAAATATATTTTAATAAACTTTGTGCTAAATGTATTAATAAAAAACAATTGCCGGGCAACCATTTTCAACCTCTCAAAGTAGTATACAAAAATAGTGTTAGAAGAATTCTTCAAAAGTCCCCCTAACCTAATTCCAAATCTAACAATCTGTCAATTCCTCCAGATAACAGCGTGAGGCGCACTTGAGAGATTACATTTATTTCAGACAGAAATCTTTTGGATTTGTTTATTGTGAAATTGGGACAAATAATGAACAGTATCACTTTGTGGCAGTGCAGCATGAGAATTTTAAATTCAAGTAGTCTTTTAATTTTAATAAAAACCAGGGGACCTCCCTAATTTATATAGGGGGTCCTTTAATGCTTATAGGAGATCCGGGACAATCGTAGACCACCCCCCATTGGAACACTGGTATTAATACTCTCCAAAAAAAAAATTTGCTAAATAGCACTAAAAGTGGGTCACTGGCTCGTAATCATGGGGAACTACTTTTAGTGCTAAACATAACCGCTGTAAAACCATATTTTGGTGCATGTGCACAATATTGTGCTATATAGCTCTAAAAATGGTTCCTCTATTACAAGCTTTTAGTACTATTTAGCACCATTTTTTTTTTTTTGGGTGTTGTGAACCTAATTCACAGTAAAACCAGAAAACTCTGTTGAGCTCTTCAGTCTGTTCGTGTTCATTTAAGACTCATCTAAGAATTTATTAACACCACCCGATTTATCCATAAGTGGATTCAGATCCGTGACCAGGCGTGACATGCGTATCAAATACCTTCTGCCTCTTCGTTCTGGAAAGTTCTCCATGGATGATATCACCTCTGCTAATGGCAACACTTTTCTGTAATGACTTTGAAGATGTCAACTGATTAGGGTACACGTTGTGCTATGTGAAGTCTTCAACAGCTGTGAAGCTGGAACACAGTGTTTGATGGTTCAAAATTCATATTCATTTCAGTTTTGGTGATAGCATACGTTTTGATTGTTAAGCGGTGGAACGCTGGGTGCGGGAATCTGAAATTTTAGCTACTCATAAGATTTTACAAAAATAATAAAATGTTATCGCTTGTTATAGAATTGAGCCATTCAGAATTGAGTACCGTTATGTACTACAGATGATAATGATATCAAGTCTAGGCAAGTCTAACCATGTTGTCTGTAGTGCTTTTTTATTATAGGATGGTACAGTATATGTACTGGTTACATTTCAAGACTGCAAACTTATACGATTTTAATGTTTTGGGTTCAAAACAAGTTTAACTCAAAAATAGACTTCTATTGTAGGTGCATTACATGATTTAAATATAGTATGTACATTTATAATTTATGCATTTTATATGTAAAATGTATTGTTAGTGTTGTAAGGAGTGATGTAGTGGTGCCTGGAGAAGTGGAGCATAAATTAAAAGTAGAAGTGGGTATACTCCATGCCAACTAATAAAGAAGTGGGTATACCCCATGCCATCTAATAAAGAAGTGGGTATACCCCATGACATCTAATAAAGAAGTGGGTATACCCCATGCCATCTAATAAAGAAGTGGGTATACCCCATGCCATCTAATAAAGAAGTGGGTATACCCCGTGCCATCTAATAAAGAAGTGGGTATACCCCATGCCACCTAATAAAGAAGTGTGTATACCCCATGCCACCTAATAAAGAAGTGGGTATACCCCATGCCATCTAATAAAGTAGTGGGTATACCCCATGGCATCTAATAAAGAAGTGGGTATACCCCATGCCATCTAATAAAGTAGTGGGTATACCCCATGGCATCTATAAAGAAGTGGGTATACCCCACTCTCCTCTATACACTTAATAGAGTATTGTTTTGTGTAGTTTGTGTATTTGTTTTGGAAAATAAGGCATTTGATTATTAATTTTTATTATGTTCAGCTTGTTTACACTCTTAAAGCAGTCTTTGGCTGTATGGTTTCATAAAGCACCTTTAACATCCAAACAACCTTTCTGTTTCACAGCAGGTTCTTTGGTGGAAAATGTCTCAACATACTGTAAAAAGTTAGAAAGGAAATATTTATTTTATGAATCTTTGACTTGGAAAACCAAAAAAGGTTTTTCTACAGCATCACTGTTCAGATCCATTCTTTTTAAAAGTGCCGTTTTAATGTAAGCAGGAGTGAATGTGATGTTTGATTCTGCTCAGTCCGGCGTGACTAACAGCCTGCGTTGAAACGCTTCAGAGAACCAAACGTCAATCAAGCGATGACAGCCGACAGACCTCAACATCAGACACTCAGAGCAGATGAGATCAGAGAGATTGTCAGATTTCTTACTGAGAATAATCATTGTGGAAATCACATTGGAACCGGATGGCTAACCTGTGATCAGGACTTTGATTTTTTCTGAGCAATACGCTTACAGTGGTGAGGTTTATGAAATCCAACTTCTAGATATTTCCTCAGTGTTTGATTGCTCAGAGTTCATGTGTCATCAATGTATTTCTTAGTTAGAGGAAATTAAAATAAACACAAGTGGGACAATAGTTGACACAAGATAACAGATGATATGTTTGAGTTTATTTTAGAATTGAGATATAAATAGTTGATTAGGGATTTTTTATCAAGATGTTGGCGGCTTCTTTTCTTTTCTTGGCAACCTTATTAAGGCAAATAAATGAGTAATGGCACATATCTGGGTCTCCAGGAAAGAGAGAGAGAGATAAAAAATATATCTTTAAAATATCCTTCTTGTGGTATGAGGGAGACACCCAATCTTCACAAACACTTCAACTCTGTCATAAATATATTTGCCCTCTTATCCAAGATCCCAGGAGTTTGAATTCACCAACAGCCATCTTTACAGATCTACATGTGTCTCCAAACATCACTGCTCGGTTTCCTCAAAGAGAACGGATGAATTATAATGAAAGACACAAACAGTGATTGTTTTATAGTCCTGAAACTCAACGTGAGCTTGGCACCTCATGAAAGACATGAAAAGCACTACAAATACATTTGACTTGACTCGTACATCATTTCGGGTGTGCTATTCGCTTTAAGCATCAATTTTTATATTAAAGTTTGCAATGTTATAATGATTTTATACATGCATAAGATCTAAGATCAATGCAATAGATGCTGTTTCGAGTGTCTAAAGTTTTGAGTCTCTTTCGTCACATTTATGTTTTTTTCTTGATGTTGACCCACAGGTGATTCAAACCCCAAAGAGAGCAGCCCGTTCATCAACAGCACTGATGGTGAGAAGAGCCAGCAGTATGACGGCAAGAACATGGCCCTGTTTGAGGTACACACACACACACAAACTATAGCGATGAAGTGAATTAAAGTCTCTGACAGTCATTAATCATTATAATTAGTGTTTGAAGGGCAGAGAAACTAGAGGACAGCAGGTGGATGATAGCGGCACATCTCCAGCACATTAAGATTTACTGTAACAGAACCACAAAAATGACACAAATGTATCTCTAACAGGGCAGTGTGATGTGCTTTAATGCACCGGTATCTCACATGTATGCATGTGACACAACTCGGATTGAAGCTACTTTTTTTGTTTTTTTATCCGTATGCTCTACCAGTAGTGCCGCAAGGATGAGGTATTTTTCAGGTTTTGTCCAACAGACTGCCAAAACTATTTTTTAATAATATACTGTATGAGTGCTTTATATATCTGCAATAAGGTACGTTGGTGACCAAAGACTACTGTAAATGTTTACTAACAGTGTATTTGTTTTGTGTTGTTGTGTTTTTGCAGGAGGAGATGGACACAATTCCCATGGTATCGTCTCTTCTCAGCAGTCTTGCCAACTACTCCAATCTGCCTCAGGGCAGCAAAGAACACGAGGAGGCCGAGAACAACGAGGGCTCACGAAAGAAACCCGTTCAGGTACCAAAACATGGATATACCTGCTGTTGATTTACACATTATACATTTACAGCGAGCTCTTGTAAGGTGTGATTAAATTGATTGTTGCCAGATTGAACCTATAAATGTGACTTGTTTTGGCAAAATGAGTCTGAATTGAGCTACACAGGCGAAAGAAAGTATAAAATTAGATTTTGGTCGAAATTGAGCCCTCATCTAGCGATCCCAATGCTCTGAATAGTCACTAAACATCTAAAATTATATGTATTTGTACGTTTTCTGAGAGCTGTACCGTCCTATATGCTTAACCAATTCAAAGATGCACATGACATTTTGGTTTTGGTTTTAAAACATGCAGGAAATATAAAATAAAGTGCAGGACTTGATGTTTAAATAGTTATTAAGACATGAAAACAACGTCTTTCTAAACAAAAGTTCAATGCATCCCAGAAAGGATTGTTCCAGTGCACCTATACAGCCACCGCGAGGGTGGGGGCCGACACAACAAACACCCCAAAACTCTCGGGCCAGCACCATATGTCCAAACCCCAGTCAAAACTGCCCATTCCACCACAAACAATCTGAAAACAGGGCTTTAAGTGCAAAATATCGAAATTGTCCTTTAACTTTTGAAGAAAAATATTTAATGTGTAAGATTATATTAGATCCTTGCATTACAGTAGATCTTAAAGCTGTCTCTGTATGTCTAAATGTCAATCAATAAAAGAAAGAAAAGAGTTAAACAAATATTTTTCCTATAGATATTGTTTTTGACTTTGTGTGTGATAAATCTAATAGTTTTACCAGGGATTTTAAGGTATGAATGCAGTGATTTTGTTTCTAAACCTTCAAGATTCTTTCTTGATTTTTCTCAAAATAAACTTTGCTGACTCTATCAACATTTGCCAGCACGGGTTGTAAATGCAGTCTTTTTCTCTACCCAATAAGCAATAGCTGTCATTTCACCATCTAGGTTAATTAATAGACCAGATATAGTCCAGCAATGAGTAACCGGTTGCATGTTTTTGCCAAAATAACACTCAGATGAGATGTCTGATATTCAATCATCTAAGCAATGTCAACAGTGATTACAAGGTGTTTGTATTTATGTATTACATTTCATTTATTTTTGGGCTGTGACCAATGCAAGATGCTTATTTTTGCCTTGTTTTAGCCTAGATGTCTGGGCTGTGCTTGGACGGCTATTAGACTTCTTTAAAGCACAAAATAGCTTGCTGTGTACTATGCATGTGCGATGTGGCTTAAACTTTGATTTGAAAAATGTTGAAAATGTTACAGTTTCCCTGCTAGAGTGGACAAAATGTAATTTTAGTAACAATTTAAACATCAGCTTACATCAGCCCTCAGCCGACCCATTCAAACTAAAGGGAGAGGAAGAGAAATCGAAATAAAACGGGGAAATGAGAGAAGGAATTGGATTTGCCCTCTCAACACGAGTGAGAAGAGAGTGATAATCTTCCTCTCGTCTCACACAGCGACTTCAACTTAATTAGCTCGCAGCCGCTCTCCAATCAGTGTCCGTTTTGAGAGGTTCAATCCGCTCATCTCCAGCAGCAAATGTACCCGAGCCCAACGTCGAAGTTCGGCCGCGGGGGTCCTCTGATGACCAAATACATCATCTGAGTTCAGCCCACATCTCATACTGAAAGCATCCGCCTAGCAACCACCCTGAACACCCTAGCAACAGGATGTGAATGTGTTAAAATCAGTCCTGCCTTTAGTGACAGAAACAGCACACATAAGCGTTAATCAATTATAAGCTGTGCATGGTTATTGCATCTTTGCCTTTAAATTTATTGTACTGCACAACCATAATTGTGTTAATGTATATAAATAAAACAATTGACATGTTAGTCTGAACTCACTGATGCTTCATAATTCGCCAAATAGAAGATTTCAGTCTTAACACATCAATGAAGGGTGACAGCATGAGAAAAATGTGTTCTCTTTTTCCAAAGCATGATGTAAGAGGAGTAGTTTTTAACTTATAATGTGAGGTTATCAGATGTCCCGGGACATGTGGTCATTACAGAGACCATATGCTCTTTCTGGATGGCTTGTCGACGTGCACTGCATGAACACACACACAAACGCACACATAATAACTTGAACACACACAAAGTGACAGTAAAAAATGGTTATTCATGTCAAGCTGTAAGGGAACAGAGGCACAGAGCAGTTATTTGTGTAGTTTTTGAACATGCTCGCAGTATCTGTGCTTTTAATAATTCACCTTCACTAAACTAAAGTCACATTAACACTGCCAGCTCCTGTTTGAGGAGCCAAGCAAGAGGAGAATACTGCAGGCTCATCTCCTCCTCTTCACTGCTTTCTTCTCCCTTCTTCCCTATCATTTATATCCCGTTGCTTTCTTTCTTTCCTCTGCTCTCATCTCCTTTCCTCTCCCATCATCTGTCCTCTGTTCTCTCCTCCTCCTCCCCTCTCTCCTCTGTATTCTCCTCCTTCCATCTCTCTCTTCCTCTCTCCTCCCTTCACGTATCCCATTTGTTCTTTCTTCTCTCTCTGTCTCTTATCTCTCCTCTTTTTTTTCCTCCTCTCTCCTCTGTTCTCATCTCCTTTTCCCACCTCCTATTTCTCCTCATCTTCTCTTGTTTGCTTTCCTTTGTTCTGCCCTCTTCTCTCCTCTCCTTTCACCTCCAAACTTCTTTCCTCTCTCTGTTTTGCCCTCTTTTCTTCTCTATTCTCTTCTCTCCTTAGTTTTCTCTGTCATTCTCATCTCCTTTCTCCTCCTCTCTCCTATGCTCTCATCTCCTTTTCCCACCTCCTATTTCTCCTCATCTTCTCTTATTTGCTTTCCTTTGTTCTGCCCTCTTCTCTTCTCTGCTCCCTCTCTCCTGTCGTCTCTTCTCTCCTCTCCTTTCACCTCCTCACGTCTTTCCTCTCTCTGTTCTGCCCTCTTTTTCCTCTATTCTCTTCTCTCCTCTGTTTCCTCTGTCATTCTCGTCTCCTTTCTCCTCCGCTCTCCTTTGCTCCAATCTCCTTTTCCCTCTTCTTATTTCTCCTTCTCTTCTCTTGGTTGCTCTCCTTTGTTCTGCCCTCTTCTCTGCCTTCTCTCTCCTGTCATCTCTTCCATCCTTGGTTCTCTCTTTTCACCTTCTCACTTCTTTCCTCTTCTCTGCTCCCTTAGTCACTCTGTCTATTTGCTCATCTGCTCTCATATTCTTTACCCTCCTCTTATTTCTCATCATCTTCTCTTGTTTTCTCTCCTTTTGTCCTCTTCTCTCTTCTTTACCCTACTTTCCTTTCTCCTCCTCTTTCCTCCCTTCTCTCCTTTGCTGTTCTTTGTTCTGCCCTCCTTTCTCCTCTTATCTCTTCTCTCCTCTGTTCTCTCTGTCATTCTCATCTCCTTTCTCCCCCTCTCTCCTCTCCTTTTTCCTCCTCTTATTTCTCCTTCTCTTCTCTTATTTGCTCATCTTTGTTCCGCCCTCTTTTCTCCTCTCTCTCCCTCTCTCCTGTCGTCTCTTCTATCCTCTTTTCTCTTCTCTCCTTTCACCTCCTCACTTCTTTCCTCTTCTCTGCTCCCTTACTCTCTCTCTTTCTTTATTTGCTCCTTTGTTCTCATCTTCTTGAACCTAATTTACTTTCTCCTCCTCTCTCCTCTACTCTCATCTCCTTTTTTCTCCTCTTATTCCTCCACCTCTTCTCTTATTTGCTCTCGTTTGTTCTGCCCTCTTTTCTCTTCTCTCTCTCTTTCTCCCTCTCATCTCTCTCCTGTCCTTTCACTTCCTCACTTCTTTTCTCTTCTCTACTCCCTTACTCTCTCTCTCTGTGTGTCTTTATTTGCTCCTCTGCTCTCATCTTCTTTATTCTACTCTTCTTTCTCCTCCTTTTGGTAACACTTTATTTTACGACCCGCAAAGTACCGCGTAATTAAACCGAATTTACAGCGTACCTACTTGTAACAACAGGGTACCTCTACAGTACGTACTTGTAGGTATAAGGGAATTATATTTTAAGTTTGGGGTAATAAGGGGGTAAGAATATGAAGAATTATAAATTATTTATACTCTAAGTATTTTATAACAACAGGGTACCTATTGTAATATTACGTGGTAAGTATGACTTAGTCAAGTCTATGGGGAAATGATGTTTCATTTTTTATTTTATTTTATTGTGAATTTTTCATATTGACTACTGAATGTTGTATACAGTCGATGTCTACGAGCCACATCGGCAAATAAATATAACAGCGCATCACTTTTATTTTAGTAGCCTATATTACTTGCTTTTAATAACACACGTCCAGCTGATTTAACGTGGTTATCTTTTTTTAAGGTAAGTACAATAAAAATAGCAACTTATTCCCTATTTACCAGGAAACTCTTACATTTGCGGACATATTTGAAGTGGTGCTTTGCTATTTATTTACTTTTATTTCAAATGACACAATAATGACCACAAAGCAGCACGCTATTTGTTTATTTTTAATAGGTGTTATCATTGGTAGAATTAAACTTTGCAACATGTGTAAAGTATTTTAGCCAAATATAATTTATGCAATGGCAAACCAGAATGAAACAACAGCAGATATCAGCTCCCGCTAAGCAAAAGACGACCACATGCGTAGGCTACTGCGCAGGTGTAGAGCGCGCGGTCGTCTGCAGGAGGTTTGCTGGAACGCGATCCTGAGGTGAAATTTTTTAAGAGGTTTTAAAAACTTTCTACACTGTGGAGTACGGCTGCGAGTGATGTGAGCAGGATCCGCATGCTGAATAAGGTAACTGGTTTTGTTAATACATGACTCAAGCATTTCAAACAATGTTTTTTCAAGAAAGTTGCCAGCTAACAGTAGCAGCAGGTAAGCTAGCACATAAATTAGCCTAAAGTTATTAACTGGCTCAAAAAACTCAGTTTCTGTCAAGGCACAGTGAAGAAACATTTACTGAAGGCTTTCATTTATGTTTTTTATATTTATTGCAGAACAGCATTTGAGACGACATCAACTCATCATCCGAGTGGACAAGAACACCAACAGAGGAAGCCAGCCGCAAAAACAACGAAAAATTGTCATGACTTTTTATTTGAAATAAAATTTTTGTGATAATAAAAATGAAGTGTTAAGTGTTGGCTTAATTATAGTGTTTTAAAGATGTTTTGAAATAAGTTGTTTTAAAATAAAAATAACAATATTCTGTATGTTTATGGTATTTACCCTATAACATTAATAACAAGAGGTGAACAAAGCACCACTTTAGTTTACAGCCCGCAAATGTGAGAGTTACCCGGTACATACACAGAACAAGCGGGGAATAAGCCCCACTTTAATTTACAGCCCACAAATATAAGAGTTACCTGGTAACTCCTGTATATACAGATCAAAGAGGTACAAGTTGCTATTATTTTTATTGTGTGTTATATTTTATTTGCCGATGTGGCTTGTAGACATCCACTGTAGGCTATACAATAGGCTATACAATAGGCCTACACTTCATCAGGTAAGTAGCATATATGAAAAAAAAAACATATTACACATAGACCATATTACCCATAGACGTCATACATACCACGTAATATTGCAGTGGGTGCCCTGTGGTTGTGAAATACTTAGAGAATAGTTTTCCATATATTCTTACCCCCTTCTTACCCCAAACTTAAAATATTGTTCCCTTATAACTACAAGTACGTACTGTAGAGGTACTCTGTTGTTACAAATAGGTACGCTGTAAATTCTGTATAATTACGCGGTACTTTGCGGGTCGTAAAATAAAGTGTTACCCTCCTTTTTCCTCTCCTTTCTCCTTTGCTGTTCTCTGTTCTGCACTCTTTTCTCCTCTCTCCTCTCCTCTGCTCTCTTTGTTTCACTTGGCTCATTTCTCTTCCTCTCTCCTCTGATCTCATCTCCTTTTCCCTCCTCTTATTTCTCCTCCTCTTCTCTTGTTTGCTCTCCTCTATTCTGCCCTCTTCTCTCTTCTCTCTCCCTCTCTCCTGTCTTCTCTTTTATCCTCTGTTCCGTCCTTTTCTTTTACCTCCTAACTTTTTTCCTCTTCTCTGCTCCCTCTCTCCTGTCGTCTCTTCTATGCTCCGTTCTCTCATCTCATTTTGCCTTCTCACAATTTCCTCTTCTCTGCTCAGGTACTCTCTCTGTCTCTATTTGCTCCTCTGCTCTTATCTTCTTTACCCTACTTTCCTTTCTCCTCCTCTTTGCTCTATTCTCTCCTTTCGTGTTCTCCATTCTGCCCTCATTTCTCTCCTCTCCTCTGTTCTCTCTGACTCTCTCATCTCCTTTCTTCTCCTCTCTCCACTGCTCTTATCTCCTTTTTCCTCCTCTCATTTCTCCTTCTCTTCTCTTGTTTGCTCTCCTTTGTTCTGCCCTCTTCTCTCTCCCTCTCTCCTGTCATCTCTTCTATCCTTTGTTCTCTCCTTTCACCTCCTCACTTCTTTCCTCTTTTCTGCTCCCTTACTGTATCTGTTTCCATTTGCTCCTCTGCTCTCATCTTCTTTATCCTACTTTTCTTTGTCCTCCTCTTTCCTCTCTTCTGTTTCCCTGTCTTCTGTTGTCTGTTCTATCCTCTGTTCTCTCCTCTCTTTTCACCTCCTCTCTTTCCTCTTTTCTGCTCCCTTACTCCGTCGGTCTCTATTGGCTCCTCTGTTCTCATCTTCTTGACCCTATTGTACTTTCTCCTCCTCTCTCCTCTACTCCCAACTCCTTTTTCCTCCTCTTATTTCTCCTCCTCTTCTCTTATTTGCTCTCGTTTGTTCGGCCCTCTTTTCTCCTCTCTCTCTTTCTCCCTTTCTATCTCTCTCCTCTCCTTTCACTTCCTCACTTCTTTTCTCCTCTCTGTTCCCTTACTTTCTGTCTTTATTTGCTCCTTCACTTTCATGTTCTTTATTCTACTCTTTGTTCTCCTCCTTTTTCCTCTCTCCTTTGCTGTTCTCTGTTTTGCCCTCTTTTCTCCTCTCTCCTCTCCTCTGCTCGCTTTCTCTCATCTCCTTTCCACTCCTCACCTTTCTCCTTCTCTCTTTTTTTCTCTGTTTTCTCTTCTTCTCCCTTCGTCTCTTCTCTCCTCCTCTCCCCTTTTCTCTCCTCTCCTGTCCTATGCTCCTCTCCTGCTATGAATTATATCTAGCATTAAAAAACTATTGTTGGAGCACATACAGAGCTCTCGAAAAATTGAAGATAAATGCACACCTGTAACCTCATATTAGTTGGATTCTATAGACAATTATTGAAATTAGAAGCCCAAAGAATAAAAACATTACTACTTATCTTTGATTTAACCATAAGAAGTTAAATTTAGTTTTTGTTTAGTTTGGGTCACATTTAAGTAATGTTATTAATTACTATGATTAGATATAATAGTATATACATCATAAATAATAAAGTAATTTTATTACAGATAGATTTTATTTACTACCCAAAACTTCCTATTAAAGTGCTGTCACTCAAAGCTGTATTGTCATGTGTAAATAAACTCATCTTGCTCCTGCAGCGGGATGGGTTGCATCTCGCTCTGACTCACGGGTGTCCGTGGCAGGGGTGCACGGCTGCGGGCACCATGATTGTATAATTTAAACAGCTGGCCGTAGTCGCATGGGACCGAAACACCTGAGGCTTAGAGTCCGGGTCTTCCAGCAGTTATCTCAGAGGACTGCTGGGCATCTGCTCTCTGCTCTCTTTACCTGAGATTCTCATAGGCTGGAGATCACAGGGGAAATCATAAATACACAAACAGAAAGAAAGAAGTTCGATTATACACCTGCTCCAGATACACGGGCAGTCAATCGAAACATCTCAGCTATGATGAAGTCTATTTGCTCCAGAGGCTCAGATGAGGAATGACTGCTGCCAAACTCTGTTGATTCAGATTTTCTCACTGGTTTGACACACCACTGCAGTTTGGAAAATGAGACCTAAATTCAGCCCGCATGGTGTGGAAACAACACTTTTGACTCAAACAAACACAGCTTGCTAAACACAGAAATATCACAGAAAAAATGTTGTGTACTACTGAATCTATCTGTCTGTCTGTCTGTCTGTCTGTCTGTCTGTCTGTCTGTCTGTCTGTCTGTCTGTCTGTCTGTCTGTCTGTCCATCCATCCATCCATCCATCTACAGTGTCTTGAGTGTCTGTATGCCTGCCTGCCTTTCTGTATTTCTGTCTGTCTTTCTATCTACTCCGTCTGTCTGTCTGTCTGTCTGTCTACAATGTGTGTCTATCTGTTTTTTCTATCTACAGTGTCTGTCTGTCTGTCTGTCTGTTTTTCTGTCTGTCTGTCTGTCTGTCTACAGTGTTTGCCTGTCTATCAACAATGTCTGTCTGTCTGTCTAAAATGTGTGTCTGTCTGTCTGTTTTTTTTCTATCTACAGTGTCTGTTTGTCTGTTTTTCTGTCTGTCTGTCTGTCTGTCTGTCTGTCTGTCTGTCTGTCTGTCTAAAATGTGTGTCTGTCTGTCTGTTTTTTTCTATCTACAGTGTCTGTCTGTCTGTCTGTCTGTCTCTTTTTCTGTCTGTCTGTTTGTCTGTATGTGTGTGTGTGTGTGTGTGTGTGTGTGTGTGTGTGTGTGTGTGTGTGTGTGTGTGTGTGTGTGTGTGTGTGTGTGTGTGTGTGTGTGGGGGTTGGCAAATGTGGTTTACGAGGACATGAATAGTGTATAATTACATGTTAACTATGCTATTACCATGGTTTATGAGGACAAAGGAAGTGTCCTCATAAACTGAAACGCTAAAAAAACATACTAAATGGTAGTTTTTCATAGATTAAAGACTGGCAACAGGTTTTTGTGACATTGGGGTTAGGGACTGGGGTAGGTTAGGGGAATAGAATATAACAGTTTGGACAGTATAAAATGCATTGCGTCTATGGAAAGTCCCCATAAACCATGTATGCCTGACTGTGTGTGTGTGTGTGTGTGTGTGTGTGTGTGTGTGTGTGTGTGTGTGTGTGTGTGTGTGTGTTGGTTTGGATAAGAGCAAGCAAACAGTAATTGCAAACACACAGTGAGTAAAGGCATACAAACAAAGTACATATAGTATTTAAATATTAAAGGTATAGCGGAAGATTTTCCCGAATTATTTAAAAGAACCGCCCCTCGATATTTTTTATATTTCTCTTGCGACCCTCAGACATTTTGAAAAAAGACAGCGAGAATGCGAGCTTCAATGAATGGTTGAAACCGTAACACAACACACATACACGTGAAAGTGCGCATGTGCAGCAAGCGAACCTAGAGGCGAGCACGTACGACGGTTATACGTCAACATATAATCAAAATGATTGACATCTGGGATGACCGATAGTCTTGATGATCCACCCGGAAAACGAAAATCTTCCGCTATACCTTTAACATAAATCTCAGGGTGGATATTGTGAGAATGAGATTGGTGCTTTGGCTTTCTAAACATTATTGCGCAGATTTGTGTGGTGATGAAACAGACATTAAGACTCTCATTTTAGAAATCACAGGTGCGGTAACAGTTCAAGTGTCAACCAAACCATTCATTAGTAAACAATGAACATATGGTGCTCATTTACACTTTACTGCAAAAAGATATAGTGATCTGCAAACAGATTTGACGCTATCATTGTGCTTTTTTACATCGAATGGTGCACACATTCACTTTTTGCCTGTGATAAATACATAAACTTGGATGTCAAGGTTATTTTAGTCTTCAATAAAAGATGCACAGCCCCGTCGTCAGCTCATTTGGGGAACCACTGATCAATGTGTGTAAAAAAACCACCTCACTGACCCAATACAGCACTGATACACATCCCATCTCCTCTCAAGGAGATTGCTAATATAATGCAATTATCCTCGAGTTCAAGAAGGGTCATGGGGAGGAAACTCGGTTCACCAAGCAGGATGAATACACAGGCGAGAACAAGGCAACATGACAGTGGTGTGCAGGATGAATGCTAACACACCCCTCTATTCACACTCATGATTAAATCTGAAGTAATGGCCGTCTGCAGTCCTGTGAGACTACAGTACATGAAGACATGAATCAATTGTTAGTATAGTTGAGCACACACACACATACACAAATGCATACAAACAGCCACAAAGATGCACATACATACACGCACACACACACACCTGTACACATAAAGACACATGGACACAAATGCACGCGTGCACACACACACACAGGCACGTACGCATACATACATACACACACAGATGCATACAAATGCCCACAAAGATGCACATACACATTGCACAAAAACACAGACACATGGACTCAAATGCATACACACACACACACGCACACACACGTCTTTTGCAGACTCGACGTGCCAACAGATGGCAAACTGGGAAACAAGACTTTTAATTTAATTAACCTGAAATAAATAAGACGTGCTGAATAATGCATGCCATTAAATTCAATATCAGCCATGCAAATGCAAATTCAGTGCGGGATAATTTGATTTTTGAAGGCAGGATTAATTTCAGTATTAATGTAATCTAATATAATGTGGCTTTATAAGCCGCGTCTAAACAACGGAAAAGCAATAATTACATTCTGTGATAAGGCCGCAAATTAAGCGAACCTCAAGTCTGTGATGCTTGTACAATTTACACGAAACACCTTTTTTGTTGTTGTGCAACAACTTTAATGCAGTCATTACACTTTATGTAATGCATCAAAGCTTTTCAAAATCTCTTAAAGTAGTTACAAATTCCAATCTGTTAAATTTATTTTACAATTATAATATCTTACATCATTTACACCAGGTACATATAAACAAAGTAATAATTTCATGAGACCAAATACTGCTGGTTTGATCAACCCAAAACGAATAAAATCTCATTTTTGACCATCAAACACGGATACACCAAAGCCGCGTCTGGATCTCACGTCCAAATCTTTCTAAGCAAATGTTCAAATCTTTACTAATTGACTGCAGATATGAATATTATACATATATATTCTCACCTGAACTAATCTTAAACCAAGAAACGGTAATATTGAAAAACTGAAAAATTTCATTTATTGCTATCATTCAATGTGTCAGGCTGGGATCGATATCAACAGATACTTCATCAAACCACAAATCAACTATGTCTTGATCACATCTTCAGCAATCATTTCATTTCTGCTGTACAGTTTTTATTTTTAAGGAAGCTCAAATCTTTGTAAATGATTCGACTGATGGAAGTTTGTAGATGTATGCAAATAAACTGCATATGCATTCTTACATTTTAAAGCCTCCTGCCCATCATAAGTTCAACAGAATGCCCATGTGACAATACTGCAAATGTTACAGTCTGAGATTTTCTGTGCAGTCCATTAAACTTTTGCTGGAATATGCAAATGTGTGCGTATTTAATAAGATGTCCGATGTGAATAGTTTAATCTTTAATTGTTCGTTTTTCATTTGACAGAATTTTATTTTGATAAAACAGAAGAACAATTATAGCTGATTTATCTGTAGCACCTTATCTTATAGCAGTTCAGTCGACATCTCTCTGTATGTATGAGGGCTCAACACACAGACTCTTATAGCCAAAGGGATCCCAGGCAGAGACACGAAGATCATCTTTGCCATTTTGACATCATTCTCTTTATGCTAATGTGCGTGTTGTCAGAGGAATGTTAATCAGATTTACCGTCTGTGCCCTGCGGTGTGGCTTTCTCATCTCAACGCTGTCTTTCTTGCATTCATTTTTCCAGCCCACGACTCGATGACAGCAAAGACATTATTCAAATATAGTTCTTTCTTTTATGCTAGAAATTGCACAGGGCATAAAAAACAACGGCTGGACAATGAATGCCAAGTATCTATTATATATTATATATGTTATTGCTATTAGCATGGCTGGGCTATATTGACCACAATTTATCTCGATAATTTTGGGATGAAATTTTGTTTCATAAATCATCCAATATCATATTTGCAGCAGACATTTGCACAAACACAATGATCATCAATTCACATGGCTTGCTGAAAAAAGCTGGTGAATGATAAAACAGAAACTTTACATGAATTTAAGAGTTTTATCTACAGACCAGAGTAACAATGAAACTTTTGACTTGGGCCAGTAAGCAACCATTTAATGCCACACAGCAACAGCATAGCCAAGCCCAGTATAAATTTGCTTTGCACCAGCAGTTTTTTATGAGCAAATTCACCAGAAAAATTCAGCATTTTGTATATAATACAAATTAAGTTTAGCACATAAACTGTCTTTTCATTCTCTGTGTGGAAACTGAAGCACAACAAAATGACTGTAAAGAAATAGACCAGGGTGATAGAATAATGGGTTTATTCATAAAAAGTGTGTCAAGATAAGATTATACCTCCTCTTTTATGATAATAACACCGTTCCACAATATACTGCACCATTTCCTGCCCCAACATCCATGAATCCAAGCAAATAGCACTTTATTGCTCATAAAAGACCGACTACAACCTAATGTCTTTCTCTCGCATGTCTGGCATCTCTCTAATTATAAACACAGGAGTTTGCTGCCCGTGAGGCGTCTTTATGTTACTCAGAGTGAGGGAGATGTGTTAGATCAGCACTTTGTGATTAAAGTGCTGTCGCTAGGAAGTTTGTGGTACTGCAGGGCAGGGGTACTTTTTGCTAAATGTAGGCCGTAGTCCAAAATACCAAAACATTACCATGGTACCATTGTAGACAGCCAAACATTGTAGTTAAACAGACAGACAGACAAGCAAAGAGACACTGTAGATGTACATACACACATAAAAACAAACAGACAGACCGACAAACAGAAAGCCAGAAAGACAGACAGACAGACAGACACACACACACACACACACACACACACACACACACACACACACACACACACACACACACACACACACACATGCTGTATATCATGTTAGCTCTAAGAATAACTTTGAAACCAGTGTTGTTTTTGGCAGCCCTTTTAGTTTTAGTCACATTTTAGTCACTTGTAAAATGTATAGTTTTAGTCAAGTTTTAGTCGACGAAAACGCAAAAAGGTTTTAGTCAAGTTTTAGTCGACGAAAACGCAAAAAGGTTTTAGTCAAGTTTAAGTCAATTTTAGAAAAAAAAAGTATTTTTAACCAATGAATTTAGGTTAAAAAGTGTGGTGTATTTAATACAATTAAAATGTGCATTAAGGTTGTCCCTGAGGGCTTGCCGTTGTTTTAGTCAGTGTGCCTTCTGCGCATGTCATAACAAAAACTTATGAAGAAAAAAGTTTAGCCTAATATTCCCTCGTGTTGAGTTTGTGTTTTGAGACCTCGCTTATAAAGTTGAGAAACGCGTGCCTTGCCTTATTTAAATACATCACAAAAAGTATTGGAAATGGGCTTAGGTTTGACAAGCAGATACATGTAAAACCTTAAGCTCACCATGAAATGTGTCACAAGCCGATTGTCGAGTAAAATTGAATGTATATGATATGTTAACAGCGTGACTTGTTAGTTACCTTTAAAAAATATTAGCGTGATGAGCCTTCAGGTGCCGCTTGAGATTGGTGGTATTCTTCCCACCTAGTTTGTGGCCACATTTACAGTCATCTCCCAATATGCATTCCGTTTTTCTGTCTGAAGGATTATACTGAAAGTATGTCCATAAATCATCTCGTCATTTCCGTTTATTGGCGTCACCGCTACGGTCCTGCGAACTCGCCACAGCCGCAGGTGTGTTGTTGTTGTTTGAAAAATCTGGTGCGCGTGCGCGGCATGGCGGCAGCCGGGTGGTGGGCGTGAGCGTGACCCAAAACAAGGATAGAAAGCGGCAGCATTTAGCTAAAAACAGACAGATTTCACGCAAAATAGGCAGAAATGACATGCATTATGAACGTGAGACTTATAATCCTTTTCGTTTCGTCTCGTTTCGTCAACGAAAACTCAAAAGCGTCTCGTCATGTTTTCGTCACCTTATAGACATTTTTAGCTAGTCATCGTCGTGTTAGCGTCATAAAAAATATGTGCGTCAACGAAATCATTTCGTTATCGTCATCGTTGACGAAAACAACACTGAATAACTTTGAAACCCCTTGAAATGAATTATACAGATGGTTCATCTGGTTAAATTAACTACAGTACAACAATAACTCTGTTTTTTACCTTTTTTTGAAAAGTAAAGGTATAAAGATGTGCTTTTGCTCATTCAGAAGTCTCTATGATTTTTGTGTTTAATGGGTGATTGGCAGGAAACTGCTTTATGGTTGCTATGTGTTTTACTAGTTACTAGGTGTTAGTTAACTGACCCAAGTCAACAGAACTAACCTCTAAGTATTATTATTTATTATATACCAGGTAAATATATACCATATAATTTATATGTGGCCCATGCTGAGGAGCTAAGGAAGTGAAAAATAGCAAGGTTTTCATAAAAATATGTACATTAGGCCCTTGTCTATCGTTCACAATGCTCCAAATAATAATAGTAGTAATTAAACATCTAAAATTATTTTTATTTGGACGTTTTCTAAGAGGTGTACCTTCCTATATATTTCCTAAATCAAAGGATACGTGTCCACCGGAAGCAGAGCATGTGTGCTTCTGACGTTTCGAAACCTGCAGAAATGAGAAAATAAAGTGCAGGACTTTTTTGATGTTAAAAGAGGCATTAACTCTTTCCCTGCCATTGACGAGTTATTTAGTCAAATTAAGAAAAGACGCTTCACCGCCAAATTTCGCTTCCCTTACGAGTTTTTACGTCTATATTTCCATTATTATCCACCAGGTGGCGCTCTTACCCAACTTATAAAACACTAAGGGATCTATCATACACCCGACACAATGCAGTGCAATGCGCGACGCAAGTGTCTTTTGCTAGGTTCAACCCGGCGCAATTATCATTTTCACGTTTAGCCCCACGTTGTTTAAATAACGTCATTTTTGCACCCATGGGCGTTCTGATCTAAAAACGAGGTGTGTTCAGGCGCATTGTTGGTGCGTTGCTATTTTGAGGCAACTACAATACACTACGCCATTGACCATGCGCCTATAAATGAGACGACAACGCGGGTTTGCTTATCACATACATGAATGCACAGCAGCACAAAAAAGCTTTAAAATATGAAAAAGTAAAGCATTCAAATGTAAAAGATTATTATTGAGTCTCTTGGACATAAATGAGGAACGATTATGAGACGTTAGAAGGTGTAAAGAGCTGCTTCACCTGTAGCCTGGTAAATAAATGCTTTGCTTTAAACAAATGCATCTGTTTTTAAATGTTTTTTAAAATGCTACCTCATGGATTTATTGTATATGATGACTCTGTACCTGTGGATATGATGAAATGAGAACATTTTTAAGTAATGCTTTTTTTAAAAATCATGGCGCTGTCCAAGTGCTGAAAACGCTTCGGCTCTCCGCACGTTTGTAAATTCTTTATCTCCTGTTTGTTACAAATAAAGTATTTTTAGAGTACAAACCGTTTCTTATATACTTGTAAAACATTTTTTGATGATATTGGATATCCATACATTTACACCAAATAAAAGCCTGCTATTTTTACTTTCATGACTAAAAGAAAACTGGTTTTAAAGGTTTTAATAAAAAAATAACTATTTCAATACAAATGAAAAACAACAAATTTTTTAACATTAATCTTAAACTGGTGGTATTCTTCCTCTGCTTATCTTTTCAGTTTACAAAGTCCGTCATCTAAATAGGGATTAGACATAGCGCCAGCGCAACAGGCTTTTAAAGGGGATGAGAGCTGAGACTCTCATTGGTTTATTGCACGTTACGCCCAAAACAAACCCATTACTCATTAAAAGAATAGGAACAACTCTTTTCGACCATGCGCTCAGCGCACAAACCATTTTTCCCGTCGTTAAATTAGTAAAAGTGGATTTGGACACACCCATTTAGACCGTGTGCTTAGATCGTTAAAATAGGGCCCTAAATCATTCACTGATTCAAAAACAGTAAAAACTCAGTGTATGTTTTGATCATCGCTCTGAATCTTTATTTATTGTTTGTTTGAAAGCAGAGGGTCTGTTCTTTCATTTGATTTAATTGTATGTTTATAGACAGTTTCAGCAGTAACAACATAAACAAGCGGCTTTCGTGGTCATCACATAACTTCCGGTAAACTCCACGAAGAATAAATAACAACAAAGTCCTTTTAAATCACAAAAAATGCTGGCGGACAACTCTTTAAATAAAGGCTGGCATGGAATGAATAAAAAATATTACAGTATACTACAGTATGTTTATATGAGATGACTGTGGGAACCCTGGATTCAGTTCGTCTCTGTTTTTTTTATTAATAGACACATAAAAGATTGCACAGTTGTGTTGTTTGCTGTCAGCAGATTAAAACTAAATGATGTAATGGTTGCTGAACAACGATAAACAAAAAAACCATTAGACATGAAACTGATAACTGGAACGAAACAAATCAGATAACAGTGTCTTACAACTAACAGACTGCTGCGTGTTTGCGTTTACAGGCTCCGCGGATGGGAACGCTGATGGGAGTTTATCTGCCCTGTCTGCAAAACATCCTGGGTGTCATTTTGTTTCTGAGGATGACCTGGATGGTGGGCATCGGAGGGGTCATTGAAGCCTTCATTATAGTGCTCATGTGTTGCTCCACGGTAAGTTGTTGCATTTGATGCAAGTATAATTCCCAAATTTGCATTTCTCACACAGTAAGTTGAAGTTGCACACACAAAAACCATCTGATTAATGTCCTTATCTCTTTCATCTATGTGCTTGTCCCCTGCAGCACATATCAATGTGTTACTGAGCACACTATGCATCTCAGCGTGTATCCTCATTATTAGCGTGTCATTCGTATGTTTGTGTGTGCATGCATGAGCAACCTAGATTCTCTGGTGCCCGTGGCGGAGCTATTTTTATCCTAAAGACAGGTTACGCTTCAACCTCTTTCCTTTAATCAGACATTTTTTCGTTTGAGTCAAAACCATATTGTTAAACACATGCTGTTTATCCAGCATCTGTTTTTACAAATAGTATACAGTGTGTTTGCAGTAATTATATTTTCTCTTTTCGACCAGTCTCAAGTGCTATCTCTAAGCTTCTGTCCGTCAGGAAACATCTCCAGCTGTTTGTGGAAAAGCTTCTCTGACACTCGTGTGCTTTAATCCACGAGAGATCCAAACATTTGGCTGTAGAGACACAGACGTAACAGAAGATGCTTATAGATACTTTCAAGGAAGCACACTAAACTAAAAGCGCATACTATAGCACTGGTACAGCAGTTAAATATGGAAGAAATTGCAGGTTTTAGGTCAGTGTATTAAAGAGCACCTATTGTCCGATTCACGATTTTACATTTCTTTTGTTGTGTAAGTGTGAATTAGTGCATGTTAATGATATGCAAAAGTTACAAAAGCCAAAGTAAACAATGACGCGATAAGTTATCGTCTATAACTTAAATCTTTTTTCTTGGACGACAACAAACACACGGATTGTAGGCAACAGTTTACTTCCTGGGATTGGTGATGTAGACATGACCGACATTATCACAGCCTGTAAGTTAACTCCTGTTAGCATTGCATTGTGAGGGAATCTTTTAAACATGGTAAGGAGCGTCACATTTCCTGCTGACGTCAGAGGTATTCAGGCCAATCACAACGTACAGATTAGCTGGCCAATCAGGGACACAGCGCTTTTTTTTTAAATCCGTGCGTTTCAGGAAGAGAGTGAAATCTGGAGCTACACAAATGTATTGTATTTGGAAAATAATGTGTTTTTAACCATAAACTACGCAAACATATTGTATTATACCAAATACACAAAACATTGTTTTTAGCAATGAAATAGGTGCTCTTTATAAACACAATTTGTCCTGCATTATAGTCCACAGTGCTGGATATCACAAAATCAAAAAAATGCTGGGTTGTTTCAGCTTATGGTTGGGTAAAATATGGACAAACCCAACCGCTGGCTAGAAAATCAAGGACCAATCTTGCTTTGTGCATAGGAGCATTGTCATGTTGGCTTTGCCAGTCTGCCGAAACTGTTGCTATAAAATTATAAGTACACAATCCTCTAGAATATCATTATATGCTGTGGCATTAAGATTTCTGCTCACATAGATGAGCAAATTAGTTTAGGGTCGCAAATAAGCAGAGCTGATGCTCCTCAGGTGCGGGTGATCTACTAACACCTAATGCACTTGAGTTCAGCACCACGGACTTCTCAGCTGAAAATGCAGGGTGTGAAACCCCAGCTAACAAAGCCATAAAATACTGAAAAGAACCAGAGGACGAAAAATGAAGGGGTTACAAGATTTTTGGAAAAATTTATTAAAAATTATTAAAAATATTTTTAAAAAAATATTAAAAATAACATGGCTTGGCAAACAATATTTTTGAATAATATGTTACTCTGGCATTTCAAATAAATTTATCTGTGTGGAAAAAATCCCCTCCCTTCAACCATGCGCTCTTTGATTTCTGCAATGCCTCCACCTAGAAGCAACAGTTGCAGCCATTACAGCCAAGTGCAAAGTTTTTTAACACATGCTTTTCTGCATTAAATAATGGCACAAATACAGCAAATTTTTGCAAACATTTAGTAAATCGCGCTGCGTGAATCATATAAATAATCTCCTCTCATATATTTTGCATCTGAAAAGGAAACTCCTACACATGCATTTGCAATAAGGTCACGGTCAGTTGCAAAAATAACTACACCGCACCTATTCAGCGCTAATTATCCACTGCGCATCTTTAGTAAATCTCGATAGTTGTTAAATGTAAATGGCTCATATATGACATAATGAGAGCTATTAAACTGGCAGATATTGACAGTAACATCTAATGCATTGTACAATAAATTCTGAGATTATTTCTCTTAAACTTTAATAACATTACATAAATATAGCCACAGCCATCGAAGACCTAAGATAACCAAATCTTTATGTAATCCTTTAAAACAAGTTCAAAAAGCCACTGAAAGAAATCGTGCTTCCAAACTCGTAAAAATAAAGATGCCATCCATTTGTGACCCTCGAGCACAAAACCAGGAATAATGGGTAATTTTTTTTGATTGAGATTTATACATCATCTAAATAAATAAATTAGCTTTCCATTGAAATATAGTTTGTTAGGTTTGGACAATATTTGGCCGAGATAAATTATTTGAAAATCTGAGGGTGCAAAAAATCTAAATATTGAGAAAATCAACTTTAAAGTTGTCCAAATTAAGTCCTTAGCCACATATATGGCTATTGATAAATAAGTGTTTGATATATTTATGGAAAATGTATAAAATATCTTAATGGGACATGATCTTTAATTAATATCCTAATGATTTTAGGCATAAAAACAATAATTTTGACCCATACAGTGTATTATTGGCTATTGCTACAAATATAGCCGTGCAACTTCCGACTAGTTTTGTGGTCCTGGGTCAGAGTTTTGGCTGTTCTCAAACTTTTTCATCATGCGGATCACTTCATGCTCCCCACCAAAAAAAAATGTGATGTAAACATTTTAAAACTTACAATTTTATGTAAACAAAACATATTAAATTATACAATGTAGTGCTGTTGGATAGTGTCTTATTTACACAGAATTTATGACACATTAATAAAACTTTAATACATTTTTTAATATAAAAAAAACTTTTTATTTTTGTAATAAAAATTGTGTAAAACTGGCCCCAGTTTGAAAACCACTACTATAAAGAACCTTTAACACCTGAAGAACCTTTCTGTTTCAAAAAAGGTTTGAATTGCATCGCTGTAAAAAACCTTTAAGCATCTTTACTTTTGAAAGGGTACACAGGAAAATGTGGCGTTTCTTTAAAAGACTCTGTGCTGGTATGACGGGTTACACTTCCAGTCTGAGATCCATCGGATCGGCCCATCTCAATGACTTTCAGTTTGTCCAAGGAAACACTTTGAATAATGTGAGTGTGTGATTTATCTGCCCATCCACACCATCAGCAGAATCGACAGCGGTCCGGGGGGCTGCGAACAACATCTATCTGTGCTTTCTGAATGACTGCATAACATGCATCATTATTAAAAGTAGCGGGATGCTATCAATATCATCTGGAATTAGAAGCTCGCCGCCAGCCGCCCATCGCTTGCTTTTCATCCTGATCTGCGTCTCATGGCAACAGGAGATGATGTTGATTTTTTCATCTATCAGGGGGATGCAGAGACAGACTGCAGCCATTAAACATGCAATAATGAATCATTAAAGGACACACACAACAACATTGATCTACTTCACAACAGTCATAGACGGCAAAATATTGACAGGCGTATGACAAACAAGTCTGCTTGGATTTTTATTTAGAAAGGTTTAATGTTAGTCAATGTGTTTGGTATTATTAGCTAAAGATGTCACTAGGTCTATATAGTTTATTTTATTTAGTGAACATATAAAAAAAAAAAAAGGAAAATCTACGCTTTTTGCTCGGATTGCATCCCAGTTGTAATCGTTTGTATCACAGTCTTCGGGTTGGTTGTCACAATATCTGTGGCAATGTTATTGGCCCACGCTGCTCAAGGCAGATGGTGCGATTGGCCGGGCAAACTGTCTCGAGCAGCCGGTGCTTTAAATTGTCCAATCAGAGCGTGTTCTCAGCATGTTATTAGCATATGGAGGCCTGTGATGATATGACGGAGGCCGAGGGTTTCAGATGCTGTCAGTGGATTGCTGTATGTGTCTGTGTGGGTGCAAATGAAGCGACTCTCTCGCCTGGCTTTTCAGTCATGGCGTTTAAAGATATAAAACTATTTGTGTCTTATCAGGATGAGAAAAAACTGACCCCAGATCATTACTAGATACGAATACAGTGAAAACAGCTTGTTGTCTGCTTTCCATCAGCTTCAGACGTAAATGTTATTGCTCAGAGATTTAATGGAGTTTACATTTGTATACAGTATATCATTTGAGGATCAACTTTGTTTAGGATGTTTCTTTCCAGATTCAAATTAGATGTCAAAACCCTCACAAAACCTAATTCTCAGATACCACAGCTATCAGTTTAGAAATTATGTTTTTATTATTTCAATATTTTTTATCATTTATTTTGTATCCATCACTATATGTATCCTCGACCACCTCTGATCAAAATACTGTTTTTTATGATTGATGGATGGATGAATGTGTGGATATCTATCTATTATAGGCAGATATATAAACAATATCCACCCTTAGTATATAGACAGAATTTGATTTAATTATTTGTGGTTAAACAAAATTTTCTAGCAGGTGTTACAACAAACCCTCCGTTTGTTACAATGAACCCCAACTATGGGGTAACATTTGCACTCATATCACTTTCGGCATAACTGTACGATACAAACAAACTTTAAGTGTTCATTTGTAGCAGAGATGTTTGTGTTGATTTTGTAAAAAATGATTAATCTAACTTAAATATGTTTTGATATATATATACAACACTGTTTAACTTATGATTCACTACATGTTCGTTTCATTTATATAACATACAACTCATGACCCGGTTGGGACTTTTCAATGAAATCCAGCGCATCAAACACACACGCAAAACTCCGCTGCTTCCCCGGATAAAAAACTATATTCATTGTTTTCATAAGGCTGACTTTCTTCTCCTTACATCCAAAAACACACTTCTTCTTTCGTGCCATTGTTGAGTTTTGAAATTAAACAAAGCTGTGTCGAGTGATATGATGTTTGTTTATTTCTAGCGTCTCCCGCCGATTGACGGGTGGGCGGGATTTTCCGGGGGAAGTGCCCATAAAAAGAAGTGATACGTATAGAAACCTCTAAAACGTCAGCTGGACCCGTAATCGAAAAAACTTTCCGAAACTTGTACTACGAACCCTGGCGAAGTGCAATCGGCACAGAAATACTCTGTAATACACACAACTGCTTTTTTGACGCTTTGCCTACGTTTAGCATGAGGAAACAATGAAATAACTGTTTTAATAAGTCATAATACATGAAATACCATTGAACCACCCCTTTAAAAAGTGATTTAACTTTTTGGTGGCACTCTGTCCCATGGCCTTGATTCCTACAGGACTACTCCACCCCCACAACAAAGGACACACCCACTTTTAAGTTTTTAAATAAAGGGGCAGTGTGAGGTTCATAAAGGTAGTTTGTTGCTTGCAAGTTTTAAAGGTGTGGTCCATTTTGAAAAAACACTTTGGAAAAGAGAGTCGGGCCGAGTACCAAAACACACTTGTAGCCAATCAGCAGTAAGGGGCGTGTCTAATAACCAACATCAAAAAAGGTCCAGATTCTATTGGGGTAGGGGCGCGCTTGTTTAGGCGATTTCAAATATCAACACTGGCTTTCAGAGATCACGCACCCCGCCTTTAACAGTTCAGTCATTTATTTAAGTTATACAATAGTTACCACTTGTATGTCTACATAATGCATCAACTCAAGATGTTTTTTAATACCTAAAACATCTGACTGTATCCCTCATCAGTTTTTCTCACTCTGTCTTTCTTTTAGCCAAGCTGTAATTGGTTTCTGTCTGTATCTTCACGGTCTCTTTTTAAAGAAGCTCGTGCTTCATGCTGTGTTCGTCTTCATCTGTCAGTGTGTGCTCAAACTCTGTCCTCCAAAATAGACACATTTGCATTTAGTGAGACAGTACAAAGATGATTTAAAGGAGTTTTTTATGGGCGCACCGCTAACGGGAGACGAGAGAGGAGGTTTTTAAAGAGAAACACATTTATTCAGGCACAGAAGCATTCATAATCAAGGTGATCTGTCCTGACCGTAGATCAGCGATGATGAGCACGGCTGTGTTAAGATGTCCAATTAAAAACATCATAGTTTAAATAAACCTTGAAAGAAATCTTTTAACTCGTAGGCCGCCATTTTGTTTACATCACAATACATGACGTCATACTATAGTATATAACTGTAGTAATATTAGCAACATGACATCAACACATAATTGTCACCTCTATCTATCTCTGTCTTTACCGTCTTTTGTTTTTCTATTCCAGACGATGCTCACGGCAATCTCCATGAGTGCTATCGCCACCAACGGTGTGGTACCTGGTAAGTAAATCCCTGATGGAGCTTAACTTGCATGCGGGTGTTGTCTTGGCAACAGGAAGCGGTCACCCTAGCAACAGTAACTCTTATGACCGGACAGCAATATCCTGAAAGCTGTATTTATGTATTCATAATCCAATGACCGCGGTCTGTTCTAATCACCACCTCGATCTCATCGTTTGATTGGAGGAGATCAGAGGTGAGATGAAATTACAGGGTTTGCTTCCTTTTCCATTGTTGATCAGCGATAGGCTGCTATTATCCCTCGAGTGCTAAAAGGTCTTTTCTATAGGCATGCGTCATTTTTGTAAGAAACAGGAAGTTATTGTCGGCTGAATTATGGTTTCTATGTTATTTTTCAGCATTGTTCGGTATTAAATTGGTGCCAAACACTATAATACAGACGTCACGCTTAAAAATAACATCACAAGGTCTGGCCATGTATGAAAGCCAGCACTGAAGAGTAAATATATGTATAGCTTTTCTAGTATTGCATTATTTTGTCCATGATGTCACAGTTTAGCATTTGTCGAAAACCATCAGTAATCGATGTGTCATGTTTGTATAGTTGCTGTCACCCTATTTGAGATGATAATTGTACACTAGGATATTTTCAGCCAAGCTTTGGGCCAAAAAGGCGTTGGGTTAAATCAAGGGTTCTCAAACTGAAGGGGGAGCAAGATGGTGTCGGGGGTCCCCAGTTTTAGGACATTTTAAAAACACATTAATTTATTATAAATTCTGTGTTAGTAAACCACTAACTAACAGCACTACATTGTATCATTTAATACATTTTGTTTAATTCAAATTAAAAGTTTGAGATTTGTTTATGTCATGAATTTTGTTTCGTCGAACAGTTTGAGAACCACTGAGTTAAATACACCCAGGAAATCTTTATATTTAACCCAACAATCGGTTGAAACAACCCAGCATGGGTTAAATTACAACCCAATGAGTTGTGTTTTTCCCTTTAAGACCAAATGCATGGGTTTAAGTTTCCTTACAGAGTCTTTTTTGTGGCAGAATAATACTTTAAATTATATAATTGTCTAAATTATTTATATTTCATATATCAACTGAATATACTGTGACCTTAATAGCTTCTTTAGTTATACTTTTAAAAAATAGTGTTAAGAATAGGTTCACTCTAAAAATGGGTGGGTTATTTTCGAGCCATAATGGGTAAATAATATTGAACAGAACACATGCTGGGTTAAAATGACCCAATGTTGGGTTGTTTTTATGCAACCATAAGTTGGGTTAAAACAACCCAGCATTTGGTAAATTTTAACCCAGCAATGTGTTCTGTCCAATATTTATCCATTATGGCTCAAAAATAACCAAAAGCCATTGTGTTGTTTCAATCCATGGTTGGGTTAAAGATGGACAAACCTAACCGTTGAGATTAAATTAACCTATGCTGAGTTGTTTTAACTCAAAATGTTGGGTCAAATATGGACCTTTTCTAGGTTTATTTAATCCAACGGTTGGATTTATTTCATATTTTACCCAATTTTTTTATTTAGCCCGGCATTGGGTTAAAAAGGGACAAACCCAACACGGTGGGTTGTAATTTAACATGTGCTGGGTTGTTTTAACCTTTAGTTGTGTTGAAGCAACCCAATTCTTTTTGGTGGTGTTGTTACTTTAGTAGCATTTACAAAAGGATCGCTTCACTTTAGTCTAACTGCTATAAATTAACTATAGTTTCAATGCAGCTTCCTCAACATCATTAAAATAAATGAAATGTAGAGGTTCAGAAGAGATTGTGGTTTTGCTTGGATGTTGATGGATAAACTAAATCAATGTTTATGTGTTTATAACAGCCGGAGGGTCGTATTACATGATCTCTCGTTCATTGGGTCCTGAGTTCGGTGGAGCTGTGGGGATCTGCTTTTACCTCGGCACCACCTATGCTGGAGCCATGTACATCCTGGGATGCATTGAGATCTTACTGGTGAGATGAAGAAGTCAATTTAAATACTTTAACTTTCATGTATCAAGAGTCTCAGCTCTCAGTTTGTCATGTCATTCAGTATTAATTTAGTCTCAGATGATGATTCTTATAACCTTTTGGGGAAATAAAATCAAACGCATCTGAGTCAATTGTTGATATGCAGTGTAACGTGTATAGAGTTATAACATTTACATAAATTGCATAGCTCAGATCATTTGGTCTTGGGAGAATCTGATAAAAGCTTTTTTGGTTCGTTTTGAGTCTGGATTGCAGATGTTTGTGTTTTGGCTAATCCGAGCACAGTGTTTCCCAATCCTGGTTCTCGAGGACCCCCTCCCAGAATGTTTTAGATGTCTTCTTATTTAACACACCTGGGAGGGGGTCCTCAGGACCAGGATTGGGAAGCACTGGTTTAAGACATTCTTAAGACTCTCATTTGCTCGTCTTGTATTCAGCTGCACAGACGTCACCTCATAATAATCCTGTTAATATTTGTTGTCAACAGTGTTGGGGAAAGTTACTTTTAAAAGTAATGCATTATAATATTAAGTTGCTCCCAAAAAAGTAACTAATTGTTTTACTTAGTTACTTTTCATGGAAAGTAACGCTTACATTACTTTTTAGTTTCTTTGCTTACTTTTTCTTGGCTGAGGCTTGATCTCTTTCAGGCCTTGCACGTGTTTTTATGACTGAAAAGTTCTGTATTCAGAAATTGCAAACTTTATCGCAAAAATGTCGAGCTCTGGCCTGCAATCTCAGTTTCTGATTCAAACGGTTCCCACACAGGCGTGTACGCAGAGAGTATAATGTGACTACGTTTAGTTTAATTCAGTACATGATTTTTTACAATCTAATTAATTCAACTAAAAAAGTAACTTGCATTACTTTTTTTTAAAAGTAACTCAAATATTAATGTGTACATTTAAAAAGTAATGCGTTACTTTACTCGATACTTTAGAAAAGTAATATTATTACGTAATGCGCGTTACCTGTAATGCGTTACCCCTCAACACTGGTTGTCAATGCTTACATATAACACAGAAAGGATTTTGTTTGCGCTGTTAAATCATTTCTTTAGTTGTCTTTAGTTCTTTAGTGCCGTCTCAGCATTTCATGGCATTCGTATTGTGTTTTAAAGACGGTGTGTGTGAAGTTTAACATTAGCTGTCTGATTTTTAAGTAAATGCAAGAACACACACAAAACTTCTTGTCTTTATTAGTGATGTCATCATCTGTCTTTCATCTTTATAACCTTCTTTTTTTTCTTCGTCTCTTTATTTTTTTGTTTCTACAAATCAACCATGACACAATCATGTACTGTATGTTTATGTCACCATGTCCTTGCAATAAAGCACTGTAGTGATATACCATAGTACAAATGATGTTACCATGCATAGTAGTTTTTTCGGTATAATTTCAATCTCTCTCTCTCTCTCTCTCTCTCTCTCTCTCTCTCTCTCTCTCTCTCTCTCTCTCTCCTGTGTAATTAAGTAATTATTCAGACTCTGCGTTTAATTGCCCCACTGATGAGCGCTATAGTGCATCATTCGTCTTGTATTTGAACACACGTCCTCCTTTCTGCTTTGCTCATCGGCTTTCTGGACCTCCGCTGTTCTGGGTTAATTCTTTCTTTAGAGGAACATAAGTTTAGCTGACATTCATCCATGCTGAATCTTCTTCGCAGTAGGAGATGCACACCTTGGTTTGAGTTTTATCCAGCCTACAGTTCAAAAAGACACTAAGACGTCTATTTATAAAGTGAGCTGAGCGCTGTATTGTGTAATCCTGCAGATACGATAAAAATGAGCAGGTCACTATAGCGACCGGCTGGTCAGATGTATGTGCGTGCATTTATCTGTTCATGCACATTTTATCAATTCAAAAAATAATCTTTTAATCACATGACACGCAAAATGTAATCGTAAAATTGGGTGAAGCCCACTTAAACATGTTCAGGTCTGCCAGACTTATGTATATTTTTTTAAATAAAAAACAACTTAACTGTGTTTTGAAAAAAACTCAAATTTGACTAAAAATGTATGATTCATTAATTTTAAACGAGCAAATTAATAGCAAGACAACAAAAATCCAACTCTACTAATCTTGTAATAGTAACACTTCCCACGGAATTTTTTCAAAATGTACTATTTATAGGTACAGTATGTGTTATATTTATGTTTTATTTGCATTAATTTATTGAAAATAAAAATGGGGAAAACATGGTGACAGTGTTTTCCAATCTTCAGTACTGCAAAGAAAACAAGTTCAAATTAATTTCTCAACCAACAAAATGTTGACCACAAAATACTTTTTACATGTATTTTAGGAAAAATTCAAAAAATAATTTTTTTGGGGGGAAAAAATATTTTTAGTCACATCTTTCGTGGGTCCTTTCATCTTTCATCCATCTAGAAATGATGATAAAGGTCAAACTGGAGTGGTCTCTCTACTTCACAGCTATATATATATATATATATTAGTGCTGGGCAAAAAAATTATAATCGCGATTAATCGTACACAAAATAAAAGTGATATTTTTGCATAATATATGTGCGTGTACTGTGTCTAATTATTATGTATATTTAACCACACACGCATTCATATATTCATTTCAGAATTGTTTTATTTATATATCATTTTTTAAAATGTATATTTAATATAGATTATATAAAAATATAAATAAATATATATAAACATGTAAATGTTTCTTAAATACATACATGAATGTGTGTGTATATATTCATACATAATAATTAGACACAGCACACACTCATATATTATACCAATAATCACTTTTATTTTGTATGCGATTAATCACGATTAATCTTTGCCCAGCACTAATATATATATATAAAAAAATTGCATGCTTGATTCTTTAATTCTTTTTAATTTATATATAGCACTTTTCACAATTAATTAATTGTTTTAAAGGAGCTCTACATTAATGAAAGCAGTAAAAAATGACTCCCTAGGGGTTGAAAAAGCTCTGAAAACTCTTCATTAGGCTAAAATTAGGGTTCTTATGCACTAAATGACAGTGCCGTGGTTGGATAGTGCATGGTATTATTATAATAAGATCCCCTTCTGACATCACAAGGGGAGCCAAATTCCAGTGACCTATTTTTCACATGCTCGCAGAGAATGGTTTACCAAAACAAAGTTACTGATTTGATCTTTCTCACATTTTCTAGCGACTTATAGCACTTAAACATGGAAAAGTCTGATTTTCATGATATGTCCCTTTTAACAGCTGCTCAAACATATATACTTAAAGGTTTATGGTATTGAATATATTTGAAGTCAGGAATAATGGTGAGCTGTGACTGCTTCACACCTGACTGCTTTTATTAACTCTTATACAACTGAATTCATTGTGTCTTTATACATCTCACTCATTTCTATGTATTTTATCTCTCATTGTTTGTTTGTTTTTCATTCTTTGTCTATTTACTTTTAGATTTCCCATCTTTATTTTATAGTTTTACCTGCTGTTTGTTTGGTCCATGTGTTCAGTGTGGTGAGGATGAGACTGAAGATGAGGATTTTAGTGAACATTGTAGCAGAAGCAGCACAAAATAAGAGTACAGATAGTCATTTGAAATGGCAAACGTGCCAGGCAGCGCTGCAAGAAACACCATTATACTATAAATAAATAATATGGTATGTCGTGCAGTTATGTTTGTAGACAACACGCTTTAAAAGTTATTAGCTGTAATGCACATGAAACTTTAAATCTGACTGTGGATGCGTCAAGAAGGACCAGTTTCAGTAGCCGAGACGAGGTTTTAAATTTAAAATGTGTAAAAAAAAGCTTTGATAAGCAGTTTGATGAATTGGCCATAGGTGTGAGTGTATCATCAATTTAACACTGACTTTATTCTTGGTTTGGTTTTGTATTACTATCGTTTCTTAGAAGTTATTTTTGTTGTTTTAAATTATCTTTCAATTCCTTTACAATTTGTTTTCCCCCTTCTCTTCATTTTTGGCCTTTACCTCAGATCTACATCGTACCACAAGCGGCCGTTTTTAAGATGGAGGGATTGGAGGGAGCGGAGGCCGAGGCGGCCATGCTGAACAACATGCGTGTTTACGGCACGCTGGTGCTCACTTTCATGGCTATCGTGGTGTTTGTAGGAGTGAAGTACGTCAACAAACTGGCGCTCGTCTTCCTCGCGTGTGTCATCTGTTCGATTCTCGCCGTTTACGCTGGAGTGATCAAAACGGCATTCGAGCCGCCCATATTTCCGTACGTTACATTAATATTACACACTTCACCTGTAACACATCATTAAAAGTTTTTTATAATGTCAGAACTTTTTTAATTAAATATTGTAACTTTATTACTTCCCATAATTTTGTGAACATGTCTTCTTCATGTGATTCTTCAGGTGAGACTTATTCTGTGTATCATCCAAAACAAATGTAAAAATGCCTGACGTTTAATTATTGATATATTTGCTTAAAGGTGCAGTGTGTAGGATCTTTTGACAGCAATGCAATGTAATATATATAAATAAACTATGTTTTAAGGGGTTAAGGTTTTTTACCTTAGATTCAGCCATTTTTATCTACATACACCGCAGGTCCCCTTACATGGAAGCCGCCATTTTGTGCCATCATGTTTCTACAGTAGCCCTAAATGGACAAACTGTTATAAAGAGTGTGTTTATCACTACATTGTCTATGTTTGTCCTGTGACGGCTTCCCGAGGTTCTCTAATTGCTTCGAAAGGAAGAGTTGCAATTCACAATCTCACCAGTAGATGCCGCTAAAATCTACACACTGCACCTTTAAAAGTTTTCCTGCATAGCCACACTTAAACAAAATCACAAGTCTACATTTTTTCAATTAGGGGTTTGATTTTAGGAGGTGTTGTGTAGCACAGGGCTCACTTTTGATCGACATTTCTCCAGGGATTTCAAAGTTTGAAATGATTGTGATGTCGCAGTGTGTGTGTGCTGGGAAACCGGACTCTGGTTTGGAAAGGATTCGACGTGTGCGCGAAGTTCATGGAAAAAGACAACGTCACGGTCACGACCCAACTATGGAGACTCTTTTGTGATTCCGAGTTTCTGAATGCGACCTGCGACTCTTATTTCACCAACAACAATATCACAGTGATCCAGGGCATTCCCGGAGTCACCAGCGGCATTCTGCGGGGTAAATATGAGCCTGCGTGCATGTAGTCATGTGATTAAATAACGAAATGTCATCATCCCAACAAACTGAATCATAACAAAGCTAAAGGAGACTTTTCATGTAGCCATTTATTTCGTTTATTTAATTTCTTGTTGTTGTGGTATAGTCTGGAGCAAGTGGAGAGTTTTGAAGACACCAAAAATGAATTAAAAGTTCTTGCGTTGGTGTATTTCACATAGAAACATGTAGTTGGAACAGAAATAAGTGCTTGATCTGAAGAAAAACAGACAATAGTCTTTAAATGACATTGAGCTAACAAATCCCCCAAACTTTGATATTGAAACGTATTCAACTTGTATGTAGCCTCGTTTTATTGCTCTTCATCTCTCCTTTAGAAAATCTCTTTGGGAATTACATGGAAAAGGGTGTTTTCATTGAGAAAGTGGGACTTCCTGCAGTCGAGGATTCAGATTCTGTCCCGACCAATACAAACCGTTATGTGCTGGCTGATATCACCTCCTTCTTTACCATGTTGGTGGGGATTTACTTCCCTTCTGTAACAGGTTAGTCTCAGAAATATGAAAAAGATACCTTACCGATGAGTTTTGACTACACATTATTTCCTGAATTACTAATACTGTAAGTAGGGCTTAAAATAAAAAAAGTAATGTATGGTAAAATAAAAATAAGATACACTGAAACATGTCTTTGTGTTTGATAGACAAATCTAAAGGATATAAATGATTGATTTATATTCAGAATAAATACATTAATGTAAAGGCATTTTTGGGTTTTGCATTTGGACAAAAGCCTTCAAAGGTTTAACCACTACATCATATGACCAGTTTATTGAAATTGTCTTGTAAACAGGTATCATGGCCGGATCAAACCGTTCTGGTGATCTGCGTGATGCGCAGAAGTCCATTCCCATCGGCACCATACTGGCCATCACCACAACGTCCATCATCTATATCCTACATCCATAAACATACACAGAGCTCCACCTAATGGACACAGTCTGACATAACACCCTCCTGTAATACATTATTGATTTATTCATGGACAAATCTCAAAGCCTTTAAGCATTCAGAATGTAAATGTACATTTCTGGACAGTTTACAAAGAAAGATTTTTGCTTATAATTAGGGATGCGTCATCGGCCGAGAATTAAAGATAAAAATGAAGATTACAACGACTGAAAGCAGCTGGCATGATGTTTGTTCACATATTTCTCTTTAACTGAAGTATTCAGATATGTCCAGTGTGCTGCTCTTTGGTTCGTGTATTGAAGGAACAGTTTTGAGGGATAAGTATGTGTACTTTTACACATATCTACTTTGAATAGAAATCTTTATGAGTAAATGAGATGATGTTTAACTGTGTTTTAGATTTGGTGAGGCTGTCAGAGGTAATCTGGTCATCGGGACGTTAGCGTGGCCGTCACCGTGGGTCATCGTTATTGGTTCATTCTTCTCCACCTGTGGGGCGGGGCTTCAAAGTTTGACAGGCGCTCCTCGTCTCTTACAGGCCATAGCACGAGATGGCATAGTGCCATTTCTTAGAGTAAGTGCATGTACATATAAATACATGAAAACTGTTTGCTTGTGTTTCGAAATGTGATCCTGGACCACAAAACCAGTCATAGGTCACATATGTATATTTGAAGAGTTTGGTTCCAAAACTAGATAACTCCGTTTTAGCATTTTTGTCAAAACATGTTTATTATTATGTTATCATGTTTTTATTGTGCTACTTAGCTGTATTTTTTGTTATGACGGGATAAAAATCAAAACAAACCAACTGCAGTTTGATTGATATTACCGATAATTGGAATGCACAATCAAAAAACGAGATTATTGAAAAATCTCATTTTGGAACCAAACTCTTCATTTATAGCAATAGCCAACAATACATTGTATGGGTCAAAATTATCGATTTTATGCCAAAAATCATTAGGATATTTAGTTAAGATCATGTTCCAAATATATTTTGTAAATTTTCTATCGTAAATATATAAAAAATGTTTCATCCTAAATACTGTTATATGTGTTGCTAAGGACTTCATTTGGAGAACTTTAAAGGTGCACCCTCAGATTTTTTAATAATTGTTTATCGGCCAAATATTGTCCTATCCTAACAAATCATATATTAATGGAAAGTTTATTTATTCAGCCTTCAGATGATGTTAAAATAAAAGATGCACCCATATATCGGCCAATAATCGGTATTGGTCGATAAAAGCAATTTTTCACACTATCTGCTATCGGTTGATAGTTTAAAAACAGCCGATAGTCATTGCCGATTTATATCCTGTCAATCAAAAGAGAACAGAAAAATGCAATAAATTTGAGCTCTGTGTATAGAAAATGTAAAGAAACATCACTAGTTTAATGTTCAATATTAGTGGTCTTTATATGAATAAATAACATACAGAATAATTAATCTTCAGAATTTAGTTAATGCAAGTTAATATAACCACCAAACTATCGGTATTGGCTATATATCAGTCTGAATAATTTGCAGAATATTAGTGGAATAAAATAAAATAAAATATTGGTGCATCTCTAGTATAAATCTCAAACTATCGGCATCAGTATCGGCAGATATCAGTCTGAATAATTAGCAGAATATTAGTGGAATAAAATAAAATAAAATATTGGTGCATCTCTAGTATAAATCTCAAACTATCGGCATCAGTATCGGCAGATATCAGTCTGAATAATCGGCTATCGGTGGAAAAATAATCGGTACATCTCTAGTATAAATCTTTAATTTTAAAATGATGACCAAATGATGAAATGATGATCCAGGGTCACATATATAACCATCATGGAATACCTGCAAAAGCCTGCAAATTGTTGAAAATCTTGATGTGATGTTGTATTTAACTGATGGTGTGTATGAATTACAGGTTTTTGGTCATGGGAAAGCGAATGGAGAGCCCACCTGGGCGCTGCTCATGACCGCTTGTATCTGTGAGAGTGGAATTCTTATCGCTTCCCTAGATTCCGTCGCTCCCATTCTCTCCATGTAAATAATCCAAACATTTATCCAGGAATCAATTTCTTAACTAGTATCTCATTCTTCTTAATTATTGTCAGGGTAAAACGTTCAAGCAAAAACATCTTTTCAACATTTCACAAAAAAGCGTTCTTTTAAAATGTTATTACGTATAGCAATCCCATTCATACACTAAGTGTAAAACTTTTTGGTCACTCTGTACTACTTCATGTTGTGATTTGACACACAATCGAAGGCACTCGTTTCTGATGTGCTTGTTTTTCTTTTCGTGCGGCTGTAGGTTTTTCCTCATGTGCTATATGTTTGTGAATTTGGCCTGTGCTGTTCAGACTTTGCTCAGAACGCCAAACTGGAGACCCCGCTTTAAGTTTTACCACTGGTGAGCACACCTGATGACCCATGAGTTTATTTAAAATTGTGAACATTGTGAGCTTTACTAACACGTGCTTCTCTCTGTTTAAAGGACTCTGTCGTTCCTTGGCATGAGTCTCTGTCTGTCCCTCATGTTCATCTGTTCCTGGTACTACGCTATTGTTGCCATGGGAATCGCTGGCTGTATCTACAAGTATATCGAGTTCAGAGGGTGAGTGGATTGTGATTCAGACGGGGTGGGGGGGATTTGAAGAAGATAGATTAGAATTGAGTTTTAACCATTTGACCTGTGAGGATTTCCCATCTATCCTCCTCCCTCAGCGGCGACTGGAATCAGTTCAGGATTTGATTGGTTTAGTGTCGTTCTTTGACACGGGTAAGGATGTTAAAAGTCAAGCCGAACAGTGACCTACAACGCGCTGGAAATTAAGGAGAAGTGACTAAATTTTGTAGTATTATAAGAATCTTTGTGTTGAATAGATTACTGTCATACTGCTTTTTAAACACCGCAGTAAATGCTAAAGTGTACTGACTACAGATGCCATAGAAGAACCTTTATGATTTCCCCAAGAAAACATTCAAAGCAAAGGTTCATAAATGTTAAAATCATTGATGTGTTAAGCATTGTGTAGCACCTTTATTTCCATCTTTATATCACATATAGTAATTAAAACATTAAGCTTCTTAAACGGGTGTGCCGCACCATTTTTCCATAAATTGCATGTGGATGAATTTTTTTGGCTCTCCAACATTATGTTAACCCTGTGACAACATTTCAATCAAATTTCAGAAGTTTGTTTCAACTGTAAGCTTACAACATGAATTAGCTGCGTTTATACCATTGTTTTCACTTATCATTTTCCTCTAATTTTAGGGTTCGGTTAAGGTTTTATTTACAAAAATGTTGTCCTTGGCTCAATTCAATGGACATCTCTCACTTGGCAAAATCAGGTCGAGCTGGGTTTTTTTTGCATTTGAACAATTCCAATATGCAAATGTAGGCCTTACCATGAAAAAAATTAATAAAAAAATAACCATACTGATATCTCGGATGTCAATATTTATTTATTTTATTTATTTAACCTTTATTTTCCCAGGAAGGTCCCATTTGAGATTAAAGAAATCTCTTCTTCCAGGGAGGCCAAGATGGCCTCATTAAAGTTTCACATAAACACTTTATACACAAAACAAATTCTAAACAAGCAAGACAAAAATACTTCACTCATTTTACATTGCAAAATATTTTTAAACACATTCAAAGAAGGAATTATTTCTAGATTTAGTGGCTAAATCTCAAAACTCATTCCCCGCTGGCCTTTTTTGTTTCGTTTTTGTGAAAAGTTGCCTGCCAACATTTTTTGTGATTTTCACAAAAGTCTCACAAAATGCCTTCCATGAAAATTTTCTTCTAAAAATATATAAACATACAAATATATCCAATGAAAGAACAGAGCCTCTGCTTTCAAACAAACAAACAATAAACAAACAAACAAAATGGGGAAAACGTTTCATCCTATCTATATTTTTTGTCTGCTTATAAACTCTTAAATAGGTTTCTTCAAAAAGATTTTTTTGAGCAAAAACCTGAAATAATTGCATTTTTGTAAAGGAATTTTGTTAGAGATCAAATTCAGAATGATTATCAAAACATACACGGAGTTTAAAATGAATAAATAACTTTTTTGCTTCAGTTTTTATAAATTGGGAAAGAGCGGCATCTAGTGGATAATTGGGGTATTTCAGATTACCATAAAAACTCATTAGAAATACGTTTTTTTTTTCATGCAAATGTTTTCTCTTAATTGACGAGATAACTCGTTAATGGCGCGGAATGAGTTAAATATCAGTGCAAGGTTTCTGTTTAAGTTTTCAAGCATTTTAATATATATTCCAGGAAGGTGCAGCATTCAGAAATGTCACATCCATAACGCTGTTTTTTTTCATCATAAATGCGCACATGAAAATTTAAACAAAATAAATAATTAATGTTAATTGTAGAGTAGAGGGTCATGTATGTTGTCCCCCAAAAACTTGTCCTTTTTATCACATCCATAGTGCATGCATATCTAAAATAGAAAACATAGTATAGACTGATGTGCATAAACAAGTAGAATGAATTGCATGTTAGTGCATCCTGTCCGAGCCAAATGTGTGTGAACGCAGTTTTTGTTAATGTGTTTGTTTGTGTTGATATAGGGCTGAAAAGGAATGGGGAGATGGAATAAGAGGTTTATCGCTCAGTGCCGCCCGATTCGCCCTCATGAGGTTAGAAGAAGGACCTCCACACACCAAAAACTGGAGGTGGGTGTGACGTGTAATCCATATCTTCATGCTGCATGTTGATGAATAGAAAAAAGGAAATGCTAAATACATTTATTTACATTCATGCATAGATGCTTTTATCCAAACATTGGATTCAAGCCATATGTTTTTATCACTATGTGCATTCTCATGCATTCTCTCTTTTTTGTTTTACAAATATGCTTAAGATCGACAGATTGTGAGACATGTAATAGACTTACATTGTTGATGTTTGTCACATCTCTCTTTACAGGCCTCAAATATTGGTCCTGGTCAGTATGGACGCCGAGCTGAACGTTGAACAGCCTCGTCTGCTCTCTCTGACCAGTCAGCTGAAGGCAGGGAAGGGTTTGACCATCGTGGGGACGGCGCTGGAGGGCACATACCTCGAAAACTATGCTCAGAGCCAGCAGACTGAACAGGTGACATGAACAGAAACAAAATTAATTACAATTAATTATTAGAATAGAAGTCCAATTTATTTATATAGTGCTTTTTTAAAATGTTGCATTTTGTAGGCGCACAAGGTTTGAAACATATCCTTTGTTTATTACTTTACATTGTATTTTAATGTGCATGTTGTTGTAATGTAATAGTTATTCACTTTATTTCTCTTATCTGATTCCTCAGTCTTTAAGAAAGCTCATGGAGGCAGAGAAGGTTAAAGGATTTTGTCAGGTGGTTATTTCCTCCAACATGAGAGATGCCACCTCACATCTGGTTCAGGCTGGTGGTTTGGGTGGTCTTCAACACAACACGGTTCTGACCAGCTGGCCACGTAACTGGAAACAGTTAGAAGACCATCGGATCTGGAAAAACTTCATTGGTGAGTAACAGAGCCATGAAAAGAAATCAATGAGGTCATCAACAAAATAGGACTTTTTTTCTCCTAAAAGTCAAGGATTATTAATAATCGAGATTTTAGTTTTAACCCAAGCATTGTAAATTCTTCAAAGACCAAATTATCAGCTTTGCAATTTACATTTTTTTATTTTTTATCTTATGAGAAAGATCTGAGATAAACATTAAGGATTTACCAGATAGGTTTTCAGTCTGTGTTAAATGTGTTACATCACAGGTGTTAGTGTGATGTCTTTTCAATGCTATGTAGTCAATATAAGACCATCTGAAGGTGTCAGACCGAGCAGGTGCAGGTTTTCACAGTACAGCTGTTCATCTGTAAATCTGACATCATCTTATGTGCAGCTGGCAAAATAAAATAAGACATTATTTTGGTCTGATTTGGGGAAATTGGAGAGATCTCTCAAAGTACATTTACATTATAAGTGACTAGTAGTAGCAGGGTGACGCGATCTCATTAATTTCAATGAAAGCTTGGCGGCGACACGAGCGACAGTGACCGTTGACGGCTGGATGGGCATGTCCAGTTGAGAAATGTTTAACTTTATGCAAATTATGAGCGACATTCGGGAGCGACTACCAATGAGAACAAAGCAGGGGAGTTCACGTCATCCGTCTCTCGGCAGTTACTGGAGTGGACGGTACTCATTTGTTTATGACAACCAGATTTAGAAATGCCTCTTTCGAAAGAGACAAGAGACACACAGCGACAGAGTTGAGAGACAGAGAGAGCAAAAGAGCGAGAGGGAGAGTGCCATATGAACCTGTAATGCGGTCGACAGACCTGGAACTACTTCATAGGTGTGCGTTTACTGAAAAAGAATGCACACCCTATTTTTCAACCAATCAGAATGAAGCATTTAACAGCCCCTTGGTATAAAACAATGTAATGTTCTTTATTATAGAGCTGGTGAGGGAGACCACTGCTGCCAGTAAAGCTTTGCTCGTGCCCAAGAACATCTCAGCCTTCCCATCGAATGGAGAACGCTTTACTGAGGGACACATCGACGTCTGGTGGATTGTACATGATGGAGGAATGCTGATGTTGTTACCCTTCCTCCTCCGTCAGCACAAGGTACATCGTTGAACTCTTTTTTTACTATTGACACTTTATTGCAGGTATGTGATTATCCAGAAAACCTGAATAGAAGAATTGCTTAAGAGAAGTCAAGTAGTTCTGGAAGATTGATTTTAAGTAGATGGGTGTGTCTGATACATCTTTCAGGCTCACGTTGTGATATAATGTTGTTGTTGAGATCTGTGAATGGTGTTTTGTAGGTATGGAGGAAGTGCAGGATGCGTATCTTCACCGTGGCCCAGATGGATGATAACAGCATTCAGATGAAGAAAGATCTCACAACCTTCCTGTATCACCTGCGCATAGATGCAGCAGTTGAGGTGGTCGAGATGGTGAGACGGCCTTTGATTTTTTTCTGTCTTGGGATTTCAACTCATCTGATCATTGTTCTTCGTAAAGACACTTTACCACAAAAGCTCCTACTGGTCTTTGACTGAAATTTATGTTATCATTTGTGGGTTTGCATGAAAAAATAAATCCTCCTTAAAACCAGATCGATCTTAAAGTAGCTCTGAGAATGTCTCAGTTATGGATGTAACCCTCGTTCCATAAAGGTAGGGAACGGTGACGTCATGTTGATGACCGATGAATTGGCAGATTACCACTAATTCCCAATTCCTCAGTCATCAACGTGACCAACTGAAAGGAAACATTTCGGTTACGGATGTAACCCTCGTTCCCTGAAGGTAGTGTACGGAGACATTATGTTGATGACCGATGAATTGGCAGATTACCCCTAATTCCCAATTCCTTGGTCATCAACGTGACCGACTGAAAGGGAACATCTCGGTCACAGATGTAACCCTCGTTCCCTGAAGATAGGGAAAGGAGACGTCATGTTGATGACCAATGAATTGGCTGGTTACCCCTAATTCCCAATTCCTCGGTTATCAACGTGACTAACTGAAAGGGAACATCTCGGTTACAGGTGTAACCATTGTTCCCTGAAGGTAGGGAATGGAGACGTCACGTCGATGACCAACGAATTGGCTGGTTATCCCTAATTCCCAATTCCTCAGTCATCAACATGACCGACTGAAAGGGAACATCTTGGATACGGATGTAACACTATTTCCCTGAAGGTAGGGAAAGGAGACGTCATGTTGATGACCGATGAATTGGCAGATTACCACTAATTCCCAATTCCTCGGTCATCAACGTGACCAACTGAAAGGAAACATTTCGGTTACGGATGTAACCCTCGTTCCCTGAAGGTAGGGAATGGAGACGTCATGTTGATGACCGATGAATTGGCAGATTACCCCTAATTCCCAATTCCTCAGTCATCAACGTGACCAACTGAAAGGGAACATCTCGGTTACGGATGTAACCCTCGTTCCCTGAAGGTAGGGAACGGAGACGTCATGTTGATGACCAATGAATTGGCAGGTTACCCCTAATTCCCAATTCCTCAGTCATCAACGTGACTAACTGAAAGGGAACATCTCGGTTACGGGTGTAACCCTCGTTCCCTGAAGGTAGGGAATGGAGACGTCATGTTGATGACCAATGAATTGGCTGGTTACCCCTAATTCCCAATTCCTCGGTTATCAACGTGACCGACTGAAAGGGTATGTTGCGGTTACAGATGTAACCCTTGTTCCCTGAAGGTAGGGAACAGAGACACTGAACCGCTGATCCATGCTGGCGTTATGGTGATAAAGCATTGAATCTTGTTTCTCGATAAATCTCTCGTCTTCAGCATGACAGCGATATATCGGCATACACTTATGAGAAAACTTTGGTGATGGAGCAGCGTTCTGAGATCCTCAAACAGATCAACCTCACTAAGACCGAGCGTGAGCGAGAGGTACGACTCCATCTACACAACAATCACAAGATTAACAGACGCAAACACCTGTGGTGACTTACGAGCCCGGTTTGCCCCTAATATTCCTAATTTATCACTACAGATCCAGAGCATCGCCGATAGCTCTCGTGGGTCCATCCGGCGCAAGAACCCGGCCGCTGTAACCACACAGCTGAGCGTGACGGAGGAACCTGCGGCCAGCAGTAAAGAAGTGAAACCAGAAGAGGAGGTATAACATGTAGTCGCGGTCATCGTTATAGCTCAGTCGCACTCTTTTATATTTTTATTTCACTTTAAAAATATGTTCGATTTGACTCATTGATTGTATCAATGGTGTATATGAATCAAATAGTTAGATATAAATGAAAAATCCTAGAATCAATGCAAAAAAATTCTAAATTAGTTGTAATTGGATTTTTTTGTTTTTGTTTTTATATTTTTATGCCAAAACTTGTATAAAAGGTTTGTACTTTCTTTGTATTTGTCTTTCTTGTCTGTTGCCCTGCTATTTTCCACACATGCGTATGTGTTTTTCGTGCCCCGTTTCAAAGCGTGTCCCTATTTCCTCATCAAAACAGGAACAGCTCATTCATGATAAGAGTACCAATCCCCCCACCCCGGCCACCCCTCAATCCCCCGCCACAGAGGCCCAGACCCCGAGCACGGCCATTCAGATGACCTGGACTGAGACTAAGTGTGATGGAGAAAAGGCAAAACCAGCCGGAGCCACCACACCTGAGGCTATTAAAGACCTTTTTAACATGAAACCGTAAGTGGAGTGAAACCGCTTCATCTGCTGCTGTGTTGCAAAACAGAATGACCACAAATGTAGATTTATTACATGATCTTGTCATGTAAATCAATTGACATTTAGCCGACATTATGAATAAGGAGAACCACTCACGAAAATTAACCATGTTTTTTTTTATGGTAACCTTGGTTTTGCTACAGTGGGCATGTTTTTTTGGTTGATGCTTAATTTTCATAAGGAACAATACAGCAGTTCATCTTACAGAGATAAGAGTAATATTCAAAATGCAGTACAAAGTTAAATTCAAGAAGAAAAACTAGTCTGGCAAGCTTTGTCAACCTCATGACATGATTATTCAGTATAGTGTGTACGCATTTTAAGTACACAATTGTAGCACATGTATAAATTTAGATTGGGTTGTGTTTTGCGAATATGCACCGCTTGACATTTGTCATTGTTTCTTTGTCATGCTACAGCGAGTGGGAAAATCTGTAAGTATAAACCAGAAATACACATTTGTATGCACACTATGGCTACTTATTTGCTAACTCTTGATCTTTCTGCTGTTAGAAATCAGTTCAACGTGAGGCGCATGCACACTGCACTTAAACTGAATGAAGTCATCGTTAAGAAATCCCAGGAAGCCAAACTAGTCCTGCTTAACATGCCCGGACCACCGAAAAACAGAACCGGTGATGAGAACTGTATCCTATCATAATCCAATACTAGTGTTGTGGACCCTCATTTATAAAGCATGCGATTTGATCGTAGAGTGCGCGTACGCAGAAATACACAGCGACATTAAAAAAAATTAAGCAAAAAGCTAAAATAATTATATTTTTTGTGAAAGAATTTTATTAGAGATCAGATTTAGAATGATTATTAAAACATACATAGAGTTTAAAATTAGTAAATAACGTTTTTGCTTCAGTTTTTGCATTAATTGGGTAAGCCATCTAGTGGATAATCGCGGTATTACAGATTAACATAAAAATTCATCAGGAAAACGTTTTTTATGCAAATATTTTCTCTTCATTAACATGATAACTTGTCAATGGCAGGGGAAGAGTTAATTCATACGACCAAATTCGTAGATTTTGTACGATTTGCCTTGACCCCTGTGACGTTGGGGTTGGGTGCGGGGTTAGGGGTTGTGTTTCATTATGTTTTTTTTTTTTTATGAGAATCGTACGTTTTTGCACAATTAACTTCGTTTGAATTATACAAATTAGCCAACTCTTAAAATATGAATGAATTCTTGTGAGATCAGGGTGCTTTGCGGTACGTTAGGGGACGTCCACACCAAAGCATTTAAACGTGGTTAAAAATGCCAGGCGGACGCAGACTGTAGGCGCTTACCAGCTTTTTTCAGCTGAGTGCTTTGGAGCTATGATACTTCTGCTTTGTTTATGATCGGTCGTTGAACGATGTGCCAGTTGTTGTGATATTTGTCCCGCCCCTCCTCCACTGTGATTGGAGAGCCGTGTGAGAAGTGACATTCACGAGCTGAGTTATTCACACGAATATTCACAAAGTTGAATATTTTTTAACTCGTCCTAGACGCTACTCGACGTGGGGCGGCGCTGACGTGTGTGACCCCCTTTAGGGTCTGAGCAGAGGTACAGACTTTTGCTTGATCAAGTGCTGCAAGTTTATGGTAATATAAGACATTCTTGCCACTTTTAATGGATTTGGATGTTTAATATGTCAATAAAATGAAATAGACATTATTTACAACGCGGAGATCTCTGTTCAGTTTCGCACAATTTTGAGATCATTCATTTTCATCATGCAATTTTTTTTGTTTTGTTGATTTCACATCTAAAAAAGAGACACATTTTTCGTGCATATGTTCTTTCTATGAATCTCGCGTATGCATTTAAAAAAACGTAGGATTTTAACTTTAAGTAAGCATTGCATTGTGGGATACAGTTTTTAATGTAGTTTCCTCTTGTTTTGGCAAATAAAATAGCTCTTCTAGATATTTTAAACTTGTATTATAGATTATATGTAGTAGTAATTTTATATGTAGTGTCTGGATCTGTGTTTACATGTGTGTGGGTAATTTGTCTCCTTAACTCACTAACAATCAGACATGGAATTCATGGAGGTTTTAACCGAAGGTCTCAACCGGGTCCTCCTTGTACGTGGTGGCGGTCGCGAAGTCATCACCATCTACTCTTAGGAAACTACCTAACATCACCCAACCCCATCTGCTTTCAACCCTTCTTTCCAAAACTGCCCCTACACCATCCAACACCAACAAACTCCCCAGTGTGGCCCAAGCAATATCCCAGAATTCCCTTCATGACTGCTCTGCCAACCTGTTCCCTTATTGGCCTTCTGGCATTCTGTGAGGACCGATCGTTCGCATTTTACTGTTTTATGAAGGTGCACTGTTGATGTCAGTGGGTATTTGGTCAATGCCCCTCATCTGTAGCTTTCATCCTTGTGCACTGCGTTCATCCGCCAAACACCACTCTCATCCAAACAGAAGAGGTGGGTGGGTTTAGCTTGATTGTTTTAGTCATTGTTTATTATTTATTTTGAGGAGGACGATGCGGTACAGAACATGCAACAGTCAACGAAGATGGACTTAGACAGACTTTGACAGACGAGCGTTGAAGAACATTTCTGCTGTGGTAGATAGAGACTGATCTCCGCCCAGCTGCTTTGACAACCTTTGAAAATATTAATCCTGTCAGAAGTTTTAACTGAAAAAAAAAACGTATACAAAGTCAACATGAAATCATAATTGACCCTATTTACTTTCTTAATGCACATTCTTATTGTTAAGGAATTTACAGACGTCATAATTTTTCTGAAGTATTTGGCCTCTAATGTAACGTTCAGTTTCGGCTGATGCCTCCAAACCTCTCCTCCAACCAGCAAGTTTCTCAACTTTCAATCCCAAATCTTGCGTTTTCCTCTCACGTGGCTTCACCTTGAAAGATTTCATATTACGGAAGTGAAACGGGTTGGCGAATGCCATTTCATGTTGACTATAAATGGGTACATTCCTATGCACAATGTCATAGTTTCTTTCCATCTGCATGCGTTTTGTCTGATCAACCTTCTCGTTTTCGGGGGTTCCTGTTTGTTTTTAAGTGACTAGCTATTTCCCTGCCAACTACAGTCACAACATGTGCCAAAAATGAGGCTGGAAGGCTGTGCGCCTCTTTGTCTGACGGCAAAGCGTTGAAGGAGGGCCGTCTATCAGTGTTAACCGCACTGTTATTAGTAAAAGAAAAGAAACTACTGCACCACTCAGAAGTGGATTCGTGTAAATAGTGTAAAAGGTATTATTAGATATCGATGTAGTATTTTTATTGTGAAATAACCGAAGCTTCTGGTGAAGAAACGCAGGGTCAGGGTGTTTTGAATGGCTACAGGCTTCTCTTTACGGTGGATTGAAGTATCGTACTGAACGGTACGGTAACAAACTTCCTCTTCCCCAACAAGCACTCAACCTGCACTGACAGCCACTGTGTAACAAATGATTTAATGAGTCGTCCGATTTATTGAATGTGTGTCTGCGCATGTTTGCATGAATGAGTAAACAAGTGATGCGTAAGTTAGCCATTTTTTCCTGTTTTGCAAGAAATTGTATATGTTTGTTACGTTTACAGACAAATCTATTATCTATAAAGTATCTAGATCTAGGTAAAATCTATACAAATCTATTAGATTGTCCGTGATGGAGTGTGACGTTACAGAGCTATACAGTATAAATATTCTAGAATGTGATCGTGTTGCCAAATTTAGATTTCACTTGTGCCATTTAAATGAAAATGTGAAATGTTACTGATGCCATATTCACTTTAAACACAATGCCGAATTGATTTTGTGTCAGAATTACCATTACCACAACTCAAGAGTCGTAGTATTTTGCTGTTGTTATTAAGATGCACATGCATCTACACCGATATTATGATTACTCCCATAACACCCACGTAATATCCTAGTAATAAGACGTGAACTGAATAAAATCGAATTTAGTAATAATGGTAATTCTGACATAAAATTAGTGCAGATTTACCTGTTTTTAAAAGAATGATGCAAAAGTTTTAAAGATTTGATAATGGATTGAATAACATCCATAATTTAAACTCTATGCAGTCCTACTGTAAGGCCCCGTGTCCACCAAAGCATTTAAACGCGACTGAAATGCCCACTTTTTCTGCTGGGTGCTTTGATTGCTATGAGACTTCTGTTTGGTTTATCAGTCGTTGTATTATGCGGCGGTTGATTGGTTGGTGTGGTATATTCATCCCTCCCCCCTTACTGTGATTGGGCAGCTGAGTGAAAAGTGACATTGACGACCAGAGTTTTCTTCCCCAAGTTGAAAATTTTTCGACTTTCGGTGCACAGACAAAAATGCAGAGCTGCTGGCATATTAAAAAGTCTTTGGAAACATTTAAAGACGTTCGCCGTCCGCAGGGAAAAAAACGCTCCGGTGGACACGGGGCCTAAAACATCAGCCAAATGAGAAAATCAAATGTTTCATTGGCTAAGTTGGTTCTTTAAAATCATCTGTAGCCTTAATTTTGGCTAAAATCCAGATAAATATAGAGTTTAGGCCAGAAACTAGTTTTGCACGGGTATATTGTAGAATTGGGAATTTATACACTGCAAAAAAATGACTTTCTTACTTAGTATTTTTGTCTTGTTTTCAGTACAAATATCTAAAAATTCTTAAATCAAGATGAATTTTCTTCATGAGCAGAGTGACCTAAGAGGGTGGGTCTTTGTTTTTGGACAGGAAATAAACTAAAATTTGAGTGAATTTGTGCTTTTAAAAAATCAGCCAATGGGCTAAGAAAATGTTTCTTGAATTAAGTGTTGATGAATTTTGAATGATTTTTTATACTTACATAATTGGCAGAGTTTTTGCTTGTTTTAAGTACATTTTCTCTTAAATTTAATATTTTTTGTCTAAAAACTGGACTTATTTTCTTGGGTCATTTTGCTCGTCAAGAAAGTGCATCTTGATTTTTAGATATTTTATACAAAAAAGACAGAAATACTAAGTAAGAAAGTAATTTTGTTCAGTGTATATTCATTGCATTATTTATTTTTGTAGAAATACAAGCTATTTATATCCATCAGTGTCACAGCAGAAATAACAATAGCTATATATATATATACATTAAATATTTATAGAAATATAACTTATATCACTAGTAAGAAAGTATATACAGTAGTTTACGAAATAACAGATGATGTTATTTTATGTTTAAATATATATGGGAAAACCTCATAGGGTATGAATGCGCTGCTATGTATTAATAGATTTGACTTAGATTGTGTGTGTACAGAGAGAAAGATATTTAATATTTAAAGATACGTTTACACAGTTAACACGAGGAGGGGTTAATGCCGAGAATTAACCTGTACTGCCGTTTGAATCAAAAAAAAAAATGAGCATCATAATCATTGTTATCATGTTTCATTGCTTTCATATTTAGTTTATAATGTTGACTTTTAGCGCACTGAACCATGCATTGAAAAACATTTCAACAAAGTACTGCCTGCATAGACTGAGCCTCTGGTGATGTTTCAAGAACAAACCACGGTTAGTTTGTTCAGAGATGTTTTTTACACCTTCACTTGCGATGCGTGTCGTTTTACTCCTGTTTGCATGATGTATGTTGGAGAATTTGTTGTACAATTATTTTCATAATGTCTGATGAGATCCGGGCAGTTCAGACTGTTGCCTGTTGGTGACGCTGTTAAATACCTGCCCAGGCAAATTTTGTGTATATATATATATATCGTTTTACATGTGGTGGTTTGGTACTCGTAAATCATGTTGGTTAGATTAGCGCGATACTCTGTGTGTCGGCTTTGTATATACTATCGCTGTAGCTGAGTGGTTGTTCATCCCTGTCGTACATCGTACAAAAATGGTGTATGAACTTTTTGTTTTTAATGGTTATGTGCAATATTGATTTCAATGGATATTAGTACGCACAGCGTATTTAAATTGACATTTTTTGTTTTTGCCCACGAGTCTGCTTCTCTCAAAACGGTCTTGTACATGGGCCATGTAGTTCATCAGTGTGATAGAGAAGTGTGTGTCACATCTGTTCTATGGTGGCTGAGATAGAAATGCACTTTAAACAGAATTACACGTTCGTAGTGACAATACTGCGTCAGAAAATTGAGCATGCCAGATCATCAGCACTAATGCCTCTAGTGGCAAAACTGTGTACTGCAGTCATTTAAAACATTGCTTCGTTACCCTAATCCTGAAGGATCCCAACTTTTTGTATGCCTTTATAATCTAACACACCTGATGGTAAAGTTTGTGAAATGAATGGACATCCAAAATGTTAAAGGGGTCCTACAGGAGCAGGGTTGGTACCAGTGTTGGGGAAAGTTACTTTTAAAAGTAATGCATTACAATAATGTTACTCCCCGTAGTTACTTTTCGTGAAAAGTAATGCTTACATTACTTTTAAGTTACTTTTTTTTAAAGTAACTCAGATGTTAATGTGTACATTTATAAAGTAATGCGTTACTTTACTCGTTACTTCAGAAAAGTAATATTATTACGTAATGCGCGTTACGTTACCCCAACACTGGTTGGTAAAACGAATTTAGAAGCTTTGGAAGTTACTGTGATGGGTTTGCAGACCGGATAGATTTGTTTGCTGCAGTAAAATTACTACCTGAATATATTGATTTTATTATGCTGTACAAATGTCAGTGTGTATGCTGTTTGTTTGGCATGAATTTCTAGTGTTTCATTTATTAAAAATGACAAAAAGAATATACGTAGATGTAAAAGAAAAAGAAAAGATATATTTCTTATACAAATCACTGAATCGATGTGATCATTTCCATCACATCTGACATCACTGCATCTTTCCACATCTCTGAGCACTGTATTGAAATGTGATCACAGTATGAAACATTTGATCATATCGATATTGATTAAAGATTACAAACAAGCGCTTCCACTACTGGCTTTGGCTCTGACAGTGTTTCTCTTTCCTTTAGTCAATATTATATGATTATGAATACCCGAATCGTGTGTAGCAAGAAGAGAAATCAAATTCTCTTACAAACAGACACATCTTTAAAACAAACAAAAAGGGCTCTAACAACCATCCAACATGGTCACCTGCTGAAAGCGGATGGTCTCAAACAACCACAAAAAAAAACATTTTTATTAAAAATTAAGTCCAGAATAGAAGGTTGAGCATTAAGGTCCATTGGAGTCTGTTACCAAGGCCTTTGCCGTGGGTTTCTGGGTTTTTTTTTAAGCACTATTTTATACCGGTTCTCCACCTGCAAAATCCTGTTTGGTTCAGAGAGCTTTGTTTTTAAGGGTGTAGCCCTGTAACTGTGATCACATGAAGGCTAGTATTTATTTCACGAAACATTCCAGTAATCGTGGTAAAAACAGTACAGTACTGCAGTGCATGAAGATGTAAACCGTACCTTTAGTTATGTTACCGAGCTCTTATTAGGGGTCCAGATGTTCAATTCAAGCAAATCCATGTGAAGCGGTTTAAATAAAGCCTGAACCCAGATCTGTTGTTTTGTTCAACGCATGCACATTATCCTAAACAAACTGATAAATTATATATATAAATGTTTTGTGATACACAGTATTAGGTTCACCCCAGTTCTTTTCATTGTAAATGCATTATTTTTTACAAGATGCTTGATGTTCTTGCTGTAAAGTTTCTTTGGATCCTTTAGTGTGAATGAATGTTGATTGATTAAAATGGTTGATTTTTACTGGTTTAGCCAAGAATGAGACCATTTTGCTTTTATTGTGTTAATTTATCTAAAAACAAACAAAAAAATGAACCGATTACCAAAGTATATTTATGTTAATCTGGAAATGTCTTTAGTGTCATTCTAATAAATAAAAAATAAGCTTGAGGGTCTCCTGCCTTTTGAAATAAAATCATTATTATTTATATCGGTTTCGTACTCATGCCTTAAACACACAAATTGGCAGCTATGTTTACTGATATGTTACTAAAAGTGCGATGCTTATTGGTTATTTATTGCAGAATTGAATTAGCTGAAAATGTGCATTATGTTTAATTCAACTTTGCAAAAGAAATATTTTGTGTAATAGTCCGCATTACAGTGCTTACTTGTGTTGACTATATAAAATTGCGATGTAGTGAACACATTGTTTTCAATGTTTACATTTGTGGTGCAAAAATTTACGAAAATACAAAATCTTTATTTTAAATTGTGATTTGATGTGTTGATATAATACAGATGAAAGCACACAAATTATATTATTGCACTGAAAACATCATAAGGGTAAACAAACTATATTTTTGTGTGAAATCATTCTGCTTTTCAGTGTAACTATTTATTGGTGTGTTTTATATTTTTATTAAAAAAAAACTATCACTAACCTTGAATTATCACTATCACTGTTATGTATCCCAGACAGCAGATGACTCCGGGACGAATCTGCACCGGATCCTCTGACTTCGGCGCGGATCCGGCCCGGAGTTGTCTGCTATCTGGGATGGCTTATGTGGCTTACTGCTTTATTAACATGTTTATAGAGTTGTTGTACAAATCCAGTATCACGCAATCATGTCGTTTTGAATTTTTCCGAATGAAAGCTGAATTAATCGTAGATCAAAATGCGAAAACCCTCAGGCTTGTTTTTGATTTGTTTGAAATGAAAACCTTTTGTATTCTCATTTGAAATGAGTTTATTTTGTCCTCTCTGGTGTATATGATCATATGTAGTGAGTTTCTGTGTGTTATGTTGTGTGCGTGTGAATGCGTGTACATTGATGTACACGCAATAGATCTGGGACCACAGGAAAGGATCGGGTGTCCTGTAAATATAGCAGAAATATTATTGAGGTGTTTATTTTTTGTGTCCGTGAAAGTTCGATATTTTGAAAAGATAAATAATGAGTATTATCTATTGTGTTTCATGGTACATAAAGAAAATAATGTAGATTTATCTTACACTTCAAATGCTTTATCTCTATGGCTTCTGCAGAACTATCATTCCATTTTATAGATTTGTCAGCACAAAATGCAATAAACTAAAACCATTTTATTACAGATTACTTGATCAAGTTTTCATTTCAATGCCGTTTAATGTAAAGTGCTGTTTTTTCACAGGACTGATCGGCATTTGGATTTTAGTGGAGACAGTCACTATTAAAGAGGACGCAATATGGAAAAAGTCAGATTTCCATGATGTTTAAGTGCTAGTATTGGATCTCCAGTGCTTCTATCAATCTAGAAAATGTGAAAAAGATCAATCCAGTAAGTTAAATTCTTAGTTTTGGTAAACCATTCTCTGCAAGCATTTGAAATAATTTAAATTTGGCTCCCCTTGTGATGTCAGAAGGGGATCTTATAATAATACCGCCCCTTAATCTGCACTATCCAACCACAGCACTGCCATTTAGTGCAGAGATCAGCTCATTTGCATTTAAAAGGACACACCCCAAAAACGGCACACTTTTTTTCTCACACCTACAAAGTGGCAATTTTATTTTATAATAAATTATCTATATGGTATTTTGAGCTAAAACTTTGTATACGCACTGAGGGGACAGCAAAGTTTTGTGAAATGTCCCCCTTAAATTTTTTGAAAACAACACATCTTAAATGAAATACTAATACTAGTAAACATTTGATATGGATCAAAAAAGTTAAAGTTGTCCTAAAACTATTTAAGTAGTTAAAATTTGTGGTCTAGTTTATTTTGTAGATCTGTATGCAAGCTGGTGCTCTGAATCACGTCCATTAAATAAGGGAGACAACAAATTGCATTTATTTAAAAATGAGTTTATTAAGTCAGGAGTTAGCATCTATATACATTGCGCCGATTTTATAAAACAACAAAAATATTCCTGTCTACAAGATGCAGCCTAACACAATGAATTATGCTCCTTTTTATCTAACATGACATGGAAGAGAAAAGAAAAACCAAACCGTAAAACCTGAAAATTATGACTTCAACTCTGACTTCACTGAAATCAAGGTTTTTATCACAACAAAAAATAATTTACGATACTTCAGAACAACATCGACTTATCTGTTGTGAGATTTCAGTAATGACGTGAATAGTGAGAAATTTGTGACGGGCCCTGATCCATCCCCGCGCCCATGCCCTGAGGGGCTGGTCTGGTCGACTGACCCACTCCTCCCATGCTCACCAAGTGGTTAATAGGGTTGCTCTGGATTAGCGTATCCAGGGCTTTCTGAACACTGGGGTTATCGAAGTTAATCCCGGTGCCCGCGCCGGATGTCGGCCTCGGTGGACCCGGCATACGGCTGCCTGGAGGTCTCAGGGCGGGGCGAGCGCTCATCATGCTCGGTGGCTGTACTGCGGAGATTTTAGGCATGCCTCCCGTAGACAGAGACGATTGGATCCCTGTGTTCTGAGGGCCGAGGGAGGACGTGTATCCCTGCGGTTGGGACACCGGGGCCACGCTGGGAGCTGAAGCAGAGCCTGCGCCGCTGTTGAAGATGCTGAGGATTTTGGCCTGGAGCTCCTGCTGCTGCTGCTGGCTGTTGGTGGAGGAGACTGGGGCAGATGCAGTAGGCAGGTGGGTAGCGTGCATGTATGAAGGCTGAGAAGGAGCACTTAGAGTCTGAGTCGGCTGGATGGGATCGTGAGTGACAGCCGAGGGGAGTGTTCCTAGAAAGAGATCAAACACTTTAATCATTGTAACTTAAAAGCAAAAAATTTTTTTAAGAGTTTAGCATTTTTTAAATCCCTATTAGCAATAAACCCATATACTGCAGTGCAGGTATATCAGCCGATATTTTAGTTTGTTCAATAAATCTTTCTGTTTCTTTAAAGAAGGGGGGGGGGGGGGTTAATGCCGTTTCAACCATTTTGATCTATTCAAGGGATAGTTAACCCAGTCTGAGGGAGACGCACCCTGTAAGTTTGTAAAAAAAAAACTTTGCAAACATGTCTGAGGATAACACATCATCCACGTTACTGCAGTCATGTGACTGGGTGAACTACTGCAGTAACGCGGATGATGTGTTATCCTCAGACATGTTTGCGAAGTTTTTTTTTACAAACTTGCAGTGTGCGTCCCCCTCAGACTGTAAACAAAGCCTGAGAGCACAAAAAAACAACAGCTGGGGCGTACCAGATAACACATCAGCCGCGTCACTGCAGTCACGTGACTTTAGCATGCGCTTCACAACAGACGTGGAAGAGAAGACAATGCTAAATAAAGTCGTAATTTTTGTTATTTTTGAACCAAAATGTATTTTCGATGCTTCAACACATTCTAACTGACCCACTGATGTCACATGGACTACTTTGATGATGTTTTTATTACCTTTCTGGACATGGACAGTAGGCTTGGGCGGTATCCAAATTTTGATACCATCAAACCGCCTCCCTATTTTACCCCGGTATACGGTATTACCGTGAATAATTATAAAATGATGATGTAATCAGACGGCGTCACTATAATGTTGGCTTGTGCCTAAACCTTTCAGAAACTGAATACCATACTGAAACAATAACAAAATAACATGCACAACAATATTAAAAACTTTTATAAGCAACAACTATCAGTTTAGAAAAATTTTAAATACAAAGGTCAAACATAATTAACCAGTTGTCGGTTAAAAAAGTGATCTCTAAATTAGGCTATAATAGACAGTGAACTAAACGCGACTAGGGACTACAGTTAGCCATCTCATTCCAATTTCCAGGATAATTTTGTGTGAAGTAAACAAATCCCTCACACTCAATTTTTCATAACTCGCCTGTTTGTACTTATAAACAAATAAAAACATTTGCCGCAAGGTCACGGCATTTGGGTTCTGGCGCAAGGTCACGGCGTTTGGTTTCGTGCACTCACATTGCATCAAGCTAAAATTTATTCAATGCAAGTCTCAGACTTGAAGAAAATTGCTGAACATTTAAACCTATTTTCTGCACATTCCACCATATTTTAATGAAATAAAGAAAGTCCTCTTTCTGTTAACTTATATTTCTGCATATTCCAGCATATAAAATAAAAATATTTTTGTAAAATCCAGCAATAAAATAATTAAAACGAAAGTCTTTCCTGGTTGTATTCCAAATTATTAACATTTTCGTCTTTTAACAGTAAAGTGCAGATTAAGTTTTGTTTTTGTAAATCATTAGACATTTTTACCACTTAATTAGGTTTTGCTTTGTAGAAATTTGTAGTGAATTTCGTTTTGTATAAATAGTGTCTTAATTTTAATAAATGTTTCATCAACCAATTGCACGTATTTAATAAATTAAAAGCAAATATAGTAGACAATATAATTACCGTGACATGGAGGCGCCGGCACGGCCCGTTCGCTTGCATTGCAATGTTGACTAGAACGCACGGACCTCATCATAAATGAATGAAACTCATACATTAGCATTAAATATCTTTGATGCATTCTTTCTAAAACAGACAAGGGCTTTCTCGCGGCTCGCATCAGCAAAGCATTGCATCGTCCATGTTGCACTTAACAGAAGTTGACACTTGTCTTTTTGAAAAATAAAAAAGTAATAATAATAAAGATCATAAAGATCATAAAGATATAAAGAGTTGTTCTAGTCGTTACTAGAAGGCACAGAGTGAGTTAGACCTGCCTTGGCGGTGCGTCTTTTATGCATTCTGAAGGTGCCTGTTTTATCGTGTTGCAGTCTATTAGGCAACATTCCGAATAAGATGGGTTTAGATTTGGAATTACATTACAACTACATTTTTGTTCTAACTGATAAGGTGATGGTTATGATCATCTTTCTTTATTATTTTTAGCACTACCTCAAACTTAAGCGCCGTCTCTTCGGATCTGTCTTTTTTTTAAATAAGCCGCGGCAATGTTTCAAATGAGCTTCTAATAAGACAAACGCCTTTATTTTCCACGCGATCACCTTACCCAAACCATTTTGAAACTAAGGAGTCATTTGTCCTCTGATTACATACAAGCAGCATACAAGCTCCTGGCGACGCGTTTGCGGGAATCATGTTTCGCATGAGCCGGAGGCAGAGCAGCAGAGAGATGCGACAGAGTTGCGAAATTGCAGGCGCGGCTTGAAATGGCTGTTATTTCAAACAGCGTAACTTGTTTTAAACTAATCAGTTAATGGCTCGGTTGTCGGTGAAGAAAAGGATTAGTTTTCGCCATCCCTAATTTAATATTTAATCCTTGTCTGCTATACAAGTTCATTGTTTTTTTAAATGCCGGTATGGCGGTATAGAAACTGATACCTTTGCTATTTTTAGATCCCGCGGTATACCATATTACCGTATTACCGCCCAAGCCTAATGGACAGTATACCGTACATAGATTTTCAATGAAGGGTCAACAAGCTCTCGGACTAAATATAAAACATCTTAAACTGTCTTCTGAAGATGAAGGTTTTACGAGTTTGGAACAACATGAGGGTGAGTCATTAATTACATTATTTTTATTTTTGGGTGAACTATCCCTTTAACACGGTTTAAGAGTTGTAATCTTCATGCTTAACAAATGCAAAGTATCAAAAAAGCAGTTGTGGGTGTGTGTGATCGAGTTTTTCTGGGCCAAACTTGCAAGTTATGGAAAGTTTTTTTCTAACATGGGTACTCGTTACGTATCAGTGAACCCATATTCCTTTTATGGGCACTTCCCCTGGAAAAACACTACGAGTACGCTTATTAGCATTGTTCCTTCAAATAGAAGTCACAGACATTAGTGCAAGCGACAACAATGTTGTTTTTATAACAACAAGGGCACGAAAGAATTAGTGTGTTTTTGGATGTAAGGAGAAGAAAGCCAGCATTATGGAAACAATGGATATAGTTTATTATCTGAGGTAGCAGCGGAGTTTTGCGTGTGTGTTTGATGCTGGATTTCATTGAAAAATCCCAACCGGGTCACGAGTTGCATGCGGTAAGTAAGACTTCTGTCTTATGTTGGAAATAGGCACGTGCATATTATATAAATGACACGAACATATAGTGAATCATAAGTTGCAGTGTTGTATAATAATGTTGCATGACACTCCTCCCGTGGTAGTACCTCCTCCTCCATTTTTTCGTACGTTATCGGAAAGATTCGGTAAAGCGAATCTTTCTTTTATAAATCTGATTAAACTAAAGACTCATTGGAGATATAAAGGATGAAATACTACTCTATAGGTACTCCAGATTAACATCAGAAATGCAGAAACAGCATGTTATGTGAGCTTTAAATATTATGCAGAATTAACGTTTATTTAGTTTCATCAATATTCATTTGTTTCATATTTACGTTTGTGCTATATCGGCCTCATATCAGCCAATCGGACACATCGTTTTCTCAATATCGGCCTTAAAATAAAACAATAAAAACATTGGTCGCCCACTTATCACTTTCGTGCAGTTTTTTATAATAGTGATGTAAAATTTAACTTGTATTTTTAAAATGTAGGCGACAAATTTAACAACATCAAGTGTAATTCAAATTACAAAAGTATGTCAAAAATGTTGCGGTAACTTACCCGGGTCTGTTGAGCCTCTGACAAGACGATCTCTTTTCTCTCTCAGATATTCAATCAGCCTGGTTAACTCTTCTGGAGTCATAAACCTGAGATGGGAAGATAATTCATCATATTAGTGACTGATTTATAAAAATAAAAAATAAACAAAATTCTCAGAGAAACACGAGTTTTTGATATTTTAACACACCTGCCCTCAGTTAACAAGGTGATGTGAGTCAGGAGAGCCGCTGGATGCCTCTCCCTGTCATGTTCCCTCAACAACACATCGTCCGCCATCTTTGCAGCCTTTACGGCGATCTCGTCTCTCTCTTTGGCGCGGTGCTCAACTTTAAAGGTGTCAAAGTTGTGAGCCACCAGCACCATGGCATCCTGCATTGGCATGTTCCTATGCTCTACACAAAGGAGGGTAATATAAAGTCGTTTAATTCACAGCATAGTGATGTACTAAGGCAGTACAGATTATCGAACTCAAAGAGAAACATACCTTGTGGGGTCCCGAACAGGATATTGACCGTACAGGAACGATGTACTTGATGCTGCTGGGTTATAATGATGGCGAATGGCGTACGGGCCCGACTCACATCCTCCAGCGCCTGAGTCAGGGACACTTCGGTATTGAGGAAGATGAGATCTACCACCATACCCAGATCACGGACCTTCCTGCCCACAGTCTCGGCATATTCCCTGCACGCAGATATCAACCATATTATGTACTGTTGCGTTCAGGAAAATGTCTCCAAGACACTTCTGAGGGACTCACTTTTGCAGCTTGTTGACAACTATGACAGAACAGTCCACTGGTCGTTCTGCGTCGAGGCGCCTCTGCAGTTCTTCGTAATATTGGCGGTACAGCTCATTCCTCCGGCGCTCCTCTGGACGCATCCTCTCTTCTGCAAATACACAAGAACATGTCAGGTTACTATAGGGTTGTTAAAATAACAACATTGATGGCTTCACAAAAGTTAGTAGAAACACCAAACCAACCCTCAGGATCTCTTCTGCCGTTCCACGGCTCCCTGTAGCGTTCCGGGTACGGCTCGTCTTTCTTCCGATGATAGTCATACTCTCCACGGTAATATCGATCATAACCTTCTTCTCTGTGGAAACAATGTTGTTTAGATCAGTGGTTCTCAAACTTTTTCAGCGTGCGGCCCCCTTTGTGTACGGTGCATTCCGTTGCTGCCCCCCAAAGAAAATTTATGACAAAAAACAGTTCTAAAACTTCACATTTTAATTAAACAAAACATTAAATTATACAAAGTAGTGCTGCCTTATTTTTTTAAGTTTAATTTCACAGAATTCATGATAAATTAATGTATTGTATAAAAATGTCATAAAACTGGGGCCCCCCTGGCACCATCTCGCGGCCCCCCTGGGGGCCCCGGACCCCAGTTTGAGAACCACTGGTTTAGATGATATGTTGTAAAAGGAAAACAAAGAAAAGATTTGACTGTAAAAACAACTTATGATTCAAAAACAGTGTACATGTTATCTAGAATTTTTACGATATTATCCTACACTACACAGAGAATTATATGGATTTTTTCCAGAAAACTTTTTGCATAAAATATATATTTTTTAAAGCACTTTCAATGACCTGTATCCATGTATGTATATTTTTACAAACTTCCCGGGGCCTTGAATTTTTTTCCCGAGATTCACAAACTTTCAAGGACCCGTGGGAACCCTGAGCGTAGCAATTGCAATAAATGTCATCGGTCATCAAATAAAGTTTTTACCTAAAGTGAGGGTCTTTCTCTCTGCTCTCAGAGCCCCTGTATCGCTCCTCTTCGTGTTCGCGGGAAGGACCAGTCCGAGGTTCGCGGCTGTGCTCTCTTATCTCCCGCCCATCACGGTGGTCTCGAGCATCTCGCCCGTGCATTGGGGATCGAGAGCGTGGACGGGCCTCTCGCCCTTCCCCGTAACCGCCAGCTGGTCTAAACAGACAAAGCGCACACAGTCAAAGCAGGCCAACAAAACTAACAGACAATTAGTATAAATTTAAATTAATAAATGCATAACACGCTGACAAGATGGTAAATGGTTAAGAAAGTCACCATAAAGTTGTAAACAACAACGTCTTTAGAAGATCAACACAGTTTTTGTTATTAAAAGAGGAGGCAGCAATTTTTAAGACTGTGGCATTGGATATAGCATAACGAAAAACATGTTTTGTAAGTCGACGACATTGAACCGCTTTTCTTTTACGCGCGTTTTACGTCATCCAACGCTGGAGACCATAGAAACGAGTGTGTGATGCTACAGATAAATCGTAGCATATTTTAAATACAGCGCTCTACAAAATGAATCGCAAAGGCATTGAAAATTTGCAAACAGTCACACGGTGAGCAGTTTGAAATCAATGAAGAATCCACACCGTTGGTCTTTCGCCTTTTTGATCTACCCTCGAAGGTTTTCGTGAATGGATCCAAGCAAGTGTTTCAGTTCCGCTGAGTTCCCGATTCGGCATTTGAAATACAGTACGACGAGCAGCAGGGTCCACGTGATAAGATGTGTGTTAGAGCATAGAAGTTAAATTTGTTTGTATGGCATCTCTTCATGATATTGCATTTTGTAAAAGTATTATTTTAAACTAAAATTATTTTATTTTTTAGAGGATTACATAGGATTCACCCTTTGAGATGTTGACGACGACGACGATAGTAAAGATGAACATAAAATAAACTTAAAGGTATTTATTTCCGAACCCTGTTTTACTCCAACCAAACCAGTCGAAACCTTTTTGCTTTGTATCAGATTATTATGTTTTTTGGAAATGTTTTGTTTCTATGCCTTTTAACGAAATTGTCGCCGAAGACTCCAGCAGGAAGTGCACCGATTGGCACTTCTATTTGAAGTAAACAGAATAAGTGAGACAATGTTTAGACAGAGACACACCAAAAAAAAAATTTACCCTTTCAACTTTATTTCAGACAAAATCTCACACAACTAAAAAGTGAGAACTTTTAAGAGAAAGAATAAGATACGATCGAACAGCCTCCGAGAAAATAGTTTCCACGCAACGATTCCACGCAGCCGCAGTTGTTTGCGCTTTATGCTAGCCGATTGAACGAAGTCCATTGAGGAGCGAAAACGCGTTACCAGAATGCTTATCGAAGTCTTCATTTGCAAGAATCCCAGCGATACTTTACCTGCGTGGAGGGCTCGATCTGGGTTTAGTCTGTCGTCTCTCAGCTGCCATATTTACATCTGAAAATAAACCAATCCAAACGTTCAACATGACAACAGACAGACATATTTCAGAGACAAACGAGTTTTTTTTCTTACTGAGGGGAATGAAGCAACAATTCACATTTTATGCAAAATAAAACTTGTTTATTTTAAGCATTTCTTTAACAGAGATTAAGGTAACAGTAGAAAAGTAGACGAACCAGTGCAAGTGTATTAAAATCCTCCACTATAAACACTTTCATTTAAAGTCCCCGTGAACAGGACGTCGTAATCGTAGCGTATTCCAGAGAATACAAAATGAGAAAATAGTGGGCGTGGCTTGTGTTTTCCACTGCGAATTGATTGGACTTGAAGTAGGCTTTTCTTTCAGAAAAGGAACTCGCAGCTAGGCATGGGCCGGTATAAGATTCTGGCGGTATAACCTTTAGCAAAAATACCGGAAAAAATATATTATATTTTCATAATGTATATTAAACGTTAGGGATGCACGATAGGATTTTTTTGGGGGCCGATACCGATTTAAACAGACAACTTCTGGCCGATACCGATATTGAACACTTGTATACAATACTATACAGTTGGTCTATTAGCTAGTTTATTTCTGCATCAAATTATTTTTACTGAACATGGATTGGATCTAATTAACATTCAACTGACCAACATAATAAGAGAGGCACAAATTAAGCTAAAACAAATATAATAAGACAGCATGACAACCTTCAAAGGTGGTTTAGCTATTCAGCATTTATTTTATTAACAACATTAACTCATTTTTTACATATAATGGATTTCTTTATGCAGTTAATTAATAAACAATCGGTATCGACCTTTCTCGTGCTATTGCCGATGGTTTCAAATTCATCAAAAATCGGCCGATAAACATCGGCGGCCGATACATCGGTGCATCACTATTAAACGTAAACATAAAATCAATTACATGATTTAATGAATTTTGTATAAACACAGCTCATACCTTGGAGACGGTATCACAAAACATTTTAGTGGTTTTGAAACCTTGACCGTTTAAAACCTCGGTATACCTTGAAACCGGACATGCCTACTCGCAGCAGACTGACAGTTCGAGGGACGTAGTTAACAGATACCCAGCCCAAGCAGTCTAGCTGACATGGTTATAGGTTCACCACAAGAGGGCAGAAGTGCATTTTGAGATTTTGATTAAAGTTTGTAAAGGTCGATGAATTATAAAAAAAAATGACCCACACAAATAAATTGTTTACAATGAACACTGCAATATTCCATTGAAAAATAATTTAGTTTTGATTACATGGGGACTTTAAAATCACAACTAACGACTATAATTGTCCCTTTGCTAGAATAGAGCAAAACTTAACATTTACAAAATCAACTCAAATCTGTATTTATAAATTTTTTTGCAGACATATCCTAAATTAATGCAATACACAGTAGATGTTTTTGATGATTAAAATTAGGGATGGGATGATTACCGGTTTCATGATTAACCACGATAAAATGTCCTGACGATTCGTATTATTGTTTAAAATTAAATTATCATTACAACCGTGATTTTGAAAACGCATTTAGGGGATAATGTATTGTATTCATTAACGGTAAACTTATTAGACAGATTTGTTTATTTTTACCACAGAAATAATTTCAGGGACGTAAAATATTAAATTGTGATTTTCAAAAATTAAACTTGTTCAAATGTTTTCAGTGTGTGTATCAGATCATTTTGAACATTTCCATCTCATTTTAACAAAACCATGATAATATTGATAACCGTGATAACTTTGGTCACCATATCATTATATGAAATTTTCATACAGTCCCATCCCTAATGAAAATAACCATTTCCAAATTTCCTAAAGCAAGCAAGTCAACAAAAACATAAATTCAGCTGATGGAAAAACATTAGAACTTTTTTAAAAATTTTATCCACCAAATAAACAAACAAAGACCCAAAAACAGACAAAATACTGCAGACAGAAAAAGGTCTGTCAGTGCTCTGTGCATAAACATCAGTTTGATCGTAAAGTCTGAACGAAATAGATTCCCCACATTAGTTTTTACATAAACTTCTACAATACACATAATTTATCTTTGCATATTTGAGCTGCGTAAGTTTTTTTCTCAAGTTTAATTTTAAGCCAATGTTTTAAGCACTAAATTAGACCTTACCTAGTTTATAACCTCTATAAATTCGACCTTTTTGTCCATCTCTAGCGGCCTCAGCTTCTTCCACTCGTTCAAACTGCACAAATCCATACCCACGAAACAGGGACAAAGCTGCAAAAAGGAACAATCATTTTCGTTTCATGCACGAAACACGTGCTTTTCTTGGTGGATTTCTGTCCCTTGCTTTTGAAGCGCAACAAAACTAAATCTTACACCAAACCTCGTTAAGTCCCCACTATTTCTCCGAAGACACATGAAAAATGTGTTTTACAGCGCAACCAAATTCTAAAAGAAATGTGGATAAAATAAATGATGTACCGGACGCTAAAATTTGATATTTTTTTCCGTAACATACGCTACTAACCCTGTATTTTGCCATATGGTTTGAACAGATCCTCCATGTCCTTCTTCGCCATGTGTGCGGTGGGCAAATTTCCAACAAAAATCCGTCGCTCCAGGTCACGAGGGTCATTGCTGTTGGTGGTGTACGAGGGTGGCGTACTGCTTCTGCTTCTTCTGTGCGACATGCCTGTACGAGCTTTAGGTTTGATGGCCCGTTTGAGAAGAACGCTTGCAGTTGATTTTAGATACGAGACTATTTGCTTCGCAGTTTAGCTATTTTTCCCCCAAGGTCTTGAAATTGACGATGCATCAACATGGAAGAAAAAAGAAATTCGACAGGTAAAACGGCTGGACAAATTCACTGAAGTCAAAAACTTTACAACAGACAGGTTTATTTATACAGTTTATGTGCAGTGTTTTGCTACCTGATGGCAGAAGCGGTAGAAAAACACTGAACATTTTGGTAATTTAGATGATATTTAAAAGAGGACTCGTCGTTTTTAGGAGGTCCCGATCTCATTCAAAGGTTATCTTCCAGATGCACCTGACACCAACACCATCATTTTAAGTTTTTGCAATTTTTAAGCACATGAAACGTAGCTGTTTGATGAAACGCTGTTAGTGAAGACAGAAAAACAGTTGTCAATAAAACAACCCAATAAAGTTCATCATGCCGAAGATCACGATAAAAACTCGGAAGAGTTGAAGTTTGTGGGGAAACATAAAATGCGCCCCAAAAATAATTTGATGTTTCATGTGACACCGTCCGTGTCACAAGCAATAGGCACTGAAGATACGCAGACGATGAAAACCGTTTTACAGGGAAAATTGCCATGAGAAATCAGGTGAGTCCTAGCAAGCATCCAAGTCTACCGAGACAGAAGCTTGGGTTATTTTAAGTTAAAGGGGTCATATTATGAATTTAAAAAAAAAATGTAAACCAAGTCTTTGGTGTCCCCAGAGTACATGTGTGAAGTTTAAGCTCAAAAAACCCCACATATAATTTATTATAGCACGCTAAAATTGCCACTTTGTTGGTCAGAGCACAAATATCCAGTTGTTAGGTGTGTCCTCTAAAATGCAAATTAGCTGATGAAATGCAAACACTGATCGCAATGATGGTTTGTTGAAACTGACTACACTAAATGGCAGTGTCGTGGTTGGATAGTGCAGATTAAGGGGCGGTATTATATAATTGGACTTGTTACCTAACATGCAAAATCTGAATTACCTAATTTCCCCACATGCTTGCAGAGAATGGTTTACGAAAACGAAGTTACTGTTTTTTTAACGTTTTTTTTAGTTTACCTAGAAGCACTGGGGACCCAATTATAGCACTTAAACATGGAAAAAATCTATTTCACGCTATGACCCCTTTAAATCTCTGAGACGCAGCTTTGGTGAGGTCTGAAGACACTCCAAAAAAAAAAAAAACGATGAACATATCCATTGAATAAAAACACTGGCCATCGCGACTCTTCAGTCCTGTTTGTCTTCATGACTTTTAACAGGTAACCAAACCCGTTTCCATTTTAGCACAGCAGGTTAAACAAAACTGAAACCGCAACCGACATTGTCACTGTTAGTAGTCCTTATTTTGTGTTAAATTGCTACAGTAAAATTTTTGTAAATAAGTTTACAACTGTCTATCATTTCGAAATGTCGAGGGTTTTTGTGATAAAAGAACAAAGCCACATGAATGGACAGGAAGTTGAGTCTGAGCGCCACAATGAGCTGGCGGCCATTTTGTAAGCATCAAGCGACGCCACGCCACAATCATGTCATGTTAGAAATTAAATCCGAAAATGTAACCGAAAACGACCAAAAAATACGTCTTCCTGTGGAAAAGATGCAAGCTGTGTATATTCCGTAGTCAGATGCTGTTGGGAGAACACGCGCATATTCGGTGGCTGAGGCTCCGTGAGCTGAACAGCCGCCATGTTGATCCAAACGCGAGCATTGTTTTTTGTTTCTCAGTCAATGTGCATTGCACATCGACGTATTAACCGAATGTTATACTTTTTTCTAATGGCCTTACGTGTTAAGGCAGTATGACTTCAGCTTTTGTGAATAAGCGTTTTGCGTAAAAGTTCGTTTACACATAGCAAAGAATGCTGCAGGAAATAAAATTCCCATGAAGGGTTCGGACGGATCGTTGTAGCTATATTCTTACCGTTACCATGGGAAGACAGATAAAATCCGCTGATGATCCCACAACGTCGTATTTGCCCGAATAATCGATGTGAAAGTCCCACTGCAAACACCCGCAATTTTGCTGCGCTCCTGTGACGAACTGCGAGATGCCTGTAGGCTGTGATGAATGCGACGTTTTCAAAATTGAAGTCCTAATGTACGACTGTAAAATGTCTGGTACCCACAGACAAAAGTCGTTTTGAATGCATGTATACAAAATATGTGTCTAATTTTATCTAATTATTTAATATTTATAGAGACAAAATAAAAACAGTACTTTTTATTTTAAATAAACAAAAATACTAAGCAGATTCTCCAAGCATTTTTTATTTATTTATGGAAAACACCAAATTGTATACAGACATACAAATGTTAAAGCCTATAACAACTGCCAATTTAAGCAGAATTTAAGAATTATTGTATTAAATCTTGTCATGAATCATAAAAAACAAAGACAAACCCATTTTTACGGATAATATTTAAATCTTTTATAAAATTATTTAGCTTATAAACCTTTTAGCATTTTTTAGTGCTACTTTTCGAAAGGTTTTGCTACATCAATATTTTTATCTCTCTATTTGTTTGATCTTTTTAGTGTGTCTTTTAAACTGAACTTTGATTTTGATGAGTAGACGTGATCGAATCACGTGACGTGATCACGGGAAAGTTAGAGTCACATGATTTCTTGGGGCTACTAACCAGATTTAACAACCGGTTATCGGTTGTTTTCTCTCACTCCAAGAATGGTAAGTTTATAAATTAAAATTTCTAGTGTTTTTATTCGTCTTTTTTGTAAAATATGATTAGTCAATGTTATTGTAGCATTATTCTGTTTTGCCTTAAAAGTGTAAAAGTGAGTTCATTTCCTGGATAGTGCTCTACTTTACAGTTGCATAAACATTTATTTAAATTTACCTATTTTAGTTAGTAAAACCCATAGGTGTGATCTGCGTTTGAAATGCATTTTATATTTAATTGATCTCGTAATGATCGTGAAACTTTCATATGCATTATGCTTAAGTACAAAACTGTGTTTTGTTTCTTTTGTTTAGATGCATCTTGTGACTCTGTGTTTGCTGCTGGGAGTGTTGGAGGTGTTTGGAGCTCCAGATGCAGATGAAATCAAATATCTGCCTGGACTTCAGAAACAGCCCAGCTTCAAACATTATTCTGGATACTTGCATGTGGCAGACAATAAACATCTTCACTACTGGTGAGTTGTAATGGCTTTATTTTAATACATTTGCCCTAACAGCGAAGCCCCAAAATATTATTTTTAGTCTTTGGTGGAACATTCCCACAGTTAATAATGAGAATCTACAGTTGTAGTTATACTGCTATACCATTCTCTGCAAGCATGTAAAATTTGGCTCCCCTTGTGATGTCAAAAAAACGACATATTTTTGCTCAACTACAACTACAAAGTGGCAATTTTAACATGTTATTATAAATTATCTATATGGTATTTTGAGCTAAAACTTCACACATGTACTCTGGGGACACCAAAGATTTATTTGACATCTTAAATAAAAATGTCTTCTTTAAAACATTCCAATAAATGCTCTAAATATTAAAGTTTTTGAAAGTAGCATTTGTTTATAGATGCTAAGTATATGGACATTTTAATATTTCATGCAATGTCATTTAGATATATTAAGGGACCTTTGAATTTACAAAAGTCACCGGAATGCAGTTGATGCGAGCTTACAGTGCAAAGTTCACTGTTGTGCCTTCTGTTGCTCATGATGTAGGTTTGTGGAGTCCCAGAAAGATCCAGCGAAAAGTCCGGTGGTTTTGTGGCTTAATGGAGGACCAGGATGCAGTTCATTGGACGGTCTGCTCACCGAACATGGGCCTTATCTGGTGTGAACATGACTGATTCTAGACTCTTATTTTGGAATATTTGCAAACCTTTGAAGTGATGCATTTGCATTATGGAAGCTTTTCTCTTTAAATAAAAAAAAAACGAATTTTTTTCCAGATCCAAGATGATGGTGCCACTCTAGAATATAATCCTTATTCTTGGAACAAGGTACAGATTCAACTTTTTAGCAACAATGCTGTCATGAAAGTCATTGAAATGCATGAAAATGAGGAAGTGTTTGTTATTTTAGATTGCAAATATGCTGTACCTGGAGTCACCAGCGGGTGTCGGGTTTTCCTACTCTGATGATAAAAAATATACCACCAATGATACAGAGGTATGGTTCACTTTTGTCCATAAAGCACATCGGTAAAATATATTTAATATAAGGTATTTATTTTATATAGTAGCAAACATTTACACAGTAAAAAAAGATTGTGTGCTCTAAACTGTTTGTAGGTGGCCATGAACAACTACCTGGCTGTCAAAACTTTCTTCAAGTTGTTTCCCGAGTACAGTAAGAATGAGTTTTTCCTGACTGGTGAGAGTTATGGGGGTATTTACATCCCCACGCTGGCTGAGATCGTCATGGAGGACAGTAGCATTAATTTAAAGGTATCGATTCTACTGTGTTGTCCTATTATGTGTATGCTAGTCTACAGTATCTGATTTAGTGTTTGTTTCTGTAGGGAATTGCTGTTGGAAATGGCTTGTCTAGCTATGAGCTTAATGATAACTCCTTGGTCTATTTTGCAAACTATCATGGCCTCCTCGGAGCAAGGTACAGTGTTTTCACCTAATTTAAATTTAATTCAACATCATTTTAAAAAGAAATTCACTCTTTATGCTTTTGGGTTGTGCCCAGCCCTTATTCTGTGATGTGTTCCTGTATATCTCAGTGATAGAGCATTGCAATAGCAGCACAAAAGGTCATGAGTTAAAACCCAGGAAACATGCATATAGATAAAAAAAAACACATACCTTGTAATGCATTGTAAAAGTTGCTTTGGATAAATGGGTGCCAAATGCATCAATCTATAAATGTTATGACCATAAATGATACTTTCAGCTTGTTTTTAATGTTTTTTCTCTCTCTGATAGTTTGTGGAATTCCCTTCAGACATTTTGCTGCAAAGATGGAGTTTGCAACTTCTATGATAATGAAAATGTAAACTGCACCAAAAGCGTAAGTGAAACTATTCTCATGTTTTGAAATGTGAAAGTACATTAATCTCATAGACATCTTTACTTACTACATTTCTTTCTGTATACCTGTCTTCAGCTCCAAACCGTTCAAACAATTGTCTACGCGTCCGGACTTAACATGTATAATCTGTATGCACCCTGTGCAGGAGGCGTTCCCCAAAGAGTAAGGTGAGGATAGGCCTGTTACATGGAAAGTTGTTTTAAGAAATGTCTCTTCCATGTAAATCTGTGAATGCACATTTTGTATTGTGCCTTTTATATTTCTAAGATAGGGATGCACATAGTAACAGTAAAAAATTCGATATGTTTTGTTCTTAATCCAGCATTGACAATGGACAGTTTGTAATTCGAGACATGGGCCACTACTTCATCAACTATGAGTTTTCAAAAGCATGGAACGAGGTAAACCAACTAAAATGTTTTTCATAGTCGTGTCCGTAGTTCTGAATCGTAGTGACACGAAGATTCTCATTGGCTTAGAAATACAGAGGCGTGGCCGCCCTGTTCAAATCGACGAGGCTGGATCCTCCCTGCACAAACTCCACCGCTTCCACCCTTTACCTCAACAACCCGCTGGTTAAATCTGCCCTCCACATCTCACCTGATGCTCTGAACTGGGTCATCTGCAGGTGTGTTGAGTCAACTACCCTGTTTACCCCACTATTGACATGCATGTTGGGTGCATGCATGCATATGTGTTTAACGTCCGCCTGTATGATGAGATCACTGAGTCACAAAATCTGAGAAGCTGAAATTGTTGTCATTATTTTTGTGACAGTGCTGAGGTCAATCTGAATTACAATCGTCTGTTCATGGATGTGAAGAAGCAGTACCTGAAGCTTTTAGGAGCTCTGGTGAGTAATTGTGAATTTACCCATATAAAAATCAATCATGGTTTTATTATAGTAAAAATATAGTAAGCTTGGTTATTTGGCAGATTGATTTCCATTTGTTTACTATCAGTACGTGTGCGACAATTACAAGTTTGTGGTTGCCATATGGTTTTATTACAAATAAAATGGTATTCAAACTTAATATAAGTTAGATGTTAAAACATCAAAATAAAGCCCAATGAGCAACATTGGACAATCCAGTGCTGTGAGTTTGGGGTGGGACTCTCAGCCCGACTGATGTCAGATGGGTGGCATGCCATTATTTTTAAAGATTTGGCCAATTGCTAGCACATAACCAACATTGAATCACAAATATCCAAAACTGTACGTTCCTGTAGGTGATCTTAACAACATCTTTTCAACAGAAATACCGTGTTTTGGTGTACAATGGAGATGTTGACATGGCCTGCAATTTTCTTGGAGATGAATGGTTTGTGGAATCACTGCAGCAGGAGGTGAGATGTTTCCCACTTCTGTATTTACTTATTCTGACCAGGAACTGATGACTCTAGAAACTAGAATAACAAATCATACAACCTTAAATGCCTGGAAAATAAACCTGAATAACTTCACAATAATCTTGGACTTTATCGAATTTAGAATCTAGTTCCTTCTTTGCTTTCATTGTGACTTAAAGGAAAACACCACTATTTTTCAACATTTTGCTATGTTTTTACCTCAACTTAGGTTAATTAATACCTACCTATCTTTTTTTAATGCGTGCGCTTGATCTTTGTGCAGCGCGTTGTGGGTGTGTTGGCATTTGGCCTGGCCCCGTTCATTCCTTGGGATCCAGGCAGGGATGAATTTGGAAGCCACCAGGCAGCACCATGTTTTCCCTATTTAAAGGGACACTCCACTTTTTTGGAAATGGGCTCATTTTTCAGCTCCCCTGGAGTTAAGCAATTAAGTTTTGCCAGATTGGAGTCCATTCGGCTGATCTCCGGGTCTGGTGCTACCACTTTTGGCATGGCTTGGCACAATCCATTGAATCTTATTGGACCATTGGCATTGCGCCAAAAAATAACCAAAGATATTTTTCCTGTTTGAAGCTTGACTCTTTTGTGGTTGCAGTGTGTACTGGGACCAGCGGAAAATTGGAAGTTGATTTTCCGGGCAGATATGGCTGGGGACTGTGCTCTCATGTAGGCGTAGTAATCAAGAAATGTTCTGCCGTACCATGGCTGCAGAAGGCGCAATGATATTCCGCAGCAGCCGAAAATAGTCGCCTTAGTATCTTAGTATTAGTTTTTTTTCTCCTAGGGGGTTTTTCAACCCGGGGAGGCAGCCATCTTTGGCTTAACTTAGCACCCTATTCTATATGTCTATTAGTAATACGCTCGCCTATAATGTTGATTCATAGCTGCAGCAAATTTAGCTGTTTATGCTATCGTGTATTATGTTATGCTATCTGTTGATTTTCTGTGCTTTTCACTGCTTCTATTAATGTAAAGCTGCTTTGAAACAATTACCAATTGTGAAAAGCACTATATAAATAAAATTGATATGAATTGAATAGTATCTTTTAATAGCAGGGTACTATTTTCGGGCACTGTGTAGTGTCGTTGCGCCTCCTGCAGCCATGTTGCGGCAGCAAAGTCCTTGTTTGTTGCGCCTAAATGAGAGTGTGGCTGCTGGTCATATCTGTCTGGAAAATTGCAACTTTTGATTTTCCGTCGGCCTTGGTGCACGATGTAACTACAGAAGAGTTAAGTGTTAAATAGGAACAATATCCAAACTCTGGTTGTTTTTGGGCATGATGCTAAATGGTCTGGTCGGATTCTGTGGATTGGGCTGGGCTATGCTGGGGGTGTTGGCGCCGGACCCGGAGATCAGCTGAATGGATTCCAAAATGGTAGAGATCAGGTGTTTAACTCTAGGGGAGCTGGAAATGAGCCTATTTTCCAAAAAAACCTATTACATGAGTAGTTACACAAGTAAGTATGGTGGCACAAAATAAAACGTGGCGATTTTTTTTAAGCGGATAAAAAGTGAGAGCTGTGTTGTGTGGCGGAGGAGCACTTGGTTTGCAGCACTTTGACATCAGGTGCAGTAACATCACTCCTGACTACTCCCCCTCTTGCTCAAACTTCCGTCAATATTGCTGCGCCCGAGGTCGAAGTGCTGCAGGCTGGGTGCTCTTCCGCCATGCAGTGTGGTTCTCATTTTTTATCCGCTTAAACTTCCACGTTTTATGTAACGGTCTTTAAATAGGGAAAACATGGAAGTGTTTGGTGGCTTCTGAATTCATCCATGTTTGGATCCTGGGGAATGGATGGGACTGGGCTGGATGCTGGCACATTCGCAGGACGCTGTACAGGGATAGAGCGCACGCATTGAAGAAGGATCGGCGTGTATTAATTCGTCTGAGTTGAGGTAAGAACATGGTAAAATATAAAAAACTGTGGTGTTTTCCTTTAATCCCAAACAAGCTCTTTTAAATCCTCAGACTTTGAAAAACCAAAGCTTGTGTCCGTGTGTTTTGTCAGGTTCAGGTTCAGCGTAGGACTTGGATTTATTTCAATGGAGAAACTCAGCAGGTTGGCGGGTTTGTCAAGGAATTCTCCAACCTGGCTTTCCTCACGGTGAAGGTAAGACTAGTTAACTAGTAAAATAAACATTCTTTACTATTGTGTTACTGATGGAGACCACAAGGTAGGGTTTTTAACTAAATACTTTAGCTGAAACTAGTTAACTAATAATGTAATGAATTGCTATTAATGATGTTCTCTTTACAGGGTTCGGGTCACATGGTTCCCACTGATAAACCCATAGCAGCATTCGCAATGTTCAGTCGCTTCATCACCAAGCAACCGTACTAGTTCACACTCGGGGATTTTGTTCATTTTAAAACTGAATTTGCACGGTCACACCGTTAAAGTTTTCTGTATCTGGACCACTGACTCCATTTGTTTTTCTTTGCCTTTGTATTTTATATAGCTTGCGTGGACTCTGTGTAATGGATGAATGTTTTGAAGTACAGCTTTTTATTTTAGATTTTTTTATTGATCAAAGATTTTGTCATTTTAGTTTGTCACGTCATTGACGTTTGCCATTGATCAGGTGTGCTTGTCCTCATTTAAAAATGATTTATTTTGATTTGATATTTTTCTATTAGGGAACAAATCTTTGTGCCTTATTTTTATTTTTTAAATAAAATCACATTTCTGTGATTTGTTTATTTGTGATTTTATAAATGATTTCATTTTGTTACGAATATTTTGCACGTATCTGGTTTAATCTTTGATTTTAATCAAATGAGATTTATGATAAAAATGACTTTTTAACTTGCTGTTTTGGTAACATTGCAATATTCTATTCAAATATTTTATAAACCATAATCATTATTCTTAGTTTTATATATAAAAAAAACCTGTTATTGTCAGTGTAGGAGCATATGAAAAATAGCATGAAGATAAAAATGCTGTAAGTATCTTTAATTGTTAGTTCATACTAACCAATGTTAAACTTACTTTACAATAAAGTGTTACCAGCGCAATGATTTCAGTCCCAACTAAGGATGTTTAAACTTTATAGCACAACAATCCAACCTCATATTAAATATTCATTCAATATAAGATCATACAATTGTACAAAAATCATACATTTCATCTAGAAATACATTGTTTATACATCTACGTACACATACAACATATATAATGCATTTCAGTCAATTACTGAACTTGAAATGAACACGCAACTTTTATACTCTAATGCATTTTTATGCATTGCAAAATTACTTTTTTTACTAAGTATTTTTGTCTTGTTTTCAGTACAAATATCTAAAAATATTTCAACCAAGATGCATTTTCTTTAACAAAGAAAATAAGTTTTTAGACAAAAAAAATTAAGTGAATTTGTGCTCAAATCAAGCAAATCTGTCAATGGGGTTAGAAAAAAATCGTGAACCTTTTCTTAAACACTTAATTCATGAAAAAAATCAAGAAAATTTGATTTTTTTTTGCTTGTTTTAAGCACAACTTTTTTTGTCTAAAACTAAGACTTCTTAGTTCATTTTGCTCGTCAAGAAAATACATCTTAATTTTTAAAAAATTAGATATTTGAACTTGAAACAAGACAAAAATACTAAGTAAGAAAGTCATTATTTTGCAGTGTGAAATAAATCAATTTCATATGAAAATCAATAAAATGCAGGCTTCAACATGTAAACTTGTATTGTGATCTAGAGTCATTTACTTACAATTTTGTTTTTTTTATCTATATGCATATTAAAACTGAGAATGTGCATTATTAAAGTAAATAACATTTTTTATTGATGTTTCATGTTGACTAGCAGGTCAACAAATTTGAGGACTAAATGCTTGTAAAATTTCACCAATATCATGCATTCGTTGGAAAGAAAGTCCCCAATCTATTGGCCTGTACTTTAATATCTGTTCATACGTGTCATGAATGCGTTTCTGTGCTCGTCTCCCTTCTTAAATCGAGTTGTCTGAGGAATCTGTCAGGCGTCTCTCGATTAACTCACGCAGACCTGTTCTGAAGTGTAGGTTGGCCCCCACTATGATGTAACCCTGTGAAGTCAAAGATGGAAAATACTGTAAGTGAATGGAAAATAACAACAAGTTACCGTATATTTCTGGGTGCATGAACCTGCTCCCTTAGACGATCTTTGTTTCTGAAGAGTTTTGAGAAGTCCAATCATACTAACTAACACCTGTCTGTAACTCTCAAATGAATTCATACCCAAGCTGTGAGTTGATCTGCATCATATTTGTTTTATAAAAGTTAGACCTAAACTCTGGAGGAATGCAGATCTTCAGGAGCAGAACAGAGTCTAGCTTTAGCTTAAATGTTGCACTTACATTGTGATACTCAACCACTTCTTCAATGAAGTCAATGCCGTCTGGAAGAGGAATCTGTACACCTCGCTTGGTGTAATCTTACATTAAAAAGACATAAAAGAGCATTAGGACCACACCGAAACAACACTTTTCGTACTGGACAATCTTTCATTAGATCAAAGATTTGAGGATTCAGGGATTTTCAAAAAAATTAGTTTTGAGTAGATATTGTGCTCAATAATTATGCATTCAGTTTAGCGTTTTATGTGCATCTCCATCACTGAATTGTATATCTGCACTAACATCTAGATATCAATATAAGCCATTGAAAACCCACAACAGCCAACACATATGGCAAAAAATTACATTTCTATGGCCAAAAATATATTTTAAATATATGCTAAATACATTTTGTAGAATGTAATGCTCAATTGAATATATTTTTACATTTGGAAATATGTTTAGTTTAAACCTTCATATATCAACATATATTTTTAAAAATGTATTTCAGGGGCAAGAAAATACATTACTAATTTTACATCCCATATGGCAAAAATGTATTCTGTGCAATATATGCTAAACACAAGTTAATTTATAATGTAAAGTTTTGAAGTTGAAAATATGTTTCATTTGAACCTTTTTAAAACTCTTATGTTTACAGGTTCGTAACATAAACAAAGTTTATCTTCCAATGCGATGTGAATATAGTTCCTTGGATTGAAATATTGAGGGCTATATATATATATATATATTTTGTAAAATATACAAAAATGGCCAAAAAATATATTGGTGAAAATAAATTTTTGTAATTTCAAAATGTTTTTTAGCAAATATATTTTTTGACCCTTTTTTGTATATTTCAAAATATATTTTTGTTGCTGTATGGGAATAAATGTTAGACTTACTGTTAATAAGAGGAACCACAGATATCTGTAACATAGTCTTCAGTGGACCCTGTAGTGGAATCAGCTGAAAAGAAAAAGTTTGATATATTTCCTATCCACACTTGATCAGATATATTAGTGTCATTTTAAAGTGCTTACAGCTAATGACTCCAAAGCAGATTGATTGGAGAAGATCTTGAACCTGAAAACAGATTCACATTCAATAAAATGTGTACAATTTAGTGCATGTCCATTATTGCCATCTCTGTGTAATCATTTAATATTTAATAATACATTTTTCTGGTTTCTGCTTTTTTCTTAAAAATGCTGGGTTATTTTCAACCCAGCGTTGGGTCAATAATGGATGATTCCAGCCTTTTGGGTTGTAATTTACACTGTAAAAAATTTCTGTAGAAATTACAGTATTACTGGGTATTACTGGCAACTAGCTGCCAGTAACTTACCGTAGATTTTACTTTTATGTTATTTACTGGCAACATTTTGTTCAAAGTTAAATGAACATGAAACATTTTTAGACTTTATCTTCTACAGTAAGTTACTGGCAACCAGCTGCAAAATTACAGCAAATTTTTTACAGTGTATGCTGGGTTGTTTTAATCCATTGTAGGGTCAAATATCAACATTTTCTGGGTTAATTTAACCAAACGACTGGGCTAGTCCCTTTTTGACCCAATGTTGGGTTATTTACCCAGAATTTTTTTAAGTGTATGTAAGCCATTTGAAACAATGTTTACATTTTAACTAGATTGATATATTTTCTTACATTTACCTTCTTAGATCTAGATAAATTGCCAGGCGCTTTCCCTTCATCGACACCTTCGCATTGAATTTAGCTTCCTAAAAACAAGGTTTGTTAAAACTATACAAAAAAAGCGTCCTCTTATTACCAATCTATTGTGTGACTGTGTATAACGGAGTATTATATATGTTACCATGGTCATGCTGCTAAGTTGAACTGGTGCTTTTCCAGGTGGAAGAACCAGAACTTTGACGTTTGAGTTAACAGAGACGCTCGCACCCGAGGTTTTGATTGAGGAGCGGGGAGGAGCGGTGACCTCCAACTCCAGTGACAGCGGATGATCCATCAGAGCTGGGTTCTGACAACATACATCAAATTTAAAAGACATCAGGTTTATCTTTTTAATATTTGTACTTCTTCAGATTTAAGTATCTTCTTCTTTATACTGTATGTATATTTTTATGTATTTGTGACCATATTTACTGCTATAATATTATTGATATTAAAAAAATGAGGTTGAGTTTTTTCAGATGGATGAACAAAGAAATGAGCACAAATCATGATACTGTTGTTATTTGTTTAATATTGCAATATATTAGAGTAGATTTTGACGTCATTTAATGGTTTCGAAATCGAAAGTGTTTTTGTTAGCAACAATTGTAAAATTATAGATTTTAATCCTTTTGGACATCAGTAAAAAAATAATATATTTTTTGTGATAACCAACAGCTTAACTTGTATTAAATTGTTGTAAATTATTGTAATTGTCCTTTTATGGCAAATTTTTTTTATAAATTTTTTACCAGCATCATGATTGTACCGAAGTAGGTCGTCCTGAGAAGCATCTCCAAATCCTTGGGCATCTGAAATGAGTTACACAATAATTCACTTAACCATATTTTTATATTATTTTACATTAAAAATGAATGATAAAGACACATGAGGTTAAGCTGTGCCCCATCTTACCCGTTCATTTGCTATCTGCATTTGAAAAAGTCCACCTGTGTAATAAGCAAAGAGTCCACTGTCGAAGAAATACTCGGAGAGAGACAGATAGATCATACGATCATACTCCCTTACTACTGGATTCACGGCATAATTCACTAGGGTTTGATTTTCATCCTTAAGATCATAAAACTTGCCCTGAAGAGGAAAGAAAATAACTAAAATAAGACAACATACACTTGCTCATTTAAACGTCTACAGAAAGTACCATAATATTACCTTGTTATTGAACGTGAGTTATACCATGAAAATACTTGTAATAAGTATGATGCAAATGCCCTTAGTTCTTATATGCTACTTGTAAAGTACCTTGGAAAACTTTTCTACACTTTTTGGATATGTACCATCAGACATCTTTACAGCTCTGTGTCCAAACCCATTAATAGAGAGGCGAAGGGAAGGAAAAGATGTGGTAGAAAAATCTATGGGGTATTGTGAAGAGGAAGATGCTATATGCCAGACCCAACAATGCAGAAAAGCTGAAGGCCATATCAGAGCAACCTGGGCTCTCATAACACCTGAGCAGTGCCACAGATTGATCGACTCCATGCCACGCCGCATTGCTGCAGTAATTCAGGCAAAAGGAGCCCCAACTAAGTATTGAGTGCTGTACATGCTCGTATACTAAGCTGAGATACTGAATTTGAGACTTTCCTTAATTGTAAGATAATCAGCAAAATTTAAAGAAAAGAAACATATGAAATATATTAGTCTATGTGTAAAGAATGAATATAATATACAATTTGTACTTAATAATGGAATTAGAGAAATAAATCCACTTTTTGATTATGACCAGCACCTGTATATCAAGTTTGATCTCTGTCACTCACCCTAAAATCCATATCAAGGCTTCTATCTGTGACCACAGGGTCACTCAGTAGTGAGTAGTCGATCCCAATGTAATTATCCACCTCTGTGCGCACTGCAAAACACACGTCTGTGTTATTAATCACATCACAACAATTCAGCAATGCTTTTCTTTTTTCACTAACCTGGAATTGTTTCCAATAGTTGGTTAACCAAAACCAGTGCAGCATGATCCAGTGCTGGACAAATCTGTTGAAGACATATGCAAAAATTAAATTGTTAATACATATTATGTTGTATAATAATAATCTTTAGTGTAAGGAGTTCATTCGAATCACAAAAATTGGTATTAATGATGATGCTTCATAATTATTGATACTGCTCCCCAACAAAAAAAAAGATACAAATCTGTTTATTTAAGATGAAACGCATTCCGGTAGTCAAGAAGGTTGCAATGAAGTCATAAACCCTCCTATGAAAACATTTAAGGTAAATAAAAGTGTGGCATATAAAAGAATGCGATTGCTTTCCCAGAGAATATCTAAACATTAACCAAATCATATGGAGTCAAATACCCAAGAGTCCCGCTGAATTTGGCCCTCATCTTAGTTATGGCCGCGTCACAGGTGATGTTGGAGATCTTGAGACGGCCCACCTCGTCTCTTTTGAGATGGAGGGCCGTGAAGATGTTGACGCCTTCTGCCGAGGCGTTGATATATCCCTCATCGTAACTAATGGAGAAAAACACCTAACTCAGAAAGGACAAGCTTTTGGGTTGTTATGAGAGCGAGTTTAAACTTACAAAAGCCAATATAGGATTCGCCTCTGGAAGTTCAGTGTGATGGAGGAGTTGTGCACTTCGAAGAGAAGCCCTACGTCAGGCTGGAAGCGCAGGTCAGATGTCAGGTCCAGCTCTGTTATCTTCACACTGTGGATATGTTATAGCTTACACTTTTTGTATGATCACAACGAGTTACTTGATGGGGCAACTGGAGCTTGATGGGTGCGGGTGGTGTTACCGTGCAAACATACTTTTTGATGGTGTATTGGAAACGGCCTTCTGAACCTTTCATCTCTGGCATAGTGATGTTACTGATCTCCTCTTCTACAAACTTTTTTGTCTGAGACTTTACTGTAAAAACAATAAACAGGCTGGTATTGATACTGTATTACGAAATGGCATTGTAAAAGTTAAAAATGGTTACATTGCAGATACTGATCATAGATGTACATGTTTTGTGAACAGTCATATGAAATTATATGGTTTCATTATAGATTGACAGCTTTTTCAGTCTTAACATTTCTAGTCCTCGGGCCGTGATGCGGATTTTACATCCAGGGGGTTCAGCTAATTCAGTCATTGTGATAAATGAAAGGAGAGCAATAACTGAGACTTCAAACAGTCCCATGATTCCTCAGAAGATCTGAAAGACACAATTAAAGAAGTTATAGGAATGACAATATCCCTTCAAATTCTTTCTTAAAATGCCTTTTGAGCGAACTACATCCACTAAACATTTCTGATTTGTATAAATTCATGCATCCGTCCAAAAACCAGCTCATTATAACATATCTGTGACAAATTGTGCACTGCAAAAAAAATAGCCGCAGAAATTACACTGTTACTTGCAGCTTGTTGTCGGCAACTCACCGTAGATCCAAACTGATGCTATCCACTGGCAACATTTTGTTCAAAGTCAAATGAACATTAAACATTTACAAGTCTTTGTCTTTACATAATAAAACTAAAATAAGAGCCTCATGCAAAGCATTCTGGGAACGTTTTTCTGTTTTTTTTTTGCTTCAGATTTTGTTTCCCAGAATGCCTTGCTTGATGCTGTCACCCTAGTTCTACTATGCAAAGACAAAGACTTGTTAATGTTTAATGTTCATTTAACTTTGAACAAAATTTTGCCAGTAAATAACATACATTTAAATCTATGTAAGTTACCGGCAACCAGCTGCAAGTTGTAATTTGTCATTTCTATGGAATTTTTTACAGTGGCAAAAAATATATAAATTAAAGTCATATGAAGGAAGTCACTAAATGTCCTCATATATATTGAAGTTTATTAATCTAGCACACTACATAATGTGATTTTTATATGTGTAATGATGAAACATTGTGAAATAAATGTTTAATTTGTAATAATGTGTAATTATACAATTGAACAAGAATGAATGAAAAGGAATTACGAAAAAGTAAAAAGTTAGAGAATGGATTAATATCAATAATAAAAAGTCAAGTATATAAAACAACAAAATGCAATGCAATTTAAATCTAATCTAATAGATTGATTTTTAAAGATCATATTAGAGGTCTGAACTGCTCATAAGATTCAATGAGATCACAGATCTTTCTAAACACAATCACAATCCTGCACCAAACAGTTTCTCCAGTGCGTCAGCAGTAAAATAGATGCGGACCGCTAGATGTAATGTATGTTCAAAGCATATAAAAGAACTCGCTTGCCTGAAAATAGCCGGTCGAACGAGTCCAGGTCTTTCCCCTTTGGTTTTTGCAGCATGTGTGTGTGTTGAGTCTGTGTCTGGATGTGTTTATAGTGCAGGAGAGAGACTGTGTGCTTCACGTCTGAATGAACACCAGAGACAGGGCAGAGAGAGGAGGAGGAGGAGAAGGAGGAGGAGGAGGAGGAGAAAGAGAGAGAGAGCGAGAGAGAGAGAGAGAGACAGACCCTGCATCCTAATTCACATACTATTTGTACTCAGTAAATATATTTAAATTTTTATACTTTCCAAAACAAAAAACAGTACATAATTTTAGGGCATAGTAGAGAGATGCAGAGTTGCTAACGTGTTCTAGTTTTTCTGGGTGTTTATGGTTGCATGATGGTTGTTTATCATCCTAAAACTAAAGAGTCACTTTAATAAGAAATCTCTCTCATTTATGAGTAGGAAATTTTTGTACTTTTCTGTTCAAATCTCTAACACTAAGTAATAGTGATTCACATTGGTATCACTCTTTGGAGGTCACATGTGTTTAGTGTGCTGGAGGCAGCTGTCTTCAGTCACCCAGATACAACAGGACCCAAACAAAAATTGGGTTTTATAAGGTCATTGACCCCCCGAGGCCGGCTGATTAGTCCTCTTCTAAAAAGATGATCTCAGGCAGGGGGAAAGATCTCACAAATGCTTCATTCTTTCAGCTTAATAAGCATCCTGTGGTAATTACTGAAACCACTCGTAAATGTCTTTCAACAATGGCATTGTGAGCTTCCGACAGGTGACCTTTGACACGATCACTGAACAAAACAATGCTTAATGAAGCATTTCGATATGTTCCTAAATGTTTAGGTTTGGACTGCAAATGTTTTCAGACCTGATGTGGTGTTTGCTTTCAGAAAAAAATGTGAGGTTACTATAGTTCACAAATACAAGATTCTTCTCCAGGTCAACAAAAACAAACACAAAATACACAATCTTGCCATGGTATGTGAAACAATGTGACACGATACAGCAAAAATAAACACTTTAATTCAAGTTTGGGCAAACTTGAACACAGTAAAGCAAATATGATTGCAAAAAATGTTGAAACTTCTGAACATGTTGAAGTGAATTTAATTCAATATGCTATGTTTATTAGTTAACAAACTAGTCATTTAAAAAAAACTGGGAATTATTCTTATCCTAGAAGGAAGACCACTGGACAATATATTTAGTTGTCCTCTGTAAAATCAAACATTAGCATCATTATCAGGATTATGAATCAAAAATATATGAAAATTTAATTCAGTTGCATGGACTTAATTTTATACCTATAAAGAATTTAAAGACTTTTTGACCTACCAGTAAAAGTGTCCATGAGGGATGCATACTTTTGAAGAGCCTATAATGTTAAGAGACTAAAGATCTGATGTCCCATTGAGTCTGAGCATAAATTAATATAATATTATAAGCCTATTACACATTATAGATCACATACCTCCATTTGTTCGGCTGGGAGGGCAAACATCCCCCTTTCAGTGGTGGTATGAAATGAAACTTTAAACTTTGTACACATTTTGTGCAAGCATAACAGTTTATTCTCATGCTTCCCTCCCTAAATACTTTTCCCAAATGACTTTCTCAATAATAAAACACTTACTGTGGTGTGGAAATGCAGACTGGATAATGCTTTCTTTTTTAAATGAAACTCTCTTTGAGGATTTCGATGTTTTCTTGCTGCAAGAGAAATGTTTAAATGACTCTTTTGTAATCCTCTCATTTAGTCTCTCCTCACAGTGTTCTCGCTTCTTATTCAGTCAGGATTTATAAGGGCAGGTTGTGTTCCTCTTTGACTGATGTCATAAGCTTCGTGGTTACAATGTTGTTGTGCAAAGTGAACATTTTCCAGGCACAAAGAATGAGACTAAATTAAGCTTTATTGTCGATAACTGCTTTGGATTTGCTGTTGGCAGTTGACCAAACGATATGATAATATTTACGTATTGTTTGTGTTAACACATTTTGTGTCATTTTTAATTTGTTGTTCCAATAAAAGCACAGAGATGTGAATAGTTACAATCCAATAACACAGTGTGCTGTTTTTATACAACCGGTTTTAAGAGTGTATGTGATTAGCTGTACTCAGTGTAAAAAAAAATAGTATTTGAACACCATTAGGCTTTTTATTTAATTATTATGTGTTCATCGTAAACATATTTATTATGTTAAGAGATACACTGGAATATTTGAAGAGTTTTGTTGCAAAACGAGATAAATCCATTTTTTATCATTTTTGTCAAAACATGTTTATTATTATGTTATCATGTTATTATTTTGTTTTATGGTGCTACTTAGCTGTATTTTTTTAAGTTATGAAGGTTTAAATCAAAACAAACCAACTGCAGTTGAATTGAAATAAATTGGAATGCACAACCAAAAAACAAGCTTTCTGAACAATTAAAAAAATGGTGGTTATCTCGTTTTGCAACGAAACTCTTCATTTGTAGATTCAGAAATGGCAAAAGAGAAATTGTGAGGAGTCGCATACATTCTGCCATATACATTTTACCCTTGAAAACCAAGAGAAGCTACATTAAAACCACAGTGGTCTGCCCTTTAATTTTGGAGACTTAACCTGAAATTTGTTCATGACTTCTTAGAAAGTCTTGTTGCAAGGTTTCACAATCACATGATCCAAAACAGCTGGGTTTAAAACCACAGAGAACCAAGCTGGACCTCACTTCTGAGAAACGAAATCAGCACAGGAAAAATAATGGTCAAATGTTTTTGGGCACCAATTATGGGCTGGAGACATCAAATATTTTTGGGCACCAATTATGGGCTGGGGACATCAAATATTTTTCTTTTTCCAGTACAAGATGAAAGTCATTTAAAATTAAGGGGTGTGAACATGTTCAAATCGGTAAAACATGTTTCCTTACTCCCTAATCTCATGTTCTTTGTATCTTCCCATAAACATACACCTAAAACCAAAATTTCTCCAAAAGTGACTTTAATCAGTTTAAGTTTTTCAAACCACTAGTACTGATCAGTGTCTTGACGTGGACTGTAATGTCAAAAAGGAATGATAAACACTAATCTACACAAAACATAATGTGTAGCAAATAGAAAATAATGAATTATTTTCATATAACACTATTCACAATAAAAAGTATTTATATATGACAGTATTTATATTTTTAAAAGATAAGTAAAATGTTACACAAATCAATGTTGTGTGAGTGGAATTAAACATAATAGAGGGCGCTCTCAATACAAGACAACTCAGATCGGTTGTAGCCCCCCAAAAAACAAGAAAATTGTACCTTTTAGTTTAAAATTAAATTTACGACAAACCAACGGCATTTACTTTATATACACATTAAAAATTATATTATTAAATAAACGACCAAAAAATGGGACAAAACTAAAAATACGTGTTTATTGTTGAAGTAATATTTTAAATTATTAAACAGCTTTGAGAATTTAATTTTGATTAAAATGTAGGAAAGATGATTAGGCTGTCAATTTAAAAACTTTTATTATAAAAAAATAATTATTTTACAGGATATGTCCAATTACAACGATTTACCAGATGCATACCATACAGAGATATCGCAACTCAGACAGAGATATCGTTCAAATACCGCACCCATATCGTCTTTTCGTAATAAAACTACTCTGAAAATAACAAAAGCTTCAATGTTTCAAACGCCGAGCCGCTGACCTTTTGCAAATGGCGGCGCCGATGTGACAGATCGCTTCGCGGAACCAGCGCCTGCGCATTAACCGTCTCCGAGAGGACGATACAAGATGGCGGAGTCGGTGGGGAGGGAGAGGCGGAGGCGGGTCCGGACTGAATAACGCAAAGCCTATTGAGGACTCCCAACAAACCTCTCCAAGGTAAGGGATTAAGCCGATGCCAAACAGTACCAGACCCACTGGCGTGTGGCGGAACGCACGGGGCACAATAATATCGCCCCGGTTGCTGCACAAATGCACCGCGCGCATGATAAACAGACTCAGAAATACGCAGGGCGCGCAGCGCTTGTTGTGCGAGAGCGCGCGCCATCTTGTCAACCGTTTTTGCGAAGCGCAAGTGCGCGCCTAAAATGACTGCGAATATTGACGGGGTTTAAACTGAAAACATGAGCGATTTAACCCGCTCGACTGTTGGCCCTATGTGTCCCCGTCCTTTCAGTGCCCGAATGGTGCCAGAAGAGCCGCCACTCGGGCAGATTTCGCTTGTTTTTGGCGGCGCGTCGTGTCGTGCAGCCGCAGCTCTTTGTTGGCTCTTTCGCTCTCCTCCTCCTGCGGGTTTGTTGTCGGGCGGCTCGATTCGGAGTGGGCGGTATCGCAGGCGCATGCGTGCCCTTCTTTCGCTCATTTGCGCTTTAATAACGACGACGAACGCTGTAAACGTTTATGTGATAATATAAAATACTGTTTTTGTATTACCGCGGATTTTGTACCATTGTATCATGGACGTGTAACTGGGTTTACAATCTGGGTCCAGCTCCGTACCATTGTTTTGCCAAAATCATTTCCATTTTATGCGTAATACCCTTACCAGACGTAATGTAAGTTAGTCAGTGTTTGTATGGTAACGTGTACTGAATTATTACCATATTCTCGTGTCACATTTGCATGATGTACTTGAATGAACACTATGGTAACGTTAACTTACTGCCAAAATATACTTCAGTAAGCGATGTTGTTGTTGTTAATGACACGGTATTTTTATGATAATTTGCTCCCGAATCTTGAACGTGAGTGTTCACGATGATGTACAGTAGATATAGTAGCAGCTGATGATTGTTTTGGACGTATCATGGTCATAAGTTTTCAATAAATAAAGTGAATTTGCGCAGATGAAGTTTCACTTTCATTACAAGCTTAAGTTTTATTTTTACTTTTATTTTCTTTTATGTTCCTTAATCGTTTTACTTTCAAACTCACTACTATACGTTTAACCATAGCCTCTGTTTATCTTAGTTTGCCCAAACTGAATCTTATACAGTTTATTGTTTTTGCTGATACAGGTATTTGTCACTTATTCACTTATTAAAATGTTTGTTATTTAAAATACATCATTGTTTTGATTATGTTTTAAATGATCAAACTTCAATAGCACATTTTATGGTATACAGTTAGTTTATTGTTAATTTATTGCTGCATCATCAAGTCATTTTCACTGAATGTGTATTAGATCTGTTTAACATTCAACAGGCCTTCATAAAAACACTTGCATAAAAAGTATGTTTCGTACAGATTTCATCTTGTTTTGGCAAGTGTATATACTAGAGATGCACCGAAAAAAAAAAAAATGCACCGATAGCCGATAATTCAGACGGATATCGGAAGATATCGATATTTTGGTGATTATATAAAAAATGTTCTCATTTGATTAACAGGATATATCGGCTATGACTATCGGCTGTTTTTAAACTATCGGGCTGATAGCTTTTATCTACCAATATCTGCTTTTATCTACCAATACCGATTATTGGCTGATGTATTGGTGCATCTCTAGTAGCCTATATACCCAAATTAAATGGTTTGTTTATGCAACAGCTAGTGATGCACCGATGTATCGGGCACCGATATTTATCGGCCGATTTTTGATAAATTTGAAACCATCGGCAATAGCACGAGAAAGGCCGATACCGATTGTTTATTAATTAACTGCATAAAGAAATCCATTATATGTAAAAAATGAGTTGATGTTGTTAATAAAATAAATGCTGAATAGCAAAAACCACCTTTGAAGGTTGTCATGCTGTCTTATTATATTTGTTTTAGCTTAATTTGTGCCTCTCTTATTATGTTGGTCAGTTGAATGTTAATTAGATCCAATCCATGTTCAGTAAAAATAATTTGATGCAGAAATAAACTAGCTAATAGACCAACTGTATAGTATTGTATACAAGTGTTTAATATCGGTATCGGCCAGAAGTTGTCTGTTTAAATCGGTATCGGCCCAAAAAAATCCTATCGGTGCATCCCCAAATTAAAAATAATGCAGTATACTTGGTATTTACTACAGTGAACAGTAAAATTCTTAGATGCTATATAGGGCGGTTTCCCAGATAGGGTTTAGATTAATCCAGCCTTATATTAGGACATTTTAAGTAGTTTTACAAAAAAACTTACAAAAAACAATACTGGTATGCATCTTGAGCGCTTATAAAACAATGACACTTATTTATTTAATATTTCAGTACAAGCTGTTTTCAGATAAGGCAGCTCAAACAACCATAGGGTCGGTTTCCCAGACAGGTATTAAACTAGTCATAGACTAAAATAAATGTGAGAGCTGTCCAAACTGAAAATAACTGGCACTGACATATCTTTAAAACATCAGTGCCCTTTGTTTTTCCCTTAAAATGCACAAAAGTAATGTTTTTAAGAAAGGCATGTTTGTTAAAACTAGTTATATTTCCTAATTAAACTAAGGCCTAGTCCTGGTTTAAGCCAATCCCTGTCCGAGAAACCACCCCATAGTGTTTTATACTAAATATTAAAGTATTTTTAAAGTCTTTACAACCGTTTCTCAATTTACCGTACTTCATACCACAGAATACTGTAGTATGCGCTAAAGTGTTGTTATAATTATATAGTATACTGCAGTATTCTTTTTTAGCGGTGCATCAACACAAAATGTGCCGGTAATGATATTTGATTACATAGAATGGCATCTACCGATACCGATTGTTTAGCTTTTTACTCCTTGTTTTGAAATTATTATGTCATGAAATCGTAGAAGTGCAGAGCATACAAACTGCAATTCTGTTGTCATTATTACCCAATTCAAAATAATCACACAGTATATAATATTTAGTATGCCCTGCCAATACCAATTATAGGCAGATATATCGGTTCATCTCTAGTATTTTGTTTTCATGTTAATAATCTATAATTTGCTATATCAGCATTTTTCATATAGTTAAATGCCGATTGTTTAGAAAATCAATAATTCAAAATCGTCCATTACATTGGTGCATCTATACAATAAGTGCCCAGTTATATTGTGAAGGTCATTTTAATATTAAAAAAAAGATAGATTAAAATAGCAAATAGCAAAACTTTTTTAAGATTATAATTTCTGTTGTGGGAATAAGTTTGGATGCCCCTTGTGTCAATGTTTCCTTTTTTTTCCAAAAATGCATTAAGAAAATTAAAATAACCAGCTTATGGGATTGTAATGCAACCTTGTGTGTGTACCCCAATCAACCTGAGGATGTAAAAATTCATTGCATTTATTCTTGTTTTATATGTAGTTTCAAATAATTCTTGTTTTATACGCATTTCCAAACACATGCGATCTTGCAGAAACTTGGAAGAATGTTAGCAAGTTCGAGCTCAGTTCTCATAGGACTAGGAAATGTGAAGTTGTAACCACCTGATATTATAATATTAAGTGAAAGAATAACCCGTGTTTTGTTTTCTGAAGACAGGACAAATGAGGAGCTATGACGAGTGAAAACCACGGAAGCATAAAGGCAGATCAGGCATTGGTCATGTCGCCCACCGGGTCCACATCACAGGCAACGCCCTACTCGCCCTCCACCAGCAAACCCATTCAAGAGCTGCCAGGTCTGTGAAACGCTTTTTCTGTCTACTTACATCAACATACTGCTATTTATTACTGAAGTACCTTATACGAAAGAACAGAAAGATCGAGCTCTGATCATTACTGTCACTTTCAGATGAGCTGATACAGGCTGGGTGGTCGAAATGTTGGAGTAAAAGAGAGAATCGGCCATATTACTTTAACCGGTTCACTAACCAGTCACTGTGGGAGGTCCCTGTCCTGGGACAACATGATGTTATTGTAAGTTCTTGGTCTTCTTGTTCAATTACTTTTCATCACTATTGAGGAAAAATCACTTAAACGTTGGCGGATGATTCGTTTTTTAAGATTTATTTTTTTGTATTTGCTGTTGTAGTCAGATCCTCTGGGGTTAAATGCGGCTCCTGCCTCTGGTGAGGTGACGGGAGATGCGGGACTCGGCAATGGGCAGCGTAAAAGACACCTGTCAGAAGAGACAGTCCCAAACAGTTTCAAGAAGCCAAAGGTCAGTTTTTTTTTCTTAATATGAAGAGCGGCAACAGACATCAGATGTATTTTTAATTTTAACTTGTTTGTTTTCTAAGAAATTTGGAAAAAAAAAATCAGTGACGTTTGCTTTCTTAAGGACTGATTTTAAATTTTTGTCATTCAGATTGAGACTCCTCCCACTCCGACAACACCCACAATCCCCATTTCTCCCAGCACACCAGGAGGGAAACCCTGGCTTTCCACCACAGATGATAAACCGGGTCAGCCCAGCGTGCCCGCGCCTGCTCCGTATCGACCTTCTGTTGTGAGTTGTTTGTTTGTGGAACACTGAAATATTAACTTTAATCTCCGGTTATCCGAGGAAGAAGACCAAAACAAGAGTTTTAAAGGACACCTACTATACAAAATCCACTTTTACAAGGTGTTTGGACATAAATGTGTGTTGGCAATGTGTGAACACAACAACTAAAAAATCTATCCTCTCGTTCTTTTTTAATTCCCATTAAACCAAATCACTGTTAACTCTTTCGCCGCCATTGACAAGATATCTCGTCAATCAAGAGAAAACGCTTCCCTGCCAATGACGAATATTTACGGCTTTCCGCAATACTGCTATTATCCACCGCAACTTTTTAAACTCGGAAGTATTGCCCTATGGCAAGCGGCCGTGTTTGTTTTAAAGATCGCTCTGAAAAGGATCTCTATGAAAAGTCAGTCACAAAAATTGAATTATCTCTGCTTTTTGCTCAAAATGTGGTGTTTTTGCAGAAACCTACCCATATTCAAAAGCTGATTACAAAAGAACTACTGAAGGTAGGATGAAACAGGTTTTTTTTGTTTGAAAGCAGAGGGTCTGTTCTTTCATTTGGTATATTGTATGTTTATATATTTAAAGAAAAACATTTTCTGGAAGGCATTAAACTTTTGTGAAAATCATGAAAAACGCTGGCACTGACAGGCAACTTTTTAAAAAAATGCTGGCGGCGAAAGAGTTAATGTGACATCACAAAAACAAAGCCCCACCCACGGCAACTGACTTCCTGGTTAATTTTACCCAAAATCTTTTTTAAATGTGTTTGTTAACACATTGTAGCACTAATGCGGCTAAAGATTTGTCATCTCAGACTGTTTTCACAAAAATCAGATCTATTTTTAACCAAAAGCGCTTACTGTCTGTTGGTAAGGGAGTGAGGAGCTGTAGCTCATTTGCATTTAAAGGTACAGATACGAAAACAGCCAAACATTTTGTTCCCACCCAAACATTTTTTTTTTTTTTTACACTTCAAACTCAATACTGGGATAAAATCACATTTCTTTTGCTGTGATTCTGTGGAAACTGAACTGAAGTTTATGTTCCAGTGTGTACTGGGATCTGGATATTCAGACTAACGCAGTGATTCGAGAGAGGACTCCAGCGGATCACCTGCCTCCTCACCCTGAGATCGAGCTGCAGAGAGCTCAGCTCACCACCAAACTTCGACAGCATTACCGCGAGTTGTGCTCACAGCGCGAGGGTACGTCCGCATTTAGTGCTCGCCATAACCAGTATTGAATATTCCCGGATGGAATTATTCATATTAAAAACGAATTATGCAGTGTTTAGCTTCAAGCCTTATTAAACACATCTGAACAAGCTAAAAAAGCTCTTCTGGATTACTAGAAAGTTACAGGTAGATGAGTTTGATAAAATTTGGAGCTAAACAGTGCAGGAAAGCACATGTCGAGGGTCAACATTGAGATCTCTGATGCAAAGTGAGCTGCAAAAAAAACGGTTCACTAGATGTTGTGCAACACTGCAGCGTTCATAAATCATATGAATCCATGACTGTGTTTAGAAATGTTGTCCAGTCATGGTAAGATTAATAGATAAAGTCTTGAACGTCTTGAACTTGATTGATCTTTAGCTTTTATTTTGTACTGAAATCTAAATGAGATTTTCTGATTTTTTACAGGCATAGAGCCTCCGCGGGAATCCTTCAACCGCTGGCTTTTAGAGAGGAAGGTTATAGATAAAGGTTGTGATCCATTCCTGCCCAGTGAATGCGACCCGGTCATTTCTCCATCTATGTTTCGAGAGATCATGAACGACATCCCTATCAGGTTATTAAACGTCTTTATTCACTTCACCATTAAAGGTGCAGTGTGTAATTTTTAGAAGAATTTCTTGACATAAATGCAAAATATTATACAAAACTATATGATCGGGGTGTATAAAGACCTTTCATAATGCACCGTTATGTTTTTATTACCTTAGAATGAGATGTTTTTATCTACATACACCGAGGGTCCCCTTACATGAAAGTTGCCATTTTGTGTCGCCATGTTTCTACAGAAGCTCTCAACGTACAAACTTTTTTTACTGAGTTGTCTTCGACGATGACATGTTTGTCCGGTGGCGGCTAATGTAGCTCCTCTATGCGTTTCAAAAGTGAGGGGTGAGCAGTGGACTTGGTTGCAATTCGCAACCTCACCACTAGTTGCTGCAAAAATTTAGGCACTGCACCTTTAAGTGCGATATTTAACTTAAAATAATAAAATGTTTTTTTTACAATCGTGATTATCTCAAACGTTTCTTTCTATGGCTTCAGGCTGTCTCGCATTAAATACAAGGAAGATGCCCGAAGACTCTTGTTCAAGTATGCAGAGGCGGCCAAGAAAATGATTGACTCCAGGTAATAAATTAAAAGAAATTATACCAGATTTTGAGATTTAAAATAAAATTGACCCACAGAAACGCAACTCCTGAAAGTCGAAAAGTGGTGAAGTGGAACGTTGAGGACACTATGAACTGGTTGAGAAGAGATCACTCGGCAAGCAAAGAGGACTACATGGTACGTTATCAAATTCTTGCTTACAAAACCAAGTGAAATGTCCACATCTAGTCTGCCATCTTGACCTTATTGTGATCCTTCCTCAGGATCGTCTGGAGCATTTACGAGAGCAGTGCGGCCCTCACGTGACGGCCGTGGCAAAGGACTCCGTTGAGGGCATCTGTTCGAAAATTTATCACATCTCTGCCGAGTATGTGCGCAGAATCCGACAGATTCACCTCGGTCTGCTGAAAGACTGCAACATCTCGGGTATATTTCTTTGCTGCTTTTATGTATTTTGTCAGTCTGACTGAATTTTAACCGATTGCAGGTTTACATGTACCCTAAACATTGCCATCTGATTAAAATGTCTGATTGTACATTCTATTTAATCTATTTAATCTGCACAAGCGCACAGCCAGGATAGCAGATTCGCGTATCCAAACCAGTCCAATGGACATTCAAAACTAGCCCTAAGCATCCCAAATATTCCCAATTTATATTTTACTCGTTAAAGCAGTTTTAAAGTAGCCCAAATCTGTAGTCCGCAAAAAAAACAGAGGACTTGGCAACGCAGCACACAGCATCTCTCTTCGAGTTTATGCTTTATCTCTGAATAAATGTACAAAGTCAAAGTTGATTTAAAGAGGTATTCAGATATTGCCAAAGAAAACACACTTTTCGAAAGGCACAATGCTATTTTATTGCTTTTTGTAATGTAATGAAAGAAAGACATGAACGCTTCAGAATGTAAACCCATTACCTTAATAATGCATGTTTCTGTGACGAAACGTATTGTTAAACATTTGTTCAATGCATTGATCTACACTCACCTAAAGGATTATTAGGAACACCTGTTCAATTTCTCATTAATGCAATGGTGTAATGGTGTGGGATGTTTTCTTGGCACACTTTATGCCCCTTAGTGCCAAGTGGGCATCGTTTAAATGCCACGGCCGACCTGAGCATTGTTTCTGACCATGTCCATCCCTTTATGACCACCATGTACTCATCCTCTGATGGCTACTTCCAGCAGGATAATGCACCATGTCACAAAGCTTGAATCATTTCAAAATGGTTTCTTGAACATGACAATGAGTTCAGTGTACTAAAACGGCCCCCACAGTCACCAGATCTCAACCCAATAGAGCATCTTTGGGATGTGGTGGAACGGGAGCTTCGTGCCCTGGATGTGCATCCCACAAATCTACTGGAAGATGCTATAATATCAATATGGGCCAACATTTCTTAAGAATGCTTTCTGCACGTTGTTGAATCTTTGCCACGTAGAAATAAGGCAGTTCTGAAGGCGAAAGGGGGTCAAACACAGTATTAGTATGGTGTTCCTAATAATCCTTTAGGTGAGTTTATACCAATGTATTGTTACACCCCTAGTATTTATGTACTATTATTATGACCAGCATTTGTTGTATCGTATTTGTATGGCACCCTTGAGGTCTAATTTGTGTGTATTGATGTAAGACGGTGTACAAATTGTTTTGAAAGAAATTTTTGACATCTGATTTAAAAAAAATTGTGTTAAAGTGGAAGGTGTGGAGACGCCAGAGGTTCAGGATCGTTTGGTGTATTGTTATCCTGTCAGACTATCCATTCCTTCTCCTCCTCAACCTCGCGTTGAGCTTCACTTCGAGAACGACATAGCCTGTCTGCGCTATAAAGGAGAAATGGTGAAGGTCAACCGTGGCCACTTCAGCAAACTGGTGTGTACGACTCATTCAAGCTAGTAAAAAAAGTTACTAAATGCACACAACACATTTATTTTAAAGCATTGATTTCTCATTTTGTTTATAAAAAATATTCTGTCATGAACATTTGTTGATCATTGGATGGATTTCATTTCACATTGTTACTTTTACAGGAACTCCTGTATCGATACAGCTGTATTGATGACCCAAGATTTGAAAAGTTCTTGTCTCGAGTTTGGTGCCTTAGTAAAAGATACCAGGTAATTCTCACTGTCTGTGCCTCGATCTTATCGATGAATCGCCAACTACTGGATCCTCGTATTCACACCGTGTTTCTCTGAATTACAGGTGATGTTTGGCTCAGGTGTGAACGAGGGCTCCGGCCTACAGGGGGCGTTACCCGTTCCTGTTTTTGAGGCTCTTAATAAACAGTTTGGCGTTACGTTCGAGTGCTTCGCATCTCCTCTCAACTGCTATTTTAAGCAGTACTGCTCTGCGTTTCCAGACATCGACGGCTACTTTGGGTCTCGAGGGTACACATGCTTTTATATCTTCTTTATCTGTTATGAAAACACTAAGTATTTGAGCAGTTTTAGGAGGTAATTTAAGCAGAATGATTCTTGTTTGTTTATTGAAGAAAACTATTTTACTTTGTACTATTCATGTATGTCAGCACTGCACTTGTTGAGCCCTTTTCAGAATCAAATTTAGTTTTTTTTAGGTCTATAAGAACAGGTTTTCATTCTTGATTGTTAAAAAAAAATCATCTTAAATGCTCTGTTGTAGCTCCTGTCTCTTTAAAGCACTTCTAAAACATTTGGTCTACTCTGGGGTGCGTTTCCCGAACAACAACATAACTGACTGCTGAACCTAGGGCTGTCACAATAATTAAATAATCATCTAATCGCAATTGTTTGACCTCATCGCAATGATTTCATATCACCGCAATGATTGCACATCTCTCTAAAAGACACAAGGGGGAGCTGCAGCGCCAGTATAAACGAGACAGTATCAGATTACTTTTACATATGTGTTATGTGTATTAATATTTACTCCCAGGTTAATCTTGCAAAATATTGAATTTAAATAATTACAACAAAAAAATCTTTGAAAATTATTTTATAAACAAACAAAAATTTATCAGAATTAAATGTCAAAGCAATAAAACAGACAATTAATTGTCACCATTTATCAAACAATTAACCGTCAGCCAGATTTTATAATCGTGACAGCCCTAGCTGAACCACCGTAGTACGATGCATGTTGGAGAAACTAACCACCTAGTGAAGAGTGTTTCCGAGTAACTTTGTTGCATATTCGTCATTTGAACCATGTTGGTTCAGCAACATAGTTGATGTCACGTGGGAGGTGGAGTACTAAATAATTTGTTCAAATCAGATTATTGCTGTAAATAATGTGCATTGCATCGGAAGACTGATTTTGTTAACATGATTTAGTTCCCTCTTACGTCACTTCTCCCAGGGATTCCCCAGGGTCTTAAAGCTCATAATTCTGATTACAAACTAAAAGACATAAAATAAAATTTTTATATATTTAGAATGATGGATATAGAATGCACTACATGTTTTTTGCTTATTTTCTTCAAAAGCATGATCATCGTAAGTCTGTATATCATAATAACAAGGAACTATGCCTCTAACGACAGGTCAAGAGCTGTCGTTCAAACCACACAAGTTTGCGATGCAGCTTGCGAATGTTCGTTTGAATTATGGTTTCAGGAAACAGCAAATCGTTGAACTTTGTCAGTAACAACGAAACTTACGACAGTAGTTGGCTAACGATGCTTTTGGGAAACGCACCCCTGATTGGTCAAGCTGGCCCAGTCTGTTATGCATATTTAAAAGTGTCCCACTCCTTACCATAACTCAAACTTTCAGCTTCTCGGGTGTTAACCTTGACTTATCAATTTCAAGCTTGAGTCAGATAATGAAAATGTAGCAGAACAAGCTGATCGACCAAAACCGCTTTTTCAAGCATGACTTGAACATGACCTTTCACACTGGTATGTTTTATAATTGTCTTATACATTTATAAATCTTTCAAAAACAACCCTCGCACACATTCAACATCCGTGTATTACGCACAATACGTTTTCACACTGAATTATAACATCTGCAAAGGCATAAAAAGGGCATAGGAATGATCTCTAATGGGTTTCTGTTACCCCAATTTTATGCGCATTTTGAAGTATCGCGTAAATCGTACATTAAATTTAGAATAAAAATGTCTTAATTCGCAAAAACGATGGAAACGCATTTGCCGAATAAATTCTGACGTAACGAACATTAAACCCATGAGAGTTGTTGTTGCCATAAGCTATATTTGTACTCGCCGCGTCCGCATGGGCGCGTTGGTGCGCGCGGCAAAAATGACGTTAACGCGGAGTGGGTGGTCGTGCCCGTTGGGTTTATTAAGAGATTAAGAGATTGATGTTTTATTCATGTTCTCATATTTATATATATCAAGCTCTGATGTTACAAGCACCAGGGTTGTTCCAGCGGACGATGACTTCTATCCTCTTTTTTGTGTTTGTTTTTGACTTTATTGCTCGCGTCGCCCTCTGGTGGTTAAAAAAAATAGTGCAATAGCGAGCGTGTCAACTATAAACGGCCCGTCCGTTTGGTAAGACGCGTGCGCGATCCGCGGAGGCTTGCGTTGGGGACCAAAACGCGAGTATAAACAAAGCTTTATATAAGGATCGTTGTCGTTGCAATGCTTTTACCTGCATAAAAGATTCTGCATTTTTTCTTCTGTGCAAAGCATTCAGTTTGCCAATTACACTGCTAGTAAATTAATAACTTACCCAATCGTCCTGTCTCCATTTTCAAAGCGTGCCTTGTTTTATTTACTGTTGGTTACCAGGTTATCAATACCACCGGCATTCGTTCGAACAACTTGATGGAAACAGACCCAATTCACATTTGTTTGTTTGTTCTTTTTTTGCCAATTTCATAAAGATTCACTTTACGTTTGCTAGACCCATTACAGTTAGTTTGTTGTCTTTATGTAGAATTAGCTGTATTTTTTATAGACAGGGGGTTACAAACGTAAAAATGTTAGCCTGCAGCTAAAACAAAATCAACATTTGTTCGTCTTGAAAGGGCAAAACAAAATTAGTTTAAAATTGGGGTGGAATCCACAAGAGACTACGAAAGCAGCCTGACCAGACCTTGGTGTTATTGTTGTATGTCAAATATTTTATATATACAGTTTCAATATACAGAAGAAGCATGTTGTAGTTCCAATGAGCTGTTTGTTGTAGTTTTGCAACTTTGCAGATCTTTTTAATTCTCAAGATTACACACCTAAATAAAGTTGAAAATAGAAAAGCATAATACGCCCCCTCTTTAATTCAACGCAATACTATGGTCTTGGTTTATTGGTTTACTATGGTATATCATCATAGTTCCTATATTCTGTCCACGCAGGCCGTTTCTCAGCTTCTGTCCAGCCAGCGGCTCTTTTGAGGCGAACCCTCCGTTCTCTGAGGAGCTCATGGATGCCATGGTGACACACTTTGAAGTAAGTGATCTCATCACAATTTTAACGTGTTTGTTCGAAAACACCCGGGCAATTGGAAAGTCAACTTTTCCATACTTTTTTCCATACTGGTATCTCATATGTTAATATTTAGTGGTTTAAATACTCATGCATTTAAAGCATTTTTTATTATTTTTAACATTGCCATACATTCCATAATGAAAATTTCAGAATAGTCACATTAATAACGAAGAATGCTGTTCCTTCCTAATAAAAATGTAAATAAAAATTATTTCTTCTTCTATAATATTACTTTTCTGAAGGAACGAGTAAAGTGATGCATTACTTTATAAATGTACAAATTAATATTTTAGTTACTTTTTCAAAAAGTAATGCAAGTTACTTTTCACTTTAAAGGCGGAGTCCACGATGTTTGAAAAACGCTTTGGAAAATTAGACGGGCCGACTACCAAAACACACGTATGTGTGGGGCGGGTCTGTCAACAGAAGGTCCAGATTCTATTGAGGTAGGGGCGTGTTTGTTTAGGTGATTTCAAATATCAACATTGGCTTTCAAACATCATGGACTCCGCCTTTAATTCATTTGATTTCAATATACATATTATTGTATGACCTGAACGTAGTCATGTAGAATTACACACTCTATGCGTGCGAGCCTGAACAGGAACAGTTTGAGAAACGGAGATGGCAGGCCAGAGCTTGATATTTTTGCAAAAAAATATGCAATTTCTGAATGCATATATTCAAGAAATATGAACTTGTCAGTATTAAAAAGCCCTGAAAGGGATCCAGCCTCAACCAAGTAAGAAAATGCAAATGTAATGCAAAAGAAACGTATTACTTTTCATGAAAAGTAACTAAGTAACGCAACTAGTTACTTTTTTGGGGAGTAGCTTAATACAGAGACAGAGCGCAGCGCGTCACAACCTGAAAACCACGCCCACCGGGGGGGAAAGCAATCCAACAGTCTCCATTGACTTTGTATTGCAAAAGGCCGCCTCCTTGTCATTTCTGGCTTATAACAAAAAACTGAATAAGGCCTAAAAGCTGCTTTGGGACAATATGTACAGCTAACAAGCCAAAGAACACAGAAATAAGTTTTTATAAGCTGTCGAGCCGTAAAACCCAGTCTTTAAGGAGAATAAAGTGGATCGCCGATTACGTTTCCCCCTATTGGACGCAGTTTTACTAATAGGAGTACTATGAAAAGTTGCCTGTTTCCATTTCTGTGTCTAAACGCTCGTTTTTTGAAGTCGACGGCTTATAAAAAATTATTTATTTATTTTTTTGGGTTGTTAGATGTACACCTTGTCACACAGCAGCTTTTAGGTATTATTCTGTTTTTAAGTTTAATCTGTAAATAAGTTTTTATAAGCTGTCGACCCCAAAAAACGAGCGTTTAAAGACACAAAAATGGATACAGGCAACTTTTCATAGTACTTCTATTAGTAAAACTGCGTCCAATAGGGGGAAACGTAGTCGGCGATCCACTTTATTCTCCTTAAAGGCTGGGTTTTACGGCTCGACAGCTTATAAAAACTTATTTCTGGGTTCTTTGGCTTGTTAGCTGTACATATTGTCACACAGCAGCTTTTAGGCATTATTCAGTTTTTTGTTATAAGCCAGAAATGACAAGGAGGCGGCTTCTCGCAATACAAAGTCAATGGAGACTGTTGGATTGAATTCCCCCCCGGTGGGCGTGGTTTTCAAATTTGCATAACTGCGCTCTGTCTCTATTGTAATTCATTACTTTTAAAAGTAAGACTGTTATTGAGTATTATTGCTTTTTGTGTCTTTTATTTTTTCCCCTCATCTAAAATACAAAACTTAAGTATAGACTGATATTTTTCACATGTCTGGACTCCATATCAGGGGTTAAGAAAAATATAAACCGATTCAATACATAATACAGAAATTATATTACAAGTTTTGACTGCAAATGTCACATCCATAATGCTGGAATTGCTCATCCCTCGCTTTCATATTCTTCAGGATCTTCTGGAGCGCTCTAGCGAGCCGCTATCCTTCATCGTCTTCGTGCCGGAGTGGCGCAACCCGCCGACTCCTGCCCTGACGCGGATGGAGGCGAGTCGCTTTCGCAGACATCAGCTGACCGCGCCTGCGTTCGAACACGAGTACCGCAGCGGCTCGCAGCACATTTGCAAGAAGTTAGTGATGCCCATCTTCCCCATTTTACAATAAATACAAATGGATGCTTAAAGATTGTACATGCTCTGAATTTGGAGCTGGTCTCATTGGTTTTCTTTAATGGGACACAAGAATATTTATTTATTTAAGCGTACACGTTCACTTAAAATGTTATTTTATTGTTTGTCTTGCTACCTTTGAATTGTCTGTTTATGTTCTCCGTCTTGTCTTCGTCTCTCTCAGAGATGAGATGTACTACAAGGCCGTTCATGGAACAGCGATCATTTTCCTTCAAAATAACGCCGGCTTTGCCAAATGGGAGCCGACCGCCGAGAGAATCCAAGAGCTCCAGGCGGCATATAAGGTCTCTGGTCGTTCCTTACCTTCACCCGGTCCATCCTCCGCCGGTACCGGAGACAAAGACTCAAAACCGGTCCAGGAACGCTCCGCAACGAGTCAAGACAACAGCAGTCCTGTGGACAAGACTGCTCCGGACACAACAAACATTTAACCCGCCGCTGTGCGCGTGGCTACGCTGTATGTATGTTCATGGGAAAGAGTCTGTGATTGTGTGAGAGATGTAATATTGGGCTTGGATCGGAACTGGACATTTAATTGTTCACGTGAGAAGGGGAAAGATTCATAATTGTTTACTTTCTCCCGCCTTTATTATTTAATATTGTATGTTTAAGGTTGTTATGTTAGCCTAATTGTTGGGTTTTATATTTGGTCACAGTTTTCGTTGTATTTTTAAGCGATGGTAAATGTAGTCCGTGTATATGTTTATTAATCTTTTGTTTGGCCTTTGTTGGGTGATCTCATGAAGGTTTGTGTTAGAATCCAAAATCAGAAAAAAATTACATTTTGCATAAAAAATTATTTATTCGGTACAAATTCCTGTAATGCATCCGGATGTTTCATTATTCGCTACAGGTTCTCATTACAGTAATACAGTATTGTTTTAGTGTATTACTGTAATGCAGTGATTATTCAGAGCAAAATATTATTCTTTTCATTTCTGTTTTTAAAGTGAAATATGACCCAAACATATTTTAAATAAGTTTAGTAAGATTACCCTTTAACCCTTATAGGATTATGAATCTGTTAAAAGTGCTGAACGTCTGGTGCTTGTATGTAACTTAAAATGATTCTGTGTGAGAAGATGAACGGCGATCAGGCAGCTATGTTTATGATGACATGCATAAGCTGTTCGGGCTCTTGTCGCATTTGTTGTTTTTTCATATCTGCATTAGTTTGAAGAGATACTAGAACACTTTTCATGACCTTACTTATTTCTCTTCATGTCAGGTCTTTCTTTATAACAAAATATAGGAATAGAAAAAAACTCAGTCAGTCGATCTAGTTTTCACTCAGCAAGTCAATTTCTGTTTTGTTCCCGAAATATGTATAGAAAACAAAAGCAAATGTGTTGTTTATCTGAGGATTTTTTTCAGGCCTGTACCTTAAAGTCATGATGTAGCCTTCAAGTATAGCGAGAGGAAAAAGTTAAACTTATAACTGAGATACATTTAGCCAGGTAAAATTGGTTCTAAAAGCATTAATCAACATTTTTCAGATTTTTTTTTAATCAAACTGCACCGTTTATTGTTTCTCTACCTCTTATTTCAGCTGTTTTAAGAGTCAAAGCAATGATATCTGGAAATTAAATGCAGAAAAGCAAACTAGTAGCTTAACTTTCTTTAAATGCATCGGCATCCCATTAGTAGAATTGGTTGCTCTTGCTCTTGGTATATGTAAAAAGTGCTTTTTTGTTTTTGTTTTCTAATCATAGTTTTTATTTACATGGGAACAAGATTATATTTTTATCACTGGGCAGCATTTTGAATGTACATTTTAGAAATAGGAAAAGAGAAGTTATTGATGATTCGTTAAATTTGTTGCTATAATTAGGCTTTTAATGTTGCGGTTGGTAACACTAAAATGGTGAATTTTTTTGCCATGCTAAAATGTATGTAGAAATTATTCGTATCACTTTATTGGACCCAACCCCTTCCATATGTATATAACTATAGATTTGTTTCTTTTTTCACTGGACTACATTGTTGCCATGCCAAACTTGGTAAATGACTAAGTTTAATACCCAGTAACACAAAAATCCTATTTCACTATTCGTTCGAGCATTGGGCACTTGTTGGATTTCTTAATCCCAGAGGATTTTCTGTCACCAGCAAAACTGTAGATGTTGTATAGAACATAAGTATGAAATTTGTTATTTTCCAACACAGCTGTTTATTTGAAAAGAAAAAGTGTATTTCTTCATGGCTTTTTTATTTAACGTTTGGTTCTAAATGAATTATATGAAATAGAAGTTGTTTTAACCTAAACCAAAGTGTTATTAAAAGAGGAGAAATTTATCTAAAATCTTAAATTGTGTACGACTGCATTGGTAATGCATAAGGTGTAACCAGCAAAAACATCCATTTATTTGTAAGGTTATTTTTATAATTCTCTTTAGTTCTTTAGTTTCTTACAAAAAAGTATGTTTGGGTTTTTCTTTTGCATGACCTGATATTTTTCAGTACAAAAAAAATATATGAATTGTACAGATCTGTATTGTTTAATTACCTGTAAGCTTTTAACCTGTTGCATTTATCAGTCATGTTGATTGATATACATATACATATATATATATATATTTGGTCGGCGTTGCGTTTGTTGATTATTTTTGTGTCTTAAATGCCATGAATGTCTCCCCTGTATCTTATTCTGATAAAGACATAGATTCAGTGAATGTAAATATGTCTGTTCTTATATCATTGTTTTTCTTCTACCTGTATATTATTAATGTTGTGGCATTTCTCATTACCTGAAATGGTAAAAAAGTTTTCCTCTAAATCAGAAAAGCTCTCAGTAAAATGTTAAAACCGTGGACCATTTCTGGCATGTTCTTATTCATTGTGTTTTTTATATTTTTTTACATATGCATGGGGCATTGACATCAATGTTGATAAAACATCTAAAGCTGGTTTTACTGGTGAAGCAGGCAGGTTTTAGATGGTTTTGTGTAACTTTTTAGTTGTTTAGCTTTGCAGGGCTGAGAGGACCAAATCAGCTAAGATTATAGACTGGTCAAGCTGGTTTAAGTTCCTCAGCTTGACCAGCTAAAAAGTGTCCATTTAAACCAGGCTGGGAGAGCAGCTAAATCCAGTCAACCAGTTTAGGCTGGTTTTAGCAGGATAAGTTTGCTTAATATGTTTTTAAAAAATGCTTAAGTTGCATAAACACAAATGTTCTGTAATATGCCCATGGTAATCCTACGTGATAGTCTCGTGTCAAACCAACATAAAATTCGAAGTGTGCGTAAATATTTTGACTTTAACGCAACACAAATCTGTCCGTCCGGGCAGCTGCACTGCCACAACAAAGATGGCCGTTCGACGCGTGCGTATGAGTTTGTACTGTGGCCACGCCCACAACCCCAGCGCATGCGTGCCATCTATCGCAGACCTTTATTTTGAAGTTCCCAAACATTATTTACGTCACTGCATTACTGCAATCTTGAGGAAGTAAGAATTCACCGAACTCCTCCGGAAATTTTGACAAATCGTGACATTTTCCACAATATCAGTGCATTGAAGAACGTGCAGATAAACCAGCTACTTTTCTTGCATATTTGTAGTAAAACGTAAATAGTCTGATCTACACTAGCTTTACCAGTTAACTGAGTGAGTTGCTGTCAAGTCACAGCGAACTTATCGATCAACATCAAGAATCTCGTCAAAGTGCAGATCGATCTGTATTGATAGTATATTGATCTGGAGTGATGGGGGCTCAGAGAAGTGAAGGACGCAGAGATTGGCTTCAGCAGGACTTTAGTGAACAACAGCACATACAGACTGTGGTGAGTCAAACTCGCATCATCATCTATGTGTGCAACACTCACTGCACGCATGTGCAATGCTTTTTTAAAAATATTTTTATTTAAAAAAAATGTTTTCATTGTTTGCATTATAATTAAAACATGCATGCAATCCCCACACCTCCTGTTTTATTGTAATGCTTACGTTTCTTGTTTTTGTAGTTATTACAAAAATGCAGTTGTTTTACTTATGTAAATTATTCTTATCAGAATAATACTTATTTTTGTAAATAATAAATAGTTATCAAATGTAATGGTATATAATAAATTATTTGGTAATAAGGGATGCATAGATACTTTAATTAACTTTAAGTTTAATTTATCGATACAGATATAGGGCCGGTGATAGCCTATATCATGCATCTCTTTCTTTAATACATAATACATATAACTTATATTTTACAGTATTAAAATTTGGGGTATGCTTGATTGTCATGAGAAGTAATAGATAGAGATGCACTGATATTACATTTTCCACCAATAGCCGATTTTTCAGACTGAATATTTGACGATACTGATGATACCGATAGCTGGTGCATGTTACCTTGCATTAACTAAATTCTGAAGATAATTGTTTTTATGTTATTCATGCGTTGTTTCTTTACATTTTCTGTACACATTTACATTTTCTGTAGATGTATAACAGGATATATCGTCCATGACTATCGGCTGTTTTTAGCTTTTATTGGTCGATACCGATTATTGGCTGATATATCGGTGCATATCTATAGCGTGATACAGAAAGGTTGTTTTCCTCATTTTAGAGAAAATAATTGAATAGAAATTATAAAAATATAATATATAGCCTTAGAAATTGGCAAGGCGTTTTAAATAAAAGAAAAAAAAGAAAGAATAGAAATTATGAAATGCACAAAAACTTACACAAATCATAACTTCTTTTTATTTTAGCTTTATTAAAGTAGACATATGTTTTTATAGAAGTGCAGTGATGGTATATTTTATACTTTATGTGGATGTTTTTCCTTCAATAACAGAATCCCTGGAACATTATGATCAAACACAGGCAGGTGCATCGTAGGGGCCGACGCTCGCAAATGACTGTCAGGTAGGTCTCCAAATATTTATTCTTAAGATTAAACACAATTTTATGTGTTTTTAAAGTCAAGAGCTTAAATCCAAAATGAACTGGTTTGACCAGAAGAGATTTATGCTCTGTATTGTTGGTCCCTATGGACCATTAGATATCGAAAACTCCTCCCTTTGCCTTTAAACAGCCAATAACCTTCAGTTTATGTCACATCTGGGAACCATATTTTTTGCTCCATGCAGTAGTTAGTCAGTAGGTAAAATTACGGACACGCTCATTCTAGTATAGAGTATTTAATGGAAACACATTTGTGACACCGAGTACAAGGTTAGTGACCAATATTTATGATCTGTCTTTGTCTGGTCGATTTGATCCATACAATATTAACTTAACATTTCAAAATAGAAAATATTTATTATCTATCTATGGACAATTCTGTTGGTAAATCTTAGAAATGCCATTAGAAAGACTTTTGTTAATCTGCAATTCAGACACATTTATAAATCATTATCAAAGCAATATTTCAAAATAGGCAAAATCTGAATAATCGACCTGGCCAATATATCAGGCTTAAATGTGTCCACCAATAATAAATACTACACAACCATAATGCCATGTCACTGTTATTGGATATAGTTATACAGATCCAGTCATTTCCATGGATCTTCTGCGGACGGTTCTTCAGCCAAGCTTCAATGAAGACATCCTTGCTGTGTTTAGAAAATATATGAAGGTAAATTAGTGAATTTCATTCACATTTTAACACTGGTTTTGTGATGTTTTTTGAGGTTTGCTATACTGAACTCTTATATTTTCGTCAGTTTTTTGAAAAGGCAGCCAGCAATGTAAAAGAGAACGTGGGTGGAGACGTCCAAACCGATCAGCTTATCAGAGACGTTTGCCGGAACTGCCTTGAAAATGCAACGGAGATATTTTACAAAAAATTGTGCTGAAAAATTGTGGTGAGGTAAAACACAAATTAAATATTTGAAATAAATGTCTGTTTCAGGCAAAACATCTCTTTCCTGAGACAGAAAAAACTGCTCCAAAACCGAGTTATGACCCCACAGTAAAGGTACAATTCTTTCTAGGTGCTTTAAAATACTTGCATGTAAAACTACACGTTCACTTGCTGTGTAACAGATTTTATTCGCCTTTATTCCACAGCGTTCACGGCAGCCAGACGACAGCTCTGGACAGAGAGACAGTCCCATCCCGAAAAAGGTAGACCAGGACCTTCATGAAGTGTTCGCTTGAAATTAACACAAAAACATCAACATTTATGCACATCATAAACAAATATTATAATATAAACAAAATCCAATATTTCCGTCTGTTTGTAGAGGAAAGGTCGTCCCCCTGGTCAAGTTATATCATATGATAGACCGGTACAGTACAACACAGCGTAAGTTTCATTTCATTTTGGTGTCTCCGCAAATGTGCAATTCTACTCTAAAGTTTAAATGTTTCATTTGCAGAGCTAAACCTAAAATATCTGAGCCAATAAAGCGAGATGGTCCCAAGGTAATGATTATATGCATTTGTCTTATCAAAAAAAAAGACTTCTCAATAATGAAATATTGATTTAACCGTTGTATAGAGTTTCATTGTGTATGTATCGATGTCTGTATAGTGGGACCCATCTAGGTTGAATGAGAACAGCACATTTGTTCTTGGATCCAGAGCAAATAAGTAAGTTCTCAATGTCTTTCCTCTGGGTTCCTCTATATACACTGAACAAAATTATAAATGCAACACCTTTGCCCCCATTTTTCATGAGCTGAACTTAGGGATCGGGGACTTTTCTGTGTATACAGGGGGCCTGTTTCTCTCGGGTAGTGTTCACGGATCTGTGTTGGTGATCACTTCTCCTTTGCTGAGATACCGTAAACTGCACATTTTAGAATAGCCTATTATTGTGGCCAGCCTAAGGCATACCTGTGCAATAATAATGCTGTCTAATCATCTCTTGATATGCCACATGATATGTGAGGTTGATGGATAAGCTTGGCAAAGGAGAAGTGCAGATTTGTGAACGGTGTTTGAGAGAGATATGCCTTTTGTGTACATGGAGAAGTCTTGGATCTTTGAGTTCAGCTCATGAAAAATGAGAACAAAAACAAAGGTGTTCCGTTTGTAATTTTGTTCAGTGTATAAATCTCTTTTAAAAAGTACACTTTGTGATTTCCGCTTCATTTAAAGGGCACATATTATGCAAAAGCTGCTTTTACAACGTGTTTGGACATAAATGCGTGTTGGCAGGAAAAATCCACCCTCTCCTTTTTTTAATACCTATTAAACCAAAGCAGTCTCATTAGACATGCTGTTTTGATTCTCTTGTTAATGTGATGTCACACTGATATAGCCGAACCCAAGGCCACTGACTGACTGGTTAATTGTATCCAAAAGCTTTTCTAAATGTGTTTGTTAGCCGCTAATGCGACTAAAGATGCTATTGTCTCAGACTGTATCTGATCTATTTTTAACCAAAAGTGCTCGCTGTCTGTTCCTAGGGAGTGAGGAGCTGTAGCTCAGAAAGGTAAAAACCACGCCACATTAAGTTGGCATTTTAACAACATGGGGGGTCTACCGGTATGTTAATTCACTCCCTTTTGGAGCCAGCCTCTAGTGGTCATTCAGTGAATTGCAGTTAAAGTCATTCCGTATTGGCTTCATCAGAGAGGTCGAAAGCTTTCCCTTCGCTATAACACATGATCTGTGGGATATTTTGAGCTGAAACTTCACAGATGCACAGACACACCTGATACTTATATTAAATCTTGTAAAAATGGGCATAAATATCCCCTTTAAAATGATTTAAGACTAGAACCAATACCAGCAATGAAAATATCACAGAGTGGTCCATTTGTGATTAAAAGCGTTTGGCATTTGTGTCCAATGAAAACTAAAACTGGTTATAATTTTAGAGCTTTGGGAATGGGTGGCACAAGAGGACGAATCTATATCAAACACGCAGAGCTCTTCAAGGTTTGTTTTTGAACACTGATCCTGCGCCGTCTGTGTGGAAAATGTGGAAATAAAATGATGTTATTTTTGTGTCCCAGTATGCTGCTGATGCTCAGGACAAACACTGGCTGTCGGAGAGACAGCACATGAGAGCAACAGGTGGAAAGATGGTGAGGATATTACATTTGTGCTTGAACAACAATTCACCTATAAAGAGATATCTGGTTAAGTTGTGATAAATATCATTTCTGGGTCCAATCCTCCACCCGCTTCATATGAGACTACAATTTAACAGGCGTTTATGAGGGCTATTATCACACATTTAAGATACATTCTTATAAACTAGCAGTGTACACTTCATTCTCCAGACTCACGTCATCCCAGACATCAATACTTTAACAATTCATTTAAGATTAATTACTTTCTGGCCTATTTTCATATAAGCATATTTTCCTAAACTGTTTAACACTACTTATGTTAAAGTGGACATTTTACAAAACTTTTTTAAAGAGACATTCCACTTTTTTTGAAAATATGCTCATTTTCCAGCTCCCGTAGAGTTTGATTTTTACCATTTTGGAATCCATTCAGCTGATCTCCATGTCTGGTGGTAACACTGTTAGCATAGCTTAGCATAATCCATTGAATCTGAATAGACCATTAGCATTGCGCTAAAAAATAACCATAATCAAATTACGCACTGCCCGAAAATGGTCCCCTTGGTTACTTTCAATAGCAGGGGACTATTTTCAGGCGCTGCGTAATATCATTGCGCCTCCTGCAGCCATGTTACGGCAGCAAAGTCCTTGATTATTACGCCAGAATAAGAGTATAGTTCCTATTCATATCTGCCTAGAAAATATCAACTTTTAATTTTCCATTGGTCTTAGTACTCGGTGTAACTACAGAAGAGTCAAGTTTTAAATAGGGAAAATATTGAAACTCTTATTTTTTTGCATGATGCTAATGGTCTGGTCGGATTCAATGGATTGTGCTGAGCTGTGCTGGGGGTGCTGGCGCCGGAATAGATCAGCTGAGTGGATTCCAAAATGGTAAAAATCAAATGTTTAACTCTAGAGGAGCTGGAAAATAAGCATGTGTCTCTTTAAGATGTAAAATAAATCTTTGGAGTCCCCAGAATGCTTATGTAAAGTTTTAGATCAAAATACCCCACAGATAATTTATTATAACTTGTTAAAATTGCACACAAAAATGTTCTGTTTTTGAATGTGTCCTTTTAAATGCAAATGAGCTGAATAAGTGCAAACACTGATCGCCATATTGGTGGTTTGTTGAAATTGAAACTCAATTGTGCTATTAATTATTTTCTCTCGTTTTCTCTCCCTCGCTCTATCTCTCTTTGCACTAAATGTCAGTGCCGTGGTTGGATAGTGCAGATTAAGGGGCGGTATTATTATAATAAGAACCCCCTCTGACATCACAAGATGAGCTAAATGCAAAATAACCTAATATTTACATTTACCAAAACTAAGTTACTGGGTTGTTCTTTTTCACATTTTCTATGTTGATAGAAGCACTGGGGACACAGCACATTGGGAAAAGTCAGGTTTTCATGATATGTCCCCTTTAATTGAGGATCGTCTCTATATTAATAAAGATTTATCTAATCTAATTGAATATGTTTATGCTCTCAGGCATATCTGCTTATAGAAGAGGATATTCTCGATCTTGCCCGAAGTGAAGACTACAAGTAAATGAACAGATTGCTTTACTCAAACCACATGAAAGATGATTCCTATGCCATAATGCTAAAGCGAACATGCTTCGTAATGCTTTCATTAAATTCACAGGGACTGTCCTGACTTGAAGCTGGACGAACTCAAACCATTTCAAGTGCCCATATGGATGGTGGAGAAGATGCAGAAGGCAATGGAAGGGCAGAAATCCGAAAATGACGTTGTCAATTAATGTTGACCTCGTCAGGCAAGTTGTTGGACCACAGACAAAAAGTGTTACCTGCTTAAGAGAATTAAAAAAATGTGTTGCTTGTTTGCTGTAATATGCCGAATGTGGTGTTCACAATAGATTCAGGCATTACAATCAAGTTGTCCAGATGTTGTTGATGTAGGTTTACATTCTCACATTTCATTAACTGGTATCCAGATGTCTGTATGGTACAGATTTGATGGCATTTATTTTCTTTGTTAACATGTGCTTTTTCATGAATTTTAAAGGCTTGAATATGTCGTATGAGGCACAGATAATGCTGAATGAATTTTGAATGCTTTGGTTAATGGATGTTGTGTGTGTTTTCAATGTTCTTTCATTTTTTTTAATAATATGATACTCTGTAGCCGAAAGTACTTGTTTTGCAAAATAGGAATTGTGTTTGTCATGTCTGCTTTAAAAGGGAATTTGTTTAGTCATTTTATTTTATTCTTTCTCTGTGTCTCCTTTTTAAATATATTTATGCATTATTCTTAAGAAATGACATGGGAGAAATTTCTTTGAGCAGAACTATAACATTTTTACCTTATAGTATCTTTTGAATGATTTAAAAAATATGATTTAAAAAAAGAAAACTTTAGATTAAAAGTTTTTTACATATAATAATTTTCATAGCTTGCTGAAAGTAAAGAGAGTAAAAGATTTTTTTTATTAAATGTATTTCACTGAAAATGTAGAATTGTTTATCAATGACTATATAGATGGATTACTCATTAAACAATTTTGTGCTACATTGTGTTAAATGACTCTTTCATTTCTTTTTTAAATAGTTTAATCTAATCTGTAAAATAAAACTAGTAACTTCGTGACTTCCTGCACTAAAACTAGTCAACGGTTATAGACACACCCCGTGGTTGAACCAACCAATCAAACCAAAGTGTTTTTGTAAATCTTCATTGCTTATTGGTTGCTAAGCAATACGTAATTCAAAATCTCTACTCCGATTGGTTAAACGGTCGAGTAGGCGTAGACTTATGTTCGGAAAGCTACGTTTAAACAGGGGGCGGGATATGATTTAAAAATCTACACAGGATTCGGTTAGTGTTGACAACTGCACTGAATACACAACCGGTAAAGTATTGTTTGACGTAAATGTTTAGTTGTAAATTGCATATTTAAAGATGATTAATTACTATTTATTCAAATATGTGCCTTTCGATTGGGTATTATTCGTTTATGTCCTTGATTACAAAAGATTTGATTGTTAGCACGTTCTCTGACTCGGTAGATTGACTTGGTTTCATTGTTGTCGCCGATCATTTTAAATATACATGTGGAAAAGATGTGTTTTTTATCAATCCTAGTTAATCGTTTGTTTTATAACATGTCAGCTGTTAAATATATGGTTTTGATTGTGTTTGCAAAGCCTTTGTTAAAATAACACTTTGCCATGCGCCCAACGTCTCGACATGATAAATTGCTTAACGTTACTTTGAAGTCTTCACAGATCATCAATTCAATTTTTGTTCTGATAAGTTAGTTGTTACATTATGGTTAATGTTAGAATTCTGTGCTCCTAGGTTTTGCTTCGGTTACACTGCGATTCAACGCAACCCTGTTTTTGCATGTTGTAAACCAGCTTTACCTAACGTACATTTGTTAAAATTACCTTTTGTTTCTGTTCGTTAATCTGTCAAACCATCGCAGATTTGACGCGATGGCCTCACAGAATATGGACCCCGCTGCAGCCGCGTCAAACACAGCGCTGAAGGGAAGCGAGACAAGCGGAAGTGTGTCCAAAGGATCGGTCTCAAAAAGGTATGACCACCAAATGTGACTTCATTTACTGACTCAAGTAATACGTCCGCATTAGCTGCTTTTCTATTACAGATTTGCGACTGAAAGGTACTTCGTTTTTCCTTGCGAGATAAGTCATACCAAACATCACATTGATTAGTAGGTTTACTAATATCACATCCACCGCACTAGGCATTATTTTTAAGCAAAGGAGATGTAAAAGTATTATACAAACATTAATGCCAAGGAAAGCCCCTTATACTTCGTAGCCAGGGCCGCCTTAACCTAATGTGAGGCCCTGGGGCTGAGAGGTTTTGTAGGCCCCCCATACCCTCGATTTATAGTTTTTTTAAGTGTAATATCTAGGTAATCTACATTACAAAATGCATTAGTTTCTTTCGAGACATACAACAGTGAGTTTTCCCTCTTTGACCCAGAAAACACCATAATATCATTATTAACATATCACTGAGCCTACTTGAGCATAAACACAAGACACTTTATTTAACAACCATACACAGCAACTTGTGGTGATAATAAAACCAAAATGTGTGAAAGTATATATGTTTATAAGCTTTATGTTTATATAGTTTTTGGAATATACAAATTTGCAGAAAATTCATTGCCACTCACTAAGGGTGTCACGATTTCGATTTTAAATCGAAATCGATCGAAATTAAGTCACAACCTCAAACTTCGAATTAAAAAATTGGATAGTCGATGCTGCCACGCCCCCATGTCACGTCCGGTCGGCTTGCCAAGCGGGGGAAAATAAACTCTCAGAAGTGCCTTTAAAAACATCCATCCAGCGGAACGCGATTTATATTTTAAACACGAGGGATGTATTGCTCCTTGAAATGCATATCATAAACAGGAATACTACCTAGTGATCTGCCTTCGGACAGAGCGCAGCTCTCTGCACGTGCACGAGAGAGCCGCCAAGATGCAGCGGGTTTACTTTTAAACAAAAGGTATAGTTTGCCTCAGCTCGCATGAAACGCATAAAACTGAACAAATACGTAAGGATTATTACTTTAGTTTATGTTTAGACTTTGGACAGATGCGAGATGCGCATGCACGTGAGACAGAGAGAAGCGCAGCTGCTTATGACGCACCAGTTTTAGTTCAGATAATAGGAGTCCAAGACGCGCGCATTAAGTCTATCTGCGTGCAAGAAGGAATTCTCTCTCTACAAGCTCTCTCGCGTAAAGTAAAGCCCACAAACCCCCATGCGAGGAAAAGCACGCAATGTGCATGTTAATGTGAAACTATAATAATAATAATAATAATAAAGGCATATAATTTTTTGTCTTAAAAAAAATCATTTAAAAATCGAGAATCGAATTGAATCGTGACATCAGAATCGAAAATGTAATCGAATCGAGGATTTGGAGAATCGTGACACCCCTACCACTCACTAACCAAATGCTCAGCACAGTTTTAAGCATATAATAAGTTAAAGTTAGTTTTAAAGTGAAAATGCATTAATGATAACAAAAGATAAGTCTTTATAGACAAAATCTTATTTTTTAATCAGTTATTTATTTTGTAGGCTATTGAAGATATAGTATGCATTGTATTTAGTATTTATGCATACATAAGCATGTAAAACGAACAAGCATGAATATGCACAAAACATACCTGTATAAGATCTTTAGATAGATTATAAATATGAATGGTGCTATTTGGGGATGATCATTTGAGATGGTCTTGTCCCTCTTTACTTTCTAGACTTGCACCTTTACCGTTGCATCTCTGTCGTTTTTCTAATCTAAACCAACAGATGTGTGTACTGTGAGCTAACATCGCGTCAAACTACATCGCTCCAGCTGCGCACACGTCACTGATATAAATGCGAGTAAACTATAACAACTAACAGCATTATGTGCGGGAACTCTTTTCTTTATTTAGCGGCAACGTTTCTTGCGCACGCTTGGAGAGACTTCTGCATGCCAGAGACTCAGCTGCACGTCACGAGCACAGAGAGAGCGAGCACGCGCGCGAAAAAGAGAGAGACCTGCACCTCACTAGTGCTTATTATGAAATTTCAGAAATGACTCTTTCATTTGTTGGTGGATTATTTCCCGTTTCTCTGTCACACTCAGTCTAACGTGCAGGAAGGTCAAGTTGACAACGCGCACTTAATTACATTACGCGGAATAAAAAAATCTGTTACGTCTGATATTTTATTTGACGGTAAGTTACAACGGACCAATCAGCAGACATGTAACGTGCAATTACAGTGACTGACAGAAAACCTGACAAGTTACAAAACAAAATGACATTTTCAGCTCATCGTGAACGCGAACATGGGAGGCCCTTGAACTTCGGAGGCCCCTGGGCTTCAGCCCAGGTAAGCCCGTGCATTAAAGCGGCCTTGTTCGTAGCGGCAACTTATAGTGTTTATTTGAGGTAATAGTACATTATTTTAAATCCGAAGAGATGTAGGAGTGTTATCCAGACCAGGGGTTTTCGGGCCTGTCCTGGAGGACCACTGGTACTGCACGGTTTGCATGTCTCCCTCACTAGACACACCTGGTTTAAATCTTCATCTCATTCGTAGAGACTGCAAGACCTGAACTGGATGTGTAAGGTAACTGAATGAGGTGTGTCACAAAGTGGAATCATGCAAAATGTGCAGTACTAGTGGTCCTCCCGGACAGGTTTGAAAACCCCTGATCCAGACATTATTGGCAAGGAATGCCTCCTTATAGACGGTTTCAGCAGTAACAATATAAACAAGCGGCTTTCATGGTCAACACGTAACTTCCGGTAAACTCCGCTAAGAATAAATAACAACAAAGTCTTTAACGTAGTTTATTTATCAGTCCTTCCAGAAAAACGCGGAGTTTTTTTGTGATTGTTACGGACAAAAATCCTCGATTTTGCGGCACGTTTTCTTAAAAAATGCAATGGAATATGCGGGATATTTATGCAATTTATGCGGAACTTGCAAAAGCTGCAATGATGTTCATGTTACATAATCACGTCACTTCATAACGTTCCCATGGCAATAGAGGACACGGCTGCGCTTTTGGGAAGTAAATGCAGCATTTTTCAACTTTCTGCTAATATATATGTGACTTGTTGCTACAAAAATGCGGAGATTATGAAATCATGCAAGCCCCTCATATTTTGTGCGCGGAAATATGTAATTAATGGTGCGAAAGTGCGTCGTATTTGGAAAAATGCAGCCCCGCATAAATATGCAGACTTTGGCTGATTATGCAATATATAGCGCGATCGCACAATCGTGTTTTTCTGGAGGGACTGATTTATATAACAAGCAAAATTAACAGCACGTAGATTACCTGGGAAACCAAAACATTTGTTGTATTCGACTTGTATCAGGTGACCTGAAAATGCAAATAAACTGTTTCCATTGCAGTTTTGCGAAATACACCTTTTCCAAATTGCCTGGAAAAAACAAATAAAAACGTTTTTAGTGGAATTGATGTGTTTCCATTGACCGTATTTTCAAGTTGCAATGTCAGTTTGCACAGTTTCAGTTTGCGCAGTTTAAAGAGTAAAATCCAATTTATAGTTGTGTGTAAGGTCTATGCCGTAGGTTATGCATAGCCTCTGCATAGCCTAATGTGCACCTCGCCAAATTTTTAACGGCATAATTTTGTTGCAGTTTCAACTAAATTTGCTGTTTTTTCCATCACTGCTGGTCTTCTGAAGACATGCACAACGAACCGCTGTCTATTCTTCGTTTGTGGGTTAAACTGGCCAAGCTGCTGCTTCATTGATGGTCGCACTGCTACTGTGGTTACACCAAACGTGCCTCGCAAGCCCTGAAAAGTGAAGCTAAAACGTCTCGATCGCCCCCCACAGTGACTGGTCCTAGTATAGGTCATAAACCCCGCCTCCCCATGTTATTCAATGGGACTTGAGACCAACTAAAAAATTTAATTACACTTCAATTTTCTTTTTTCCGAAGCTGGTTTCTGTCATTTATTGTAGTTTTTATCACGCTGGTGTAAATTCAAGTGTTTGTTTTTAATTATTTAATGCTATAAAAACGGTGGTGTCACATCATGATTGACAGCTGTGATATGCACATTCTGCGAATTTGGGGTCTTGATTTTGCGGCTTTACTTCCTGCTCACTACTGCGCAGGACTGGTCCCGAAGTTGCTTCTGTGCAGACTCAAGACCCAAGATGTCAGCATCATATCGGGACACTGGCTGCTTCACTTTTCACCAGTGGAAGAGAGCGAACAGGCGTCGTCCATCTTTTTTTACAGTCTATTGGTTACACGCATGGATATTGCCTAACAGTGCTCTGCATGTGTGTTTGCATGTCGACCGATAATAAGTATATGTGAAAACTGATGAGTAACCTACGACATACGCACAATTATAATGAGCCCTTAATGGAAATGCAGCTAGTGAAAAGGGTGAGGTGACAAATCCACTTCGCTCCCTGTTTTGTAAATGGGAGCAGTTTTTTTTCTCGTCGCTTTATGCAAGGAGACTAAAAGCACTTATGTATGATAAGATTGGGCATTCCTGGGAAGTAATCTGGAAATGATTACTATATTAATCGTGAGTCAAGCATTATGCAACCAGATAAAATCCTATATAATTTTTGGATTATTAAACTACACTAGTCAACATTTGAAGTGGATCAAAAACATTCATCAAAGTTGTCCTAAGACAAGAACGGGTAATGAGTATTGGTATTAAGACAACTTTTAGGAAAGGTTTTGATCCACTTCAAATGTTGACTAGTATATTTCCAAGGTGGAATTATCGCTGTACTATGTGTTAAAGGATTAGGTTTTTGTTATCATCTTTTAATCTGATTGGATTGGTTGCACAACATTTAGGTGAGATTACTTTTGACCAGAAGCAATAGTATTTCACTGGCAGAATTAAAAGAACAGTTCACCCCAAAATGAAAATTCAGTTAGTGTTTTAGTGAAAATGACAGCGTTAATGAATTTAAATTAGCTATTCCTGCGATCGGGGCTTCTGAAAGCTCTTAAAACCATTTATTAATAACCCAAAATCTCCTCTTGCCCTCCACAGACTTCAGCAGGAACTGATGACCCTAATGGTGAGCCCTTTATATCCCGCAGCTATTGTTTTTATCTTGTTGGTGTGATTTGTTGACTCTGATGCTTTGTGTCAGCGCAGATGTCAGGAGACAAAGGGATTTCAGCTTTTCCAGAATCTGACAACCTATTCAAATGGATTGGTACGATAGATGGAGCTCAGGGAACGGTAGGAGTTTTCACCATTCAAGGAACTATTAAGAAGTTTTTTTGACAACTTTGTAAGTCCACCTCTCACCCCTTCCAGGTTTATGAAGGTTTGAGGTACAAACTTTCAATGGAGTTTCCCAGCGGGTATCCCTACAACGCCCCTCGTGTGAAATTCATCACCTCCTGTTTTCACCCAAATGTCGATGAGAATGGTTTCATCTGCTTGGACATTTTGAAGGACAAGTGGTCTGCACTTTATGATGTCCGCTCAATTTTACTGTCTATTCAGAGTCTGCTAGGAGGTGGGTTGTTTATTTTTGGAGTTTTTTTGTTTGAGTCATCAGGTAAACCGTGTTTCGTTTTAAAAAAATCTGATTTGCAAACCAGGTATTTCCTTTTTGTTTTTTTCAGAACCCAACAATGATAGCCCATTGAATTCTGCTGCTGCAGCACTATGGGATGACCAGGATGGTTCGTAATCATTCTTCCTTCTGTCTTGTTAATGTAGTTTCTTAAAGTGATAGTTCACCCAAAAATTGTCATTTACTGACCCTCGAGTTGTTATAAACCTGTATATCTTTTTTGTTTTACTGAACACAAAGAAAGATATTTACAAACAAGCAGGAAACAGGAGTGCCATTGACTTTCATAGTGTTTTTCTGTCCAACTATGCAAGTCAGTGATGTCCAAAAATGGTTTGGTAACAAACATTGCTCAAAATATCTTTTGTTTAGCAGAACAATTAATTTATAGAAATCTGTAACAACTTGATGGTGAGGAAATGATGACAGAATTTTGAGTAAACTATCCCTTTAAACCTTTTGTTCAGTCATTTTCTGAATTATCCTAATGCATTTCAAATTGCTTTCTTTACAGCATTTAAAGCCCAGTTGCACGCAACTTACAAAAAATGACCATGAGGAATACAAATGTGTCTTGTTTTATGTATTTGTTTATAATAATGTAAATTAAAATGTTGGGTCTGTGTGTGTACATTATTTCTATGTTGTATTAAACTTGCCTGAATAAAACGCTAATTGAGTTTGACCATTTGTACTTGATTATTGAAAGACAAAGATTAGAATGGTTTGAATTAATTCTTTATTTACAGTATAAAGGTGGTCAGTTTTTACATGATACTAGGTGTACTTATGTTTTGAGACCAATCTAAAAGGTTATAGTTTTTTTCACCCTAGCTTAGCAGACATAGTAGACATCCAACTTTGCAATTTTGGTGATGGCAACAGCATAATGTAGTATTTTGAGACACTACTTCCACTTCCATCATCTCTTCCAAGCTCTCAACATCATCTTGCCCATTATCTTGGGCAGGACAGCCTTCCACCCAAGCTTTTGTTGTGGGTTCGACAGACCACAGTGGCACATTGACTCTCTGGAGCATTTCCTCGAGCAGAAGCTCAATCTCCTCCACGTGGCTTTTAAGGTCTGGGTTTACCGAATCATCTACCGATAACCACGGGTTCTGCACCATGGCCGCCCGAGCTGCTACTTCAGAGGTGCCACCTGCAAAACCTGTGTTGATGAGGGCCTGTCGATCTTTGCGCTGGGTGAGGGGGAAAATCTCTTGCAGTTTTCTGACCTTTCTTAGGTTTTGTTGGAAATTTTCCAAGTTAGAGAGGAAGAGCACCCAAAGTCGTTCAACCTGTTCTTTGTTTTCCTGCCCTTGATCCAGTTCTATCAGCAGAGCTAGCAACCTCTTGTGAAGACCTGAAGCACAAACAGAAACGCGCGTTACAATTTCGATGTAGTGTAACTGAATATGCCAATGTTGGTTTTTGCAGTGCAGATAAACCATGCAAGTGCCACACTTACAAAATGGCTAAAATGGTTTTCATTTGTTTAAAAATACCCAGCCGTACCCAAACTTAAACTGTTAGTTGAGCTAATGTTACCCTTTTTGTGTACTGTAAATATAGTTCCAATCTGATAAAATGGGCAAACAAACAGCAGTGTTTATAGGTAACAACTGGGTCTGGTTACTTGTCGTCTTCCATGCTCGATTCAAAATTTCTTCAAGTTCTGCAATTTGTGAAATGTAGGTCTTTTTTCATTTATTTGGTTTGCTTGTCTTACCTGTGCATATTCTATGAGCTAGTGTCCTGGTTTCTTCCAGCTCCTCTCTAAGGCAGCTACCATCTGCGTTTGTCCCCAGGGTGGTGGCCATTTGCTGGAAGCAGGCCGTCACTTTGCTCAGGGCTGCCTGTGCCTGCTCGCATTCATTCACTTGTCTTTTTCTGGATTGGATCTCCACCACGGATTGCCGCCAGCGATTCATTACCACGTGTGTGCTAAGTGACCTAAAATTCATAGAAGCTTTGATTATTAGTGTTGGTTTCTCTAACTAAGAAGTAATATGCAAAATTAAAGTGTTTAAATCTGAGCTAGTAATATCATACGGTGTTATGATCTGTAAGATGCAGTTTGATATTTCACTTTAATTTCAGTTCGTCTAATTAGGTCATAATTACAGGGCTCAACATAAAGGACTGCCCGGTGCAAGCGTGAGAGACGTTCGGGACAGTAAAAAGTATTGTCACTTGCCCGATCAGGCCAGTGCATAACCCTCACTCACTATACTATACTTTAATCAATATAATATTTAACGTCTTAAAAGCAGACATTTACTTGCGGAAAACACGACGAAAGAAACGATGCAATATTTTGCACAGTTTGCTGTCAGTTTACAGATTAAGCAGGAAAGTTGGGAGCCTTTTTTCGTTGGAACATGTCTTTTGTATATGTATACAATTATATTTTTCTTTCGAATTATTATTTTTAAATGTGACAGACACTAAAATTTTTAATTTTGGCAGGGCAAGTGAAAACCTGAGCCACTGGCACGGCCAGTAAAAAAATTATTTGCATTGAGCCCTGAACTAATTGTCAATATCCTTACAATTTCGTAAAATCTAACATTATTTAAATGCACAGTCAATGTGTAGAGGTATTCGGGTATTACTTTAACATTAAAATTCTTTTAAAACCAGAACAAAGCAAATTTGTTGCAAATGTGTGGGAGGTTATATTTAAAACCAATCTTATTTTCACTTTTTTTATTGTAACATTAAAAGAGCTGACAATTGTCTGCCGCCACAATTTTCGTAAAATAAACTGTGCATGATAAGTGTGACCCTGGTCCACAAAACCAGTCATAAGGGTTAAATGTAATCCTCTGAAAGTAATACATAAGCTTTCCATTAAAGGTGCTCTAAGCGGATTCACGCATTTAGACCACAAAACACTTTTTGTTACATACAGCAAACATCTCCTCACCATCCGCCCGCCGCCCGTCCGCCGATCAAACTGCAAAAAAACGCGATCTCTGTAGACAGCTCAGGCTCCACAAACTTCAACACAAACACAGTGGGCAAACCTACAAACAGAAACCACAACAAAGTGTTCCAGCCAACAAACAACAAGTAGGCTTGAGGGTGGGGGTTGGGCGCGTCCATGAAAGCACGGAAGGGAGGGGGAGGAGTTAGCTACGCTGCGTTTGTTTTAAAACAGTTCAAATATAAACAAAAACTTACGTCTCGCAGATTCTCTTAGAGCGCCTTTAATGTATGATTTGTTATGATTGGACAACATTTGGCGAGATACAACCTTTTGAAAATCTGGAATCTGACGATGCAACAAATCTAAATATTGTGAAAATCGCCTTTGTCCAAAAGTTGTCAGAATTAAGTCCTTATCAACACATAACACTAATGATAAATACATTTGGTAAATTTTACAGTAGGAAATTTACAAAATATCTTCATGAAAAATGATCTTTACTTAATATCCCAATGATTTTTGCCATAAAAGAAAAATCAATAATTTTGACCCATACAATGTTGCTACAAATATTCCTGTGCGACTTAAAAATATGCAGCATTTTTGTCAAATAAACATATATTTTGTTACTTTAAAAAAATTCAACTTGATTATATAAGTTATGTGAACTTTTCACAAGCAAAAACTTAAATTAGTAGGCTGAACTGACTTGTAAAACCAAGTTGTTTTAACTTCATGCTGCATCTTTTGTGGCCCAGGGTCACAAATTAAAAATATAAAACTGCACATAGAATAATCCCAAATAAGTAAATAATAATCCATTTGTTTAATGTCAAAATAAATGTATAATACAGTGTATAAATTATAATCACTAAAGTAAAAGCTACTTACTGACAACTGTGAACTTTAAAGATGCTCGTAGAGTGGCATGGCCACCTGAAACCTGCAAACTGTATTGAGAGTCCTGTTTTGTACAACCCTCTTTTACCTCTGATCTTTTTCCAAAACTTTCATAGAAGCTGGTCTTCAGGGAGACCTGTTAAAATAAGGCCCAGACCTTGCAGTCCATACTCTCAAAATCCATTTTCCTAATCATTTCAGAACAAATGCATAACATGTGTTTGTATGAAAAGATCCTTTTCTAAAGACTTTCTATGAGCAGTTGTCTTTATATATATGTGAATGTGTGATGATGTGAATGCTGTGTGCAGTGGTTTATATGAGGTTAATTGTCCTCTGGGACAGTGGTATGGTATTGTGGAGGAACAGATGGGGATCCTTTATTGAATCCCGTGTGGTTAGTTGGGCTTGTTTGAAATCTCTGTGTCGCTTGATGCAATATGTGCACTCCCATGAGTCCAATCTCCTGAGCAACACCGGTAATATTAGCTCATTCAGTTAGCAAAACAGCAAATCTGTAATAGGCACTGACAATTCCTTAGTCATTATATTTATAATCTGCTTCATACTCAAAATTTGTATCATAGCGATGCACTGTATCAGGTGCAACAGGTGTGTGGGCTTCTAAGTAATCTGAATTGAATGTTTTTAAAACATATATACACATTATAGTCTTGTTTCTAGAGCCATACACTGTTTGATTATCTTAAAAAAATACTTCAATTGCTAACCAGTCACTTTAAGTGAAATTTTAAAGTGTAAAAAGCTTTTTTAGGTGTTACCCATTGAAATATTTAAAATCTTAAATATCTTAAATTAGTCTGGTTTTAAGACAAAATCATAAAATTTAAGTGAATTTGTGCTTAAAACGTGCATTAAATCTGCCAATGGGTTAAGAAAAAAGTGTTTTTTCTTAAACAATTCATTCAAGAAAATTTTTCTTAGGTCATTTTGCTCATCAAGAAAATACATCTTGATTTAATCATTTTAAGATATTTGTACTGAAAACAAGACAAAAAAAACTAAGAAAGTATTTGCAGTGTATGATGGGATCCAAAACAAACTGGATCCAAATCTGGATTGGGCTTTAAATTATGATGGTAAAGTAAAAAAAAGCATCATTTCATTTAGAGTACTGTTAGATCTGGAAGAATCTTTATTGATTATCTAACAGGTGCTTTAAAGTATTTGTTCATTTTCATAGCAATGACAAACACAAATTCACTTTTTTTTACATATACATTACAGCTTGGCCATTGACATGCCTTACAAAGGCAACTATAGAAACTTCAACGAGAACATTGAGACATTGGTTAAAATATACCACATATAGTCATAACATAACAAAAATATTGAACAAATGATCTAGTATTATTGAACATATCCTGTGGTTTCATCATGATAAGGAAAAGTGGGGATTCATTCTCTGTTATGTGTTATTTATATCACAGTTGTTGAAGGCCCATTGGGTGAGACACAATACAAAACCACAGCGATCTGATGCAGTCCAAAATCAATACCTCCAGCTAGCATTGGTAATCAAGCCGTAACTGCTAAAATCAAGTACAGCTGGCCCAGTATACAATGTAAGGTGATTTACAAGGAGTTCACTGGTAGATGCTGGTATAATCTGGTGAAACCGAAGATGTCTTGCACAGGGAGGGATCGGCAGATGTGCGTCGGAAATTTGGCTTTCGTTCTTTACAGGTCTTGCTAGTCATTGTCCGGAGCTGAGCCGCTATGTGGCGATAGCCTCCATGATCTCGTGGCACAGACATTGGCAAAAGCCGTAGAATACACAGAGGACCAGAGTGGAGGGAACCAGGCTGACCAAGATCACTCCCATTGTAAGCTGCTGGATCATCAGCAAGTAGATCCCGAGTGGCAGCGAGCTGAAGTACACCAGACAGAGGACTCCCATCAGGAAGCGCGGAATTGAGCGAGACGTCCACGCTCGGCACTTCTGCACAGGCAGGTGGCAGGGCAAGGAGTCCAGGCTGGCCGGTCGGTACATGCGCACCATATTCAGCATGCTCATTGAATCCGAGGACTGGGACTCCCCGGGGACTTCCATGATTGTGATGACGAGGCAGTCGGAAGAACTGTGCGCTTGCTCCCCTCCGCTTCCTCCGCTCAAACTGTTGGGTGTCAAGAGGACCTCACCGCTTGGTGTGGTACCACCTTTACGTGCCCGGTCCTGGTAAGTAAGAATGGCCAGGATGTTGCTGTCATCTTGAAGCAACCAGATCTCCTCATCAGGGACGTGAGTCTCGTGGCGACAGAAGGGGCAGCTGATGATGCTCGGAGAGGAGTCCAGCTCCACCATTTTCTTCAGACATTTGGCACAAACTCGGTGCAGGCAGCTCAGCACTTTAGGTTTACGGGCGCGTGTGTCAAAGCGGTTGTAGCAGATCTTGCATTCCAGTTCCTCCACCGTGTAAAGCACGGGAGCCTGGGAGCTCTCGGTCTCGGAGTCCGACTTCTGGCTCATCCTGCGAGATGAAATGTGCTGACGGCAGGGGAACTGGAAGAGCCAGAAACCAGGTGCCAAGCAGGCCAGTTTTAGTACACCACCTGTGCAATGTCCTCGGTGGTGCTTGCTTTTTGCTTTTGTTTTTGTTTTTCGCTAAAAGGAATTGCTAGAAATCATTTCTTTCAAAAAGCTTGCATCATACAATGCTGATCAGACAACAGAGTTCTACAACATGATATTCTTTACACAAACACAGTATGTTTTTACAGAAACAAAATCTGAATGCTTAACATAGTATATAAATATATATTGATGCTATTCATTTTACAGCTCAATACAGACAATCAGTGCATGCCAAATTTGTTTTTCTGTTTACTGTCCACAATCGATGCGTGGATGCGCTTTGGTTTCTTTTCCAGATTTATTTAGTGAAAAACTAAACTGAAGAGACAAAAAATAAATGAAGATTGTTGACACCGGAGAGGTCCAAATATATCCCATCACAGCAGATTCAAGACTCTGCCGATCCCTTTGAAATCAGAGTCTGGACAAAGAGCTTGCTTTTGTGTAGTTATCCATAATTGATTCAGGAATGAAGTGGAAGAACTGCAGATTTGGAGAAAGTTAGCAAAGTCATCCTGAATACTGTCAGATATATTCATATGTTTTAGGGATGGTTTTTGACCTCCTGCTTCAAATGCATATGTTGTTCCCCGAAGTTCCACTCTGAAAAACAAAACAATAAAAAACAAAGTTAATAAAAGTGTAACAGGTTTAAAATTCCATCAACATCGTCTACTCCTATAAATCCAATAACACGTTACTCAATGTCACTTATTTGTATGTTACAGATTCACCTGCAGCTTAATGTCTCCAAGTTACCTTCACGAGTAAAAACCTTCGAATGTCATTAAGTCTGCACTGCGCTTCCCTAAAAACCCTTCGCATTTATCTTGCCCTTCCTTTCAAGAACATTAAAGTGTCAACATAGGGGTGGGTGTGGGTGACAGAAAGCATGCACACAGCCAACAATGCTATCAATGAGTGGAGGTACCAACATAGATACACTTTTTATATTCAGGTTTGTTATGGATATTTAATTACATCCTTGCATAAGGACTAGATGTGGATTCGAATAGCTGTAGCTGTAGGCGTGGCGAAGCGTCAAAGGGAAGACCAACTGGAAGATTTCTAAAGTTAATTATATATGAAATACGCTGCTGCATTTCCTGATTCCCAGTGGACTTGACTCACTCATATTCGACACCGGGAGCCAAACAAGTGATGCAAGTGGACGTTAACATAACAAGCGTGCAGCTAACATGCTAATTTAATTTCCCACAACGTTTCCCCCCTTCTCTTTCCATGTCTCAAAGCGAAGGTTGTTAGAATTTCAAGCCAGTCTATAAATAGCATGCATGCACAGCTAGAGGATACAGCGCCCCCAACCTTGATGACTGTGATAAGGACTGTCACACGCTAACACACACACACGTGTTCAACAACAGAGGACGTTGAAATGCACTGAATTCATGAGTTTGACATTGTATGGCAGGTTTTCTCTCGGCTAAGTCGGATAATTGGCAGCAGGCAGTCTGTTGTACAAAAGCCAATCGGTCAAACTTGACATCCAAGATGAAGGCAGACGACAGAAGGTTAAAAGAACGCCACAGTCATTCAGAATTTATTTCCCAGCAGGTCAATACATGCTAAGGGCACATCTACATTTAGCCGAGTAATCAATGCATTCGCAGCTGAATATGTTAACTGTGTTATACTTGTGTTATTGTTTGCGGCTTTCATAAATACTTCTTAGAATATGGATGTGCGTCACAAATGATTTAAGTGCAATTTGTAAGATGCTGAAACGACTGGATCTGAATTCATCTACGTAAAAATATTGGCATGTGCTGCTGAAAATGGCGAGCCTATTCATCTTCCTAAATTAGATATTAGCTAATGGATCTATTTATATAACACAAAACTGGCAAGAAACTGTCAAGGTTGAATCTCCTAAAAAAGCATGCCTGGAACAACTTTCAAAATCATAAATTTTTTTGCATTGTGACAATATTTGTCTTAATTTTCATTGATGTCACAATGCACACAATCTAAATATATTTTCTGTCAAGTTTAAATAAAAAAAATCCATCAGACAAAACAGTAGCTCAGTTTTACATCAGATGATGTCAAAAGCATCATGTTTTGAGAAATACTCTTGAATAGTAAATGAAATATGAAACTGTCAGTTTGTATTCGTCATTGTCGTCTTGCTTTGCTGAACTGAACTGTAGCGACGGTATCTTTAGGAGATGCTTGCGTCTGTGTGTAGGCTGTGTTTGTGTGATGGGTTGAAGTAAAGATGCAAGGGGCGTTCACAGGAAAACACCATCTGTGTCCTGGTGCTGTGGGTTACATAAATAATAGCAGCTCACTATCCCGATCCAATGTTTATGTCAGCTTGGCAAGAGCAAACAGCATTGCTGAACTGCTTCTTGTTTTAAAGCATTTGTTTGAATATGCAATTCACACTTTTTTTTACCTTTTTGAACCCTGTATGATATCTGGGCTACACAAATACTAAAATCCGGACCAATGTCTCATAATCGAATGATGAGATTAAAAGCATCAAAGTTTGATTTTAACATTAATTTCACTTTCAGTCTTTTACATGACATTACTCAATCAATGATAAAGATATCAAGATTTTCACAGAATGTTCATTTTGTAGGATGATTTTATGTAGAAACCGTAAGCAGGGTCACAAATGACCAGTGTTGGGCAGTATAATTTCCAATATTACTGTAATATTATTACTTTCCTTGGCAACAAGTAGTGTAATTTATTACTAAAAAACAAATGTTGTAATAATATTACAGTTGCCATAGAAAAAAATGTAGTTTGTACTACATCACCAAGGAAGGAAGCTGGCTCTTTTTCATTCTTCCAAAATGTTTGGATGGTTCCACCTGCTGCAGATTTTACTGCTTTATTAAATTACAGTGGTTGTTTAAAAAATAGTTTGAGCTGGTAATTTATCTGTAATTTTCATGGATTCACAGACAGCAAAAATGATGCAATCACCAATTATTTGGGGTGTAATGGAAAAGTAAAGTAACTAATATTGTAAATTATAAAAATTTATAATTTAGTAAAATATAAATTTAGTAGCTGCAAGTGACAAATCATTCAGAGCCAATGTTTATCATGACAGCAAACAATGATTAACAGGTGCTCGGTCCTGCTCATAGGGATCTACAGTTTTACATTACACAATCATGAATTAAAAAGTGTCACTTGACAATTACCTGTGGGTTTTATACATGGTTGATCGTAACTAATCTGAACAGTAAAATTACATCATAAATACTCCCGATCTGAAGTCTACACTTTCTCAGAAAAATGGCACAAAATCTGTCACTGGAATGGTACCTTTGTAAAAGATCCTAATGTACCATTTTTAAGATACCAATAAGCATCTTTGAGGTACTAAATTGCACTCTTTATGTGTACTTTTTTTAAAGGGCACTGCTGCAGTGACAGCTTTTGTTGCTTTTTTTCTGAGAGTGCAGAAGACTTTGTACCATTAGACTGAAATTAACATGAAATGGCATTCAAAATCCACTTCTGTAAGGTTGCATATTTACCGAGAGATATTCAGAGGGAAAAATGTGTAGTTTGTGGTAGTAGGTGGTATACTATATTTAATTAAGAACGACCAGTGAGAAAAGTCCTCGGGAGACAAAACCCCTTGAGAGAGAGCCAGAGATAACTGATCCTATTGAGGATATACTATATATCAAATACTATTTTATACAATTTATGTGAATTAAAACATTTAAATCCGATATTTAATTTAATTCAGAAAGTTTTCTTTACTTTTTACAAATGGAGGACCTACCCTTTCCCATTCTGAATGAAATATGGAGGAAGTTCCAGCCTGATCTCACAAGAATTCATACATATTTTACGAGTTGGCTAATTCATATAATTTATACAAGTTTATTGTAGAAAAACATACGATTCTCATGAAAAAACAACAACAATAAAACCTAACCCCAATGTCACAGGGGTCAGGGCAAATCGTACAAAAACTTACGAATGTGGTCGTATGAATTAATACGAATTAGCCAACTCGTAAAATATGTATGTATTCTTGTGAGATAGTGTTGGAGGTACAAGTTTCCTAAGTTCACTCTCAACCTTAACATATCTTAAAGTTGACACTTAATTTATAAATCTATATTATTATTTAATGCTATTGCCAACATTGTTATTACATTAACCAGCTATAAAGTTATTGCCAACAGCAGAAGCTCAAAAAACAACATATCAGCCAGTCATCCACCTATAATTGATTTCTGTGCAAAATGTATCTGAACGGCTCCACGACAGAGGTAAACTGAACTGCTATCAATTCATTTTTTCCAGAAATTTAACAGGCAATCATAGCACCCAGCAGAGCAATCCAAACATAAATGTACCTTTGGCTTGCCAACTGAATGGAAAAACATCAGATTGTCCAGCGAGACATGGTGAGTAAAGATAAAGTGCTTGACATGCAGTACTTAATGGATAAGATCTAACATTACTGATGATAAATCAGATCGAATTCATTTGTCTATTGACAAATATAATGCAACTCTCTTTTGGTAAATACAGGATTAAATTACGAATCGAATTAGTCGAATCTAATTTATAAGCAAGAAAACTGCAGATTTCTTTTTCTGAGCTTGTCCCAATGCATCTTCTCTGCAAAGGATTCACACAATACTTGTTTAGAATTTGATTTAAACATGCCGTCATAGACACTCCCCTTTGTAACAGCGCCTTATGAGCATACTAATGATGCTTTAATATGCTTGTCTTGTCTATGAAGGCAGCGCACTCGTTTTTGGAACAGAGTCTTTTTTGTAGAGTGCCCCTGCAGTAACAAAAGTACTTTTATTTTTTGTAGTTGTGCCTGATTTGATGTGACAGCTCAGTGGTGGCTTCACACACGAATAAACCATGTTATTTACTTAATCTCAAGAGTAAAACAGTCAAACTGGCACAGCTAACCAATGGGTTTGTTTTAAGTCACCCTCTTTATGTTCTGAAAACAGGGCTACACATGAGCTCACTTTGTAAAGTCTTGCTGTTTAAAAATAATATTTGCAAGTCTTAAATTATCAACCTGCTTTCGTTTAACTTCTAGGGTTTTGTCAAATCCCATACTCTATAAGCCTTTGTTAGGGATGCCCGATATAACTGGTATTTGCAAATTAACGCTTTCCTGCCCTGATGAGTTTTTATGGCAATCTATATTTCCTCTATTATCCACTAGGTGGCACTCTTACCCAATTTATAAAACACTTTAGCACCTACTGATCCAAAAACAGTAAAAAACTCTGTGTATGTTTTGATCATCTTTCTGAATCTGATCAAAAGTCCTTTACAAAAATGCAATTATCTCAGCTTTTTGCTCAAAATTTTGTATTTTGAGAACAAATGAAGATAGGATTAAACTTTTTTTGTTTGTTTCTTTGAAAGCAAAGGGTCTGTTCTTTAATTTGATATAGGCCTATTGTATCTATGTTTATATATTTATAGCAGAACATTTTTTAGAAGGCATTAAACTTTTGTGATAATCATAAAAAATGCTGGCAGGGACAAAGTTAAAGCGTTTTCCCTCACTATCAAACATCTGCTGATTGTTTAAAAACAGCCGATGATTAGGGCTGATTACATCCTGCCAATCAAAAGAGGCGCAAAAACAAACTCATACTGTGTAAAAAAAACAAGGGTAAAAAGCGAAACTCTCTGTGTATAGTGTTATCGTTAGATGCCATTCCAAGTAATCGAATATCGTATCGGCAATAAATAAAAAAAGTTTGTATTGTGCATCCCTACTTGTTAACATCCTAAGGTTGGGATGAAATGGACTTCTGGATGCTTAATTGAATTTGACTCTTTCATACAATCTTTTTACACTTTCCTCCCACAAAAACATGCAAGTTAGGTGAATTAGAGATTCCAAAATTGAACCTCCCCTAACTTGTGTATGGGTTAATTTGTGTGGATCAACTTGTGTATGGATTAACCAGTTCTTGCCATGAATATAGCCATAGATGATGGAGTGGCGTAAAGAATAAAGAAAGAACATACATGATAAACATCATAATAATAGTGTTTTTGGTCACATCTAGCATTGAAACTTGCCATTGGAAAGGCTTCTTTCAATGAGGTAATCGCAAATCATCCTTCCACATTATATAACATACTGACACGTGCTCTCCCCAATTCCCCCAATGGCTGTATTCACAGATCATTAGTGTAGACTGGAGTCAGGTGATTGAAATATCCATCAATGTGTTCAATACAATGAGCTCATCATTCAAGCTATTTCCAAATCTTGTCAATTGATTGATTTTGCATATGGCATCTGCACAGACTTAGATCAGTTAACTTATTTTGTGATGTTTCACTTGCTAGAAAGAGACAACTCTTAAACAGTGTGCAAGACAAAAAGCGAATAAAATATTTGATTGCCATTTTGTGCAATATATTTGCCGCACACAACGCCTACAGACTAAAAATGAACGACAGGAAATATATAAAGAGTTTGGTTCAGTTTTTAAAATATTTGTTTAAAACATGTCTATTATTATGTTATTATGTTTTAAGGGTGCTACTTAGCTATATTTATTATTTATTTATTTTTGTTAAGGCCCAAATCAAAACAAACCAACTGCAGTTTGATTGATATTAATTGGAATGCACAATAAAAATAAATAAATAAATAAATAACGAAGTTTTCTCGTTCTGGAACCATTAATTACACGAGCTGTCGCCTATTTTAAGCGATATTTACTGAGATGCTGTTTCATTTAAACCATATAACTGAGATTAAAAACTGATTTAATCTCCTTATGTGAATCTAGCAAGCTAGACTCGTTTAGGTTCAAAACATATTTGTTATTTAAAAAAAGCTTTCGCTGATCTAGATCCAACAGGTTATCCTAATCGTTATCGGTTTTAAGCGAATAACAGAAATACAACAAACGTATGACACTGCAAAATGATTCCAGTTTTTGCAATCAAACGGCGATTTCACGTACGAATTTTAACGATATCTATTTGCGCAATTCATTCGATGTTTGTTTATCTTTGCGTATAGCGTTCAACGTCACGTCGCTTTTCTAACTCTAAAGTCGCTTTGGTATTTAAACGACATCTCGGATAATTTTGAATGAATTATTCAAACAAATGAGACACACATGTTTGCCTCGGGAAAAAAGTCTCGTTTGCGGCATCGTCTGCTTGCATCGAATAAGCTGTCTGGATACGTGTTTTGCATTTTTTATATGCAAAAAATCATGAAATGGTCAGTTTTAATGAATATAATGCTTCATTTCACGAGCTGTAAATGTTTAAAATCCGCAGTTATAACCAATGTCACTCACCGTCAGTTCTTGATAGCGGGTCAAAAACGGACATATCCTCTCCTCCGATATAAAGACGCTTTATTACCGCCACATTTTCCTATTCAAACGGCTTTACGCCTCTCGCTGTGGTGAGTCACAGTCAATCTCGAGGTCCCATCTGTCCGACCACAACTGCTACATCCCCCTCATTGCGGTAATGCTACAGCATCACAAGCCGCACAGATTTCTCCTCAGTGGTTGCTGTGGCAACAGGAGCCAGCGCGAGCTCCGACTTCACGGTCATGATGCTGAAGATGCCGGTGTACAAGAGTTTAACTTGACTATACTGGACATAATGACAGTAATAGGATACTTACTTTTTACTTTGAGAATTTGTTTATATTTTTAAGCACTTGCAGGTGCATTTTTATATCAACACTGTAAAAAAAGGCACCATGAGTTTAAACAACTTAATTAGGCCTATAATTAAACAACGACTACATTAAACATATTCATTAAACTCAACTTTTTTAAATTCAAGTCAATTAAACCTACTTTTAAGTTTTGAAACAAGTTGACAATGTTTCACTAATTTGTTACAGTAACATAAAGATGTTGATATGATATAATTTTTTACAATGAATGCTTACTGTATGGATCAATTATGCTCTTTTTTTTGTAAATTACTGTTAAATACAAATAATAATAAATATATTGGCTGGCATGCTCATTTGACAATGGTTTACACTGGCAACTAATGCAACCATTAATAGTTACACAACTGACAAGTTTCTTCATTAAATTAGTTTCTAACAAAGATGATGACACAGGAAAAAATTTAGCACTGATCTTAATGTGATCAGATTTACACAAATATATAACATGTAACTGCTTTCTACTTTACTATGCTTAAGATAAATTTAAGTAATCTGCAGTAAGGAACGTCTGTATATATGCACAATGACGCACACATTATTTTGATAATCCCAGTAATAAATAGCAGCCATACTTAGCAACAGTTGTCATAAATCTTGGAGCCAAAGTGGCATAGCAGGAACACAAATGCAGTTGGAAACAATTTTATTTCCCATGAATAATAAGTTAGAAAAAGTCAATTTGAAAATACTCATAAATAGGTGTGTGTATAAAAGGAACCGTGGTTGGGTGTTTTCAGTATACAAAGTCTTATCTCACTGCACATTTTCATATCATTTTGGTTATTGATAGGCCTATTTAGGTCACCCAAAAAAGTTTTTTTTGGTGGGTGATGCTTATAGTTAAAATATACCATGTAGTCTTTAATATAATATGGCAAAAAACGCACGCACACTAAGTAAAGCCTACAAGGCAGAATTTTAAAAATGTCATTAAAAGATGGAGTCACTTTAGGTCTTTGCTGTCTGAAATTTTTCAACTTTTAATATTTAGTCCAGCAGATAGCGCTGTTGTGTAAATTGACATGAGATTGAGCTTGTAAACGGCAGGTGTCCCCTTCAATAAATTCATCTTAATTTAAACAGATTTCGATCTTATAAACAAACAATAAAACATTACTGTAGATCCAACCTAAATTATACAATGGATACAGGGCTATGTTATAACTTGGATGTGGACAAATAATATTCATGATGTATAGGTTAGGATTGTTGCTGAGGTTGTGTAAGGTCGTGAAACTTTTCAAGGCCAAACCCATATTAACCCTTATGGTGTCGGATCTGTGGTGCTGGTTGTACATTTATAAAAAATAAAATGTATTTTCATATATAGGCTAAGTGAAACCACCGTTGTATTTAAATTGTATATTTATTTATTTTCTGTGAATTTTTGGTCGAGTAGTGGTATAAATGTTAAAATTTTTGTTTCGGTGAGTTTCAGAGTTTTGTGAGGGAGTTTCTTTTAAAACAGGAAGCGTCTGCTGCACTTTGCGCATCTACAGCGCACGCACTCAAACCGTGAGCCGAACGCGCGCGCGACGGACGCACTCTTCTTACCATCGTCCCACGAATTACACAAACTCGTTTTTTTTTTAGCAACGTTGGCCTGAAAACATTACCCAATGGATAATATATACGAAAACATTGACGGCCAAGAAGAACTGGACTTTCCTTTACTTTTCCTGTACAACCAACCTGGCAATGATGTTCCTCCAGACGACCAAGGTTAGTGCTCTGAATTTAACATCATAAATGATTAATCATTCATTTCTATACCCATTTAAAATGCAATTATTTCACTTTTATAATTATTTATACTTTTAAATCATTCACTGAAAAAAAACGGTGTAGTTATGCAGCTGTTTAGTTGCCAGTAACTTACTGTAGATTTACTGGCAACAGTATGAACATTAAACATTAACAAGTTTTTATCTTTACAGAATAAAACTTTAATAATAAAATAGCCTTATGCAGAGCATTCATGGGAACCAAAAAATTCTCATCAACCTTTTTCAGTTTTTTTCCTTCGGATTTTGGTTCCCATGCTTTGCATGAGGCTGTCATTGTAGTTTTATTCTGTAAATATAAAAACGTATTAATGTTTAATGATTATTTACATTTGAACAAACTGTTGTTGCAAGTAAATAACATCTATTTAAATCTACAGTAAGTTACTGGCAAAGAGCTGCCAGTAATACTGTAATTTCTACAGAAAGTTTTAACAGTAAGTTTTTGGAAATAAGCATATTTTGGAAAAATAAATTGCTGTGTATAACAAGGAAACTATGGTACAGCAATTGACACTTTAAAACACTATGTACTACTGTATAATCACTATATACTATGGTATACATGGTATTTCAAAGTACTCAAAGTAATAAAAAAACATGGTATCACTTTGCTTGAGGATGCATGGAGTTCAAAAGTCAGTTGCACACATTATGAGAAACCAAAGATGTAGTGGAAACTTTCACTGCAGCATAACAGTTTTGTTTTCCATTCATTGAGGTTTTTCTTCGAGCTCTATTACTATACAGGATGAAACATCCCAAATGCAATATTTAATATCATATGATTTACATATTTCATACTCAATGCCAATTCATCTCGATGCATGTGAAATGACAATTGATGTGTTTTTACATAGCTGATGAGTTTGTTGCCTCCACCAACCACGGCACCAATCGAACTTCCCCCTGCACTCATGAAGATCTGTCTGTGTACGGCGATGACCCCGTGTCACATCTCTCTCAACATCTCCCTTCCAATGACCTTCTCACCTACCAGCAATCTGATTTCCGACAGTCTCTCGAGCATGCCGCCCATCCTGGAGCCCTCCAGGGTAACAGCCCTAGAATTGAGATCACCTGCTCTGACCTGCACCACCATCGCGACCACGTCCACACCAACCCGGTGAACATCAATCGACCCATGCTCACCGTACCTGGGTACGACATGCCATACAGGGAGACCCAGTGCCTCAGCCCTGCGAGCAGCACCTCGTCTACCAGCTGGCATTCTGACGGCTGTTCCCCGGGAACGTATTCCCCATGCGTCTCTCCGGGCGCAGGAGGAGGTATGGCTGCCGTGACGGAAGCTCTCCAGGCCATCCAAGCTTCCGGTTCTCCCAACACGTCGCCTCGCACCAGCATCACAGAAGAGACCTTTCTAGACCGCCGCTCATCTTCTCCACGTTCTCGTTCGGCGTCTCCGCAGGGCAAACGCACCTACTATCAGTACCAGACCCAGAGGTCTCCGAGTCCCTGCGGTGGCCGAGACGAACCCCCTGAATTCTGTGGTCATATCCCAAACCTGGAAGATTCTTTGAACGACCTTAGCAGCAGCCTGACGAAACCGATCCCTACGAAGATGGTCCGATCCAGTCAAGAGTATTCTGTCTACACTGAAAACCAAGCAGGCCTTTTCTCATCCATGCCTGACGTGAAGAAGGCGTTCCCAGTGGAATCTTGCTATTTCATGCCAGCCAACTGGTCCAGTCAGACACTCGCAGGGGTTTGCAGGTACGAAATAACCCACCAATTTATCCAAATTCATTATAGTTATAACCATAAATGCTAGCCAATCATCAAAAACGAAACGCACATATTGGACCGCTTTACAATCTTAATGTTTCTCTACTAGACAGCAGTGAGATTTACAATCTGACAGTGGCGGCCGGTGACTTCTTTTTTTGAGGGCGCTTGAAGTTCGTCACAACATGTATGTAGCCCGTCATGTGTGTGGTTCCTTTTTTCAAAATATGTGTTCTGCTCGTCGAGTGATCCTTTGTGCATCACGTGTCTTGTCAAAATAAGTGCCTGCTGCAGACGCGTCTAAAGGGTTTATGATAAAACAGACGCTCGCGTTTGCCAAATACTCACATAATCTCATGCGTAATCAGAGTTTAGTGTTAAGGGAGTGTCTTGCGTGTATTTTGTGAACGTGAGCGTCTCTTTTATCATAAATGGTTTTGACGAGTGTGCAGCAGGCACTTATTTTGACAAAACACGTGATGCACATAGTTCACATGACGCAACAAACACATATTTTGAAAACGCAAGCAACACACGACACCCCGAACACTTATTTTGAATTAGCGCCCCTCGGAAGAGCAGTCACGAGCCGCCACTGCAATCTGAATGTCTTAAAATGTGCTCAGATTTACCAAGAAAGTCTGCAGTAGTCAAACATCTCAATCGGGCCTGTTTTCTTTATCCAAATGATATTATTTACATCATCTGCATCAATTATATAGTCACTTACTCTTAATGTATATCAACAATTCTCAGTAGGCATATGTCTAAATTTCCCCTAAAAATGAACGTAATCTAAGACAGTGTTAAATCTTAAAGGGGACATATAATAAAAATCAGACTTTTTTCAATTTTAAAGGGGACATATCATGAAAATTAGACTTTTTAAATCTTAAAGGGGACATATCATGAAAATCAGACTTTTTAAGTCTTATTAAAGGGGACATATCATGAAAATCAGACTTTTTTAAATCTTAAAGGGGGCATATCATGAAAATCAGACTTTTTAAGTCTTATTAAAGGGGACATATCATGAAAATCAGACTTTTTAAGTCTTAAAGGGGACATATCATGAAAATCAGACTTTTAAGTCTTATTAAAGGGGACATATCATGAAAATCAGACTTTTTTAAATCTTAAAGGGGGCATATCATGAAAATCAGACTTTTTATGTCTTAAAGGGGAGATATCATGAAAATCAGACTTTTTAAGTCTTATTAAAGGGGACATATAATGAAAATCAGACTCTTTTCAATCTTAAAGGGGACATATCATGAAAATCAGACTTTTTAAGTCTTAAAGGGGACATATCATGAAAATCAGACTTTTTAAATCTTAAAGGGGACATATCATGAAAATCTGACTTTTTAAGTCTTATTAAAGGGGACGTATCATGAAAATCAGACTTTTTAAGTCTTATTAAAGGGGACATATCATGAAAATCAGACTTTTTTAAATCTTAAAGGGGACATATTATGACATTCAGACTTTTTAAGTCTTAAAGGGGACATATCATGAAAATCAGACTTTTTAAGTCTTAAAGGGGACATATCATGAAAATCAGACTTTTTAAATCTTAAAGGGGACATATCATGAAAATCAGACTTTTTAAGTCTTATTAAAGGGGACATATCATGAAAATCACACTTTTTAAGTCTTATTAAAGGGGACAAATCATGAAAATCAGACTTTTTAAGTCTTAAAGGGGACATATCATGAAAATCAGACTTTTTTAAATCTTAAAGGGGACATATCATGAAAATCAGACTTTTTAAGTCTTAAAGGGGACATATCATGAAAATCAGACTTTTTTCAATCTTAAAGGGGACATATCATGAAAATCAGACTTTTTAAATCTTAAAGGGGACATATCATGAAAATCAGACTTTTTAAGTCTTATTAAAGGGGACATATAATGAAAATCAGACTTTTTTAAATCTTAAAGGGGACATATCATGAAAATCAGACTTTTTAAGTCTTAAAGGGGACATATCATGAAAATCAGACTTTTTAAATCTTAAAGGGGGCATATCATGAAAATCTGACTTTTTAAGTCTTAAAGGGGACATATCATGAAAATCAGACTTTTTTAAATCTTAAAGGGGACATATCATGAAAATCAGACTTTTTTAAATCTTAAAGGGGACAAATCATGAAAATCAAACTTTTTTAAATCTTAAAGGGGACATATCATGAAAATCAGACATTTTGAGTCTTAAAGGGGACATATCATGAAAATCAGACTTTTTTAAATCTTAAAGGGGACATATCATGAAAATCAGACATTTTGAGTCTTAAAGGGGACATATCATGAAAATCAGACTTTTTTAAATCTTAAAGGGGACATATCATGAAAATCAGACTATTTTTAAATCTTAAAGGGGGATGTTTAAGTGCTATAATTGGGTCCCCAGTGCTTTTATAAACCTAGAAAATGTGAAAAAGATCAACTCAGTAACTTAGTTTTGGTAAACCATTCTTTGCAAGCATGTGAAAATATAGGTCATCTAAATTTGGCTCCCCTTGTGAGGGGATCTTATTATAATAATACTGCACCTTATTCTGCACTATCCAACCACAGCACTAACATTTAGTGTAGAGATCAGCTCATTTGCACTTAAAAGGACACATCCAAAAATTACACATTTTTGTCCACACGTAAAAAGTGGCAATTTTATCATGCTATAATAAATTATAATATTTTAAGCTAAAACTTTACATACTCTGGAGACACCAAAGATTTATTTTTATTATCTTTAAATAGTCTTGTGAAATGTCCCCTTTAAATGAATCATGAATGTTATAAGCTATAAAAGAATAAAATCATTTTAAAAGCAAAATAATCCAAGGTTTAATATCATGCAACAGTTACATCTTGCATGTTTAAACTTTTTAAAATGAGTAATCTGTGTTGTTTATTTCAATGGTCAGTATGCCCGTGTCTGCCCTGCCTGCGCTGGATTGGCCTCTGCCCAGCAGGATTGATCAATATGAGCTGAGAATCGAGGTTCAGCCCAGACAGCACCACCGGGCCCACTATGAGACGGAGGGGAGTCGGGGTGCGGTCAAAGCATCTTCCAGCAGTCATCCAGTCGTTCAGGTAAACTCAGGACTAAGGCACATTATTTAAAGGAAACAGAAAACGAGTGGGAGGGGGAAGAGTTTGTTTTTTGGGGTTTTGTGAGGATGTGCTGAGTGAATGTGAGATTTCTGAAGAATGTTGTGTAAAATCGATTTTCTGTTTTAGGCAAATTATGCTCCTACATTTTTTTCCCCAATACAAACTAGATCTGGTTTCTGTTTTTGGCTAATGGTCCCTAGGGTATGGTCAGAACCAGGATCATGTTTTACATGTTTTCATGATTTATTTATTTTTTTTAATAAATTTTGATGTATAAGTCATGTGCGCCCGTCTTGTCCAGTTCTCTCTGTAAGAATAGTTAGCAATATCTCAATTTTCCTGGTTAAATAAAGATAATAATAAAACTGTTTGCAGAAGATTGCGAGAACAATCGACTGACCTGAAAGTGTGTCGGCGAAACTTTTGTTGTAAAGAGATTGATAAGAAACACAGAGAGAGATGAGAGATGATTGTGGTGATGTTATTTCCCTGTCACGGCGCCATGTGCCTTGTCCACATTTAGGAAAATGAGGATCTGTGGTTTTTTGTCTGAGCAAATATGTCATATTTACAATGTGTCATCTCCCATTCTGCTATATTTTATTTCTTATATAAAGTTTTATTACTATTTGCTAAACCAAATTCTAGTAATAATATGTGATAAGTCGCACAGGTGTATTTGTAGCAGTAGTCAACAGTACATTGTATGGGTTAAAATGATAATTTTTTATGCCATAAATCATTAGGATAGCAAGTAAAGATCATGTCTTGTGAAGATATTTTGTAAATTTCCTACCCTAAATATAAATCTAACTTTATTTATCATTCGTAATATGTGTTGATAAGGACAACTTTAAAGGCGATTTTCTTAATATTTCAATTTTTGCACCCTCGGATTCTATATTTTTAAATTGTTGTTTTTCTAATAGTTGTATATTACCAAATATTATCCTATCCTAACAAACCATACATTAGTGGAAAGCTTATTTATTTGTTTAAACAAAATAAAAGTTCCAGACGAATCCAAATAGGTTTTTCATTTCTAGAACCATCTATGAGAAACTCAGTAACCAGTAACATGCTTTGACATTTGGATATCGCTGAATAAGTTCTATATATAGTTAAAATAATTATAATAGAAACATATTTGACATAAATTTACGTCTACTACCTAAATTTGACTTGTTGACAAACATGGAATAGTAATTTACTCTTGACTAAAGTCACGTTCATACTGTATATAAACTATGGTCAATGCATTGTCTCAGTTACTAGGTTATAGCGGTAGAGAGCCGCTGGTTCTTCAGGTCTTCATCGGTACGTCTGACGAAAGGAACCTCAGACCTCACGCCTTCTACCAGGTCCACCGCATCACCGGCAAAACCGTGACCACCAGCAGTCAGGAACGCATGCAGAACGGGACCAAGGTTCTAGAGATGCCCCTGGATCCCAAAGAAAACATGCGTGCCATGTAAGAGCTCAGATGATAATATATAATTTGTCCTGGTATGCAAATTTGTCAGATTTCACCATAGTATGTTAAAACGGTTACAAGTAAGTTATTTGCATGCTCGATTTCCCAGAAAGGTGTAAATACTTTGAATATTGTAGCATTAGAAAAGCTTTGGGATCGCTTTCAATAGACATATCACTGATAGATAAAAATTCAACCATTTTGGAGCTCAAAACACCCAACAGATCATTTTTATAGCATGTCCAAAATGCCCCTATTTGGGTGGGAACAAAAAAGCTCTGTTTTTATGTGTGTACCTTTAAATGCAAATGAGCTACAGCTCCTCACTCCCTTACCAACAAACAGTGAACTTTTGGTTAAAAATAGATTTGATTCCTGTGAATTCAGTCTGAGACGATAGTATCTTTACCTGCATTAGTGCTACACCATGCTAACAAACATTTTTTGGGGGTAAAATTTAGTCAGTCAGTGGCTGTGGGTGGGGCTTTATCAGTGTGACATCACATTAACAAGAGAATCAAAACAGCATGTCTAATAATTAAACGCTTTGATTATTTTCATTGTAGAGTTGTTTGGTTCACACACTGGCAACACACATTTATATCCAAAGTGGATTTGTCATAATATGAGCCCTTTAAAGCAACACTATGTAGTTTCCATGTAAAAATGACGTACAGCTCCCCCATGTGGTTGAAAAGCGCAACAGTGCCTGGTATCAGACACTCTTCTGCAGGCAGGGGGAGGGGCGGGGCTGTGTTTCCTACCCTCCACCGCCACTTTCAGAGTGTGCTTGTAGCAGCTAGGAGGCTGCTCAGGTTGCAGCAACAGTAAATTTGTCCAGTTAAAAGTTGTTCTATCACTGAAATAATTTTAGAGACATTATTTAAAGGTAAAAAAACTACAAAGTGTTGCTTTAATCAGAATATGCTCTTATATTTGAGACGTTCGTAAGTGTTTTGAGAGCTTTGTCGTGTGTTGACATCTTCAGAATTGACTGTGCTGGTATCCTAAAGCTGAGGAACGCCGACATCGAGTTAAGGAAAGGAGAAACGGATATTGGACGTAAAAACACTCGCGTGAGGCTGGTCTTCCGTGTCCATGTTCCCCAGCCTTCAGGACAGTGGCTCTCTCTCCAAGTGGCCTCACATACCATCGAATGCTGTATGCTTTACAACTTTTTTATTTTAATACAAGGCATGAGTTTGGGCACACTTGTTTTTCATGCTCTCAAAATCATCCTTCTTATAAAAAGTTTGATAGTTACAAACTTACATTCAATGATCTTACACGTAATAGTACAGAAGAATGGGAGGGTCCAAACTTTCAGTTCCTGTATATCATTTACATTTCATTTACATTTATGCATGTAGCAGATGCTTTTATCTACAAACAATGTGTCTTGTTTCACTGCACACAGCGTTACATTTTTCATGTTAAATGCATTAATGGTTTATGTTCCAGCTCAAAGGTCGGCCCATGAGCAACCCGGAGTAGAGCGTCAGGATTTGGACCACTGCTCGGTTCTGGGTGGACTGCAGATGATTCTCAGTGGTCAGAACTTCACTTCTGAATCCAGAGTCATCTTCTTTGAGAAAACACGTGGTGGTAAGTAGATTAAGGGAGCACCCTATCCAAACCAAACCGCGCTCGGGCGCGTTTGACCCCCAAAGCCAGATAGTGTGATCGATCTGTACTGCGCCTGGGCGGTAAAAAGCACAGACTTAACTTTACTTCCTGCTTTGATAAAAAAAATTGCATCCCAATGACGAAAGCGCGCCCAGGCTCGGATCGATCAAGTACGGTGTGCGTGCTTCTGCGGGAGTAGGGACAATCGCGCTGGGGCATGGTTTGGTTTGGATAATGTTTTTAGTGTGCCCTAAGCATGAGTAGAGGGGTCGGTTCACCTAAACTAAAGGCTAATTTATACTTCTCCCTTGGACCTGTGCCGTAACCTCTACGCCACAGGCTTTTGCGTTATTGCTTGCGTCGATGTCCAATTACGCATGCAGATCCCTTGGATCCATGGGCATGTTACTGGTTTATACACCGTATCAAAGCAAAAGCTGAAGCTTGTTGTGTACGTTGTAGGGATGCACTGAATCCAGGATTCGGTTTCGGATTCGGCTGAATACTGGGCTTTTTGGCAGGGTTCGGGTTCGGCTGAATCCTAGATTTTTTTTCCACCGAACCGAACCCTAGGCTTGCGCTACGCTGGTCGACGTCACGCAGCCGTTGATTACACACATCGGGTGCTGACGTGGAGATGAGCTTTTTCTTTCGGTCAGCTGGACACACCAAAACTTTTAAACACCGCTGAAAACGCCTTGAGGACCCCAAATGCCAGCTGTTGCTGCTACCAGCCGAGCGCTTGGTAGCTGTGATGCTTCAGCTGTGAGCCGGTTGGTTGCTGTGGTAATGTCCTGCCCCTCCGCCACTGTAATTGGACGGCCGTGTGAAGACTGACATTGACGAGCGGAGCTTCTCACTCAAAGTTAAATATAGTTTTCAGCGCGGAGCTGCTTGCTTATTGGAAAAACGAGCGTGTCGCAACGCATCGCTTTCATTATGCATAGGCTTATGGTTATTGTCAAAATAGTTTTTCCAACTTGTCATCCTGGCATAATGTACAGTTAAAATTAAATAAAACGAAAAATACACTGCTGTGGACGTTTTTTACTTCATTAATGTGTTTTACTGTGTTGGAATAAGGATGCGAGTAGGATTCGGTATTCGGTTTCGGATTCGGCCGAATCTTAAACGGTGGATTCGGGATTCGGCCGAACCTAAAAAATCTGGATTCGATGCATCCATAGTACGTTGTTCGAGAAGCTTCAGCAGTGATTGAGCTAAATAAGACTTGCTTTTCAACTTCTTTGTTTTTACTGTCGCAATTGGAAATGCGATACCAATTTATTTTTTATCTGAGGGAGGGGTTCTAGCAGACCAATCACAGCACTTGTGGTCCTCATAGAATGAATGCGTTGTTACAAATTCGGAAAGGTGCGCATCAGGCTACGTACAACCTACATCGTATGTCTGATGCAGAAGTATAAATCAGCCTTTTTCGAGTGCGTAATGTATTTAGCCTGTCATGTGTGTGGTTCATCATGTCAAAATATGTGTTCGGCACGTCATGTTAACCATGTGCATCATGCATCTTGTCCAAATAAGTGCCTGCTGCACACGCCACGTCTATTTATGATAAAAGAGACGCTCGCATTTGGCTTAATCTCATGTGTAATCAGAGTTTAGTGTTAAGTTGTTAAGTGCGAGTATTTTGTGAACGTGGGCATCTCTTTTATCATAAACGGTTATTTTGACAAGATGCATGATGGACATGGTTAACCTGACACTCTGAGCACATATTTTGAATTCGCGCCTCTCGAAAGAGAAGTCACCAGCCGCCACTGCTTTGTACATTCTGTCATCTTATATTCCCTCTCATGTCTTGTCAAACACATGCAAGTTTTTTTGAAAACATATGAAAATTTAAAAAATGTAAACAAAATCTCTAGAAGAATAGTCTGTATGACTTTTTCGCTGTTGTCCAAGTTTTTAAATGTAAAATTCGTTTATGGCTGAAAACAAAAACCTTACTGAACGAAATCTCATTAAATTCAAAGCCCAGGTCTGATGACAAAACATCAGTCATTATCTTATGTGAGAGTCTGGACGCATTATATTGTCATTATAATATATAAGATACTGGTGAACCGTTCATTTACTAGAAGTTGCTAAAATAAAAGCCAAATGTTATGGCTACAATTTTACCCAAAACGAATCAGTAAAGGTGTAAAATAAGTAAGTAAGACCCTTATCACACTTACATGGAAAAATGTGACCCCAATGTGTCTGTGACATTCAAGTTAAAGTCTCATAATCGAATGATCAAAGTTTGATATCAATCTTTAGAATGTTCTTTACAAGGAAATAGTAAATTACAAAAAAAAAAAACTTTGACTGATCAGTGTCACAAATAGATTCAGCAGATCTTCAAATAACAAAACATTATGTTTTTACTGTAGCATAAACTGCTCCGAACATCCGCACGTACCTTTTTTTAATATTTGACTTCTTCAGACATTATCTGTCATGTGTGGAGAACATTAGCATACGATTTGTTTGAAGTCATATTAAGGTGATTTGCATATCCTGAAAATGGAGGTCCAAGCTGGAGCAGTGAGGTGAGAGATTGCATGTTAGACTGCAGTCTGGTTTGGCCAACCCTTGCAACAGCACGAGCGAAAAAAAAGAGATAAGGCTTGCAAAACAGCTTGCACACACTACATACCCCTGTCAAACCTCAGCGACTACACCTACACACTGTATGTAATGTTACCAATCCTTGTTTCATTTAGATCTTTTAAACAGTATTAAAACTTTATTCATGCTCCAAATTATGAAACCGAGTTAATAGCTCTCTTAAGTTTACAGAATTAGATGCAAAAAATAAACAACTATTCAATGTAAAAAGAATGAGAAAAACATGCAAAATTGTGGAAAACCCCAAAAATTGCATGCAGCAAAGGTCAAATCTATTATTGCACAGGGCAAAATAAAGATGAAAGCGTTATATAAAAGCAAACAACTGCATTAAGATCCTATAGAAACGACCCACACCGTCTGACGCAGTCTTTGGCTTCACTTTCCATTGAGGTGAGCGATGGTGTGCGAGAGGATGTGGTTTTGCTCTGCAGAGATACAATCTCTTTCCTCTGCTGTATTCTTAGTGTTCATCACATAACAGCAGTAACACAGCGGGACAGTGGGAGTTACATCCACTACACATGAAACTTCTCTCACGTCACAGACCGGCAAGATGATAAATCAGACATGAAGTACTGAGCACGCACAAATTTAGTGGTGCATAATAAGTTGTGTACCATACTTAAAACGCAAATGTGAACCCAAACTGTTTGACCCTACAGTAGCAACCACACAGAACACCATAGCAAGTGCTAAACACTGACCGGACAATTTCTTTACAACCACCCATAACACCCTAGCAACCAGCTAGAACACCCTAGCAACGAGCCAGAATACCTTAGCAACCAGTCAAAATACCCTAGCAACCCATCAGAACACCCCAGCAATGAGACAAAATACTCCAGCAACCAGCAGAATAACCTTGCAACCTGTTGGAACACAATAGGAACTAGCCAGAATACCCAAGCAACCAGCTAGAATACCCCAGCAACTGCAATACCCTTGCAACCAGCCAGAATACTCTAGCAACAACCCAGAATACCCAAGCAACCACCCAGAATATGTTAGAAACCAGTGAGAACACCTAAGCAACCAGCTGGAATACTTTTGCAACCAACCAGAATACCCTAGCAACTAGTCAGAATACTGTAGCAACCTGTTATAACACCCTAGCAACCAGCCAGAAAACTCTAGCAACCAGCCAGAATTCCCCAGCAACCAACTAGAATACCCCAGCAACTACAATACCCTTGCAACCAGCTAGAATTCCCCAGCAACTAGCTAGAACACCCTTGCAACCAGCCAGAATACCCCAGCAACCAACTAGAACACCCTAGCAACCGGCCAGAATACGTTAGCCACCAGCAAGAACACCTTAGCACCCAGTGAGAATATTCTTGCAACCAGCCAGAATACCCTACCAACTAGTCAGAATACTGTAGCAACCTGTTGGAACACCAGAGCAACCAGCCAGAATACCCTAGCAACCAGCTAGAATACCCCAGCAACTGCTAGAACACCCTAGCAACCAGCCAGAATATGTTAGCCACCAGCAAGAACACCTCAGCAACCAGCCAGAATACCTTAGTAACCAGCCAGAGTACCCTAGCAGAAAAACATATCAACATGTCAGAACACCCTAGCAATCAGTCAGAAAACCCTAGCAACCAGCCAGAATATGTTAGCCACCAGCGAGAACACCTTAGCAACCAGTCAGAACACCATAGCTACCAGCCAGAATACGTTAGCCACCAGCGAGAACACCTAAGCAACCAGCCGGAAATCCCTCGCAACATGTCAGAACACCCTAGCTACCAGCCAGAAACCCCTAGCAACCAGCCAGAATACCTTAGTAACCAGCCAGAGTACCCTAGCAGAAAAACATATCAACATGTCAGAACACTCTAGCATTCAGTCAGAAAACCCTAGCAACCAGCCAGAATATCCTAGCAACCAGCCAGAAAATGTTTGTCACCAGCAAGAACACCTTAGCAACCAGTCAGAATACTCATGCAACCAGCCAGAATATGTTAGCCACCAGTGAGAACACCTTAGCAACCAGACAGAAAACCCTAGCAACATGTCAGAACACACTAGCAACCAGCCAGAACACCTTAGTAACCAGCCAGAGTACCCTAGCAGAAAAACATTATCAACCTGTCAGAACACCCTAGCAATCAGTCAGAAAACCCTAGCAACCAGCCAGAATGCGTTAGCCACAGCAAGAACACCTTAGCAACCAGTCAGAATACTCTTGCAACCAGCCCAAAAACGTTAGCCACCAGCGAGAACACCTTAGCTACCAGCCATAATACATTAGCCACCAGTGAGAACACCTTAGCAATCAGGTGGAAAACCCTGGAAACATGTCAGAACACCCTAGCAACCAGCCATAATACCTTAGTAACCAGCCAGAGTACCCTATCAGAAAACATATCAACGTGTTAGAACACCCTAGCAATCAGTCAGAAAACCCTAGCAACCAGCCAGAATACGTAAGCCACCAGCGAGAACACATTAGCAACCAGCCAGAATACCTTAGTAACCAGCCAGAGTACCCTACCAGAAAAACATATCAACATGTCAGAACACCCTAGCAATCAGTCAGAAAACCCTAGCAACCAGCCAGAATACGTTAGCCACCAGCGAGAACACCTTAGCAACCAGCCGGAAAACCCTAGCAACATGTCAGAACACCCTAGTTACCATCCAAAAAAAACCTAGCAGCCAGCCAGAATATGTTAGCCACCAGTGAGAACACCTTACCAACCAGCCGGAGTACCCTAGCAGAAAAACACATCAACATGTCAGAACACTCTAGCATTCAGTCAGAAAACCCTAGCAACCAGCCAGAATATCCTAGCAACCAGCCAGAAAATGTTTGTCACCAGCAAGAACACCTTAGCAACCAGTCAGAATACTCATGCAACCAGCCAGAATATGTTAGCCACCAGTGAGAACACCTTAGCAACCAGACGGAAAACCCTAGCAACATGTCAGAACACACTAGCAACCAGCCAGAACACCTTAGTAACCAGCCAGAGTACCCTAGCAGAAAAACATTATCAACCTGTCAGAACACCCTAGCAATCAGTCAGAAAACCCTAGCAACCAGCCAGAATGCGTTAGCCACAGCAAGAACACCTTAGCAACCAGTCAGAATACTCTTGCAACCAGCCCGAAAACGTTAGCCACCAGCGAGAACACCTTAGCTACCAGCCATAATACATTAGCCACCAGTGAGAACACCTTAGCAATCAGGTGGAAAACCCTGGAAACATGTCAGAACACCCTAGCAACCAGCCATAATACCTTAGTAACCAGCCAGAGTACCCTAGCAGAAAACATATCAACGTGTTAGAACACCCTAGCAATCAGTCAGAAAACCCTAGCAACCAGCCAGAATACGTAAGCCACCAGCGAGAACACATTAGCAACCAGCCAGAATACCTTAGTAACCAGCCAGAGTACCCTACCAGAAAAACATATCAACATGTCAGAACACCCTAGCAATCAGTCAGAAAACCCTAGCAACCAGCCAGAATACGTTAGCCACCAGCGAGAACACCTTAGCAACCAGCCGGAAAACCCTAGCAACATGTCAGAACACCCTAGTTACCATCCAAAAAAAAACAAGCAGCCAGCCAGAATATGTTAGCCACCAGTGAGAACACCTTACCAACCAGCCGGAGTACCCTAGCAGAAAAACACATCAACATGTCAGAACACTCTAGCATTCAGTCAGAAAACCCTAGCAACCAGCCAGAATATCCTAGCAACCAGCCAGAAAATGTTTGTCACCAGCAAGAACACCTTAGCAACCAGTCAGAATACTCATGCAACCAGCCAGAATATGTTAGCCACCAGTGAGAACACCTTAGCAACCAGACGGAAAACCCTAGCAACATGTCAGAACACACTAGCAACCAGCCAGAACACCTTAGTAACCAGCCAGAGTACCCTAGTAGAAAAACATTATCAACCTGTCAGAACACCCTAGCAATCAGTCAGAAAACCCTAGCAACCAGCCAGAATGCGTTAGCCACAGCAAGAACACCTTAGCAACCAGTCAGAATACTCTTGCAACCAGCCCGAAAACGTTAGCCACCAGTGAGAACACCTTAGCTACCAGCCATAATACATTAGCCACCAGTGAGAACACCTTAGCAATCAGGTGGAAAACCCTGGAAACATGTCAGAACACCCTAGCAACCAGCCATAATACCTTAGTAACCAGCCAGAGTACCCTAGCAGAAAACATATCAACGTGTTAGAACACCCTAGCAATCAGTCAGAAAACCCTAGCAACCAGCCAGAATATGTAAGCCACCAGCGAGAACACATTAGCAACCAGCCAGAATACCTTAGTAACCAGCCAGAGTACCCTACCAGAAAAACATATCAACATGTCAGAACACCCTAGCAATCAGTCAGAAAACCCTAGCAACCAGCCAGAATACGTTAGCCACCAGCGAGAACACCTTAGCAACCAGCCGGAAAACCCTAGCAACATGTCAGAACACCCTAGCAACCAGCCAGAATATGTTAGCCACCAGTGAGAACACCTTACCAACCAGCCGGAGTACCCTAGCAGAAAAACACATCAACATGTCAGAACACCCTAGCAATCAGTCAGAAAACCCTAGCAACCAGCCAGTATACCCAAGCAACCAGCCAGAATACGCTAGCCACTAGTGAGAACACCTTAGCAACCAGCTAGAATACCCTAGCAACCAGCTAGAATACCCCAGCAACTGCTAGAACACCCTAGCAACCAGCCAGAATATGTTAGCCACCAGCAAGAACACCTCAGCAACCAGCCAGAATACCTTAGTAACCAGCCAGAGTACCCTAGCAGAAAAACATATCAACATGTCAGAACACCCTAGCAATCAGTCAGAAAACCCTAGCAACCAGCCAGAATATCCTAGCAACCAGCCAGAAAATGTTTGTCACCAGCAAGAACACCTTAGCAACCAGTCAGAATACTCATGCAACCAGCCAGAATATGTTAGCCACCAGCGAGAACACCTTAGCAACCAGTCAGAACACCATAGCTACCAGCCAGAATACGTTAGCCACCAGCGAGAACACCTAAGCAACCAGCCGGAAATCCCTCGCAACATGTCAGAACACCCTAGCTACCAGCCAGAAACCCCTAGCAACCAGCCAGAATACCTTAGTAACCAGCCAGAGTACCCTAGCAGAAAAACATATCAACATGTCAGAACACTCTAGCATTCAGTCAGAAAACCCTAGCAACCAGCCAGAATATCCTAGCAACCAGCCAGAAAATGTTTGTCACCAGCAAGAACACCTTAGCAACCAGTCAGAATACTCATGCAACCAGCCAGAATATGTTAGCCACCAGTGAGAACACCTTAGCAACCAGACAGAAAACCCTAGCAACATGTCAGAACACACTAGCAACCAGCCAGAACACCTTAGTAACCAGCCAGAGTACCCTAGCAGAAAAACATTATCAACCTGTCAGAACACCCTAGCAATCAGTCAGAAAACCCTAGCAACCAGCCAGAATGCGTTAGCCACAGCAAGAACACCTTAGCAACCAGTCAGAATACTCTTGCAACCAGCCCAAAAACGTTAGCCACCAGCGAGAACACCTTAGCTACCAGCCATAATACATTAGCCACCAGTGAGAACACCTTAGCAATCAGGTGGAAAACCCTGGAAACATGTCAGAACACCCTAGCAACCAGCCATAATACCTTAGTAACCAGCCAGAGTACCCTATCAGAAAACATATCAACGTGTTAGAACACCCTAGCAATCAGTCAGAAAACCCTAGCAACCAGCCAGAATACGTAAGCCACCAGCGAGAACACATTAGCAACCAGCCAGAATACCTTAGTAACCAGCCAGAGTACCCTACCAGAAAAACATATCAACATGTCAGAACACCCTAGCAATCAGTCAGAAAACCCTAGCAACCAGCCAGAATACGTTAGCCACCAGCGAGAACACCTTAGCAACCAGCCGGAAAACCCTAGCAACATGTCAGAACACCCTAGTTACCATCCAAAAAAAACCTAGCAGCCAGCCAGAATATGTTAGCCACCAGTGAGAACACCTTACCAACCAGCCGGAGTACCCTAGCAGAAAAACACATCAACATGTCAGAACACTCTAGCATTCAGTCAGAAAACCCTAGCAACCAGCCAGAATATCCTAGCAACCAGCCAGAAAATGTTTGTCACCAGCAAGAACACCTTAGCAACCAGTCAGAATACTCATGCAACCAGCCAGAATATGTTAGCCACCAGTGAGAACACCTTAGCAACCAGACGGAAAACCCTAGCAACATGTCAGAACACACTAGCAACCAGCCAGAACACCTTAGTAACCAGCCAGAGTACCCTAGCAGAAAAACATATCAACATGTCAGAACACCCTATAGCAATCAGTCAGAAAACCTTAGCAACCAGCCAGAAAACCTTAGCAACATGTCAGAACACCCTAGCTACCAGCCAGAAAACCTTAGCAACCAGCCAGAATTTGATAGCCACCAGTGAGAACACCTTAGCAACCAGCCAGAATACCTTAGTAACCAGCGAGAACACATTAGCAACCAGCCAGAATACCTTAGTAACCAGCCAGAGTACCCTAGCAGAAAAACATATCAACATGTCAGAACACTCTAGCAATCAGTCAGAAAACCTTAGCAACCAGCCAGAAAACCCTAGCAACATGTCAGAACACCCTAGCTACCAGCCAGAAAACCTTAGCAACCAGCCAGAATTTGATAGCCACCAGTGAGAACACCTTAGCAACCAGCCAGAATACCTTAGTAACCAGCCAGAGTACCCTAGCAGAAAAACATATCAACATGTCAGAACACTCTAGCAATCAGTCAGAAAACCTTAGCAACCAGCCAGAAAACCCTAGCAACATGTCAGAATACCCTAGCTACCAGCCAGAAAACCTTAGCAACCAGCCAGAATTTGATAGCCACTAGTGAGAACACCTTAGCAACCAGCCAGAATACCTTAGTAACCAGCCAGAATACCCTTGCAGAAAAACATATCAACATGTCAGAACACTCTAGCAATCAGTCAGAAAACCTTAGCAACCAGCCAGAAAACCCTAGCAACATGTCAGAATACCCTAGCTACCAGCCAGAAAACCTTAGCAACCAGCCAGAATTTGATAGCCACTAGTGAGAACACCTTAGCAACCAGCCAGAATACCTTAGTAACCAGCCAGAATACCCTTGCAGAAAAACATATCAACATGTCAAAACACCCTAGCAATCAGTCAGAAAACCCTAGCAACCAGCCAGAATACCCTAGCAACCAGCCAGAATACCCTAGCAACCAGCCAGAATACGTTAGCCACCAGCGAGAGCACCTTAGCAACCAGCCAGAATTCCTTAGTACATATTTGCTGTATTTTTACACACACACAATTTTCAGATAACGACGTCTTCTTGAGGTCAAAGTGTTGACACACTAAACTAAACACATCTTGAACTCCTTTGAGGAGACTGAAGACCTGAAGTCATTCGATTAAAATTAGACAGGATTTCATTTCCTTCACGTTTAAGAGATGCTGCACAAATACAAGAGGAGTCCACATTAAATACTTCACACATTAGCTCATCTTTTTATTCAGTCCATTTAATACTGCACACAAATTATATGGTTAATGAAAATAATTACATATGCTTATTATACCGTTGCAAAAACATCAAATCTAATGGTGGCCTAAGAGTTTTGCACAGTACATCTATTTAAATCTTAAGTGTCTGATGTTTTTGCTGTTCTCAGATAGTAATGATCGTTTTCTTGTCTTAGCTGACTTGCAGATATGGGAGACTGAAGCCAAAGTTTATAGAGACAAAAGCACAGCTGTAAGTTTTTTCCACAATTCAGATATTTTGTAATTACGAGGTTTAAATAGTTCATACAAGTCGTCTTCTTTACAGAACTTGCTTTTCTTGGAAGTTCCTCCGTATCGGGATCCCAACATCTACCACCCAGTTAAAGTCAGCTTTCATGTGCTCAACGGCAAGAAGAAATGCAGTCAACCTCAACACTTCACCTACACACCACTGTCAGGTGAGAGATAGTTCATATATTATTATTATATATATTTCATTACTTCCTGTTCACTTTGCCGTCGACTTTCTCCTCAGTGCCACAGATTAAGGCAGAGCCTGTGGAGGAGTACCAATATGTCCAGTTCGGCTGTACTACGCGTCCTGTTATGGGTGTTTCTCCACCCTCTTGTCGTTTGGCCGATGGCTGTATGTTGTCAAGCGGGCCGTCCTATCAGCGGCCTCACTCGGGCGGGTACCCTTCCACCCATTATCAACACCCACCTGCACAATACCAGCTGGAGCGTCCGGTGCCAGTGAGTCACAGCGGCTCCCCGGGTCACGCTTCCTGTATGTCGACCACACGTGGCTCAACCTCGCTGTCTCAGTATGGCCCTAACATCTACCAGAACACCGCAGTAAGTGACGCCATCCAAGCGGCCGCCTCGATGTTTCCGACCCTTGATGTGTCAGAGCTCTGCTCGACTGTAGGCCATCAGAAGGCGTACATCTCACGGGCGTCCCCGACCACAGGGAGATCTCCACCGGTTCACAGTCATCAACGGACGTATCTGCCCATTCAACATCAGAGAACCAGCAGTCCTGTGAGACTCACTGTAAAGCAGGAAAACCTGGATCAGGCCTACCTTGATGATGGTTTGTAGACATCTCAACTCTGTTAATGTTATGATGCATTACCTTTTAAATGTGTAGGGTCACTAGACTGAATCTTGTGATGTTAAAAATCTTATTGGTGCATGCTTAGAAGTTTGTAGACATAAATATAATGTTTTTCAAATGGATGACTTGGAATAAATAATGAAGACAAATTAGTCAATATGAGTCGAGAATAAATGCGAACTTCTTCAGTAAAGTTTTAAAAGCATCTCAAGGTGAGACATCAAGAAGAAGATTTCTGCAAACTCTAGTCTACACCAAAGATGCTAAAATATAACATAGCTTTGGATTTATGTAGATAAAGTTGTTTTTTAGTCACAACATAATTTCCATAGTTACATTTGTGTTATTCACTGTTTGACCAGTTACCTATTTTTCTGAAAAAAAAAATGTGACCCTAAACTTTTAGGGGCGGTTTCCCAGGCAGGGATTAGACTAGTCCTAGACTAAAATAAATGTAATGCTGCGTTCACACCAGCCGCGGTAGAGGTGGCAAAAACACGCTATTCGCGCGTAGTTGAATGCTTGAACATTTCAGTTTACTTGCTTCATTCAAATTCTAGTCATTCGAGACATTCACACGGAAATTCGAGTCATGGGAGGGGCTTCTGGGACTCCGCTCGCTTCCTGTAATCACGTTGCTACTACAGCAAGGTCCTGATTGGTTAACACGGCACGAAAGTCTGACAAAGTTCAGATTTTTCAACTCACGCGTTTCCCGCGGCAACCCTCAGTTCCGCGCCAATCACACCACGCCTACTGTGCATACCGTGCCGCAGGATGCCTAATTGCATCTTTGCATTGATTTAACATGTAAATCACTCGCGCTTGCCGCCTCTACCGCGTCTGGTGTGAACCCTACATAAGAGCTGTCCAAACTAAAAAAAAAACCCTTGAACTGACATATCTTAAAATACATCAGTGCCCTTTATTTTGTCTCAAAATACACACCAGTAATGTTTTGAGTAAGACATGTTTGTTAAAACTAATTATATCTCCTAATTAAACTAAGGCCTAGTCCTAGTTTAAAATAATCCCTGTCAGGGAAACCACCCCTGTTAAGTCATTTCAGAGAATTGTTTCTAAACACATGACAAAGACTGTAAACTATGTAGTACTGAATTGTGGAGTTTTTCCACATTTCTGTGATTAGGATTATTTGGGCAGGGCTAAAAAGTTGGCTCAATGACGCACTGGAGCTACCGAGCATGGCTCCGCCCCTAACACATTCGCCATTCAGGATGTAGCATTATTTTTTCAAGTTGAGAGAGACCGACGCTGCGTCCCAAACCGCCTACTATACTATATAGTATGTAAAAAGCACTACTTCGTCTACTATATAGTATGGAAGTAGGCGGTTTGGGATCGACGCAGCTCGACAACTTTCCACAAGTGAGAGAGTTGAGAGAGACCGACGCTACGTTCCAAACCGCCTACTATACTATATAGTATGTAAAAAGCACTACTTCGCCTACTATATAGTATGGAAGTAGGCGGTTTGGGATCGACACAGCTCGACAACTTTCCACAAGTGAGAGAGTTGAGAGAGACTGACGCTGCGTTCCAAACCGCCTACTATACTATATAGTATGTAAAAAGCACTACTTCGCCTACTATATAGTATGGAAGTAGGCGGTTTGGGATCGATGCAGCTCGACAACTTTCCACAAGTGAGAGAGTTGAGAGAGACCGACGCTGCGTTCCAAACCGCCTACTATACTATATAGTATGTAAAAAGCACTACTTCGCCTTCTATATAGTATGGAAGTAGGCGGTTTGGGATCGACACAGCTCGACAACTTTCCACAAGTGAGAGAGTTGAGAGAGACTGACGCTGCGTTCCAAACCGCCTACTATACTATATAGTATGTAAAAAGCACTACTTCTATAGTACCATAGTACTACTTCGCCTACTATATAGTATGGAAGTAGGCGGATTGGGATCGACGCAGCTCCACAACTTTCCACAAGTGTGCGTGGTTTCGCCGACAGCGGACACCCCCCCTCCCCCCAGTGTTTGAGAGCAGTGAATCCTGTGATAACTTATTTAATTTATTTGGTGTTTTTATCATTCAGATTTGGCTGGGTGGTTAATATCACAAACTGTGAACATACACATTTAATATTGGACTTTACATGGACTACATGCAGAAATAACGTTTCTTTTATTCAGTCATGCTTGCTAAGGAAGAAATGTTAATTTAGTTTTCTTTACATTCAAATGACAAATGAGTAAATTTAACTTGTTTCAACATAAACTGTTATGCTTTTGCAAATGTACAAACAAAAGTCCAAATATTTTTAGGGAGAAATTATCAAATAGTTTAAATGCATTGTAGCGTCACATCCACTGGTCATTTATATAGATCAGTGGTCACATCACGTAATGGCTGGTATTTGCTTTATTGTTGAGGTTGTTAGTAGAGGATTGTGACGTCACTAATGTATGCCGCACTCATCCGCCTGCATTATATGGGTCACTGCCCTGGTTCTGTTAAATATTGAGCTCTTACCACATCTAAAACACAAAGTAAAAGAGGGCAGACTATTGATCTCATGAGAATGCATTCAGTTCAATCACAAAGGCACTCGTGAGTAAACTCGTTTTGTTGTTTATATCGTCCCTGCTGAAAGCAATGATAATTCGAATGGTTTCTTTTACATTAACATTATAAACTTAATATTTATAACATTACACATTTCTTTATGTTGTGTGGGTATTTTTCCAGTAAGATTTAATGGTGCTCAATTGATTCCCATGTGGCAAATAACATCCTACATGAAAAATACTTTATCTAGTGTAGTACACTGTAGTATAGTATAGTAATTAGTACACTTTGTACACGAGTACTATAGTATTACACTAAAGTTTATAAGTAAATTTATCTGCTTTTTGTGATGATTATTGTTTTTTTGGCAGGGATGTGAATGAATTTTTAGTCGATGTCATCAGTGATATTTTTATATCGTACCATCAGGCAGTTGTTTGTATTTGTGGTGGCTGATGTGGGCGTTACAAAGCATCGCGCCAACGCTTTGGTTTCTATTTAAAACTTCATTATACATGTAAAAAAGCAACCCCTTGTGTCCCCTGCTTCTAAATATAGACTGAAAGTTTCCGTTTTTAGCCCACTGATCTCGTGTCTGCAGAACAACAGGAAATTCGACCTGCATTTGAAGTTTTAATAAGCGCTGCTGTGCTGTCTCTCTGCTGCCGACTAGCGGACAGTCAGTGGCAATGACGCAGACTGCAGTGCAGCGACTACCGGTGTTCATTTCTCAAACATCTGCTTTTAGTGAACATTTAAGATTTTTTGCTTCACAGTAATATGAATCATGTTATTATATGTTAATATTAAGTTAAATAATATTTATTTATACTTTCTTTTTCCCCCACAGTGAATGCTGTTATAAGAAAGGACCTTGTTCATAAACATGATTTCTGATGCCAAGGAAGGAAACGTGATTTGATCTCTGCTGTTGGCTTTCATATCTGTTTCAAATGTTGTTTATCATATCTGTAAAGTTACTATTTGTAAAAATGAAGACATTTTCATTATGCAATCAATTTTAGGGGTAACTTTATTTGTTTTTTATTATTAACATATTGCTTTTCTATCAATCAAATAGATCTATTTATCAATGTGCATTTAAATTCTAAAATGTGCAATAAAAGCATTTTAATGTAACAGTGAGTGGTCTTATGGTGTTAACATTTGCAGTTTTGAGGACCAAGAAAATGGATCTGACTCCTAAAAAAGTTCAGATAATAATGTTTATTTCATAACATCTAACGTTATAGGGTTTTATCTACAAGAATCACAAAATTTTTGTTTCATCACTAGTCAACAAAAAATGCTCACACGTATAAATTCAAACAATATTTAGGCTTTTTCCTAACATATTTTTAAAATATAAAGCTTTGTACATCCAGCCCCAGATTTCAAAATCTGTTGCATATTTTATTTCAACACTATGATTAGATCATAGCACCAAAAAAAACCTGATAATCATCATTTATAAGGAATACAAGCAGAACAAACAGTTATCAGTTTATTTGGATCATTGTACTTAAAATAATCATTAAACAACAAAGGTATTAACAAAGATACGAATAAAAACACTGTTTTGAAGAGGCAAATGTCTGAAAAACCAAACTTGACTCATGATGTTAGAAGAGTCACAACCTAATGTGAATACACATACAATACAAAATACACAGCTGGACCAATAACACCATTAATGCTCATTCAGTCATTTATTCTGTGTGTCTATCGCTTTTTCTTGCTCTCCTTTTTCAGTTTCTGTCGGATTTGTTGAACGGGTGCCTTTGTCTTCTTGTTGTTTTCAAATCCTCGCGTATCAACCGGCTCTGGAGTCTCCACCTAGAATGCAATCAAATACGGGAACACAGCAAGTTTCCTAATTATATTCATGATTTAATATAATTGATTGCTGAAAATTTAGTGCATCTCTAAATAAAAAAAAAATTATATTCAATTTTAAAATTTTGCATTTCTGTGGATGGACCTTAAAACTTGGAGGTCCCCATATCCTAGTTTAAATACCCACTAGTTTGGTCAAAAAGTGGCGCTGGCTACTTTTAGAAAGCTTGAATATAAGTTTTGTTTTCTCACTTTTAATGACATAAAATTGGTCTCCACCTGTTCGTGACTCTTGGATGTTGGTATTATTATAGCTAAAATACAGACGAGTTGAAAAATGGCCCCTAGGAAGAGTCCATAACGCAGTAGACTCTCAAACAATGTGGGTTCAGGAACTTCAGGAGGAGACAGATCCAGATCTCCAGACATGATTCTGATACATGAAAACATGAATGTTATTCAACAAATACACAACCAGTCAAAAATATATTATAATAAAATTAATATGAATTATATAAAATTGTTAATAATAATTATTCTTATAATACTATTATTTTGTTTTTTTTTATTTAATTAATTATTATTATTTATGAATTTTTATTTATTTTTGGAAAATAATTTCCATAGTTACATTTGTGTTGAGTTTTGATGAGTTTGCTATATTTCTAAAATGTGAATAATAATACAATGAGCACGTGACCCTAAAACATTATCATAACCAACTGTATGATAAAATCAAGTCATTAACACAGAGTGTATGCGTAAAACAAAATGTATTACCATGGCATTATATTATTACTGCAGTAAAGAATGACATTCAAAACCAGTAAATGCAAATAAATGCTCAACGCATCTCGTCTGACGCGTAGACAGCTGATTTCTTTGTAAAGAGAGCGTTCGTTTTGACGCGTCGTTCGCGTGCAGTTTAATGTAAAATTACATTGACAAACCACAAACAAAGAAAACAGAGCCGTTACCTGATGAAATCAGTCGTATTGTGTTGTCGATAAAGATTTAAGAATACATGAAACAACAAACTTCATCTGTTTATTGTCAGACCGAAGATCCGCAGTTGAAACGTCACTTCCGGTGCATTCGTGTATTTGATGCATTAGTGCCACCTCGTGTACAGGGGATTGAATTGCAGAAAGAAAGAAATCATAGAAATAAATAGTTAAACATAATAAATAGACATAAAGACAGATAAAATGTGCGAGACCAAGTGATTAAATCATCTGTCCTTAACTCTGGTGAAGATGGAGCAGTTGATTAATAACAAGAATATGAAGTTTACAGACCCTACTGCTGTGCATTATTGTTTACCTTAAAATAAATAAATAAATAAATAAATAAAAATATGCGTACAAAATATAGGTACAAATATTTTCAATAAGACAAAACATCTGAAGATACTTCTGTAAAATCATTTACCTTTATTGTAATGTCTCCTTCAGGAATATTGTGCTTGTGTCCCCATACAGCAAATAAAATAAAATAAAATAAAATAAAATAAAATAAAATAAAATAAAATAAAATAAAATAAAATAAAATAAAATAAAATAAAATAATCTGGCCAAAAATATATTAAAAGACATTTAAACTATATGCTAAATAAAAATATACATTTTGAAGAAAGTAAATATATTTAGTTAAATTAAATATATTTAGTTTTAACCTTCATATATCAACATCAAAATGTATTTTAAGGACAAGCAAATACATTTCTAATTTTACATTCCATATGGCAAAAAGCTTATTCTTTGTCATAAAATATTTTAAATGTAGGGGAGAGCGGGGTAAGTTGTCACACGGGTAAGTTGTCACACTGTTAATAACTCCAACACTAGAGGCTCTATCTCAAAAATCAAATAGCCACTTTATGTGACTTCTTCTTCTATAGTGAACTTCCTGTTCACATGTGGTCAAGATCACTGTAATCTGAGGTTAGCACAATTTTCTTATTTTTCTGCTTAAAAAGTAAAAAAAATCACTTTACATTTTATGCAATACAACTTTGTTAGGTGTGAATGTTTAAAATGATTATTTTGCACAAAATAGAGGAGACCGTAAAGTGTCTTTTGATACTTTAGCTAAAGTGATATGATGAGGTAAACTTGAGATTTAGACAACATTAGCACACAAGTAAGTATGGGGCAAGTTGTCTCAATGACTTTGGGGCAAGTCGTCACATCTGACAACTTGCCCCTGTACAAACAAACACATCGAACATGCTCAGAAAACATGATATAGAAAAGAATAAGCCTCAATCTAGCAAAAAGCTGTTTCAAAAGAAAGGGAAGCAGAAATCTGGACCTATGAAAAACAAGGCAGCTAAAAGAAGAAAAATCATGCAAGAGTCATCATCAGATGATGAAGAGTGCTTCTGCCTCGTCTGTGTAGAGCCATTTTAAAAGAGTCGTCCAAAGGAGACCTGGGTAAAATGTGTAAAATGCAACAATTGGGCCCATGATGCTTGCACCTCAGGCCAGGCAATTTATGTGTGTCAGAATTGTGATTCTGGAGATGAGTCCTATTAGTCATACAGGGCATCTGTTTTGTTCAGAGGTTAAACATGTTAAGTTAAGCAAGTTATCTGCAGCGTTCCATTCAGTTATCTGGTTTTATGTTAAAGCCATATAACATTTGAACCAAAGTTCAAAGTAAAGTGGTCTTGACACTTAATTGAAATGTGCATTATTTGGATTGAAATAATTGTTTTTACAGATTCTCCAGTCACGGATTTTTATATTTCCAGTTTGGTTTGAGTTTAAAAATTAAAATCAATATTCACAATTAAGTAGTTGTGTTCTTATTTTTAGATAATCTAGTGTGACAACTTACCCGCCCTAGTGTGACAACTTACCCTCCGATGGGGCAAATTGTCACAAGTGCACAGTCACTATTCAACAGTCTACAACTCTGTAATGAGATAAGATATAAAGATGTTATGAATACAACATATGTGCCCAAGACTTCCTTCTTTCATTTGGTATGAGATTTATACCATTTTGATGTATGGTGCTCAGTAAATGTTAGACAGTGTGAAAAGTGTGACAACATACCCCGCTCTCCCCTACTTTAATTTGATAAAGAATACTTTTAAGTTTAAATATATTTTAATTGGAACCTTTTCAAACATTTTATGTTTTCATGTTTGTAAGATGAACAAGGTTTTTATTTCAAATCGATGTGAATACATTTTAATTTAAATATATTTTTTAATGCTTTACATTTTATTTATTGTTAAAATATATTTTAAAATTTACAAAAACATATATGTGAAACATTTTTTGTAAACATATTGCAAATATATTTCGGCAAATATATTTTTTGGCCATTTTTTGTATATATTTAAAAAGATAAATTTTTGCCACATGGGTCTCGGCTATATTGGAGTAGAGTTTTTTTTAAAATAAACTATACAAGTGTTTTATTTGATAGTGTACAGCCTTGTATGTCTATTTATATATAATTGTAATCACACAATACTAATATAATATTGCCATCTGATACCATCACTGGACCTCAGTTGTCTAGTAATACTTTTGGGTACTAAATGTTCACAAACCATTTTAATAAACATCATCCCAGATTTACATCCCAGAAAATTCAATATCTCTTAAAGCATTTCAAGGACCACATCACTCAGAGATATATTTAAAAGATCTTTATTTCCTATGATTAACTAATTGATAACTCATTGTTAAATCTGCATGTAGATGTTTTACCGGTTGGCTTCGTTGAGGTTTCACATGTACAGGATGACAAGAAGCTGCAAGAGTTGCCACAAGAAAGGCTTTCATTTTTTTTCTTCGCTGGCCAATGTGTTCATTTGTTCAGGGAATTTAAAGCATGCCAAAGCATCCACAAAAGGATTTGACAACATGGGAATCTCCACACAGGACAAACGAAACAAGAAGGGTTGGTTCTTTGGAAAGGTTTACACGGCGAATGAATCGAGGGGTTAGAGTATGTTAGTAAGCCGAGATGTTGGCAGTATTGCATTGGAAAGGTCTTGGTGATGATATGGTCCAATATTAGAATACAACAAATGGAAAAATCACATAGGCGGGCCAGTCGACTGGCGTCCACAGTGTCCCAGGGAAGACTGGGATTTTGTTGCTTGCTCTGCAGAGAAGAAAACCCTGCAGTTTTAATTCACGGTCACAGAAGAAACATTGAGACGTTATTCTACATTGGTCCTATCACAAAGTACAACACATAGAAGCGGACGAATATTCCTATAGGCAGCAGCACACAGTCCGAGGCTGTTGAACGTATCAGAAATAAGCACACGAATACAACAAACCTGACATTCAATAAAAAAAACTCAAAGGATTTAAGGTGGAAAGCTCATACATTCAACAACGAGACAATTGGATGCAAAATTATTCCAAACATAGAATGGCCACAAAGACAATCTTGATTCATCTGCATATCTTGCTTTTCTCTCGTAGACATTCATTAAACAGTCAATTGTGTATTAGATGTTTAACATACGGTGCAGTTACAGTGTTCAGCAAATAATCTCTCATCACAAACAAATACAAAATAACAATCAAGTACACACACATTGCATAATAAAGTCATGCCAGTGTACAACAGGATCTCCAATTCTGACCATATTTCTTTTATTATTGCAAGCAATTGTGAATATAATCAATGCATGTTTATTGTAAAATATACTGTCAATTATTTTTGTCATACTGTACTGTAAACACAAGGTCATCACCTTTATTCAATTCAATTACTGTGAATATATATATACACTCTTAAAAATAAAGGTGGTGATCGCAGTGATGTCATATAAGAACTATTTTTGGTTCCCCAAAGAACCATTTCCATTTTAAAGTCTGTAAAATCTTTTTCACTGCAAAGAACTGAAAGATTTGGTGAATGTTAAAGATTCTTTATGGAACCACACAGCCAGAAAAAATACACTTTTTTAAGAGAGTATATATATATGAACAAAAACTTCTTTACTGTCTATGAACATAAAAATAAAGGTGCTTTACGATGACACAGAAGAAACATTTTTGGCTGAATAGTTTTATGAAGAACCTTTAACATCTGAAGAACCTTTCTGTTTCACAAAAGGTTCTTTGTAGAGTTCTTTATATTATAGGAAAATTAAAGGGATAGTTCACCAAAAATGAAATTCTGTCATGATTTTCTCCTCCTCATGTTGTTATAAACCTGTATGAATTTTTTTTCTGATGAACACAAAAAAGACACTTCGATAAATGATGATAAGCACACAGCTACGGAGCCCCTAAGGGGACATGGAGAAAAAATGAAATAAAGTTGAAAGTATGTGAAACTATCGCGTGCACACGTGAAACTATTGCACATTGCAAACTCGCACCCGCATGTGAAAGTTTCGAGCGCACGTTAAACAATCGCGTGCACGCGTGAAACCAAAAGTTTCATGTACGCACACGAAAGTTTCACGTGTGCACGCGATACTTTCACGTGCGCACGCGAAACTAAACTTTAAAAAAAAATTCTGCACATGAAGGTTTCGCATGAGCACATGAAACTAAACTTTAGATTTTTTTACTCCAATGTCACCTTAGGTGCTCGGTACTACAGCTGATTGTAACCATTACAAAACAAATGAAATTCAATGGGTACCATTAACTGTGTGCTTACCATCATTCATCAAAACATCTTATTTTATGTTCATCAAAATAAAATAAAAAACTCACAGGTTTAAAACATGATGCTGAGTAAATGATGACACAATTTTCATTTTTGGGTGAACTATCCCTTTAAGTAAAAATGGTTCTTCTATGACATCACTGTGAAGAACCTTTGAAGCACCTTTGTTTTTAAGAGCGTAGGTTTTACTCTCAAACACTTTTGGCTCAAATGCATATAAATTATTATTGACTTCTGTTGAGGTGCTGTAGTGAAATCTTTGTGTCACACATATGGCTTCTGTTTTTGGATGAGATTTGCACCCGGTACATTCATCACAGAACCCGTCAGGTTTATATTTCACCTCAAAATCAAAAGAAATAAGAGATCACATATGCTTGATGGAAACTAGACCACAGTTTTGGACCACAAAGATTTAAGAATTAAGCACATATACCCCCAAAATAAAAATAAAAATCGTATTATTGCTATGCAAACAACAACAAAAGCGATACTTTATTTAAATAGTAAAGTATTTATATTATATTCTATTTACATGTTCTTTATGTTGATTAAAAGTCATTTACAATTACAATAAGAGATCAGATGACAATCTGTGAGTTTTGAAAATAAAGTAAAACATCCATGGTATGGTAACAAGTTGACATGGTGAAAAAAATGAGGTGACAAAGCTATCTTAATCTTATAATAGACTTCATTTTCTTTATTTCTTTTGATTTTGATCTGAATGTTTTCAGACATTCTTGACAATGCACAACCTGAACAGATTTTTCCTCTGAATTTTTAAATAACCATAACACATAACAAATACACGCTGACAGGACACTAGAAAGAAAATCAAAATTCAAAAGGACACCACGAGCGTAAGTCTAACACACAGCTCCTATAACTCCCTGTTGCAAATTTAAAAGTATTCTGAAAAACCCTATGAATATATTTCTTTATATCTTATACCCCTTCTGGGAAATTTCATAAAATGTGCATTCAGTGCATTTTTTCCTCTACATTTTATTATCAAAATGACAAATGTCACACACACAATATAATTATGCTCTATCTTTAAAACATGCTTCTATGTACATCGATTTATAGACACATGCTGTAGAAACAACTTTGATCAATGCATATATACACACGCATAGTTTGGGGTGTAGTCGTATGTGCTGACTGCGCGGACGATTGCTTTTTTGTAGATGTGTAACTCGATGAAGCGCAGATGAACCCGGCCTCTTACCATCTCACTGGAGTTAATACTTTGGCATCACAGAGACTTGAACTCGGTTAAGTTTCGCTCCGAACAAACAAGGCAGTGATGTAAACCAGAAACTCAGGTGTGTGAAGTGCACAGAGATGATGGAAACACAAGTTTGAGATTTGGTAGGATCTCACTGTACATTCACAGCCAGCTTCAGTCGGGATGTGGATCAACGTTGGCCCAATGGGATCGTGGTTATGAAAGTAAAAGATTTGATGCTGTAACTGTAAAATTACAGTAAATGTGTTTATATCTATATGTCTTTACACAGACTACAGTATGTGTAAACCATGCTTTATTCATTTAACATGTAATGTATATTGCCACAATCTATTACAATCATAGATCTAAATTTTGTTTCTTTTGGCCATGTAAATGTAGTGTCAGGTTTTACCAAGACTAAAAGTCTTTTTACGCAGCAGCCTAATATTTTTGACAATGTAAACAATGTCCTGCACTACTTAGTGTGACTTTATTTTAACTGTGATCCTTAATAATTGTGCATCTGAAAATCACTTAGATATATGTAACAAACTCAGGATTGTTTGTACTTTTTTAGGCACAAAATACCAACTCGCTGTCCTGTTTATGAGCTGAACTACACACTTTTTAACCAAAATGTCTATTTTAGTGCACCCTAAAAAATATGCCTGGTTATTTTTAACCCAGCGTTGGGTTTAAAAGGGACGAACCTAAACTGTTGAGTTAAAGTAACCCAGAAAATGTAGATTTTTTTTACCCAACAATTGGTTAAACCAACTCAGAACTTTGGGTGGTTCTTCCCTTTTTGACCCAACGCTGGGGTAAAAATAACCCAGCATTTTAAGTGTGCGTTACTAAATCCAAAGTTTCGACCTTTATTATTTTATTTTTTATTTGGACTATTCTTAATGCTTCATTGATTTGGCAAAACTGTGAAAAATGAATGATGTGATATATAAAAAAAAAATGCAGATTGTAACATCTATTGCCTCTGTTGTTTAGCCGCACAACATTTGAAAATGTTTCTCCAGACCAATGTTTTGCGTGTCATATTTGCCAGTTTTTCCCGCCTCGGTTTACGCTAAGTGGCAAAAAATGTGATATTGTTCATTTTTTCAAGTATATTCTTCAGAACATCAAGTGTCTGTTGGCGATTACGTGAAATGAACTGGAAGAGCGCGTACAGATGGGTGTGGGGTGTCATGCAGCGGAGGGTTGGTTAGTTAGTTGGTTAGTCGGGCCGAGATGTGAGAAGTTACTTCTTAGCCCAAAGAGCAGCGAGAGCACCATCGATATCTTCCTCGGGTTGAAGCGGGTGCCACTGAGCAATGGGTCGGCGCGGGTTCGCCAGCATATCGGACCAATGCTTCAGAGCTGTGCCTGCGGCTTTACTTCCGATGAAGATCTTTCCGATGGCGTCATTCTTGCCGATCTTATCGTAGTCAAAGACGGTCACCGCTACGATGATTTTCTAAGATAGGAGGAGCAGAGAAAATCGATCTATCTATATTTGGATTGCAGCTTTATAGTAAATACAAAGCAGTACAGGCATGACATTTATAGGATATACAGCTCAGAAAATAAGTATTTGACACATTTTTATCAGTAAGGGGAATTCTAAGTGGGCTATTGGCACAAAATTTCCACCAGATGTAGCCATCAAGCCAAATATTGAGTTCATACAAAGAAATCAGAACATTTAAGTATACAAGTTGAGTCATAATAAATAAAGTGAATAGCCCACTTAGAAATACTTATTTTCCCCGCTGTATGGTATTAATACAAAATCTACCTGCATCTGCTCCAGTGGGATCTCAAAGCTGAAGGACTCATTGTAATACGGATTCAAAGTATTCTTCTTCACCGTGGTCTTCTTCTTCTTCAGGCGCTTGCCGTTTTGCAATAGCTGGATCTTCACATATGGGTCTGCAGAAAAGTATGAAACATTATGAGTTCATTGATGGAAGTGTGTGAATGTATGGCTTTCCTGTCTGAGGTTTCATGTTCTCACCAGACAAACCACCCACATCCATCTTCTTCAGGTTCTTCGCCTCCAGGATGCAGACGGTGAGTTTTCCAGCAGTAGGAACATAACGCAGAGAGATGCAGATGTCGCCGAGTTTCTCAGGCTGTATGGATCAGAAGAGAGAGAGAGCAGGTGTGCATAAAACATTTACATGCATCAAATGTATCATTCCACACTATAGGAGAGTTGTTTTAACTCAGTTCATAGGGTGAGCTACATTAAAAACTGCTTTATTTTTTTGTGTTTAGATGTAAATGACTGATTATCACCTCCTCTTTTTCAGCGCTATCCAGATCTCTCCACTCTTCGATCGGCTGACCCAGATCGACTGTGTTCATGGGTAGTTTGATCTCACCGATGATGTCATGCTTTGAGAAACGGTCGTAGTCATACACAGACATGACCAGAGTCTTCCCACCCAGCTCCTGGTATGGGATCTAACAGAGAAACCATTGAGAAGAAATTATATGATGCTTTGATGACTGTTATGTGAAAGATATCTTTTGGTTGAGCTGCTAAATAAATCAGATAAATAGATGGATGGATGGACACACACAGACAGACGGACAGCCAGAAAGACGGACAGTCAGAAGGACGGACAGACAGACGGATGGACAAACAGACAGACAGACAGACAGAAGAAAAGACAGACGGACGGACAGACAGACGAACAGACAGACAGATAGACAGACAGACAGACGGAGGGCCAGAGAGACAGACAGATGGACAGACAGACAAATGGACAGACAGAGAGACAGACCGACAACCAAAGAGACAGACAATCAGAAGGACAGACAGACAGATCATTGAGAGACAGACAGACGGACAGACAAACAGACAGACAGACAGACATACAGAGAGACAGATGGAGACAGATATAGAGACAGACGGAGAGACAGACTGACAGACAGACAAACACACAAACAGCCAGACAGAGAGACAGACAGACAGACGGACGGACAGTCAGAGAGACAGACAGTCAGAAGGACAGACAGACGAACAGACAGACGGACAGACAGAGATAGACAGAGAGACAGAGACAGACAGACGGACAGCCAGAGAGACAGACAGTCAGAAGGAGAGACAGACAAACAGACAGACAGACAGACAGAGAGTTAGACAGAGAGACAGACCAACAGACAGACAGATAGACAGACAGAGAGACACACGGACAGACAGACAGACAGACAAACGGACAGACATAGAGACAGACAGAGAGAGAGACAGACAGAGAGACAGACAGACAGACAGATGGAGACAGACAAAGAGACAGACAGACAGACAGACAGACAGACAGACGGAGAGACAGACAGAGAGACAGACAGACTGACAGACAGACAAACACACACACAAACAGCCAGACAGCCAGACAGACAGAGAGACCGACCAACAGACAGACAGACGGACAGTCAGAGAGACAGACAGTCAGAAGGACAGACAGACGAACAGACAGACAGAGAGATAGACAGAGAGACAGAGACAGACCGACAGACAGAGAGATAGACAGACGGACAGCCAGAGAGACAGACAGTCAGAAGGACAGACAGACGGACAGACGAACAGACAGACAAAGAGATAGACAGAGAGACAGACCGACAGACAGACAGAGAGACACACGGACAGACAGACAGACAGACGGACAGACAGAGAGACAGACAGAGAGACAGACAGACAGACAGACAGACAGACAGACAGACAGACAGACAGACAGAGAGACAGACAGACAGGTGGATGGATGGACAGACAGACAGACAAGATCTTTTCCTCACTCTGTCTAGTTTACTCATATTGATGGATAAAAGGCTGGATGTATAGACAGACATATATAGAAAGACAGGCAGACAAACAGATGAGATCTTTTTCGCACTCTGTCTAGTTCACTGACTCATATGGATAGATGGAGAGACAGACAGACAGGCAGACAGACAGAAAGACATAAATAGATAAACAGGCACACAGACAGACAAACAATATAGACAGACAGACAGACAGATCTTTTCACAGACGCCGATTTGTCTGATGTATTTATAGAAACGCAGCAGTGTAAGATGTGTGATGATGTGTAGTGTATCTGTCCTACATTACTGTACTCAGTGTGACCAGCAGAGAAATCTCAGACCCTCAGGAGCTCATTACTGAAGAAACCTTTATATGATTTTACTCCAGATATCTTACAACACAACCAATGAACAGCACTAGTCACTGTGCTTTACATGCATATCAAAGTCAATAGATGCATTTCTGATCATTCTTAACTATATTCACTCATAAGTATAAGTTACATTAACAATGCCATAACAACCACAGTAACTGCAAAATCCATGCTTTAGTGACCCAGAACCCCAAAGGAACGCCCTAGAAACCATCAATAACCCCTAGCAACCACTCTGAACCCCTTAGCAACCACACAGAAACAGCCAGGCCACTATCCACAGCATCTTAGCATTGTTCTAGTGAATTTTGCAACATAAAATGCTACTTCAGAATATATATTACACTTTCTTCTTGGATTCATAATTATAACACTATTATTGTAAGATGACATATTAATGCCTTTTGGTTTCTGAATGTTGTAAAAGGGAAAACTGAATAGTTAAAAATGCACCTTTGATGGAGATTACTATAATAATCATGTTCATTTTGCGTGAAAACTAAAATATTTTACGCTGGTTTATGTTTATACTTTCTGTACGTTTCTGTACTGCTGCATAATAAACATTATGCTGTACATTATATATTCTGAATAATTTTATAGCAGATCTATAAATAGAAGATTCATTAGGCTTGTAGATATTTAATTATATACTCTATCACATTTATGCATCACAATTTATGCTATAAAATCACATTCAAGTGAACAGATGCTGACTAATCCGACTCACCTTGAAGACAAAGCTTTCATTGAACACTGGATTGAGGGTCTTTTTGTGCACTTTGGTGTCAAATTTCTTCTTCTTATCTGGCAGAATAAAGACTTTAACATATGGGTCAGACGTTCCCCCGGAGTCCATGGAGATCAGGTCAGCACACTGCAAGATTCCGACTGTCAGCTGTGAACAAGACAAAGAACGAAAAATCAAATTAAATGAATATACAAATCACCGAAGAAATCTCTTTATTGTTTCTACACAACAATGAGATATGGAAGACAATATTTTCAAAAACAAGATATTTAAAGGCCCACAGAAATGTGATATTACCACCCGGCCAAATTTGAATGATTAAAAAAATGCAAAATAAATAAAATAAGTTATCAAAATCTTGGAAAAACAGGCAGGATTCTTTGCTCTCAATCGCTGGGGGCGTGTCCACTATCAGCACTGAAACCACTCCCATAGTGTTAACGCTTCTCATTTAATTTTAATGGTTGATGTCATGCGATGTCGATGTCAACTTCGCATCACTGTTGTTGCTCACCATAGACATTATATATGTAGACTGAGCTGCCTATTGGAGCTGACGTATCGCACGGCCGCCATCTTGGATGGGTCTCCAGTGCGCTCCCTTGCATTCATTTCTAATGAGGAATAATCATAACTCCCCTAATTTTTACCAGATTTTCACACTGTTTGCGTTGTTATAAGCGGCAGAGATTTAGTTATGATACAGGACGCTGTCACACATTGAAAAATACTGCTTTCATGCTAAAATACTTTGTATTATGCTCTTTAAGTATGGCATATTGACAGAGGCAGACACTACTTAAGTATTTTAATTTCTACATAAAAGTACATTTTCAAGTATTTTATCAGTGTTTTTCTTTGGAAAACTTATATTCCAAAGCATATTATCATAATTTTTACTCCACTACATTTCATAATTGTAAGTTTTTGGTTTATATTAAATATTTAAGTACATTTAACATCTACTTTTTTACTTTTACTTAAAAAGTACTTTAGTACTTTTACTCAAGAAAAGTAGACAATTTTTATGTAATTTTTTACAAAATTAGGTATTTTATGTAATTAGGTATTACATTTAATTTTAATATGAATGAATTGGCTGTGAGAATTTTCATTCCAAATGGTGGCCGCGCTACTGAAGCGCCATCTAGTGGCTGTTTCCAAAAACGAATCAGAGTTTCCCCTCTTGTTCTTCTATACTCTTCGCTACAGAGCTTTGACGACTCTGTCACAACAAAACCCTCCGTTTTATAGCAACTTCCCATTGCCTCCTCATGCCTGTTTCACTGGGAAACCTTCAAATGTGAAGAAAAAACAGCGAGAGATCATGAGAGAGAGAGTACCAGTTCCTACTGATTGACATAATCTTATAAATAATAACGTTAAATAACCAAAATGATTGTTCAATCTTACTTGTGAAATGTAATCCCATGTGATCTGGAATCAATACTGCGCCAGTTATTGCAACCGTAAGCTGCACAAAATACGAGCATAGTTGCTTTTTTTCCGTTAACTCCGATTGGTGCTAGCGTACAGTGAGGAGACCCATCCAATATGGCGCCGATGCTTAATGCGTTCCAGCATGTCATGAGGTGTCTACGTATATAATGTCTATGTTGCTCACGACAGAAGTTGAACATTTCTCAACTTTTCAAGCGCCAACGCATGCATCAGCCAATCAGATCGCCTTATGCAAATAACTAACCAATTACGTTTATGCAACACGGAAGCATGTGTTGCGGTCACTGTGATTGGCTGTTGGCTACGCTTCAAACAAGCCTTCCATCAAGCGTTAACGCTTTCGCCATTAGGGGAGGTGCATTGCTCTCTGGCTCCATTGTGTCATCGAGCCACTGTTTTAGCCCCACCCAAATTTTATAATAAAAGTCAGAGATATAAAAATGAAGTCAAGCACTTATTTTGTGATGTTTTCTATATAATGTGGTCACCAATGTCTTTTTTACAGTCATTCTAACCTTATTGTCCTGGAAGTCGTAGTCTAAAGAGTACTGGAGTTTTCCCAGTTTCTCCTGTTCTTTCTCCTCTTCTTCCTTCTCCTCCTCCGTCAATCCCATCTCACCCTCCTCATCATCATCGTCCTGTAGTTTCTGTGGAGTGAACAGTGAGATCTGTCAGCAATCACATATCTGAATTAAGGATACGTATGATTCCTGTCTATAAGCATGCCACAAGCTCCGGGCCCTGCTCGCTTGCCGAAGGACTGGAAGATGCTTCTGTCTGCTCTCGAGTGTTTTCATCTAACACAGCACCTTTGATTGATATGTTGTCATTCAGGGCTTGATGTTGCACATGACTTGAGTTCACAATTTTTATTGGTGACACTTTGTGTGTTTGCTTGCTTTGGTGTTTCATAAGAACTGATGTGATATAAAGGTGTCTGTAAAGAAAACTGGAAAATATTTAGAATATTAAAAATTTTTTCTGTGTATTTCTGTGATTATTTATGAGCTTCAGTATGACAAATTGAACTGCTTGTGAGTGACTCTCTAGTGAATAACAAGCAAATGTTTAAAGAGACAACAGACTGCTTTGTGCTATTTTAGGTATATGTGATATGCTGACTTTGTCTGTTTTCTGTCCAAGAAGTGCAGAATTCATTTTGAGCTTCTACCGTGTAAACAAAATGGTCTCAAGCTGTCACCGGGGTAGTATCTTTTAAAAAGGTCCTAATATGTACTATTTAGGCACAGGTATACATTTGGTCCTACCAAGTATGTATACCTTTGTCGTACTAATATGAACTCTTTAGTTGCAAAAGTGTAGTTTTTGAAATGGTACTGCCCCAGTGACAGATTTTTGTGACAGTGTATAAAATGTTTCTAATTTTACTGCTACATGTATAGTAGGCCCAAAACGTATTTGTATACTTAAGATCACTTAAAAATCTCTGAATATCATTGCATTAAAAACATCAAAGCAAAGTGTCATCTACAGTACATTCAAATGACGCTTGGTGTCAAGATCAATATTGTTGGCTGCTACTATCGGATACGGATAACTTCCTAAATAATGCGATATGCGGTACAATAAAGTTTGCAAAATCAATTTGAAAAAATTATACAAATTGAAAATGACATAACAACATAATTCTCTATGGGAAAAGAAAGCATCACTTTCTCTGTTTTACCAGTTTCTCTGCTATCTGCATCTCTCCAAAACTTTGACTGTAAAAAACTTTTGTGTATTAAAATCATTCCAATATTGACACATATTTGCTCATTTGCAATATTATTATAGTTTTCGATATATCTTGCAGTCCTATTATTGACTGTACGAAATTCACACAGGTGTCCCATGCACTGTAAAAAGAATTTTCCCAATTAAATTTTTAAGTATAATGAACTTGTAACTGAATATTTATCTTGATTAGTGATGAGTTGCTGCAACTTATAAAATAAAGTTGAATTAGCTTAATTTGTTTTCAGTTGTATAAGTTATAGCAACCCATTACTATAGTCAAGATAAAAAATAGTCAGTTGAAATGACTTGTAAATCTAAGTTGATTATACTTAAAAATTTAAGTGCAAACATTTTTTTTTACAGCAGACTAACCACATGTGAAGTTCATCACATCTGGACATTTTGTACTAATGTTTGACAATCAGAAAGTGCCCAAATACACTGTAAAAAATCCATTGTTTTTACGGTAAAAAACTGAAAGCTGTGGTTGCCAGAAACCCAAAATTAAAAAAGTGGAAACATGTAAACAACTTTGCAGGAAAAAACTGTAAAAAGTTATGTCACAGGAAAGTTATGTCCATTTTACAGTTTTTAACCGTGTGTTTAATTAACTGGTTTGTCTGTTATTATAAATCTGCTTTGTATTTCATACAATTCATACATTTTACTTTAAAAAAACGTACATTTTACTTTTTTACCATAAAATTAAACATTTTTTTTGTTAAACCAATTACAGTTTTTAACCGTAAATGTCAAGGTTTTTCACAGTTAGCCAATGAATGGGTTTTTACCGTAGCATAAAAAAACATTCTATTAAAATTATGACATTTTTTATAGTGTAGAGTGTAATTTTCATTTTTAAACCTTATTGCTTTAAGACCCCCTAAAGTTTTAAAATGTGCATTTCTTCAAAATAATATGTAATTTTGTAGTCAAATGCAATCACATTCATTTTTAAGTGTGGCTTAAATGTCCAAATATATTTTAGGCCCACTGTATATGAAGATTGCAATGTTAAAACAAATTAATCTCTGTACGTGACATTTTAAAGACATTATATTGTAGGATATTGCATTACAAGGAGGACATTTATTAAATAAAGATAAAAAAAATTTGCATAAGAATGTGCCACCAAAAAAATTGTCACCCAAGTCCATTCCTAACCATAACCATATATACTGCAGCAACAAATTAAAGGGCACAGCAAATGATGTGCTAATAAAATAAAAACAAATCCTTTTTCGATTTGAATCTGATTGGATGTTAAAAATGCAAATAATAAACAGGTTTTCATTAGATTGACCTGATTATAGCAAAGCAACTTATATGCTTTATATTTTACAGCAGGTTATTTAGTCTCTAAGAAACCAGGATTTTAAGCGCAGCCATGCCCTTTAACACATGCATCTGTTGTGAGTCTTGTAGACTGCCTCTGACTAACTAAACAAACGGATTAGTGAGTTAATGATTAGTTAATCCATTCACACCGCCTAAACAATCTTAAATGCATTACTGTTAATTTACTTGAGTGGGATTTTATCTACATTGCAACTTTCCTTCGTTTTTAATTGTATTATTCTCAAGCAGCAGGAAACAAGAGGCTTATTAAAGGAAGTTACAACAGCCATTCCATCTAAACCCCCCCGCACGATGCCAGCACGCAGCGGCCAAACAGCTGTGCCATTCGCCCGTCCACCTACCGTAGCCCCGACGCCCGTGAGCGTCAACAAATGCGGCGCATTAGACACAAAGCAGGAGAGAGAGAGGAGCGCAGAGAGAGAGAGAGAAAGAGGGAGAGGTTGAACTCACGACACACCAAAAACACAACAAAACACAATCAAGACACAGTGAACAACACCAAGAGCACTATTGTGAGAAATGACACACTGCCATGTATGGCCTAATAGATTAACACTGGGACCGTATAAATGTCATTGGCTGTGTCTCAATCAGCTTCCAAGCTCTCGAGGTCGTAAATCATATTGTGTATGAAGATTCGGGCACTGGTAAGGACCCTAGCTCATTTGACATTGGGACACCGTTCACCTATTTTCCTGTGACGTGGCTGCTAAGGCGCGTTGTGATAATTCATCAACATTCGGCAAATTCAACATCTCTCTGACTTAATTTTTAAACACTTGCCAAAAAACACTTTCAATATTCTCTTTCATATCTGTGCATAAATTTGGAGGAATATTACATTGAAATATTAAGTAGATTGTGATCCCTACCTGTCTAGCAATGCGTGTTTATATTAAAACTAAACAAACGTTTGTCATTATAAAAGTTCTGTCATGTTTAATTAATTTTATTGAGTTGGCTTGCGTGATTTTGGTTGGAGAGCTTTAGAAATGGTCACGTGACTTCCGGTAGGGGAACATAGGGACCATCAATGGCCCTGTCCCAAATGGCGCACTTCATGTGGACTTTCGGTCTCATGGCCTTAAATTGCGCATGCACATGCTATGAGTCTGTAGGGTGTCCCATCTGTCATTTTTACGGACCGAAGTGTGCTCATCAGTGCCCCCTTTGCACCCTTGATGCGGTCTTTATGCACTTTACCAACCCAGAAGCCCTTGCGAAAGAGATCAGACAATGGATTCTGTCCCAAAATACGACTCCGGTGTGCCCTTGTGGACTCGCGTCAAGGGTCCCTAAGGACTATCATCAAAGTGTGGACTCTGAGGAAGTCCACAAGTCCGGAGCGTGCCATTTGGGACAGGGCCAAAGCTCACTGGCATTTGCATTGCATTTTAGGAATTTTTAGGAAACGAACGTTCCAGTGCACTAAAAGGATTTGGGGATTGAGACAGCCCTTAAAATGGGCGACTCTCTGATCAGTGCACTGACTACTGAACAAGGAGCTGATTGAGATAAAGCCATAGTTTTCATAAACTTAAAAAAATATATTTTTACTCGGAGGCCGGCATTTTGTTTACATCCCAATACATGACGTCAAAGATTGCAATCAAAACCTGTTCTTTTAACACTACAGCCAGGTAAACATGGTAAACAAGTCTTCAGTAGATTGTAAAATGATGTGAACTAGAAGATGAGTTATAAATGCACACTATGTGGTCTTGACACCTGCATGCCATTAAAAATACAGATTAAAAACAGACTATCTGAAAGGAAAGACATTAGTATTTACTATAGTAAACTGTAGTAATATTTCGCGACAACCATTACACGTCATCGACCCAAAATGCACTTTGCACAAAACATAATGGCGGCCTCTACAGGTTAAAATGAATTACATGTTGGGATTTCCTAAAGTAATAAAAATATTTCATGTGTTTCTATCAATGGATTTTAGTAGCAGAAGGCGAATATAAAGTATTAAAGCATACTCAAGTCTTCATAGTCGAATTAACCTTTAAAATTGTAAGAGTGCCTTTTAAATAAATGAAAAATAACTATATAATTTCCAGCTAAATTAATTAGTAATTAACTCTTTTCCTGCCATTGATGAGTTATATTGTCAATTAAGAGAAAATATTTACATAAAATACATGTTCCAATCCTGATGAATTTTTATGTTAATCTGCAATACCGCGATTATCACTAGATGGCCAATTTATGAAAAAACTTGTTTTGATAATCGTTCTGAATTTGATCTCTAACAAAATTCCTTCCCAAAAATTATTTCAGCTTTTTTTTTAAATATGGGTATTTTTCTTAAGAGTTTATAAGCAAAGAAAAAATAAAGATGGGATAAAAAAAATTTTTAGAGCAGAGGGTCTGTTCTTTCATTTGATATATTTGTATGTTTATTCATTTATTTTTTTCATGGAAGGCATTTTCTGAAACGTCTGTGAAAATCACAAACATTTTTGCCGACAACTTATCAAAAAATGGCTGGCGGGGAATGAGTTAAATTGGGACACACAATGAATAAATAATAATATGTTTTGAGATACAAATGTCTTTTGAAACGTAAGAGGGTTAAAAATGTATAGCCTATTTAATGTTTATATATCTATAAATGTTGTTATTTTTTATTTATTTTTTGATATGCCATTAATTTTACATTCAGTATATTGGCATTGGACATAAAGGGCACCCGTTTTATACAATAACCTCAAAAGCCTTTGTTTTTATCCTCATCAGGCGATCAAAACCGAACATCCAGTGCATCATTTCTCTTCAAGAAAAAAACAAAATGCTTACATTAATCACAAACACATCACGCTCATAACATACCCTATACTGGTGCACTTAACATAAAAGTTGTCTGACTTCAGTATGATGAAACACAATTATTCTTGTTAACGTGACCAGTTTACCAAGGTAGTTTACCCAGTTTAAGCACACTTAAACTGAGTTTTAAAACTGGGTTACATACATCTCCACCCTGCATGTTCTTCATGTTGAATCCATCTTTGCCTTTTTTGCCCTTCTTGTTCTTCTTCTTCTTACAGCAACATTTCTTAATGATGCAGAAGCAGCAGGTGAGGATGAGGAGGGCGGCTACCACGGCGATGGCGATGAGCGCCCAAGGAGGCACTGCAAGGCATCATGGGAAACGAGAGAGATTTAATCAGAGGGTTGACGGGTTTGTCACCGAGTCATTTGTTAAAGACCCGATGAAATCGACACCAGATATTGATGACGCTTTCTACACTCAATCACTTTGTCCAATAAAATCCTCTCTAAAATGAGATGTGGGTTCCTCCCCCTAATGAAATACAATTCTGACTAAAACAAATAAACAATAAAACTAAAAATACATTTGTTTCGTATTCTAAGGAGCACAAACCGTATCCAATTTGGCCGGCGCCAAAATTCATAAAACATCTTCAAAGACACATTATGATGATGACACCAACACTATTGACTTTCTTGATCTGCGGGACTTACATGGGATTTTATCGATCTCATTGAGGAACTTGCTTTTGATTTCCTCAAACATATCGTGTTTGCTGGGTCCCTCGGACTCGGTCGAGTTGTCCGCCAGCGTGGAGACGACTGGAGCGGGCGTCATGGTATGTGACGGGTGGGTGCCGCCCAATCCCGTGGGCTCCGGCCCCACCATGGCCTCTGGTTTCTTTTTAAAGAGGTTCCACTTCATGTTCTCCGGCTTGGCAGCTCACAAACCCTGAAAGATTAAGAAAAGATCAATAGCACCATGAAAGGAAGTTGTGTATTGCAGCAAATGGATATTCCTGGTATTCCTAAAGCTCTTCCTGTTAAAAAGACAAGTAAGCATTTTCATGTTTGTCTAGCCTAGTTAGTGCTGGTGTTGACTTCTCTAGCTTATTCACCAACATGGCTGGTCAACCAGCATAGTGTTTCTGGTGGATTTCTGCCATTTGTGGTTACATATTAGCTAAACTTATATATGTGACACGGGATCACAAAACTCTACATAAGTAGCACAGATATATTTGTAGCAATAGCCAACAGTATATTGTATGGGTCAAAATTATCATTTTTTAAAATGGGAAAAATCATTAGGATATTAAAGTGATACTCCAGCCAAAGAGCAAAATTACCCCAATTATCCACATTTATTCACCCTCAAGCAATCCAAGATTCACACAGCCATCATCTTTCAGACAAACACATTTGGAGTTATTTTTATAATTGTCCTTCCTCTTTCAAGCTTATAATGGGACAAAACAGGGAACAGGAAACACCTTCTGAAGCCCACAACGCACTGTTCATTCAAGGTGTTAATAAAGGTCTTTTGCGGGTAATTGATTCAATTTTGTACAAAAAATATCCACAATTTAAACTTTATAAACTATAATAACTAGCTACCCGTAACAACGCCATCTTGAACAGATCTTGGCGATTCAGAGTTTTAGTGTAGTGAGCGTTCGTTGCAAAGGGTACGTTGCGCAGTGACTCGTAAATTGAGTCCAAGATGGCGTCGTTACCCTTAGAGCCATGTGGATTACCTCTTTGAAGGATGAATGCACTTTTTGGGGTTTAAAGTCAAAAGTTGGTACTCGATCCGTTTTTCCTGTCTGGCAAAAAAACAGTTCTCTGGCCAAAAATATATTTGAAATATAACGTTGCTGTCTGATGAAAACCACGTATGTCCATTTTGCCGATTTTTAGATTTTACCACTGATTGAATGTCCAGGTTCATTTCCGTATACAGTATGCTTCACATATCTAAATGGCCAATGAAAAGTTGTGAAATCATGTCATCTGCTTTTCACGTATATCCATTTGGTGTCAAAGCTGTCAATCACGCCGGGTATCTCCCGCCCTGTGGAAGCATCTCACCAGTCTCGTAAAGCTACATTGAAGCTCAGCACTGGATAGCCGAATAAACATAGCCTGGTGAGACAATGACTTTCCTTCATCGAGGTAAACGTTTCCCCCCTGACGCACGTCTAGGAGTGACAAAGTTACGGTAGGACTGTGCAAACAAAGTATACCATGTCAGTGTATTGATTTATTGTCCCTTCATAGTTTGCAAGAAAATGTATAAAAATGTACAATTAATATTAAATAAACTAAGCGTATTTAATAAACTAAGACGTAGGCTATTTAATAAACTGAGCGTATTCATCTGTCAATATGAAATGTGACTTGGCCATTCTAATTAATGATCGGAAGAATGCGTATCAACCACCGTTATTGTAAAATATGCACATATGTCCATTTAAACTCAATTTTGGTCAAATGTGGATTATATCATTACACTGGCAAGAATATGGTTACATGGAAAGATGCCGTACCAAGTATGACAACGCTACATTCAACTGCTTTTAAAATACAGTGTTTTTTTCACTTCCTGAAAAGTAACCGTTTTGGACATACGTGAGTTTCATCGGGCAGCGACGATATGCTAAATAAGTTAATTTTATAAAGTATATTTTTTAAGATAAAAATATATTTAATTTTAACCTATTACATTACATATTTAAATGTTTATAACATAAATAAAGTGTTTTTATATGGAGGGCTAAATATATATTTATGAAGCTTTAAAATGTATTTATTTTTAATATATATTTCAAAATATACAAAAAAATCTGTGAAAAATTTATTTTTGTAAACATATTCCAAAATATATTTCATCATTTTTTGTATATTTTGAAATTAATTTAAAATATATTTAAATATATATATTTTTTTGCCATATACGTTCTCCCATTATAAAGCTTGGAAGAGCAAAGACATTTACAAAAATAACTCAAAATGTGCTCGTCTGAAAGATGATGGACGTGTATCTCCGATTGCTTGAGTCATGGGGTAATTTTGATATTTGGCTGGAGTATCCCTTTAAGTAAAGACAATTTCATGAAGATATTTTGTAAATTAGGTACCACAAATATAATGTATTTATCATTAGACATATGTGTTGCTAAGGACTTTATTTGGACTTTAAAGGCAATTTTCTCAATATTTAGATTTTTTGCACCATCAGATTCCAGATTTTCATCACAGCCAAATAGTGTCCTATCATAACAAACCATACATCAATGGAAAGCTTATTAACTTTCAGATGATGTAAACATCTCAATTTAAAAAAATGACCCTTATGGTTTTGTGGTCCAGTGTCGCATATGATTTCAGTGATCTGTGACTTCCTTTTGATCTTAAGTATGACAATAACATTGTTGATAGTGGCCTTCAAAAACAAACTATCTATGAGGATCTTCAAAAGAAGCGGTCATTACTTATATCAGCATCATACACAATTTCATGGCTGATTTATTAATACAAGACGCTTCAAACAAGTCTCTTGAACTCATTGGAAAACAAGGCTGAACCTCTCTGAACATTCGTGGTTGCATTGAGTGGCTCTTTTTAATAAGGAAATGGCCTTGCATTTAAATAATTAAAAACAGAAGAGAAGTGCAGAGTCAGAGCTTCAAATCAATCAGATGACATCAACCGGATGAAGACGCTGATCAGAAACACAGCAGATGTTCAGCTCCTTCATGCCTGAAAGACTCGGATGTGTTAAGAAAACATTTTCATGATGAGATGAAATTTTGCTTTATAGGAGGATAATACTGTTTTTCACCTACCACGTTTATTATCTGCTGTCCCTTCTCACAACCATGAATGAAAAAGCCATAAAGAATGAGTTATATGAGGTCAGATCTGTTGGCAAGTACTTTTATAATCACTTGGCCAAAAAATAAAACTACAGAGAGAATATATGTGGAAACGTATACGTAAGAGATTATAAAATAAAGACAGTAACTTAACACCGGGATTGCAATGAGTAATTTTTGTATATTTCTCATATTTGAGAGGTAGTTTATTGAGTTTTGAATTCCAGAAATGTAGTGAATGTGAAATCTGAGCTTTTGTTACTTATCATTCATCTTTACCACTAATATCTGTGAACACGAAATAAAATTCAACTAGACATGCACAGCAAGATAATATTCAAAATATTTATAGTTACTACTATAAAATCATTCTGAATTTGTATAAATAACCTCATTTGTTACAGATCTGTAGAAAAAAAAACACATTTAAGACTCACACCGAATAAATCTCAGCGATCTCTCCAGGCTATTTTTGTTATTCCCAGCTGAACAAGCCAAATTTCCCCAATAAAGCAGGTGGGCAGGATTTTACTGCTCACACTGTCAGAGAGATAAATATCGGCAGAAAAGGGAAAAATACAAGGATCTAAAACTGAGCCGTGAATGAGCTGACATCCTGCAGTCCAGAGTTTCTATGCAATTAACATTACACCAATGACCAGTTAAAACTCTCATTATGTTAATAAAGACTGAGAATTGATCGCCTTTAATAATCTTTACTGCCTTATGTAACTAAGCATACTGGGTATAAAAGAAAAGAAAAAGGGCATTTTTATAATTAAGGTCAGCAGATGTGGGGTTTCCAATGTCCAGTGCTGCTATCCACAGATTAGTGCCGATAATGCCTGACGGCAGAATATAATAGCAAATAAGCCGGTCACATTACTGAGTTTATTCAGTGTTTTACATAATATTTGCTCAAAAATAGCTGAGAAAAAATGACATACAAGCAGATTTTTAGAAAGAATACAGCTACAAAAGCAGCTAAACGTCAAGAAAAAAAATGAGATAATGACATTTACCCAATGCTCTCGGCACGCATTATTTCCTCAAGTGTAAGATCCAACTGATTCACTTATATTCGGCAATAATTTGTTGTTGCGATCATTTATAATGACCCCCTCATATTACGACAACCAAAAAAGACATCAATATTAATCTACACAAAGCAATCTATTCACTATTAAATGGGTTTCATTCACGAATGCACATCTCCCTATTTAACATTCTCCTCCATGTCAAGTTTTTAAACCTCTTACATGCTACACTATCATATGAACAAAACCAATCAGCATTGTTCAGTTGGTGAATATCGAGCAACACAGCATTTTAATGGATTTTAGTTTAGTTGTGTGAAATCTATCTGCTGTTCTCCGCTGGTGCAGGGATCACCTGCTGTGATCCACAGATATTTGGCAGGTTTATTGACTGACTACATCACTTCAACATCTCTATTTTGGAAAAGCATGAAAGTATCTTTATGAAAGTGAGTTGTGAGGGGTCTCATGATGATCAACCATGCATGTTTGTGTAGGAAACATACATATGTGCTGTATATGACTTTAGATTAAAATATCTCCTAAATAGGGCTGTCACAATGATTAAATAATCGTCTCATTGCGATTGTTTGACCTCATCGTAATGATTTCAGATCACCGCAATGATTGCACATCTCTCTAAAAAACACAAGGGGGAGCTGCAGCGCCTGTATAAACGAGACCATATCAGATCCCTTTTAAATATGTGTTATGTGTATTAATATTTACTGCCAGGTAAAACTTGCAAAATATTTCATTTAAATAATCACAACAAAGTGTGAAAATTATTTCATAAACAAGCAAAAAAGTATGAAAATTAAATGTCAAAGCAATAAAACAGTCAATTAATCGGCATAACCGTCAAAGCCCTAAAACAGCAAATTAATCGGCATAATCGACACAATTTATTAGACAATTAATGTCCGCAAAATTTCATAATCATGACAGCCCCACTCCTAAATGCATACTATAGAAAAATAATATTAAAATGTAAACAGATATTGGTACAACGGGGGCATTGCATAAGAAATGCAATCTGTCTGAATATAAGCGAGACATCGTATTACACATCTGTCTGAATGAGCAGGACAATAAGACAGAATTGGGTTTTGTGGTCAGTCTGCACATGGCGTTTCAATCTGATTATTTATGGCTGCGGTTAGGACACGATCTGGATTTACACATAGATCTGTTTAAACAATAGCTGACCTGAAGAAACTGTCTAAACTGGAAAAGAGACTGTGGAGTGAGAGAGGCGGTTTACAATCCTTAAAATAAAGGTGCTACACGATGCCATAGATTGAAGTACCTTTTAACCTAAATGGTTCCTCACCGGCATATCTACATTTAGTCCTATAGCTGTTATTTTATCCAAAGCACCTTACAAATTAGATCACTTTTAGGAGTAAACTAAAACAGGTGTAAAAATACATAAAAGTAGAGAAACAAACAACAAAATAGTTTTGTTAAAGGTGCAGTGTTTAAATCTAACGTTGAGATTGCGAATTGTAATCAACGGCTCAGTCCACAGCTCACAGTCCACAAAACACATAGAGAAGCTACCGTATACGCCACAGGAAAAACATGTTGTCATCTGAGACAACATATTGAAAAAAACATGTTAAAGGGATAGTTCGGCCAAAAATGATATTAAACCCATGATTTACTCACCCCCAAGCTGTCCGAGTTGCATATGTCCATTGTTTTTCAGACAAACACATTTTCGGATATTTTAGAAAATGTTTTAGATCTTTCAGTTGATTAAATGTGAAGTTACAGGGTCCACGACCTTCAAGTCCAAAAAAAGTGCGTCCATCCTTCACAAAATAAATCCAAACGTCTCCAGGATGATAAATAAAGATCTTCTGAGGGTAATCCGCGCGGTGTTGTTGTAGAAATATCCATATTTAAAACTTTATTAAAGTAAATAACTACCTTCCGGTAGCGCCGCCATCTTAGACTCCTCTGTATTTAGGTGAGATTATCAGCGTAGTGTACGCACTTTTCTTAGTGACGTATGACAAATTCGGAGGGCAGGGGCACAGAGTAGCCTCCGTAGGCTGCGTAAGCACTCATCCTGAATGCGGACGCGACTAAGATGGCTTTGGACTTGAAGGTCGTGGACCCCGTAACTTCACATTTAATCAACTGAAAGATCCAAAACACCCTCCAAAATATCCGAAAATGTGCCCGTCTGAAAAACGATGGACACACGCAACTCGGACAGCCTGGGGGGTGAGCAAATCATGGGTTCAATATCATTTTTGGCCGAACTATCCCTTTAAGGGCTGCTGTAGAAACATGGCGGTGCAAAATGGCGACTTCCATGTATGTAGTAGAAAATGGTTCATTCTAAGGTAATAAAAACAATACATTTCATTTTATAAGGTCTTTATACACCATTGATAAAATAGTTATGAATATTATATAGAATTTCTTTTTAATAGATCCTCCTAAAACTTACACACTTACACAACATACATCAGAGACAGATAACCAGAGTGGTTGTACCTTTGAAAAACTCACATACGATGAACCAACCTGATCTTACGAATTTCCGTGTTTTAGTCACAGAATATTTTGCTCATTTATCTGTGTCATTGTCACGGATCTCCGCATTTTTCCGTGTCCGTACCACGGACTTTCTTTGCCGTGTCAGTTTCACGTATTGGTTACTCAAATGTTTTTCCGATTTTCTTACCATTTTCACATGAGTTTGGGGTTAGAACAACTTTATGTAACATAAAATGACTAATGTCTAACCCTAATGTCAGGCGACAATTGTTTAAAAATCCGGAAAAAAGTAGTATAAACCAATAGTTAGTGACATCCTAACCCAAACCCCAAATCTAACCTCAAACCCACACAAAAATGGTTTAAAAATAGGAAAAACAATTGAGAAACCAATACGTGAAACTGACACGGAAAAGAAAGTCTGTGGTATGGACAAGGATAAATGAGCAAAATATTCTGTGACTATAACACGGAACTTTGTGAGATCATGTTGGATCTACATACAGTATAGCATCCACACCTGAGGAATTAATGACATGTGTACCTGGAGTATCTGGTTAGATCTTACAGATGTTAGATTTCTGAAGAAATCTTGTATTGACTGGGGCTTTTTATGCATCTTAACCAGCAGGACTTCTTGTTTAAACCAGTGTCACCAGTTTAAGTAATACTAAATAAAACACCCATTATAGTATAAATTCTGTCATCATGTATTCAGGTTGACTCACACCAGGTTGCACCACACCAATGTGATTTTTCTCATCTGTGGAAGGAGATGAACAAAATCTCTTTCAGACTTCCACAGAAGTTTTTTTAATGAATTATTCCAATTTGCTGCTGAATCACTCGGTTTTACTTGTCCACTACTTAGACTTCACACTTTCTACATGCATACTAGATGCTACAGAAAGGCTCTTTGCTGAGCTGTCTGGTTCCATAAAGAACCTTCACGTCCACAGAACCTCTGTTGCATAAAATGTTCTTTGTAGAAACAATGATTTTAGGTTGAAAAACATTTTACAGATTATAAAAAGGTAAGAAAAAATGACTCTTTCAGGAACCTTTGACTTAAAGCAATAGTTCAGTGAAAAATAAAAATTAAACAATTATTTACTCACCCTCAAAGCAGCATAGATACATATGTCCATCATCTTTTAGACAAACACAATTGGGTTATTTTAGTAAATGTCCTGGCTCTTCCAAGCTTTATAACGGTAGAAAACAAGGTCCATGATTTTCAAGCCCAAAAAAGTGCATCAATCCTTCACAGAAGTAATCCACACAGCTTTAGGGGGATAAATACAAGCCTTCAAGGGAAATCAATGCAATTTTGTAAGAAAAATATCCATATTTAAAACTATAATAATAACTAGCTTTAGCATAGCGTACGCTGCGTAAGATCCGATGAGAATAGACTCAAGATAACTGAAGTGGTGTTTGTCTGAAAGATGATGGACATATGAATCTCAGATAAGTTGAGGGTGAGTAAATCATGGGGTTATTTAAATTTTTTGCTAAACTACCCCTTTAAGTTCTTAGGAGAACCAACAAATAAAAAAACACATTTTTTTAGGAGTGTAGCACTAACTAAAATAACCCAAAGAGTACCCAATACAAATTCATATAGAGTTAGATCCAAACTGGACAGAGGAAAAAATTAACCCTCTCATTTCATAGTAAAGATAAATATTGATTTAATTTCTTTATGGGTTTGAAATGGTATGAAAAATCCAAACTCAAAGCAAAGATTTCACCTCTGTTTACCTCGTCCCACTCTGAACTCAAGAACGGACGCACAAAAATGGTTTACGGTGCAATTGGCAAAACTCCGATAAGGTTAAAACCACTATTCCTCTCGCTTAGGACAACATGTACTTGCCCTGATCAATGATATTGAACCACATGAAAAGTATTAGCATGCTTCGGAAAGAGTCGATTGGAGGTGGGGTCTTGCAAAAATGGGAAAACCCTTACCAGGTAACAGTTCAGTCCTCCATAATGGAGCCACCCATCCAGAACAGAACAGAAGAGCAGTAGATTACTTCACAGGCCAGAGGACATCCCACCATTTCACTTGCAGCCGAGTAAACTGCAGTACACCACTGCAGTATTGAGTGCTCTCTCTCTCTCTCTCTCTCTCTCTCTCTCTCTCTCTCTCTCGCACACATTTGTCTCTTTCAACTTCCTTTACATCACAGTTTTCACATCTCACACACTTTCATAGTGTCTCCTCTTACCTGAACACCATACAATCTCTCTTTCTTTCCCTGATTGTCTCTACCATCTCTCATCTTCCTCTCTCTCTCTCTCTCTCTCTCTCTCTCTCTCTCTCTCTCTCTCTCTCTCTCTCTCATTAGAGATTCAGCTCACACTCTGTGAATGCAGCGTGCAACGCCCTGAACCAAAAGTGCTGGACAATCTCTACTGATCAATATGTAAAGTCGCTCTCGTTCGGGGAAGCTGTGCAGAATCAGCCACTGAAATATATGGGGAAACCATTCAGGTATGGAGCAGAACTTGTGTGGGAGACAAAGCGAATGAAATTTACAAGGAATTACAGAGACAACAGTCACAAGGGATGCAATTTCTTCAGGACTCACAGTGATACTCTGTAATAAAACAGATGTACGGCATGGCAATAATAGGAAAAACAAAATGAAAAAATCTCAACTGCACCACTCAGATTTTAAAACTTCACATTATGTGTCGCATTATTATGGAGATGTTCACAAAAATAGCGAGGCATTAAGTTAGATACTAGAATCTTTGAGGAGGACAGAAAGGTTATCGGCAGATAAAGAAGTGAATGTGACCCTGGACCACAAAAACAGTCAAATTGGTGAAATGTATAATTTAAAAGTTGAATAAATAAGCTTTCCATTGATGTATGGTTTGTTAGGATAGGAAAATATTTGGCTGAGATCAGTGCTTTAAGTGGCCCAAAAGAGGTGCCGGTACTCTAATTTTTTTTTTTTTTTTTTGCTGACTCGACTAATATATTGAAGAGGGTTTATATTTAGCAGCCAACAGAATACCTTGTAAAAAAAATAATAAATCATTTTATAAGTCTGTGGATTTGCTTGAGCTAGAAATAGCTATTGAACATAAATAAAATGTACAAAAGGTAGATATGGGAGTAAAATTTTCAGCATGGTTAAATGCTAAAACTAGTTGTTCAGATAGAAGGAGCTTGAATAAAAAACTTTAAAATGACACCAAGACCATGTCTATGGGTTCAAGAATAACAAAATACTGGCCATTTCAAACTAGAAAGTCATCACTATATTTTGTCCCATTGCTTTCCATTTTGCGGGTGGTAAAACTACTGTGCGCGTCGTTTAAATTCATTAAAATTTCATTCACTTGTAGTTTAGCAATTAAGCTAAATGTCTATTACAATTTCAAGAATGTTTTTACTCTGCACATCAACTGAGGAAATCTGAAGTTGCGTCAAGGGGAACCAAACTGACAGCCGCGACAGCAAAAGGATATTGGAAAAAGCTTGCGTCTGACCTGCAGCTATCATTCTGGCTTGGTGGGATGTCAGCCAGCGAGTCCTCTGATTCTGACCTTGTTATTTTACTACTCAGAGTCTAAAACAAGGAGGGCATATTAAGTGTTCATTGTATTTTCATTTTAACCGAGCAGCTATGTTTGCGCATTTCACACACAAACACATACCTCTCCAGACTGACAGCAGCAAAAGCAATGCATGCGCTTTAAACTTGTAACCGCAAGGGTGTATGGGTAACGTAGTCTCTGCCCTCGGTGGGACGAATTAGGAAGCATACATTGTGAAGGGCGCTCTAAAAAGCGGCAGTGCAGCGAAGGATTAAATTAAACCTCTGATTTTTAAACAGATGTGCAAATGAGCGTTCCGGTACGCTAAAAGTATGTTCTGGACGCACGGAGAGGTGGTGGTACGCTTAAGAGCTATATTTGGAAGTGGCGGTACTGAGTACCGGCGCGTTCCGGCCCACTTAAAGCACTGGCTGAGATACAATATTTGAAAATCTGGAATCTGAGGGTGCAAAATTAGGGGTCATGTACACCACAGCGTTTAAACATGGCTGATAACACGGCGGACGCTGACTGTGGATGCTTGCCAGCGTTTTTTCAGCTGAGTGTTTGTTTCTATGATACTTCTGCTTTGTTTATCAGTCGTTGAACGATGCGCCGGTTGGTTGTTGCGATATTGCCCCCCCCCCCCACTGTGTTTGGACGACAGAGTGAGAAGTGACATCAACGAACTGAGCGTTTTACCCAAAGTTGAAAATGTTTCAATGTTAGGCAGGCGCTCAGTGCTGAGCATGGAAAAAAACTTTAAGAGCTGGCGCTTACCGCGAAAAAAAGTGCGGCGCTTTCATTGGAAACAAAGCCGCTGGTTGTCCAAATGAAGACCTTAGCAACACATATTACTAATGATGAATTAATTTTTGAAATATTTACGGCAGGAAATTTACAAAATACCTACATGGAACATGATCTTTACTTAATATCTAAATGATTTGGGGCATAGAAAATTGATAATTTTGACCAATACAATGCATTGTTGGCTATTGCTACAAATATACTCGTGTGACATGACTGTTTTTGTGTCCAGGGTCAAAATGAGCATTTAAATAAAATGTATTAGTGGGGCTGTCAAAAGATTAATCACTTACAAAATAAAAGTTTGTGTTTGCCTAATATTTGTGTGTGCTGTGTGTATATATAAATAATTTAAGAAAAAATAATTTAAGAAAAATGTTATTTAGGTATATTTTTATTTATATTTATAATATAAAATATATCAAAATATATGTAAATATACATGTCAATGTTTCTTAAATACAAACATTAATGTGTGTATATTTATATATTAGTGCTGGGCAAAGATTAATCGCGATTAATCGCATACAAAATAAAAGTTATTTTTTTGCATAATATTTGATTGAATGTTGTTTGTAAGTATTATGTATATATAAATACACACACATTCATGTATGTATTTAAGAAACATTTACATGTGTGTATATATATATATATATATTATTTATATTTTTATATATTATCAATAAAAATGGATATATAAATAAAATGTTCTGAAATGTATATATGTATGTGAGTGTGTTTAAATATACATAATAATTACACACAGCACACACACACATATATTATGCAAAAATAAACTTTTATTTTGTATGCGATTAATCTTTTCCCAGCACTAATATGTATGTGTGTGTGTTTAAATATACATAATAATACCACACAGTACACACACATATATTAGGCAAAAATGCACTTTAATTTTGTATGCGAATAATCATGATTAATCTTTGCCCAGCACTATATAAAATAATTACACACAGTGCACACACATAAATTATGCAAAAAACTTTTATTTTTTATGCGATTAATAGCAATTAATCTGTTGACAGCCCTATTTATTAGCATCTAAAACCTTCAGTTAATAATGTGAACTAGGAACCGGTCTGTTCTGTCAGCGATTGGTCGCATTGTACAGCGTGTCCAATCAAACTCATGGAGCACAAACTGTTCATGGATGTTTGAATGACTCTCACAGTAAACAATCCGTAAAATAGTAAAACAATACGGGATATCAACTATTATTTATAAACAACATTTTAACATTTACAGAAAAAACTGTGCATGGTAATCATCACTGATGCAAAGATGCTGTTGATGGTTTCCAGGGTGCTCTGGGAGGCTGCTCGTGTGTTGCTATGTGGTTGCTATGGGCAATTTCTAAGGCATTGCTAGGATGTTCTGTCAAAATAATCACATTCCCAAGTCTCTACACACTAAACAGAAAGACAGGTGCTACAATGGTTCTTCACAGTGATGCAACAGAAGAACCATTTTTGGTTCCCCAAAGAACCATTATGTCAAAGGTCTTAAAAGAGCCATTTCTTTCTGACCTTTTTCCACTACAAAAAAAACCCTGTCATTGTGATGTTCAAGGTTCTTCATTGAACCATAAAGACAAAATGGTTCTTCAAGTGTATGATGTTCTGATCTTTAGATGTGTCCAAGTATACTTTGCAAGTCCAATACAGTAGTTTACATCTTTACAAGGGGATTGTTTCAAACCATAACCCTAAATATATTCAGTAAATGATAGCAATAGTGATGATTGCCTTAGGAAATGGCACTAATATTCAGTTCTGGTACGACAGTGTTGTTTCCTCAGCTCATTTGAATCCAAAGTGACTGACAACAGTGAATAAAAAGCATGAATATGTATATAAATGAAGACATTCACTACCCAATGGGCTTCAATGTTCTGTGAGTGGTCACACAATAGATAGCTGACAGATAGAGCTGATGTCAATATTGATCCTCTAGAGAAATTAACTACAGCCGGGGGTGAGCGAGAAAAAATAAAGAGAGAGAGAGAGACCGCAGAGGGAACAGAGCAGCGTTAGACGTTTGACAAACCAGCGTTTTCCTTTCCTAATACTAGTCAGTACTCGGCACCAATCCACACAACTTAACCCCATGCATACTGAACAGATCATCCATTCCTGTCATTTATTTTATTTAATGTAGATTAACTCAGACAGTGATGGCTGTTATATATCAGTGAATACATGAAATATTTCATTGTTACTATAGGCTTTCAAAAACCATTATGTCAGGCTTTTAGGTCCCTGATGATCTGAATTTCCTGACAATAATAACCTACATCAAGCCAGAGTATGACCTATATAGACTACACTGTGTTTCCATCTAATTAACCCAAAATGTTCTTAATATAGCACTATACAGATACATTAGGTTTCATAATATGATTTGTCTTTATAATTAACAGTAAACTGATTTAAAGGTGCACTGTGATGTAATATAAGTCTCAGGTGTGTCCAAAATGTGAAGTTTCAACCTTAAATACCCCACAGATCGAACACTGGAATGACCTATGATGTTGGTAAACCCGTGTGGTGTGATGGTATGAACTGGTAAAAAAAGGTAAAAATGTATCATAAAGTTGAGTTTTTGATGTGGCTCTTGAAATCAAAATGTAGAATCACATTACACACTGTTGCTGGGTATTATTTGTTCTGTACCTATTACGCCCATTTTACAAGATGCCCAAAATGTGTCTGTGAAGTTTCTGCTTAAAATAATCAACAGATCATTTATTATAGCATGTCCAAAATGCCTGTATTTGGATGGGAGCAAAGTCGTGTCTGTACCTTTAAATGCAAATGAGCTTCTGCTACTCAATGAGCACTTATTATTACTATATTATCTCATTATTATGATATGGTGGACGTGTACAACTTGCTGAGGGCGGAAAATATGGTAATGCACGACTGTCAGTCAGTGGCTGTGGGCGGGGCTTTGTCAGTGTGACCTCACATTGGTAAGAGAATAAAAACATCATTACTGCTTTGGTTTAATGGGGATTAACTCTTTTCCCTGCATTGATGAGTTAACTCGTCAATTAATCGCTTTCCTGCCAATGACGAGATTTCTGGCAATCCGTATTTCCGCTATTTTCTACTAGATGGCGCTCTTAGCCAACTTATAAAACCCTAAGTAACCCCTTAGGGCAAACAGTAAGAACTCTGTGTATGTTTTGATCATCCTCTGAATCTGATCTCTCTCAAAAATGTCCTTCGAAAAAATGTAATTATTGTTTTGATCAAAATTTGGTATTTTTTTTTAAAAAACTACCCATATTTGAGAAAAAATTTTTTTGAAAGCAGAGAGGGTCTTTCTTTCATTAGATATATTGTTTGTTTATATATTTAAAGAAGAACATTTTCTGGAAGGCATTAAACTTTTGTGAAAATCATTAAAAATGCTAGCGCTGGCTGGCATAAAAAAATGCCAGTGGGGAAAGAGTTAAAAAAGTGGGTGGATTTTTTTTATCATTGCAGGATGGTTGCCAAAACGCTTTTATAATAGGTGCAAAAACTTTAAGTGAAGTGTTATATAAGATGAAGCAGCACCATCAACAAACTGAAAAGCAAAATGTTGAAAATGTTTTTAGGTTTCCCAAACAATTCCCTCTTCTGCAACTGTTAAATAAATCATAATCTCACACCAAAGTCATGCCATCAATGTTAATGTGACTACTGTCTGTTGAACAAAGAGCAATGTTTTGAGAGCTTTACAGATCCAGAGGGCTTACAAATGTTTATGAATATTAAAATAAGAAAGGTAAAAGTATCTAAATAAATTGAAAAGTGCACAGAATTTACCTTCACTATTATACATGATCAACTAGAAGAGTGAATGTTAGATAAAGGTCTTAATAACGCTGTTGTCCAGCACATTGGTCATTAAAATATGAAAATATATTCAAATTTCCAACAGGGAGAAGAACCAGGTGCATTTCTCTTCTGTAATACTGCTCACAAAGGCAATAACATTCACATGAGCTGGAGAAGCAGATATAAATGGTTTAGTTCAGAAATCCTCAGGGGTGAATTATCTGCTTCAGGAATTACATCTCACTGCAAGCATAGCACTAAAACCAAGTTCAAGTCAACCTGCGTACATGAACACCTTTTAAAACTCTGTGCCATTTTGCGTTAAACATGTTTACATTATAACTAAATTTAACTAATCATGTTTTTCACAGATTACTGCTCTGTCATGACTATCATTAACCTGGAAGGTAACCGTCCGTATAAGAAAATAGTCTATGGTAACGCCATTTGCATTATGACTGTCTGAATTATGACAATAAAAGACTCACAATGAAGACATCTAAAGAGGGTCACACACCGGACAAGAAGCTCAGCGCCACGCCGCGTCGAGTCGCGTCTAGGACAACTCGGAGGTATCGTAAACCGGAAGTGCACATTAAATAGCGCGAGCTTAGTCAGATAGCGTCTACTTCAAAATGCAGAATATACGTTAGCAGCTAATGTTAATCGTTAATGATTTGGGACAAATATGATCTTATTTAATGTTAAACTATGTGAGTGGGGCTCTGTGGCGCGACAGGGATTTGAGCAACTATGAGTCGTAGCTGGGTGGCGTGGACATACGCCACCTGTCGACGCCGGTGTGCGTATACTCATAGAAAACAATGTGTTCGTGTGTACAAGTAATGTGCATAACGTAATAAGATTACTTTTCTGAAGTAACGTGTAAAGTAACACATTCCTTTATAAATGTACACATTAATATTTTAGTTACTTTTAAAAAAAGAATGCTAATTACTTGTCAGTTTAATTCACGCGATTTAAAACAAATATTGTACTGACTTAAACTGAACGTAGTCATGTAGAATGAATAATTAACATATTAATCCTGTCAACATGTCGATATTATACATATCAGTGTGTATGAAAACATAAGTTAATGTACATGTGGTACAACCACGCTTTGTGTAAAACACGCTCATATTCTCTACTGATGTTGTCTATTTACACATACAGACACATTTATAAATCAGTAAGCAGCAGATGCCCATACATATATTAAATACTGTGAATAAAAATACATAGATTTGAATAATTAATATGCACTCAAACAAGAGCCTAAAACTACTGTGATGGTGAAACAACCTAACAAGTAAAAAATCTGGTAAAACTCTCAGTTAATAAAACTCTGCTATCCAAAACATTAGTTTAGTTGTAGCATGCAAAATAAATGAAGACACACGCTGTGTGTGGAAAAACTCTCTCTAATACAAAAAAAGATCACAGAGTTATGAGTCACTTCACGCAGAGCTTTGTCAAGCGAGTCTTTTATTCAAATTTCTGATATTTTGTTGAAACAACCCGCTGTTTGATATAAAGTTAATGTGGTGCAATGTTTTATTATTAATATGCTATTGCACATGGATCTTCAACAGAGGGTCAGGACCCATTAGGGCTCTGTGGTGCACTGTAAACAAATGCAGCATTTTTGTCAAATTAACATATATTTTTATGCTACTTTAACTTAAAAAATTAAGTTGAACCATTTTAACTTGTTTTTATAAGTTATGTGAACTATTCACTGGTCAAAACTTAAAATAGTACATTGACTTGCAAAACTACGGAGCCCCTAAGGGGACATGGAGCAAAAATTAAATGAAGGTTAGTTTCGCGTGCCCACGTGAAACTATCGCGTGCTCACATGAAACTATCGCGTGCGCACGTGAAACTATCGCGTGCGCACGTGAAACTATCGCGTGCGCACGTGAAACTATCGCGTGTGAACATGAAACTATTGCGTGCACATGTGAAAATACCGCACGTGAAACTATCGCGTGCGCACGTGAAACTATTGTGTGCGCATGTGAAACTACCGCACGTGAAACTATCGCGTGCGCACATGAAACTTTCGCACGTGAGCACGCAAAACTAAACTTTACATTTTTTACTTCAATGTCACCTTAGGGGCTCGGTACAAAACCAAGTGGTTTAACTTTATGCTGCATATTTTACAATGTGTTATTATTGGGTGTCCTCCAAATATTGTTTGAATTAAAAAAATTGTGGAAAAACAAAATTAGGCATTAAACCAAAGTGCATTAATATGCTAATAATAAACATTAAATATGTTAATATTCTTGTAACATCATAAGAAAATATGAATATGTAAATCTATTCATACGGTATGCTTCATTTGATACAACCTGTACTGGGGGTCCCTGCTCGTTCTTTCTATCCTTTCTATCCATTCTATCCAGGTTGATAAAGTCTGATACACAATATTGTTACATTAATATATGATTTTTGTGTGACTATGTGCACATAAGTACAGGGAGATCAGTAAACAGGTAAAGGATGTTTAATGTTAAAGGGACATTTCACAAGACTTTTTTAAGATGTGAAATAAATCTTTGGTGTCCCCAGAGTACGTATGTGAAGTTTTAGCTCAAAATACCATATATATAATTTATTATAACATGTTAAAATTGCCACTTTGTAGATGTGTTCAAAAGTGTGTTGTTTTTGGGTGTCCTTTAAAATGCAAATGAGCTGATCTCTGCACTTAATGGCAGTGCTGTGGTTGGATAGTGCAGATTGAGGGGCGGTATTATCCCCTTCTGACATCACAATGGGAGCCACATTTCAATGAGCCATTTTCTCACATGCTTGCAGAGAACTAAGTTACTGGGTTGATCTTATTCACATTTTCTAGGTTAAAAGAAGCACTGAGGACCCAATTATAGCACTTTCAGATTTTCATGATATGTCCCCTTTAATGTACGTCATTGTAAGAGGTTTGGTAACTTTCAAAAAATAATCCAATGATAAATCTGTATTGTGTTATTACAAATAACATTATAAACTGCACTGGAGTTTGACTTTCCCATCTTATTTCTGACTCTCTGTTTCTATGTCTCTCTCTCTCTCTCTCTCTCTCTCTCTCTCTCTCTCGGCTCCTGCATACAATGCTGCAATGCAGGGGTTTAACAGGAAAGATAAAGCTAGAGGGCGCATTGAGCAAAGTGATATACAGACTCTCTCTCTCTCTCTCTCTCTCTCTCTCTCTCTCTCTCTCTCTCTCTCTCTCTCTGTTCATTAACACTGACAGCTCCACTATGTAAGCAGAAGTCCATCCTGCTTTTTATTCAACCATGCTGTGACCGATTCTTTAAATATGAAATACATGGAAAATAAAATCAATTATGGTGATTACCATATAATATAGGAACTATGCATTTTCTTTGCATAAAGGTTCATGTTTACTGTTAACTATGTGGACATTATGCTGGGTGACACCATCTCATATCTCCATGAATTTACATGACTTTCCAAGTTTGAGCTCTGACTTGTAGCCTTGTACCAAGAAGAAAGGTGAAGTTATATATTTTTTAAGTTAAGCATTTACACAGGATAGTGGAGAGGAAACAGGAAAGTGTTGGGTGGAGATGGGGAGCCTGACTGGCAAAGGACCTCAGAGACGAGACTTGAACTCGGGCGCCATGAGCACACTGGTGCTATATATTGGCGTACTAACCAGGGTGCTTTCGGTGCAGACAAAGTTATTATATTCAGCATTCCCACTATCATAACAACCAAGCAAAATACACTATCATTAACAAGCAAAATACAACACAGCCAGACGTGGCTGCAAGCGTAGCTTCTTATTCATAGCGCAAGCTCAATATGGTGGCAACATAAATAGCACCAACGCCCTCCAAAGGAAAACCCTTGTAGAAAAGCAAGTCAAATGCAGTGCATTATGACTCAGCATCAGATTTTCTGTTGTATGACGTTTTTATTACTCGGTGAGGTAATTGAATTGCTGAAGGGCTTCATTTATTCTGGGCTGCTGAAGTTTATCAGGAGGCGTCTTGCTTCAGTATCAGACCCCAGCAGCTTTGTTTCTTAATCGAAACTATTAGAATCAATATATGCTTCATGCAAAATTCAGCCTCGGGATTTTCCTGTTGAATGCCACGGGTAACTTAATAAAGCTGCTAATATACCTTTTTTATTCATATTAGCACACATTAAAAAGTTAATTCTACCATGATGTATAAATAATGGGTAATTTAATTTGAACAGATTGTTACTCTGTCTGCATTTCCACAAAGAGAATGAGATTCCTTTAAGCAAAACATAAGTTTGTTTTCACTTTTATCTTCTCATGTCGAGGTTAAATACAAACAGCAGTTTTGTGAATATTTGTAGAATATTTGTATGCATTTCTTTTGATGGCTGTGTTTATGAACCCTTTTGGGTTGTTGGTGATGTTTTCATCCATTATTGATTTTTTTAGTCTTAATTTGGCAAGAATTGTTTCTGTGTTTTAGCAAATTGAATTATTTTTGGTGACAATTCTTATATTGACACATATTTTGGGAAAATGCTTTGATTTTTTTTCATTGCTGTAAGAATGTATCAGATTAATATTTTTTTTTCAAATTTGTTTGCATAAATCTGTTAATCAACCTCGGTACTGATCAAAACTACCAAAAAAGTTTACAAAAAATCCATGATTTTAATTCTTTAATTGCCAAGTTCATAAGTAATGTCACTGATTCAGGGAAAAAATAAAATAACTGTAAATAAAAACTGATTGTGGACTGTATTTTTACCTTTTTCAAAGTCTTGGGTTAGTAAAAACATTGGCTTTGATGCATTTTTATGCATTTTTTTCTCACTCATTTGTTGTTCGTGGCTGTTTTTGCCCCATTGACTTCCATTATAACCATTTTTTTTTTATTGCAAAGCCATGTTTCTATTAATTCTCTATTAGACACTTTTAGTGGTCATTGGTCAATCATACATCATACATTTAAAGCTGTTTTCATTTTTATGTAATAACACAAGCTTCATCACAGTGTTACTATACAGACCACAGGATCAATATCAATATCAAGCTTCTGATTCAATGACTCTTCATGCACTGACCAGCAAACCATTGAAATATCTGACCACAGCATGTAAATCTGCTTTCTAAAATAATTTCATATCTTAATTAAGAGCAAAACATGCCACTTTTAAATATTTTCAAGCATGCAATATAAGCAATGCTGAGATGAGTCCACATCTTATTGACAATGGCTCTGTCATTTGAACTTTTCACTGTGGTACTGTCAATAAAGTTGTTTTGGTACGATTTGTATCGTGTAAAGGATCTGGACAAAATATTACTGTCGTAAATTTATTTATTTTGCCTATACATATAGATTACTAATACTTTTTTCGAGGGCGCTCGATGCAAAGTTTGTCACACCATGTATTTAGCCCGTCATGTGTGTGGTTCGTAATTTCAAAATGTGTTTTGCGTGTCGAGTGATCCTGTGTGCATCACGTGTCTTGTCAAAATAAGTGCCTGCTGCAGACGCGTCTAGGTGACCAGATTTTTAAAATGAAAACCGGGGACATTTCCTAGTTCAATTGTCAAAATATCATTAAAATCTCATTAGTTGGTATCTATGAAATAAAAAATGGGGACAAAATGTTTTTTGAAGATTGTCTTCTTTTTATTGTTGTGGGTTCACTGCAAAAATGACTTACTTAATAGTATTTTGTCTTGTTTTTAGTACAAATATCTAAAAATTCTTGATAAGCAAAATCCCCTAACAAAAAATCTAGCTTTAAGACAAAAAAACAATAAATTGAAGTGAATTTGTGCTTAAAAAATCTGCCAATGGGGTAGGACATTTTTATTTAATTAAGTGTTGGCAGATTATTTTTGCTTGTTTTCAGCACAAATTGGATATTTTCAGTCTAAAAACTAGAATTTTTTGATATTTGTACTGAAAACAAGAAAAAAATACTAATAAGAAAGTCATGTTTTGCAGTGTTTCTAATTCAATTAATTGAACAATTTCTGTAGCCTAAATCATTTTTTTGAGACATACTTCATCAAACATTACTTCTAAGGTTCTACTTCAGCTTATTTCATAGCATTGTAAATGTGAAGAACAGAAGGAATAATGCAAAATGTAAACATAATAACGTTAGCCTACACAAAACAAATGTTTAGTACCATGCTGTGATCAGTTCACTTCATCGGTTTATTACTTCAATTTAACAGGAGTAGTAAGTACCTTTACCCCGATAACTTTGACAGTTTTCATATCTTATGATAACTTGATGACGCGTTCTCATGTGTCTCGTAGTAAATTCTTCTTCGCTAGAGCAGTGACGCGAAACCAAGTAGCTCGCGGCCCCCTCTGCTGGTGAAAATTATCATTACATGATTGCTCCGGTCTGGTACTACAAAGGCTACATGTTGATCGGGTTTTTCTGTGTTTTTGCTGGTTGTTTTGGACGTGCTGTAAAACGGGGAGATATCCAGGGACTGCTCCAGTTGGGGACAGAACACCAAAAAACGGGACTGTCCCCGCAAAACGGGGGCGTCTGGTCACCTTAGTCTAAAGGGTTTATGATAAAAGAGATGTCCGCGTTTGCCAGATACTCGCACAATCTCATGCGTAATCAAAGTTTACTGTTAAGGGAGTTTCTTGCGTTATTTCATGAACGTGAGCGTCTCTTTAATCAAAACGGTTTTGACAAGTGTGCGGCAGCACTTATTGTGACAAAACACGTGATGCACATGGTTCACATGACGCAACAAACACATATTTTGAAAACGCTAGCAACACACATGACACTCCCAACACTTATTTTGAATTTAGCGACCCTCGAATAAGCAGTCACAAGCCGCCACCGAACTATATTATCAGTGGTGTATGAACCGTATTGCTTTTATAATCGTAGATTGAGCTGTTTATATCTACATACATCACGTATCCACTTACATGGAAGTCACCATTTTGCCCCGCCATGTTAGCCCAAAAGGACAAACTGCTCTACACAGCGCTTTTTGCCACTACGTTGTTTTAGACGATGACAAATTTGGCCTGCGGCGGCTACCGTAGCTTCTCTTTGCGTTTCAAAAGGGAGCGGTAAGCTGTGGACTGAGCCGTTGGCTGCAATACACAATCTCACCACTAAATGCTGCTAAAAATCTACACACTTGACCTTTAATTACATTACCACATTATATAAAACTACTAAACTGTTTACTAAACCATTAATATGACATAATGGGCTAACAGATTTGGTCAATTGTGTCATTTAGACCCTGTTCGTGTCCTTCCTCTTAGCATTGTACTGTACAATTATTTAGTTACAATGACATGTATTGTATATCTGTCATCTCTGAAAAACTTTTGGGCCATTTTTGAGCATCACGATTCACCAGAAATCTCCACAAAGTCTTGGACTGAAGGGAAGGGATGTCAAAACTTATTGATCCCTTCATTAAAAGTAATGGGGTCATATTTCTCATATCTGAAGTTGACAGCTGTTGTTTCTTTATTTACTTTTCAGATTGGCCAAACTGACGTCTGAACCGGCAGGCGATGTGAGCCCGGCTGTGTTTCCCACACACTGCAGAATAAACCTGATAGATCTGATGGCCATGTCAAAATTTTGATATGTTGTGGAAAAGTAAAAATGGGTAAAATATTTCTGATGAATAGATTTGAGGAGGCAGTAACTTTTAAAACAGTCTTAGAATTGGACAGGTTTGTTTGATGCATAACTTAACATTTTAAGAAAACAAACCTAACACAGCTGGTGAGATTTCAATCATAAGGAAAAATGCTTACGCAAAAACCCTCAATCTCTGTAATTCTCCATCTCTGTACACGCCTGTGAGTTTTTCTGTCATCTCCCTGTCAAATACTGTAAGTCCAATCCTTTTGGGATTTTTCTGGAAAGTTTTAGGTGGCTGTTAGCAAGCATTACTAATTTTATCTGCACTTTTTCTGTCACCATCATCTGGGATTTAAACAATGCCGTTTACACTTTTAGTAAATATCTGACTGGCTTTCTCGTAGTCTCTGTACATTTGAGTCTTTTTAAAGACTTCAACATGCACTTAGTTTCGATGGAGCCGAACATCGGGCACCTGTGGGGCGAGTCACGGCCTCACAGTAAGAGATCGACTTTGTGTAACCAGACCGCTCTCTCTTCTGCACTGCGTTTCTTTCTCCCGTGAAGGTCGAACGAATTAGGTCAGTCAGAAACTCTGGCCCATATCCAGACTCTCTGAAGACCTTTCAAATGACTCGCATCAGGGCTTCAATGCACCTCCATCAAGAACCGCTCTGATCTCCAGGCCAGGTAGCATCATGGAGTGCTTATTTATTTGCATAAAACTAGCACTGTGATCAATATGTTAAATATGAGAGTTGAGTCTATGGTCCAGTCAACTTTGGTTGCAATAGTCTAAAGGTTGAGTGTGTGATGTACTTTAATAAATCCACACTTTTGTTTCCCCACAGGTGCCTGAAATAGTTTGATCGACTGGTGCACATTTCGGAGGGTGGATATTCTTTGCCCCAAAGCAAAGAGGATCATTAAAATGATTCAGATCTAGGCCAGTGTGAGTAAGTACCCCAAAAAAAGGCCCGACCCACAGAGAAACTAGCTTTGTGATGGATCACCTGCACCGGTGCACCGTCTCTCCTGCTTCATAACCTGTAGTAAAAAATAACTCTTTAATTCTGCTTTGATTCAGAAAAATTTGAGGAATGAAACTAAATGAATTGTTTGACTATTCTTCAGGTGTATCAAATGAGACAATTGTTGACATTTAGCAATACTATACAGCTATAAAGTTCACGTGGAAGGCAAGGCTCGCACAATTTGGTCATAAGTAACAAAACAATCTGAGCATAGTTAAGATGATATTGTTAAAATCTGTATTGTAAGACTACCGGAGTTGAACATCGACAAAAGTATCCAATGCACTGCATGCAATCACTGTGTAAATTACAAAAACTGCTTTCACACACTGGTAAAATAAAGTTAAGAGCTTATGTGCATCTCCATAACTGAGTCTGATGCGATATGCATCTCGATGCATAGCCTACAATACAATACATTAAAGAAACATGAAGCAGCTACACGATGCGCTCCTAATTTTGATTCGGTCAAACACAATTTAATTTAATGCAGTATGATGCAATGAAAAGATATGATGCTATGCAATTAAATGTAGTACAGATAGTTTACTTTTATTTCTGTGTTTTTGTGCAAATTATAAATGAACTTGAGTGTCTTCTGATTTTTAACACATGACCTTCTGACAAACAGGCCTTAAAAGTGCAAAAAACCCCACACCTTTAACAGCTCATATATTTAACAGTAAAACAATTTGTTTAGGGTTGTAACGGTACGAGATTTTCACGGTATGATAATCGTCTCACGGTTTCATGGTATATGCTATTAAACAATCATTAATTATATAATCATCAACAATGACCCTTAAATGAATAAAAACATATGAACATTTTGGGATGAACATATGGTTTATTGCAGGGCTAGTCAACTGGCGGGCCAAATGCGGCCCTCCAATCACCTTCATCCGGCACTCCGGTCTTCTTTGTATGTTTTAAAATTAGCGTGGTTACTTTTACCTTTCCACTGTACATGACAAATAACGGCAGATAAACCGGAAGGAGATTCAGAGATGGGCTGCGTGGGGTGCCAACCATATAATGTCTGTGATGCCAATCTGCGGATGCGTAATTATCAGACCCAATTTGAGGTTTGGATGCATAAAAAATTTAACTTGTGCGACTAAACCGCGTGACACGCTGACCGGAAGTGATGTATTTCAGTGTGTTCCTTCCAATCAAAACACTGTGTGCAGGGTGAAAATTATTTTTTGATTAACATTTGATTAACTAACAGTAACACTTGAATCCCTTAAAAACTATTGATTTCTGATAAAAAAATTAATAAGTATAAATCCATACGTAGATAAAAGGCTCTTGCCTTGACACAGATTTACGATTAAACTGACATTTCATTACGACTGCCACTAGGAGGCAAACTCTGATCGTTGTGTCTGAATGTAATGTACAATGGAAAGGCGGTTTATCTTATATATCTTTAAAAGATTTTAAAAAATATATATTTTAGTCATTAGGAGAAGACTGGCTATATGTTGTGAATACTTGAAAATTTTAAAATGCAGTATTTTTATTTATGACCTATAACAAATATATATATATATATATATATATATATATATATATATATTATCAAAGTAAAAAATATATAAAAGGTAAAAACAGGGGTAAAAGTTTGGCCTGCGTCATATTTACAATTTTAAATTCTTAAACATTTTTATGAAAGTATGAGTCTGCCTTTAGAATAAAATAAAACTGCACATCTCCAATTTAAACAAAATAATAAGTTCTTTCTCTGTAGATTAGACAAGAATAAACCAAACTGTCCTTCCTCGTGAACAGCATAAATGGGAGAGCAAAAAGTGCAGGGTCATGTTCGTGTATTCCCACATTGCAGATTTTAAAGAGATTAGAATTTGATTTGAGATCTGACATTTTCTCAAGACCATTTTTTGATGGTCTTGTCTTGGTCTCAACTGTCTTTAGTCTTCCCTCAAAATCTTCCTCTAGTCTTGGTCTCGGTTTAGGTGGTCTCGACTACAACACTGCCCCTAACCATTACAATAAAACAACTAACACTGATTTTAAGTCAGCAAAAAGGGCCAAATGTCTGCTGTCAGGCCACCAATGACAGATCACCACCAGGGGGCAGCAGAGAAATACAATTGAGAATACATCTCATTAAATGCTCTCTCTCTCTCTCTCTCTCTCTCTCTCTCTCTCTCTCTCTCTCTCTCTTTTATTGGCTTATGGTTCTATGTGGTAATTTGCTCATGACTGCAGTAAGCATCATCCATCATTTGTTAATTAGAAAACATAAGAATGAACGCTGAATATAAACAGAGAGCTAAACCTGCGTGCGGTTGTAACAACTTTTCATGCTTGATGTTGCTAAAATAGTTTTAAATATTTAAGAGTTTGATTCAACCTTGCAAATGAGCTCAGTGAAACAATTACTGTATTTTTTATTATAATCTCTTGTGCTAAATAATGCATGCTGTGGTTATGAAATCAGAATAATAAAGTGGTTTTCATTAAGTGTGGTATATTGTTCATGTAAAGATACCTCACTTATCATACAAACAGCTCTGGTTTCACATCTGATGGGAACTTAATTACGTTACTTAACTGAGGTTTTGCTCGTTAGTGGTTAAGCTGGTAGGTTAAGTTGAAAAGTTTTGTGTGATGTGTTTCATCCATCATGCGTCTCTCTTGTATCAGTCAGAAGTATTTGGTCTGAAATGCTTTAGTTGCATGTAATAGTTGTTATGTTTTCCTCACTGTGAGTAATTTACAGCATCCGCATGTCACTCATTGTGAAGTTGAGTGATCATGACAACAAATTTGAGTAGCAAATAAGCAGCAGCCAATAGTGGTGCATATACAGGAATCACATGATCTGCCCCCTGATACGGCTGGACAGGTGTAACTCTCTCTCTCTCTCTCTCTCTCTCTCTCTCTCTCTCTCTCTCTCTCTCTCTCTCTCTCTCACACACACACACACACACACACACACACACACACGCCCACTGTGTAATTTAATAACACGCTCTTGAGCTCAGTTTGTCTTAAAGGCAAACTTGGTCGTAAAAGGTGTGTGCGCGTGTGTGTGTGTCTGCGTGTGTGTGTGTGTGTGTGTGTGTGTGTGTGTGTTAGCCTAAGGCGCTGTGGCTCACAGTTATCCACACATTTCCTCACATTCACACCTCATTGTACAGCACTGCCGCTACACCTGACAGCTCACTGCTGCAAGATTTTCTTATTGCGATGCAACATATTACTTTTTATATAAATAAAACACGTTACATTAAACATAAAGACAGGATTTCTTCATTGATAACAGTCATTTTACTTTTAGATAAGATTTTATATGAGCAGATTTTGAATGAAAAAAAAGGGTAAACTTTTGTCCAATAGGAGTCAAGAAAACTGTATCAAAACTTAAACTACTCAACCCTGTCATAAAAACTGAATAATTGTATCTGCTTATTGCTCTTTATAGTCAGTGGCGGCTCGTGCTTATTCAAAATAAGTATTCGGAGTGTCATGCGTGGTTCGTAATTTCAAAATATGTGTTCTGCGCGTCGAGTGACCTTATGGGCATCACATGTTTTGGCAAAATAAGACTGTCACACAAACATATCAAACTCTACATTTTGACAAAACATGTGATGCACATAAGGTCACTCGACACGCAGAACACATATTTTGAAATGACGAACCACGCATGACACTCCGAACACTTATTTTGAATAAGCACGAGCCGCCACTGACTATAACCGCACAGACGCGTCAAAACCGTTTATGATAAAAGAGATGCTTACGTTCACAAAATACACGCAAGACACTCCCTTAACACTAATTCAATTCAATTTTATTTATATAGCGCTTGTCACAATTGGTAATTGTTTCAAAGCAGCTGTACATTAATAGAAGCAGTGAAAAGCACAGAAAATCGACAGATAGCATAACATAATACACGATAGCATAAGCAGCTAAATTTGCTGTGGCTATGAATCCACATAATAAGCGAGCGTATTACTAATGTAACATAAAGAATAGGGCGCTAAGTTAAGCCAAAGATGGCTGCCTCCCCGGGTTGAAAAAACCCCTAGGAGAAAAAAACCCGGACTTTTTTGCTGGGGGAAAAAAGTCCTAGGAGGGAAAAACCCTTGTAAACACATGTAAACGGATATGGAGGTTAAGCAGGTTCTGTCGGTGGTCGTTGTTAAGGTATCAGCTGGGCATCACGTTGAAGGACAGCCAGTAAACTTTGATTACACATGAGATTATCTGGCAAACGTGAGCGTCTCTTTTATCATAAACCCTTTAGATGCATCTGCATCAGGCACTTATTTTGATAAGACACGTGATGCACATAAGTTCACTCCACGCGCCGAACACATATTTTGAAAAGACGAACCACACACATGACAGGCTACATACATGTTGTGACCAACTTCGCATTGAGTGCCCTCGAAAAAAGAAGTCACAGGCCACCACTGTTTATAATGTAAATTACATATAGTAAAATATAGAATAGCAATGATGCTGGGACACTTATAATAGAGACACAAGAACAGGTTAGCTTGCAATTGCAATTTATTGAAGCATTTGCTGTTCTTTCATTCTTTTAATTGCATTTTCTTTCATTTTTTACTTCACATTTCATTCCTTCTGTAAAATTAGTCTGAATGAGCAACTGTACCCGAGGGAGGCAAATGGTCAGTTTGGTCAAATAAAATGGCTTTCTTGCTCACACAAACTGATTTAGTCAGCATGTTATAACCTGTCTCAGCTTCAGGACACTAAATCTACCAACCCAGCACCTCACTAAAATATGACATTCACTGCGACTGTCACACAAACATATCAAACTCTATTTCTGCTTCATCATCACTCCTGGAAACCCAACAGACAGGACGGACGAGCGCTGAAATGTGACCTCAAGCGTGCGAGGCCTTCACTAAAGCCTGAAGAGACAATCATATCCATTAGGACAGAAAACAAACTCAAAGCAAGCGCTTCCCTTTTGTCGTGTCACATGAATGAAAGAATGAACAGATGTAGCGATCAGAAAAATGGACGCGTCTGAGCTCCTGAATGTGGTAAGGGTGAAAAGAATTGCTTTTCTGCATTGTGTGCAGTCAGAGTTTATGAAGCTGTTACATCAAGAGTGATGGATGTGACATCTGAGATGTTGTTAAAGCAAAACTGCATTTGAGTCAGGAGAGAGAGAGAGAGAGAGAGAGAGAGAGAGAGAGAGAGAGAGAGAGAGAGAGAGAGAGAGAGAGAGAGAGAGACTACTACCACACCTGTACTACGCAGTTTAAAATGCAGATGAATTAAAAAAAAAGTGTTTAAAAAACAGCCAGCATCTACATTTCACATCATAGCAAAACATTCATCATTCCTGTAATTTGTTTCCAGAGTTGTTAAAATAATATATTGAGTTTGAGAATTATGTCCTCATTGTAGCATAATATGTTATAATATACTGTACAGTGGTCAACCAATTTGGGTTTTTAAATGTCTGTCATCAATATCTGGACAGCTAAATAATAATGTAATGTAATATAATATATTATACCACAAGGCTGTTAAATGCTTCATTATGATTGGTTGACACACGTTCTAAGGGTGTGCATTATTTTTCCGTAAACGCACACCTACACTGTAGGGATGGGACGGTATGAAATTTTCATATCATTATTATAGTGACCAAAGTTATCACGGTTATCAATATTATCATGGTTTTGTTAAAATGAAACGGAAATGTTTAAAAAGAACTGATACACACACTAAAAACATTTTTTTTTTTTTTTTTTGAAAATCACAATTTAATATTTCATGTCCCTGAAATTATTTCTGTGGTAAAAAATCTGTCTAATAAGTTTACCGTGAATAAATACATTAACCCTTAAATGCCTTCTTGTGCAAAAAAATATGTTGCATGTGAGCGCCTGCATCAAACTGATTCTGGCTGGACAGGATTTACAGCGAGTTTTCAAAATCACGGTAATCAAACACGGTTGTAATGATAATTAAATTTTACAGTAATACTAACTGTCAGGACATTTTACCGTGGTTAATCGTGAAACCGGTAATCGTCCCACCCTACTACACTGTAAAAAAAATAAATGCTTGATATACTTAAAAATATAGTGCATCATTTTTGCACCCACTTTTTAAGTAGGTTTTACTTTTATTTTTTTCAGTGTATGATGTAGTTCCAGGTCTGACGACCACATTACAGTTACATATCACTACGCCAAGTTTGTAAGGAATAATTGAGCCATTGAATTATAAGAAAATAATGCACACCCAAGGTGCAATTCGGCACGACGCGACGCGTTACACAGCGGGTGTGCATTATTTTCAAATAATTCAAAGGACCAGAGTCAATTATTCCTCTTATACCACGGTTACCACAAACATTGCTCTGGTGCCTATTTTAAGGACATTTGACAAGTTATGTGTGCGTTTATCAGAAATTAATGCATACCGACGGAATATTTCTCAGCCAATCAGAATACAGCATTCAACAGACCCGTGATATAAAACTGAAATAACAGATTTATTAAATTTCAATAAAAAGCGTTAAAAAATAAAAATAAATTGAAATTATTAAAGGTGCAGTGTGTAACTTTTAAAGGATCTCTTGACAGAAATGCAAAATAATATACAAAGCTATATTTTCAGGGGTGTATAAAGACCTTTTTACAATGAACCGTTAAGTTTTTATTGCCTTATGAGACGTTTTTATTTACGTACACCGAGGGTCCCCTTACGTGGAAGTCGCCATTTTGTGGCGCCATGTTTCTACAGAAGCCCACTTTTTTACTAAGTTGTCTCCGACGATGACATTTTCCTGATGGCGGCTACCGTAGCTTCTCTATGCGTTTCAAAAGCGATGGGTGAGCAGTGGACTGAGCCGTTGGATGCAATTCACAACCTCACCACTAGATGCATCTAAAATTTACACACTGCACCTTTAAAATATTTTTTTAATTGCATGCGTGTTCAATTTTGTTTTTGTTTAATTTCTGATAATATAAAACTAATACACATTAATGCATAAATAATGATGACATTTAATACACAATGTAACGGCCCGTCTGCATTACCACCCCGTTGTCATTTATTCATAATATAATATAATATAATATAATATAATATAATATAAGTATATTTTTAGCAATAGTCAAACAATACATTTATTTAATGGTAAAAATAATAAATTTTTCTTTAATGCCAAAAATCATTAAAGAATGTAAAGATCATGTTTAATGAAGATATTTTGTACATTTCCTACCGTAAATATATTGAAACTTTATTTTTGTGAGTGGATGCAATTGGTAAAGACATCAATTGGACAACTTTAAAGGCAATTTTTGTAATATTCTTTTTTTGGGCATCCTCAGAATGCAGAATTTTAAATAGTTGTATCTTGGCCAAATACTTAAAAAACCTCATAAAAAACACAAATCAATGGAAAGCTTATTTATTCAGCTTTCAGATGATGTATAAATAAATAAATGACCATTATGACTGGTTTTGTGGTCCATGGTCACATTTATGAAACTAATACAAATCAGATCTACCACTTTTAAACATTGGCCATGCATATGTGATTATAAATACTGTCCAGTTACTCAGCCTGGCTGATATATTAGTCTGTCTCTAATGGTATATATTCTTATAAATGCATGCTAATAGTTTTGTACTTAATTTAGTATTGTTTATACACTCTGATGGTTAAGGTTGACTAAGCAAATTCTTATCCGATGCCGCATGAGCCTTTTGAGGGTAAATACATCCTCCTGAGCTTAAAAGAAAATAAAACATTTACTGTCTATTGACTGTCATTTCAACCATGTTGATTTAAAGACACACTGGGATACTCTCATCACACTTCATATGGATGCGTACCAGAACAACACGTTTACAACAGGCAGAGACCATCCAATTTCATGAGCCATCAAACAGATATCCACCTTTAATACGTACAGCACCCCAGAGAGCAGGACATACAGAGAACAACAAGGTTAACATCAGTTCAGATCTCATCCTGGTATCACAATTAAGGCAAACCTGCAAGATTGCACGCAAAATGCAGAGAAGACCAAATTAAACATCCCCAACTTCACAACCCCCATGTGATGCTGTAATAGCGCATTATGAGATTTTTAATACAGCACCAATGTTACCAAAATCCTTTACCATGAAACAGGAAAAATAGACAATGTTTTTCCTCTGACATTACCGGCCGCTGTACAGCAGTACGGCACTAAGATTTATTACAGTAAAGGAGAAACTGTTTCTCCTCATTGCACAAACTCCTGATACAGCCCAAGCGTATGTCCGTGAGCGATGCGGCGAGCCTCCTCTGCCTCACCTCTGTTTTCAGAAGAGCGAGGTCTACCCTTCATCTAAATGAGTGCTTTTAATATCTGGAGCTCTCAAGGACCGACCCGAGCGCTGCGGCCCAGGACACCTCCCTGCTATCCATCTCCCATTTTTCTCAGACTTACACACATGAGATTACTCCTTCAGTTGCTTTTTTCTGTTATTATGCCTGCTGGGATGTCTTTAATCTCTGTTACTGTAATGGTGCATGTGGCACCAATGAAAAAAAGCACACAGCGTTCGACTTTTGTCGCTGACCTCAGTCCTTTCTTGAGGAACATAATGCAAACGCGTTAAAGTGGACACTATAAAGAATAAAAATACGGTTTACTTCAGAAATACAATCAAGGTAATGAAGTTCATAAGACGCAATTCTTTCTGAAAGCAGACGTGGCAAGTAAACCTGCAATGCTGTGGGTGAAAACAGCATCATCAGCAAAAAGGTTCAACAATCAGCAAGTCCACATCCAGTAACAAGCTCTCAGCTGGATGTCAACCATCTCTGGGTCAATACTGCTCTTAATAATTCATCAGGGCTTCCTTGGGACTATTCTGTAGTATTTCAATACACATGCACAGTATAGAAACCATCAAGGTGATATAAAAGCATTTTTGGGGAAAAAAAACTAGAAAGTAGAAGTAAATACTGTAAAATATCATCATCATCTTTTTGTCTACACACATTTAAGTTCGACTTACAAGTTCTGCGCACATTGGCCACTATTATGTAATGTGATACTGCAGCACTAGGACGCTGCACGCACTCAACTGCGCGCTGGGAAAGTTACAAAGATCTCCTCTTTACTACACACCTTTCACCATAAACCTCTTGTCAGCATCACAGCGCGAACACATTTACAATCATATCAGCGTTAGGAAGCTTGACGTGTTTAAACGCATTGCATAAACTGCACGCCTTGCTGTAAAAGATGAGTACAGTACTTACCTTTGTACCGTGCGTATCCTCCGCGGAGATGTACTGCACCAAGAGGAGAATGCTGGTGGTGGGAGGAGAAGGGAGGGGAGGGGTGCAGATGAACCAAACTTCGCAGGGCACTCGGGGAATAAAAGTGACAATAATCAGGACTTTGGCTTATCCTCTTCTGGCTTTGTTGGTAATGTCTGGACAGACGTACAGCTGTCTTCTTCTGCGCGCTCACGCGCACCCGCACACAATAGCTCGGATCGGGACAGATGCGGTGATGCTCTCATGCGCGCGCACACATTTGCCAGCTTCACACCCTGCAATCGTTGCTCAGCACCGTTTTACTGCTGTATTTCCCGGCACTGCGCCGTCATTGGCTCATACGCGGCTCAACAAAACGCCTCCCGTTTCTAATTGGCCGAAGGTGAGATATTTCATGGAATGCCCTGGACACCCATCCCCACCCCCCGGCTCTTTAAAACCCACATTGAGAATGCTGAGCTGTGAAAATCAGGAGGAGCGATAGGAAGAGAAGGGATGGAGCGGTGAAAGCGCGTGAGGGTGGAGGCGCGGTCACAAGTAAACGAGAAAAGCGGAAGGTGGGGGCGTTCACGCAGTAGCTACCTTTTCGTTTGTTTTAACTGTTGGTCTATAATGCACACATGCGGCAGACTGTGTAACGCGCAATGAACGCCGCGTTTTATACGTCAAGTTTCCAGATTCGTGCGTTCAGTTCCACTTGCTCTTTATAACCCAAGAACGCCGCTCCTTTTGAGTTTGGCAGTCAATTCCCTCCAGGCCCCGCCCACCATCCTTCTTGCGTTGGGACGTCCGGGTCATTTTGGCTCAGTGAGTCATTTCCAACAAATCGATTCACCTATTCATCAACGAGCCATAATTCAAAGACAGATGCTTACTGTATTGGGGGTTCTCTTAGACATTTTACGCGTTGTTTTGTAGGCTTAAAGAAATAGTTCACCCAAAAATGAAATTTCTGTCATAATTTGGTCATCCTCATGTTGTTTTAATCCTGTATGGAAAAAAAATATTTTGATAAATGATGGCACAGCTGATGGTAACCACCATTGACTTCCATAGTAGGAAAAACAAATATGGTGGAATTCAACTGTGTGCTTACCATCATTATTCAAAATATCTTCTTCATCATTTATCACAAATTCACAATACATCCATATTTTTTATTTTCCTACTTTTTGGGTGAACTATCCCTTCAACAGATAAATAACACTAAGAATCAAATTCAGTGTTTTGGAAACAAATCTGGCTACAATTAATGATTCCAATAGGACATAATGAAATGGTTTTCCCCAAGATAAAAGCTTTTGGATCAGTTAGACTATGTGCTTATTCAATTTATTGGATGGACATGTTTCTATCCCATAAGGCCATAATGGGTGAAGGGCTGCCAATTTTAAAAAGTGAATGATTTTAAAATACCAGGAAATTGTGAGCCAGTTTTTTTTTAAGTCTAATATCAATAAATATGTTTCACATCTCTACTGGATACGCACCAAAGCTCCGGTGCAGATCCGTTGCAGATCCGGCCTGGAGTCATCTGCTGTCTACATATAGTATGTTTACATAGTGAACCCACACATCCTATTAGACTATAAGTTACCATTTCAACTAAAAAGCAGAACTTTATCTCAATCAGTAGGTTGTCAAAGTATGCAGTTTCAGACAGAGTTGTGATGTTTGGGTCAGACAGACAGGTGATGTTTTTTTTTGATCCTGTGGCGCTCCAGTAAATATATTCAATAAGGCTCAGACTTCATCCTGCTGTGCACCAGCATCACGTATCTTAATGTGCTGTATATAAATTATTGAAGAGTGATGGGACTCGCTCTCCAACACAGCATCTCCTTCACACACTCCAGAAGTTCAGAATAAAACCAGCATTTTATGGTCACTGAAGTCTTTCCTCACATTGTCTCATGTGTTGCGCGAAGAGGTGCTGGTGGAGAGCTGTACGATACACATCAACCAAATGGTGTCACTCCTCCACCCCTTTAAATCCATCTTTACTTTCAGTCTGGTGCCTCAATACTAATTAAATGGGTTTGATCGGGTCCAATCCGTCAACATCTAAAATCAATGAAATAAAGTCAGGCAGCCATGTACGGGGCCGCTTCGCCTGGGTGCTTTTAACAGTGAATGCACACTGAGACTGGAGACTTAAATTTCCATATAGGTTTATGCTATATCAAAATATGCATTTTGATGCACATGTCAATTCATATCTAATATATAGATTCAGGTCTGATAGATGCGAGTGTACAAGCATTTAAAACAAACCTGAGCTATAGATTGTCTAAACTTGCAGAACATATTATAAAAATTTACAAATAACCTATACGGTCTTGTGTAATGTCACTGGGTTGTTGTTGTTTTTTTTGGGGGGGGGGATGTCACAGGAGCAGAATAGAAAGTGCAGGGCCCGTGATTCGATTAGATTCATTATTACTGATGCAGTAGCAGAGTCTTTCAGGCTGTGGCAGATGTCCAAGTCATCCTGTTTCTGTGCCTGCAGAGCTATGCTTGGCATAGTCGAATGCAGCTTTTGGCCAACACGATATATATGACTGGAAAAACACAGACTCCATGACAGGGCAAGAATTCTTCAGATGTTTGAAGAGAAGAGTGGCACCACTTATTTTTTTAAACATATTTATATAAAAGGTAGCTAGTGATCAGATTCAAGCTATTACAATGTCCTGCACTTAATTATGTTGGTTTATAAGGGCCCAAATCTCAATATTATGCAAACTGGGAATACACTAAAACAAATAATACGCTGGATTTACTTAAACATATAGTTAAAATTTCAAGTAAAACTTACTTAAAGTGGATGCAAAAATTATGCACTATATTTTTAAGTAAATCCAGCGTATACTTTTTTCAGGCATTTTCAAAATCCCTACCTCTAGCCCAAAACTTCAATCCTTTCATAGTGGTAACATGTGACTTAGTATACTGTGTCTTATTAAAGGTACACTCTTGACAAAAAAATGCACTGATTATATACATAACCATATTATCAGTGTTGTAAAAAGATCTCACATAAACCATTATGGTATATTTTATTACCTTAGAATGAGCCATTTTTATCTACATACACCGCGGGTCCCTTTACATCGCCATCATGTTTCTACAGTAGCCCTAATCTGACAAATCACACTCACCTAAAGGATTATTAGGAACACCTGTTTAATTTCTCATTAATGTAATGGTGTGGGGGATGTTTTTTTGGCACACTTTAGGCCCCTTAGTGCCAAAATTGGGCATCGTTTAAATGCCACGGCCTACCTGAGGATTGTTTCTGACCATGTGCATCCCTTTATGACCAACATGTACTCATCCTCTGATGGCTACTTCCAGCAGGATAATGCACCATGTCACAAAGCTCGAATCATTTCAAATTGAACATGACAATGAGTTCACTGTACTATAATGGCCCCCACAGTCACCAGATCTCAACCCAATGGAGCATCTTTGGGATGTGGTGGAACGGGAGCTTCGTGCCCTCGATGTGCATCCCACAAATCTCCATCAACTGCAAGATGCTATCCTATCAATATGGGCCAACATTTCTAAAGAATGATTTCAGCACCTTGTTGAATCAATGCCACATTAAGGCAGTTTTTAAGGCGAAAAAGGGTCAAACACAGTATTAGTATGGTGTTCCTAATAATCCTTTAGGTGAGCGTATGTTGTCACTTGTCACTATGTTGTCTCAGACAATGACATGTTTGTCCTGTGGCGGCTACCGTAGCTTCTCTTTGCGTTTCGAAAGGGAGGGGTGAGCTGAGCCGGTGTATGCAATTCACAGTCTCACCACTAGAGGCCACTAAAAACCTACACACAATTGCAGCATTTCAGTCATAAAAATCATGAAACTGTTGCAATCATCCAGAACACCCATCTAGTACACCCTATGGCCTAGTCACCATGCAGATTACCCTAGCAACTGTCTCAAAACTGCCTAGCAACCACCTATGGTACTTTAATTCTTTCTCCCAAGTACTAAAATAACAGTAGGAGCATCTAACCTTTAAACTTTAGTCTGAACCCAAGACATATTCAAATTAAACAGTATTATTATCAAGGCTGTACGTGCAGGGAATGCTTCTGAAATTCTTTCATCACTCTAAAGAACCACTAATGTCATTTCTCATTGAGTTTTCAAATGAAGTTAAGTGCTGCATGTACAGTAGTTGTGCTTCTCTATGCCATTAAACCTCACTGCAGAAGACAAAACAGACATCATTTGTTTGTCCAGCTGCCGTGTCACAATATTGAATGACAAGCACTGAAACCCTGATTCAATAAACGTTGTTTTGTTTGGGATGCTGCGTGTTATCAGATTACAGATGATCACAATAGGATTGCTATTGAAATTAGTTTTGTATTTGCAGGTTTATGCATGTGAAAGTTTTGCATGTTAAAGTTAGGAGTACATTAAGCAGAACTACATTTGTGGGATAAACATGGCCATAACTGCAAGGTATGCTTAAATGATATTAAATAATAGCACTAGAGGCTAAATAATATAGGAATGATATAAAACTGGATTCCTTTCTTCGGTAACTTTATTCCCAAAATCCGGCTTATTCATTCCATTAGGATTGGTTCCAAATGATGATTAAAAATCCACAAGTAGTTGGATTTTGTCATCAGATTTCTCTGAATTTCAGATCAGACATTTCTGTATATCAGTGCAAACAAATTTATACTCAGCAAACAGCACTGACCTCACACCTGTTCTTACGTAGCTGTAAACATCTAGAGATAAAGCTTTAGATTCAGTGTTGATCAATTCAGAGGACGCTCAGTAAACATCCAGTAAGTCAAGTGCTTGTGTGGGTTTAGAGATGCAGTGAAGGGTTTGGTGATGTTATGAATCTCGCATAAGTATTTATAACATGTTTTTCAAAGGAGTTGCAAAGGCAAATTCTTTAAAGGACGCTAAACAAAATGAAATAAAAATCGTAGCTGTCAGAAGGACTTTACATAAAATATGTCACAGTAATGACTGACCCACAGTACAAACCATACACTATAAAAAATATGCAGTATTTTTGTCAAATTAACATGGTTTTATGTTACTTTAACTTAAACAAATAAAGTTAAACAATTTCAACTTGATTGTACAAGTTATGTTAACTTTTCACAAGCCAAAACTTAAAATAGGTTCAATTCACTTGCAAAACCAAGTTGTTTTAACTTCATGCTTATGACAAGCAAAGTTTTATTTGATGTGGCCAGGTTTTACATTTGTAACATACGTGTCATTTTATACCAGGCCCAGAATGCACACCTTATACAGCAAAAAAAAAAAAAAAAATTCCCTGGCCAAAAATATATTTTAAATATATGCTAAATACATTTTGTAGAAAGTAATGCACAATTAAATATATGTTTGAATTTGACAATATATTTAATTTGAACTTTAATATATTAACATATATTTTCAAATGTATTTCAAGGGGAAGCAAATATATTTCTAATTTTACATCCCATATGGCAAAAATGTATTTTTTGACGGAATATATTTTAAATATATGCTAAATACATTTTGTAGAAAGTAATGCACAATTAAATATATGTTTGAATTTTAAAATATATTTAATTTTAATTTTAATATATTAACATATATTTTCAAATGTATTTCAAAGGGGAAGCAAATATATTTCTAATATTACATCCCATATGGCAAAAATTTTATTTTTTGACTGAATATATTTTAAATATATGCTAAATACAAGTACATTTTATAAAGTATTCTTTTGAAGTTGAAAATATATTTAATTTTTAACCTTTTTATCTTATGTTTACAGGTTCGTAACATAAACAAAGTTTTTCTTCTAATAAGATGTGAATATATTTCCTTGGATTGAAATATATGGAGGACTAAATATATTTTTAATGCTTTACAATTTATTTACTTTAACAAAATATATACGAAAAATGGCCCAAAAATATATCGGTAAAAGTATATATATATATTTAAATATATTCCAAAATATATTTCAGCAAATATATTTTTGGGCCATTTTTTGTATATTTAAAAAATATATTTTTTTGCCGTACGGGTCTGTAAAAAATAAAATTGGTTCAACTTAAATTTACCTGGTTGCCTAAAAATCTTAAGTTAATTTATCTTAAAAATATTAATTGACAACTATTTTTACAACTATATTTTAGAGTTAAAGGAACTTAGGCAACAAGGTAACTTGCTTTTTTACAATGAACCAACCAATCCTATTATTGACCATTTGAAGTAGCCTATACCACCAACCATCATATAAAAATGGCATCATCAGATGGTAATATTATTTTATTTGCTATGGTACTATGGATATGGATAATGAAAAGTCTTACTTTATACAGATAGAAATGGCCGTGTGTACAGTTATGATTGAGAATTAAACTGTTTATGGATCACTTGACTGGTAAAGAACAGTAACTTGTGTGCACGCCTCTATCCTGACTTACATGTAGTTCTACACATCACCAGCAGAGGGAACCACTATCATTTTTTATTTGCATAGCATTTTTCCAAGCAGCTTTACAGAAAGTAAAAGTCCAAGGTGAAAAGTTTAGTTTAAACATCATGTGTCATGTCAAAAAGAGATGAACCCAGCTGTTGGGTTTAATTAATGCAGGAAATTTATATATTTGACCAATCAATGAATTAAAACAACTTTTTTGGGTTGAAACAACACAGCATTGGTTAAATTACAACCGAACAAATTGGTTTCATCCCTTCTTGACCCAACACTGGATAGTAGGGTGTATAACAGTCGGTAAGACATTACAAAGTTTCTAAAGCAGTTACTTTTATGATATCTATTTCTGTATTGTGTTAATATGGTCATCATAACAGATGTATTAAATGATCATTTTACACAAACTGGATATTACCTTCATTTAAACATGTACAGTATAACGTTTAAAGACAGAGCTGAACTAAACAGCAGCATTACATTGGGTTTGTATACAGACATTGTGAAAAATGACAATGACATTATCTCAGAGAAAGACTAAAGTTTAATTTAACACACACTGGATGGATGGTCCTGTTGGTCTTGGTGAGAGTTTATCCAAGAGACACATTCAGGGACAAAAATACGCATCCATACACAGACAGACCACTATTGATGTAAACGTCTACAACCGTATGTCAAAGCATTGAATAGGAAAAAGAGGAAAATGTCTATGTTTATATATATTTTTTATTTCATATGTACAGTTCATGTATCTTCTTATCAGCAGAAGGCATCTTCACAATCCTCAGAAATGTTACAGAAAAAGAATCAAATTAGTAATAATGTACATGACAAGAAATGGCGACAAGAACTGATATCATCACGATACCACCCTAGTATTTAATTTAATACAAACGTAAACATACAGAGTGTCTTAAAGCATTTTAACCATGGTAAAATCATTGTAACCATAGCCTTAAAGGGATAGTTCACCCAAAATATGTCAATTCTGTCATCATTTTCTCATCCTCATGTTGTTCTTAACCTGTATGAGTTTTTTATTTTTATTTTGATGAACACAAAAGGAGATATTTTGATAAATGATGTTAAGCACACAGTTCACAGTACTCATTGAATTCCATCATATTTGTTTTTCCTACCATGAGAGTCAATAATTACCAACAGCTATGTGCTTACCATCATTCATCAAAATATCTTTGTGTATTTTTTAGAGAAAAAAATCATGCAAGTTTAGAACAACATGAGGATGAAATATGACAGAATGTTCATTTTTGGTTAACTATCCTCTTAAGTGGATTATTACTTGTGCAAAATGCATGCAACAGAACATATGAAGACATTTAATGTTCAGTACTCAATGGCATAATAAGACTCATTCTTTTTTAAAGTAAACAATTAATAACCTTTATTTATTTGTAACAACTTGGCATAATAATATATATTACAGCTGATGTGGTCTCATGTGTCATGTTTGTATATTGGTTATTTAACCACTTCAGATGTGGCTCATTTTGATTTTAGCTGAAAGAGACGGATCTAACGAGAATTTGTATGTATTACAAGAATGTATTTGTATGTATGAGTTATGAAGTAAATCGTACAAAAACATACGATTATCATAAAACAAAACAATAATTAATGTCACGGGGCAAAAGAAAATTGCACATAATGTACAAATGCAGTCATCCGAATTAGCCACCTCTTAAAATACATACGAATTGCCATGAGATACTGTTAAAATATTTGTTTTATAGCAAATGAAATGACACAAGTGTTTGTTCTCACCTCAGACAGGATTTTACATTCTGCTGTTCCTTATTAAAGACTACAGGACATGTAGAGAGAAAGGAATAAGAAAGAGGTGTCAGTACAGTCCTAAATAGTTTGAAACCCAAACTTGGTGATCTGCAGTTCAATGCATCTCATTGCATTTTCTCTCCACCATACAAACATTAAAGTTTAGACACGTACATTAGGGTCCAAAAGTCATGAGTGAAAATGCATAATAACCATGCCGTTTTACTTTATTCAAAATGTTCAATTCTCAGTTTTAAACATGTACAGTGGGATTAAAATGGGATTCATGAAATCGAATATAAGCAGATGTAAGTGTTGTTATTATGGTAATGTGTTTTATTGGATAGTGTGTTTTACTGGAGTAAGATCTAGTAAATGTGTACACCAGTACAGAGTCAGTGAATGTAATCTGGTACACATCAGTTTACATTTATGATGAATAGCAGTTCAGACGTCTAGCAGAGGCCACGTCTCCCAGTTTAGTGAACCCCATGTAAGGTCAGAGCTCATGGAGAAGACAGATGCCTTGTCAAGACCCAAATAGAAAAACTAAACAGATTTTTGGGTCATGATTAAATGCTCTTCAGTGTTAAAAAATGAAGTGACAAAAAGGGCTTTGTTGTAAATATAAAAGTATACTTGCATTAAATTATGAATATACATACTTTAAAATAATAGTCATTCAAATTCAATTATACTGAAGTCTTTTTTTTATTAAATTGATAATGAGACCATAGATATTTTCCAATTGATGTGCACAAACATTGCTCTCAGACATTGTTAAACTGATACCAAAATGAAATTATTTAACTTAAAATCTGCAGCAGCTGAAGAGCGACTGGATGAATGATGACCTGTCATATATACTCATACTTTAAAGATCTTTATCAAACTGCAAAACTAAAACAAGATTTCTGCTTTACCAATATTTTAAGTTCAGTTCAAACAATCAGTTTTTAATATGACTATTCTAATATAATAAGGGGACATATAATGAAAATCTGACTTTTTCCATGTATAATTGGGTCCCCAGTGCTTCTATCAACCTAGAAAATGTGAAAAAGATCAACCCAGTAACTTAGTTTTGGGAAACCATTCTCTGCAAGCATGTGAAAAATTTGGCTCCCCTTGTGATGTCAGAAGGGGATAATACCGCCCCTTAATCTGCTCTATCCAACCACAGCACAGCCATTTAGTGCAGAGATCAGCTCATTTGCATTTAAATCCACACACACAAAAAACACACATTTTTGCTCACACTTACAAAAACGTTATAATATATTATCCGTGGGGTATTTTGAGCTAAAACTTCACATACGTACTCTGGGGACACCAAAGATTTATTTGACATCTTTAAAAAAGTCTTGTGACATGTCTCCTTTAACAATAGTCAAACAGTATTGTTTTACAATCACCCCTGAACATAAGTACATTGACAAAAACTGACCTGTATGAATGTGATTGTCTTATTTCTTCTCAGCGTCATGGACCACAGGCTCTGTTGACAAAAACAAAATCTAGTTCAGATAAAATGCATGCAATAAAATGATACATTATTTACAGTGACCCAGTTATATCTGACATGTTTATAAAGCAATAATGACATTGCAATGACTTAACACATCTTTACACTGATATTAGACCTCCATAAACTCGCATGTCCAATCATAAACGTCTCTCTCTCTTATAACTTGACACGGCAATGATCCAAACACAAACCTGTTAACATTTTATGACCGCATCATCGGGAGAATATTTTCAGGCTTGGATGATATGTACTGTATTTTTAAAACGTATTCATCTTTCATTAAAACACAATAAATTATTCAAATGTGTGCATTAGCTTCCAGCTACAAATATGCAGATGCTTTTACGTCTAAAGTAAGTTCATTCGTTGTATTCATTTTATTATTTTATGTCTGCGAATCGAACCTATAATACTGGTGTTGCTAGCATCATGCTCTACCAAAGAGTTTACAAGGTAAACAAGGACTTGGTTGAATTTAAACATACAAATAACCGATTTGTTTTTCCCCTTTTTTGTGACTACCGTACAGAACAAAACCTTAAGCGAAATATTTTCTCTCTTTTTTGATCTATAAGCTATAATATGCTTTACATCTATTTTCAGGCTTGCAAATCACAGGAATCCCTGGAAGAACCAAGAGAAAGTCCAGTAAGTTGTGCCAAAACTTCTCTAGCAATTAATATGTGGTACGGTCACCAACACATTTTACTCATACATAGTTCATATGTAGGACAGAAGAAACATCTGGAGATTGGGATGACTTACGTTTGACTTCCAGTTTGCAGCTCACCAGAGCTTCTCCGTGCTCATTTCTGGCCCGGCAGATGTAGACGCCTCCGTCAAAGTTACCGGGCTTGCGGATCTCTAGGGAGCAGATGCCCTGGTTGCTGATTTGCCTGAATTTGGGGTCATCACCAATAATCATTTGGTTCTTCAACCACTCGATCTTAGGCTGCAAAGAGATGGGATAGAAAGCGGATGGTTAGTTTCAGTATATCTATTGTGAAATGATTACAGTGTGTGAATGAAGTGAAAGATTTTCCCACGCAGATCAACGCTAAAAACACTCTGGCTTCATTCTGTGCCAGTGTCATGGCCTCCACATATCAGTGTCTGGACATTCATCTGGTCATAGTGATGTAGGAATCTCACTTATTCAGTTTACGCTGTGAGCTCCCTTCTAAGTTCATTAGTAGGACGTCCACTAAATCTGGTGTTACTGTCACTACAAGATTTTTGCACCCTTTGACAGATTAAGTGTTGATTATGGGACAGACTTCATTGCAAAATACCTATCAGCACTTTCTTTGCAATAATGTATCCCAATAGAGAATCACATACATATATTCAGTAATCACATAGGTTCGTAAGTCACATACGTTTCGTGAGTTACATACGTTTGGAGGTCACATACGTTCGGGAGTCACATACGTTCATGAGTCACATACGTTCAGGAGTCACATATGTTAGTGAATCACATACGTTAGTGAATCACATACGTGAGTGAATCACATATCTTAGTGAATCACATACGTTAGTGAATCACCTAAGCTAGTGAATAACATACGTTAGTGAATCACATACGTTAGTAAATCACATACATTAGTGAATCACATACGTTAGTGAATCACCTAAGCTAGTAAATAACATACGTTAGTGAATCACATACGTTAGTGAATCATATATGTTAGTGAATCACATCCATTACTGAATCACCTAAGCTAGTAAATAACATACATAAGTGAATCATATACGTTAGTAAATCACATACATTAGTGAATCACATACGTTAGTGAATCATATACGTTAAGGATTCACATATGTTAAGAATTCCCATACGTTTGGGGTTTACATATGTTTGGGAGTCACATACGTTACTGAAACATATACATTAAGGATTCATACACGTTAAGGATTCACATACTTTTGGGAGTCACATACATTTGGGGGTCACATACGTGAAGTGAATCACATACGTTAGTGAATCATATACGTTAAGGATTCATATACGTTAAGGATTCACATATGTTAAGGATTCACATATGTTAAGGATTCACATATGTTAAGAATTCACATATGTTCGGGATTCACATACGTTTGGGAGTTACATACGTTAATGAATCATATACGTTAAGGATTCACATATGTTAAGGATTCACATATGTTAAGGATTCACATATGTTAAGAATTCACATATGTTCGGGATTCACATACGTTTGGGAGTTACATACGTTAGTGAATCATATACGTTAAGGATTCACATATGTTAAGGATTTACATACGTTTGGGAGTCACATACGTTTGGGAGTCACATACATTAGTGAATCACATACATAAGTGAATCATATACGTTAGTAAATCACATACATTAGTGAATCACATACGTTAGTGAATCATATACGTTAAGGATTCACATATGTTAAGAATTCCCATACGTTTGGGGTTTACATACGTTTGGGAGTCACATACGTTACTGAAACATATACATTAAGGATTCATATACGTTAAGGATTCACATACTTTTGGGAGTCACAATACATTTGGGGGTCACATACGTGAAGTGAATCACATACGTTAGTGAATCATATACGTTAAGGATTCATATACGTTAAGGATTCACATATGTTAAGGATTCACATATGTTGAGAATTCACATATGTTCGGGATTCACATATGTGTGGGAGTAACATACGTTAGTGAATCATATACGTTAGTCAATAATATACGTTAAGGAATCACATACGTTAAGGATTCACATATGTTAAGGATTTACATGCGATTGGGAGTCACATAAGTTTGGGAGTCACATACATTAGTGAATCACATACATAAGTGAATCATATACATTAAGGATTTACAAATGTTAAGGATTCACATATGTTAAGGATTCACATACTTTCGGGATTCACATATGTTCGAGATTCACATACGTTTGGGAGTCACATACGTTAGTGAATCACATACGCTAGTGAATCATATATGTTAAGAATTCACATACGTTAAGGATTCACATGTGTTAGTGAATCACATACGTTAAGGATTCACACATTAAGGATTCACATATGTTAGTGAATCACATACATTAAGAATTCACATACGTTAGTGAATCACTTACATTAATTATTCACATATGTTAGTGAATCACATACATTAAGGATTCACATACATTAGTGAATCACTTACATTAATTATTCACATATGTTAGTGAATCACAGACCTTTGGGAATCCCCTGACGGAGCAGAGCAGTTTGGCGTTGTAGCCGACGGTGGTGCTGCGGTCTGCTAGCTGGGTGGTGAATTTTGGGGCCTCACTGAAGTCACGCTCTTTATAGTCTGGAGGTTTATAGTTAATACCTAAAGTGAGAAGAACAAACTTTGTCAGATTACAGAGAAACAATTCCTGGCAGGGGAAATAATGGAAATGATCTAAATTCAAGTGAAAAATGTTTTTAATATGAGTAAAACTGAAACCCCACATGTCCAACACGCTCTGACCTCCACATGAACGATCCATCCTTATACTGAAAAATGGTCTAAATGTGCCATTTTTGAAATGGGCCATGAATAATAATGATGAGCTCTGCTCTGATTGGCTCTTTCACAGAGCAGCTCCTTCAGTAGCTCTGTGTGTGTGTGTAAACAGATCTTGCGTTTGAGTCTGTATCAGATGAAGATACAAAATTTAAGGAATAATCAATTGTTTGGAGATTGTTAATGGACGTTTCCGAGTGAAAATTTGTTTTTTTAGTATGGACCTGCAAAACTTCAGTCTAAACGCTAGCATATAGCATTAATAAGTATATAGCGCTAACTCAGTCACAACTTAGTTTTTAGCATTGTAACAACTTTGTAATTAATTTAATGTTGTGGCGTACATCGCGACTGTCTTTGTTATGTTGAGATTGGTGGTCTTTTGCATGCACAAGGTTTACATAAGGAGGTGGACACAATCATGTTTAACATTCACGATATGTCATTAACATGTACAAAACTCGAATTATTCATCTATGCTTAGATAAATACAGTTTTACATTAATGCAATGTTTCCATGAACCTTTAAGTAATGTCAAGGAAACGTAACATTCATTTGTTAAATGAATGAAAAATCTTTTTCACCCGTCTTCTGGATTGTGGCTGAGGTCTTTGTAACGGTGGCCTCTTCACTTCTTCCACATTTGTTCTCAGTGAAGACCCTGAAGATGTAGGTGTTGCCCATGATAAGGTCTGAAACGGTGGCATTCAGTCTGTGATAATGTTCCAGTACCGTAAACCAGTCCTGCAAAGACATGCAGATAATGACATCCTTGTTTGGTTCATGTTATTCAAACGCTATAATTCTAAAAGATTTGTAATTGTTGTAGTTATTAAAGAAGCCCTGTCTTGTACCCCTGTCTTTTTGTCGGCCTTCTGGACGGTGTATCCGGTGATTGTTGTGTTGCCGTTGTCTCTGGGCTCGGTCCATTCCAGAGCAACATTGAAGCCCCAGGTGTCCACGATCTTGACACTGGCTGGAGGTCCAGGCAACTCTGGTAAACAGGTTAACAAAAATCTGGATGAAACAGTATATTCTTCCAATGTCCGACTTTGTGAACGACGTTTACAACACTTACCGACAATCTGCAGAGTTATCTGGGCTTTGTCCTCAAAGCTGTCCACTTTAACACACATCTCATACACACCAGAGTCAGCGCGCTCAGCGGCACGGATGAAGAAGATGCTGTCTTTATCGCTGTTACGGACGTTCACCTTTTTAGTGTCAATAGGCTGACCATCCTTCGTCCATGAAACAACTGGTTGTGGTTTGCCCTACAGGTAAGTAAAGATGATGAGTGTGAACATTCAATTACGTACCCCAATGTGCAGAACTGACCCGTTTAATGAAAGCAACTTCTCGAATGAACAATAAAAACAATGTGCAGCAGCAAGAGACTACTAGAGAGTACTAGAGAATTAAGTTAAACCGTTTACTTATTAATGTCTTATATTTTGTTTGATTCAACCACTACAATGCAGAATATAATAGGCAGGTGTTTAGTAACCAAACATTTAAATGAAACTTCCCAGCAAGCAATTAAAAGACATCTAAAGGCAAAATTTGGGCTGTCAGTGAAAATTTAATAAACATCTAACCAAAATAAATAAAAGCAAACACCTTGTAAACAATGTTGACTTTGCTTACATGATGGAAATCTCAAAAGTTATTTTGGGCAAAAACCACATTCAAGTTTATTTTGGACTAGTTAACCTAGACGGTAAAATGACAGTTATTGTTAGCTGGGTAGCATTAGCATTAAGCATTTTTATGAACAGATGACATACACTGAAGGGAATAAGAAGGTTGATCTTCTCTCCAACATTCTTCACATAACGCTGCCTCAGGGAACGTGGCAGACGGATCTTGGGGCGATCTGAAGAGGAAAAACAAAACTTTTTAAAGAACTGAAACAGCTAATCTTACAATTAAATAATAGTTATTTAAATTTTAGAGTTTGGAGGTCAAACTTCACTGAATATTTCTTTTGATAACAATAGGTGTGAACTAGTTACAGTTCAAGCCCTGGCTAGGGCAGGTGGTCTTTCTGTTTGAAGTTTGCATGTTCTCCCGGTGTCAGCTTGGGTTTACTCCGAGTACTCCTGTTTCCTCCCACAGGCCAAAAACATGCAACCCCCCAACCTGTGTATGGATCAACTTGTCTGAATAAAACTTGTTAAATGGTTCTCGCCATGAATATAGCCGTAGATGCTGGAATGGTGTAAAGAAATAAAGGAAGAGGAACTAGTTTGCTAACCTTAATATGATCCCATTTTTCTATCTGAGACCAACTGGATGCAAGCTAGCCGTAATTTCATCCTCCACTGTAGCTAACACCACACTTAACTTGCTATGGTTATAGAGTTTAACTTTCAAAACATTTCAGAAACTAACTAGCAGGTAAAACATTATCTACAGAAGTAGAAGCTAAAATTATATGAATGTTTACTGTAAAACATCACATTGGAGGGATACACTTGCTAACATGCTAACGTACATGCTAATGACAGTTCTGTCAGACTCAACATAACTTAAAATAGATCAGTCCTATTTTTAAGTGTCAGATTTTGTTTCTACTTTAAACAACAAACCATACGGCAAAAATATTTTCAAATATAGTTTTAAATGTATGTTTACATAAATGTATTATTAATTTATTATTTATACACACTTTAGCCTATAAACTTATTTTTGGTCAGGAAAATATATTTTTATGCTGTATGGGTTGTAAAATGAAAAATGTATTTGTTCACTGCAAAAAAATCCTTTCTTACTAAGTATTTTTGTCTTGTTTTCAGTAAAATATCTAAAAATTTTTAAATTAAGATGTATTTTCTTAATGAGCAGAATGACCTAGAAAAATAAGTCTAGTTTTTAGACCAAAAATATAAACTTTAAGTAAATTACTTAAAACAAGTCAAAAAAAATCTGCCAATGGAATAAGAAATATTTTCTTGAAATAAGTTTAATTTTTTATAAACACTTAATTTAATAATTTTTTTATTCCATTGGCACATTTTTTTTTTTGCTTGTTTTAAGCACAAATTCGCTTAAATTGTATATTTTTTGTCTAAAAACCAAACTTATTTTTCTAGGTCACTCTGCTCATCAAGAAAATACATCTCAATCAAAAAAAATTGATATTTCTACTGAAAACAAAACACAAAATTCTATAAGTAAGAAAGTTATTTTTTTGCAGTGTTGCCCCATTTTACATTTTGAAATACTTGTTGATATATGAAGGTTAAAACAATATATTTTCCAATAAAAAAATCTATTTAATTAAGCTTTTCTTTCTACAAAATCTATTTAGCATTTATTGAAAAGATATTTTTTTTTGGCCAGAGAAATGTATTTTTTTGCTGTATGGGAAGAGAGTTGCACTTATCCGCATTGGATTGTAAAATGATTAATTGAAACCGGAAAGACTCCCTTTCCTAAGCTGCAAACTGGAAAGCTGTTTCATTGCTTTTTGAAGTATCAACCCCTCTCATAAACCCTACAGCATGCCTCTAAATAAACATAGCATCTCCAGAAGGCTAAAAAGCCTCATTGGAAACCTTAGATGCCACTTGACTCCTTGTGCGGTGCGAGAACATATGGGAATGCATCCCACCCCAAACCCTTCACACTTGTTGCCGTCGCTCTTAAAGGAAGTAGCTTGATACCAATCCAGGCGGTTGGCTGTCAATGACTTTGAAGCTATGCAAAACCTTCTTCAACTAATCCTTGTTAATCGAAGTCACTTACCAATGATTTTCTAAGGATCTATAAACAGAAATTCTTCTTATTAGAAAAGACATTTCAACACGGACACAGGACTTCCGGCCAATGGCATCGATGGAAGCAGAGTCCTTTAATTGGCATTTGGCCAAAAGTCCCCTCCTTTCATGTAGCCTGGATTCATGTTACATTCCATGACCGCTAGACTTTCCGTCCTTCATTTACAATTTCTTTCTTTAGGACACTTGGAAAATATACGGCTTTACTTAACGATCTACCATATTGCGGTTGAATGCGCTACACCTTTGTAATACTTAAAAATTCAATGCCAAACTTTTTAGTATAGTAGTTTAATATCAGCAATATTTAGAACATCTCACAGCAACGGATAAGATGTGATAACGTGTTTTAAATTGAATGCAGTGTGGTGGTATCACACAGTTTGACCTGTTCTGGTTGTAACGCTACACTTCAAACTCGTGTCAGGTAGATTTATTTTTGCCCAACTGCCAAGTCCTCAGATCTAATTGTAGGGCACTTTAGACGAGCATGAGAGGTGAAGTCCTCGTTTAGATAGCACTGAGGTCCAGGACACATGAGACGTCAGGGGTGGCCCCTAATCTTTGGAGAAGTTACACAACCAGGCAAGACGTTCGGACAAAAGCACACATTTTCCTAAATTTGGTCAATCTTACCCGCAACCTCTCTGACCTGGACAGCATCGGGCAGAGTGGCAGGAGGACTGCGCCCGGCAGGGTTCACCGCCACCACCCGAATGTTCAGACGGTCACCGGTGGTCTGATTCTTGATGATATAGCGGCAGGAGACAGAGAGCTCCTCGTTCACTGCTTTCCACTCACCAGCTGATGAAAATGAGAGTAGATTTAGTGTTAAAAGCAGTGCATTACCAGCAGAAAAGATCATGGGTTTGAACTCAGGGAACACACAAACATTACAAAAAATGATACCTTGCAATGCACTAAAGTGTCTGACAAATGCATTAAGGTAAATGTAAATGTGCAATGAAACATTTTTCTACAAATCTTAGTTGAGCGCTTAGTCAAAAAAACTGTATTGACATATCACTGCAATGCACTGCTTTTATATCATCTACTATAACAAAATAAATTCTTTGCTGCCTTATACATTTTTTTGTTTAATCAAGTCATTTTAACTTACTATTATTTATCTTGACTAGAGATTACACTGTAAAAAATGTACAAATTACAGCTGTTTATTAGTAACTTACTGTAGCTTTTATATTTATTTACAAGCAACAGTTTGTTCAAAGTTAAATGAACAAGAAACATTTTCAGTCTTTTCTTCTACAGTAAATTACTGGCAACCAGCTGCATAATAACAGCAATTTTTTTACAGTGTTGTTATAACTTATAGTTGTTATAACTAAGTTGTAGCAACTCATCTCTGGCCAGGATAAATAATAGTAGGCTGAAATTGTAAAACTTGTAAATCTGAGTTGAATAAACACAAAAAGTAAGGCAGCAAAAAAAATGGTTACAGTGTGTGTGAAAAATAAAATCCTAACTATTCATTGTTGATTATTTTACAGTGATTGCAAATAGATCTTAAATCGCTAGACACGTGCTATAAACATAAAATACGGTAGTGCACTGTAAAAATGATATCAAATCAACTATTATATTTACTGTAACTTATAAAATCAAGTTGAAATAGTTTAACTTAATTCGCTAAGTTATGCCAACGTATCACAAGTCAAAACTTAAAATAGTTGGTTGCATACTAAATTGTATAAATTGACTTGAAATTTTAAATTCATTTCAACTTTCTTTACTATTAAGGAGTTGAATTAAATTTAAAAAATAAAGTAGAATTAGCTTAAGTTATTACAACTTCCTTTTTTATAATTTATAGCAACTCCTAACTAGTTAAGAAAGTTGAAATTAATTGTAATTTATACACTTAAAAATTAAAGTGTACACAACTACACGGTAAAAAGTGAAAAGTTGGATTAACTTAAATTAATTCAATTGGTAACTCTTACATTTTTCTCCTAAAGTGACACAACTAATTTTTTTTTTTAATTTGAAACAACTTAAATTTTATAGGTGTTACCAATTAAAGTTATTTTTAAAGTTGATATAACTTTTCACTTTTTACATTTTATTAAAAGGTTTAAACAGCTCATTCTTATACTTTATAATTACTTATTAAAATAATAATAATAAAGTAGTATTCATTATATAAAATAGAAACACGATGAAGTGAATGATAATATTTTGGTGTCATGTTTTATCTTATATTTATAGGCACTGAGTAAATCACATCTCTGCACATTCTTGGCATTTTCTAAACCAACTTCATAAACAATTTTATTAAAGAGAGATTGCAATTTTTGTGAATTTCGAAGTTTGTGTATTTGAAGCATTTACTTCTAATGACCAAAAGGTTTTCTTGATCACAATAAAATGTAATTTTGCCATAATGATTGTGCATGCGAGTGAACGTAGTTTATTTTGCAGTCTTATTTTACACCATTTTAAAAGCTGCATCAGCAGGTTCAACTGTATTTACGTCTGGAAGTGAACACTCAGCTCTTCTCTGTACAGACACGTCGGTGGCAGTAGAAATGCCTCAGCCCATATAGGGACAGAAGTTAGGTGGGGTGTAAATGTTGCATTGACATATTTAGGACAGGTGCAACTGATGGTTTACCCAGACTATTGAACACTAATCCCGCGTCTCATTTAAGATAAAATATTGTGAGGTGGTATATTTAAGAAGTAAATGCTAGAGTAAACCAAGTCTACCTTAATCAAATGATTTTAAGATTAATTGATCAATCAATAGATATGTTGACTACATTCGAAACCAAAGTACGTCACCATTTATGTTTCAAATCAAACTTACTTCCTTCTTTGCAGACTTCCACAGTGTAGCCGTCCAAACCAGAGTTTCCAATGTTGGCTGGTGGTCTCCATGAGATGGTGATTGAAGTATCATTGACGTCCTCAACGCTGAGCTCCAGAGGCTCGCTGGTGGGCTCTTCAGACAAAACAGTCATTTAATATGACATGTATATACTGTATTGGCTCCCTCTAAAGTTTGATTGTAAACAGACAAACAGACACAAATGAATATGTAAAATGAAGGACTTTGTATTCTTCTGGTAGGTTTACCTGCGGGTGGAGGTGGTGTAGGTGCTTTGATTTCCTCAGCAGGTTGAGCTTCAGGAGCAGCTGGTGTTAAATAAGCAGGAGTACATTAATAAAGCAGCATATAAAAGCTCAAAGCATTAGTGTTGTCTATCCAGGTCTAATCTGTTATAAAGTGTCGCAGGGATGATGTCTTTTGTAGGCTAACCTGCCTACAAAAGCTTATGAATTTTTCTCATAAACTTCAGGATTTTCGCAAAAAAATAACAAAAGTTTAAAACACTTACATGTTTGTCCAACAAGTTAATACAAATTTTATGAATTTTGAAATGTAGAAATAAAAAGCCAAATTTTGACGTCAAAATTCATAAAAGTTGTGTTCATCTGTGAAGACTAACTAAGTGAACAAAACGTGTAAGTTTCTTTAACTTTTGTTAAATACAAAGCTTATTTTTGCAATAATCCAAAAGCTTTTTAGTGAGGGAACCAGCGTCGCGCTAATTTACGAGTTAGCCAACAAAGAAAGCATTATCCCTGTGGCAATTTATACTTAGAGAGATCATTTTCTCGTTCTTTTTTCGTGTCACTTTTCACACAACTTTCAATTAAATGTTTGTCTCTATTGATTTTTCAATTTCTTACAAATCTTTTTTAACCATTGTCACTTCGAATGTTAGGATTGGAGTTTAGTTTACAAAGTCTGATATCTAACAGTAAACAGAACACATAAGGTTTAAAAGTGGTGTGTGTAAATTTTAGGGTCCCCTAGTGGTGAGATTGTGAATTGCAACCAACAGCTCACCCCTTAATTTCAAAACGCATATGGTAGACGACACAAGACAAACATGTCATCGTCTGAGACAATGTAGGGACGAAGCGCGCTCCATAGATCAGTTTGTCCGTTTAGGGCTACTGTAGAAACATGCCGGCGACTTCCATGTAAGGAGACGCGCAGTGTATGTAGATTAAAAGCAATACAGTTCATTATATAAGGTCTTTATACACTACTAATTATGTATATTATATTACATTTCTGTCAAGAGATCCTCCTAAAAGTTACACACTGCACCTTTAACTATCGTGCCAGGTGACACACACAAAACAACGATATTCGTGTACACGAAATGCCGTGAGACTTGGTTGTGAACAATCTGTTCATGTTTTGTCATTTAGATTATATCAGCATACACTGAAAACTGTCTCAATCCTAAAATTTACTAATTAATAGCAAAAACGATGTGCATAAATTGTTAACAAACACAATATTTACTTAAAGCTACAAGTACTAAAACTTTATTGTGCAATGTTTTCATGCATTTGTATACTAATAGCAGCAAGGCTAAATAATAGTTTTCTCATACACATTAAATATAAGAATGATTTAAGATCAAAATTAGATTTAAAATGGTTAACATTATTATGAAGCTTTAATGGATGTGTTTAGTTTATGTTAAAAATAAGCAGGAGTTAGAGACTGATATGCAAATTTTGACTAAACACATTTTCAAAAGTCATTTTCTGAATGTTAATTTGATAAAAAGTCAGACTAATGTTGATATATTTGTATTAGATGAATGTGCTGCATGTTGTACTGGGTTAAATCTCTGGATGTGTCTGTAAGTGGAATGGTTGAGATGTGTTGTCTGCGTTATCTACAGGCTCTAAATTCCTTCGGCTTATAAGGTCTCAGTAGATATGCTTGGTGTTAAATAGTAATTTCATAGCTGTCGAAAACCATTAGGATACTTTGCCATTGTTAGAGCGACAAAATAAACAGATTAACAGTTAAGGATCTCTGATTTTATAAACACATTTTCAGCCTGCTGTTCACACTGCATTAAACAATATCAAAGCATGGCAAAGCTAAACACAAATATTTTGGATTCATGCCCGGTGCCACCAATGTGAGCAAAACGTTCCCTATAAAACCAAATTTAAATGATTGAGTAAATTAGGTTGAAAGTAGCAAAGCATGCGTGGGGTAGGTCAGTATGAACAGCTGCTATGATCACTAATAGTGAAGAGAGGTGAACAGGTGTAAATACTCACTGTGTTTTTTTTAACCCATCAGCTGTGATCTGTACTGAGTTAGTACCAGCCAAACTTGGCTGGCAGCAATGCACATTAAGTTTTCAAGCATTAGGAGTTATGTGTTAGGTGGGATACTTCTGTAATTGTGTTAAACTGGTATGTTGGTTGTTTAAGAGTTGACCTTAAACAAATAATTAACCTTACAACCCAAAATCAAGCATTTACATTAAGATAATTCTATGAAAACTCAGGGTACATTTATTCAGACCATGAAGATTTGCATTGTAACACTTTTCTATACTGTAAAATGAGTTAAACAAATGAAACATGATTACAACAACTAAACAAACAAGCAAAATGCTTTTGAAATAAATTTAGCTTGTGATAATTATTGTTATTGTATTTATACGCACACACACTACAGTTCAAAAGGTCAGAATCCCCCTGAGATGTTTTGAAACATTATGGATTTCCTATCTATTCTGATCTTTTAATGCCATTATTCAGTGTAAGTAATCTAAAAATACATTTTTAAAATAAAAAAGTAGTTTTCTAAAAAAGCATACACCATAAGGTGCATTTAAATGATCTTCTACTTTTGAGCTGTAGTAGCCTATACATAAACATTCCAGATTTTATTTTATTTATATTTTGGGTATATTATGTCCCCGTGACACTCATCCAATATTAACAACAAAATCTATTCTAGCCCTGTATTTGCACGCGCGCGCGTTTGGGTATCCCCGTTGCGCATTTGACAGTACCTTCAGCTGGAGGTTTGGGTTCCTCCGCTGGCGCGGCTTCGGCAGGAGGAGCTTCAACCTCAGCAGGGGCAGCTTCGGTAGGGGCAGCAGGTTCAGCGGGGGCAGCAGGTTCTGCTGGTGCTGGTTCTGCAGGTGCCGGCTCAGGTGCCGGTTCAGGCGCAGGCGCGGGCGCTGGTGCCGGGGCGGGTTCCTCCTTCTTGGCGGCCTTAGCCGACTTCTTTATTGGGGCTGGTTTTGCCGGCATGCTTCTCCGCTTTAGGGATCCCTTTGACCTCGTAAGTCCTTCGGCTCAGTCTGACGGTCGATCACACCGGTTTTATAGCTTAAGACACGTGGCGGCGACCAACTCCTCCCCTTTACGCGTTTGGTGCTCTCAGCATCAGGATCTCTTCAACTGTATTTACATAAAGTAACAGCACATACATAGCAGTCTACGTGAAAAATGTAGTTCAGAAGTTCTTAACTCTGGCCTTCAAGATCCTATTTCCTACAAAGTTTAGTTACAGCCCTGATCAAACACACCGGAACAATGACTAGTTTATTGTACTGTTGCATGTTATATTAAAGTCATTACTAGTATTATGTGGTATTTACTACTGTGCAGTACTCAATACAATATTTTAATATCTGTGGCAAGGTTCAAAACATTATAGTATGTTTGAGACTGAGTTTCATCATAGTTCAATATAGTAAATACAAAAGTATACAGCATTTTTTCATGTGGGAATTAACATAAGTACAAATGAAATTGGGGGAGCTCTACAAATAGGCTACATCATTTTAATCCTACATATTACACAAATAAATATTTCAGGAGTGTTGATTTCATTAATTTTTTGCAATGACGATAAACTTTGTAACTTCAATCATGGCTAAAATTACTAATAAAAATGCTCATTCACATAAAACGCATACAAATCCTTCGTAAATGTATTCTTATGTTGTATAGAACTGAAATATATTTTAAGAAATGCAATAATTACCTTTCAAAATGAAATGATTTCTTTTAAATATGACGCACACACACGGCAGCGTTTAAGGAACTTTGTGGTTTTATTATGACAGATGGACACGTCTTTATGGTTGTGTTACAAACATCAGAATCATGCCAGCTCTCACGTGGACCGGGCCACTCCGTCGGTAACAAAAGCAAAATCTCCCATACAAATCATATCTCTGAATGATTGTTGTTGCAAATGCAGGGCCACGCTATTTACAATGTATACATTTATAACATTCTGTACAAAATGGAGCCTACGGTTTACAAACAATCATTTGGGGGGAAATTACAAACCGGAAAAGTCATATCATTCATTCTTTTTATACCACCCCAAACTAGGTAGAATACATCCGTAAGATGACATGCGTTTACAACATTTATAAACCCATTGCACATTATTACATCATCTACCATCATGGTACCTTTAATGGAACAGTATTGGACTTTTGAATCGATATCAAGCATTGCATGAAGTGAAGCGACTAGTCAGCAACTTCTCACCCCTTTGTTTCATTCAGAGAACTTGAAAATTGTTAGCTTATATGAAGACCCATCACTAGATTCACTCACGAGTTGCTCAGATTTACCCTGTTTCATTTGAAGACATCACCATCGAACCCTAACCCCCTGGACATTCGTGAACTTTAACACACAATGAATTATTGCAATGCATGCTAAAAGGCGAAAAGAAAGGCACATAAATGACAGAAATCAAAGCTAAACTACAAACAATGCAAAGTTTCAGCATTCACTTTCCATGTATCGTCTTTATAAACCAAAGACCAACAAAGTAAACGGTAAAAAGTTGCTGAATGGTCGAGTTCAATGAGACTTGTAGCACAACACAGCACGGCTATCACACGATTACAGGCACGATAAGCAGGACAGTGTACATCGGCTTTAGTCACACCAGTAACAAGTGTTGTATTCATTATCTCCACCTGCTTGCATAAAACCAAGGTAAGAAATGACATTTACTCAGCATTTAATCATTTACCAACAAAATATCTGACTTCAATACTATTCATTGGTAAATAACAAAAGCCAATGTCACACTGTCAGATGTCTGGAATGTCATCAAATATAATTCTCACATCTTAAAAGCAGCCAAGGCTAAAAATAAAAGAAATAATTGTCCATCTTGAATATTATGTACAGAGCCACTAAGGGGACATGGAGCAAAAATTAAATAAAGATTAGTTTCGCGTGCGCATGCGAAACCATCAAGTTTAGTTTCGCATGTGCACGCGAAACTATCGCGTGCCCACATGAAACTATCGAGTTTAGTTTCGCATGCGCACGTGAAACTATCGAGTTTAGTTTCGAATGTTCACGTTAAACTATCGCGTGCCCACGTGAAACTATCGCGTGCCCACGTGAAACTATCGAGTTTAGTTTCGCATGCGCACGTGAAACTATCGCATGCTCACGTGAATTTATCAAGTTTAGTTTCGCATGCGCACGTGAAACTATCGTGTGCGCACGAGAAACTATCGAGTTTAGTTTTGCATGCGCACGTCAAACTATCGCATGCGCACGTGAAACTATCGAGTTTAGTTTCGCATGCGCACGTGAAACTATCTTGTGCACACGTGAAACTATCCAGTTTAGTTTCGCATGCGCACATGAAACTATCGCTTGCGCACGTGAAACTATCCAGTTTAGTTTTGCATGCGCACGTGACTATCGCGTGCGCACGTAAAACTATCGAGTTTATTTTCGCATGCGAAATGTGAAACTACTGCGTGCTCACGTGAAACTTTCACGTATGCGCGCTATAGTTTCACGTGCACGCACGAAAGTTTCACGTGAGCACGCAAAACAAAACGTTACATTTTTTTACTCCAATTTCACCTTAGGGGCTCGGTAATTATGCATCTTTATTCAGCTTAAAAACTCATCTTTTCTTTGGAAAGGAACCCATATTTATATAGCAGAGTAATGAATACTGTAGGATATAAGATGAATAGACAGGAATGGATTGAGTTCATATTTTTACTTCCACCCCAAGTTCTTACCTACATGCATGTTTTAATAGTATCCATAATATTTTTAGGTATAAAGATGAGAAATTACTGATCCACTGCTTACTGTATGTACAGTAAATCCTCCTGTCCTGTCATTTACATGAGTTATCTTATCTGGGAACATTTAACGTACATTAATTCTCTAAATAAGTCTTATAGTTCTTGTAAGGAATGATGTGCATTGTGATATGTTTTAAAACAAAAAAATCTGTCTTTTTGAATGTTTAATATACATGGAATAACTACTATACTACTATAAAGGACCATACAAAAAACGTATCGCCATTGATCTGACAAGAAACGTCTGTTACTTGTATCTGAAGATCCTCTTAAATGCCATAAAGTGTAAGGCTATTGGATGTCAAGTGAGATTTTTGCAAAATCAAGATGTTTTCCTATAGTGACATCAGATAGCACCAAATAATCTTCGCACCCATATGCATTTTGTCGGGGTAATCGCCTCCTAAAATGATCAAAAGCAGATAATGCACCAAGTATTTGGTTATCATTAAATAAGCTATAGTCGCACCATTTGCTACAAAGAGAGCAGTTAACTGAGATGAGAGCTGTATTAAATGATTATAATTAGAGGCCTGAGATGACCAAACCCCTGAGCTGAGATCAGTTTCAAGCAAGTAAAACTTCTCGACAGTACTGTTATGGTAAAACAAAGTGCATCAAACTGTATGATGTGGATGCGCAAAAAGTAAAGGTGCAGACGGTTTTAACTTTAGTGGGAATAGAGGTTTGGATTTTGAGAGCAGCGCCCCCTATAGAGCAAAGGCGCCAAGTACACTTTGCATCTGTTATAATAAGGCATTTACTGTGTTTGGAAAAATGGTTTCAAAGGAATGGAGTACTTACTCATTTTTTTAAAATATATATAAATAATATTAGTTTCCTTACATCACAAAGTAAATGTAGGGGTGCATTTTAAATAATGTTATATTTAAAGCTCATTTTTGCTTTGGTTACTATGCAATAACCAAAAACCTGTCAATTTCCCCTTTTTTCTGGTTTATATGGCTGTGCAAATTTCTGAAAGCCTGCACGCATATAGCACACAAATATTTTTTTAAAGATGCTGGATAACAGGAATGATCCCGGCCATACAAAAATGTGAAGCTAAATAAATGAAGAAATGTTTGTCATGTTATTCTTAACTGTAAGATGAAGTTCAAGTGCACACTAGTGAGTAAAGATTAGCACCTGATTCCTTGAGTTGTCAATGTGGGCAGCAGTGGAACAGTAAAGGCTCCCTTACACACTTACTACAATAAAACTAAAACTTTATGTAAATGCATACTGTATATATGCAGACAGAAGAGCTATAAAAGTATTATGTGTTTTATCTGACATATTTTTTTACTTTCACTAACAAAATTATGTTTCCTAACTTTGTTTTTGCACCCTTTCACATATAAGTGCCATACAATACAATGGAGATCATGTTTTCTTGGACGATACCATCTTTTAAGTATTTAAGAGTACCATGGTGTAGGAATATAGTCATCAAAGTGTAGCATGTTACATATTAAAGTACCACGGTATTACCATTGCTTAACCATGGTACTGCGAAAGTCTAGTATTGTGAGGGCATGCTGCTGTGATTTGCACGATTTAAATAAAAGAAGATGTGATGTATTTCTGTGAAATGCGCTCATAGCATTTCATGTAACAGTACAGAGTCATCTGCAGGTGTGTGGAGGTTCAAAGGAGAAATCATACAGGTGTTTAAAGAGGAGGGAGTTTGAGATCCGTCTCTTTCTCTGGTGACTCAATGTAATTGGCAGCCTCTTGTAGTTTTAACAGCATGGCCATCTGAAAAAAAAAAGAAGTGATAAAAATATAATATTGAGATATTTACCCAGTTCACTGCTGATATGCAGATGCATGGCATTAAATAAACAGTATTTATTTTATTAAATGTTTATTTACAGACAAATTCAAAAAGGTACAAATTAATATATATATATAATTATCATATGTGACCCTGGACACCAAAGTAATAGCCAAAAAAAAAAAACCATTATATTGGTCAAAATGATATTTTTTTTTGCCAAAAGTCATATTGTTTGTTTGTTTGTTCTTTTTATTTATTTATAATGGGACTATGCACAATTTTTAACATAAAATCTCCTTTTTATGTATTGTACCGGATTTAGCCAAGGGCTAATTTTCATCTGTAGTCCCCCAGACAGGTCAACGCTAACATAACATTACACAGACAATACCTATGTTCACATACAATAATGCATTTTATTAAGTAAAGATATTGTTCCATGAAGACACTTTGTAAATTTTCTACCGTAAATATATAAATATTAATTTATCATTAGTAATATGTGTTGCTAATGACTTTATTTGAACAACTTTAAAGGCGATTTTCTCAATATTTGCACCCTCAGATTTTCAAATAGTTGTATCTCAGCCAAATGTTGTCCTAACAAACCATAAATCAATGGAAAGCTTATTATAAAGCCCTATGCATTAATCTCAATTTTTTTTTAAACTGACCCTTATGACTGGTTTTGTGGTCCAAGGTAGAGGTCTTTTTGGGTCCAAAGAAATGTACTCGACCTGAAATGACTCGAAGCACTTTTTACCCGAACCCAAGGTGCATGAATAATTTTTCTAAAAAGAAAGACCCGACCCAAGACAAACTCAAGAAAATTAGACCCGAGTCCGACTCAACCCATTGGCAATTTGTTTTAACCCGACTGGACCTGAAGGTAAATGGCACTGACGTGCATCCCCGTACGCACCAGTCAGACAGTAAGAAACCTCGGTGGCCTTGCAACCAATTTGGCCGCTGCTTCATTTATTTTCATTTGTTGTTTTTTCAACTAAAATGTGCATTCAAAATTGATTGACAGGTCTGTATTGTTAATTAACCTACCGCCAACCACATGATTTCGCAAGCACTCTTGGAAAACAGAGGTGAGGGGTTGGAAAAGTACTCGATGTACACACGCGAGATAGTTTGGGTTTTCTCTGGTCCGTTCGGCAAAATTCATTCACATTCATTTTAAATGACCAAAGACCCGATGCCGCTAATATTATACCCGACCCATGTCGAAAACAATTATTTATCGTTAGTAACATGTATTGCTAAGGACTTCATTTGGACGACTTTACAAGTGATTTTATCAGTATTTGGATGGAAAAAAAGGGGTTGGAAAAGGACCTGATGCACACACACAAGATAGTTGGGTTTTCTCAGGTTTGTTCAGCAAAAACACATTCATTTTAAAGAACCGGAGACCTGATGCCGCTAAAATTATACCCAAACTGTGTCGAAAAATCATTAGGATATTAAGTTCTTGTTCCATGCAGATATTTAGTAAATTTTCTACCATAAATATATCAATAGTTATCATTAGTAATATGTGTTGCTTAGGACTTCATTTGGACGACTTTAAAGCCGATTTTCGCAATATTTGGATGAAATAGAGGAGGGGTTGGAAAAGGACTCGATGCACACACGTGAGATAGTTGGGTTTCTTTGGTCCGTTCGGCAAATACACATTCATTTTAAAGACCCGATGCCGCTAATATTATACCCGACCCGTGTCAAAAAATCATTCGGATATTAAGTTAAGATATTGTTCCATGAAGATACTTTGTAAATTTTCTATCATAAATATTTCAAAAATGTATTTATCATTAGTAATATGTGTTGCTAAGGACTTCATTTGGATGACTTTAAAGGCGATTTTCGCAATATTTTGATAAAATGAAGGAGGGGTTGGAAATGGACTTGATGCACACACACACAAGATAGTTGGGCTTTCTAGGGGCCGTTCACAGCAAAAACACATTCATTTTAAATTACCAAAGACCCGATGCCGCTAATATTATGCCCGACTCGTGTCGAAAATTTTTTATTTATCGTTAGTAACATGTGTTGCTAAGGACTTCATTTGGACGACTTTAAAAGCGATTTTATCAGTATTTGGATGGAAAAAAAAGGGGTTGGAAAAGGACCTGGTGCACACACGAGATAGTTGGGTTTTCTCAGGTTTGTTCAGCAAAAACACATTAATTTTAAAGTACCAGAGACCTGATGCCACTAAAATAGTTATCATTAGTAATATGTGTTGCTTAGGACTTCATTTGGACGACTTTAACTCTTTCCCCGCCATTGACGAGATATCTCGTCAATTAAGAGAAAACGCTTCCCCGCCAATGACGAGATTTTCCGTCTTTCCGCAATACCGCTTTTATCCACCAGGTGGCACACTTCCGCAACTTATACAACCCGGAAGTATTGCCCTCTGACAAGCTGCTGCATGTCCGTGTCTGTTTTAAAGATCGCTCTGAATGGGATCTCTATGAAAAGTCCGTCACAAAAATGGAATTATCTCAGCTTTTTGCTCAAAATGTGTTTTTGCAGAAACCTACTCATATTCAAAAGCTGATTACAAAAGAACTACTCAAGGTAGGATGAAACGTTTTTTTTTTGTTTGAAAGCAGAGGGTCTGTTCTTTCATTTGGTATATTGTATGTTTATATATCTGAAGAAGAAAATTTTCTGGAAGGCATTTAACTTTGGTGAAAATTAGGGATGCTCCGATCAGGATTTTTGCAGCCGATACCGATCACCGATTTGTAATCTTCGTGATCGGCCGATACCGATTCCGATACCGATTTTTTTAAAGCTGATATGCTTTGATGGGGATGTGAAGACGCCTCGCGCTGTTTACCGGAGCGCGTCCTCATACGCATATCTCTGTAAACTCTGCAAAGAGAGACATACAAATCTGCACGCTGCACATGAGCAACAGGTTGTAAAAATGCTCGCGCTACGTAAAAAATGTCTTTAATTGCAACCGCATTCAGGATCCTTTTGATGACAAAAGTAAACAGAAAGATCGGTTTATGAGATCGGCAGATTTAGCGAGCACCGATCGAGTCATTTAATGCCATTATCGGCCGATACCGATCGGTGGCCGATCAATCGGAGCCAGAAGTGGGTAGTAACGAATTACATTTACTTCGTTACATTAACTTGAGTACATTTTTCGGGTAACTAGTACTTTTAGAGTAAATTTAAGGATGGGTACTTTTACTCTTACTCAAGTACATTTCTAGTGAAAAAACTGTACTTTTACTTCCCTACATTCGGCGGCGTTACTGCGCTACTGTCAAATGGTAATAATTAATGAATATATATATATTTTTAAAAGTTTATAGGGCGTGTTCGAAAGTTGCGCGAAACAGGCTGCGTCACCCTTTAGCGCGCGCAACCGCGCAGCCGCGTAGATGATAAGAGAAGCAGATGAGGGCGCGTGTGCGAGATATCGGAGGCAGATCATGCGTGGGGGCTTCAAGTTCGGTCTATGTTTTCACCACAGGAGGTCAAAAAGAATAGTTTCATAATGCGATGCATGCTTTGTTCAATAAACGAGCTGACATCTCAGCGTACAGGAATTCAAGATCCAGCCTGAAGTAAGTGTCACAGTATTGTCTATTTGAATACTATTAATGGTCATTTCACACACTGTCCGAGTTTTTTTGCCATATGCACTCTTGTGCAAGCGATTACAAATCCTAATGTAAGTTAAACCATACAAACAGCACGTTCACATCTGCACATTTCCATATCATTTCCCCACAACTAAACAAACTTAACAGCATAATGTAATGACTGCATTTATACACAAATCCGGACACCTCACTAATGTGTAGAAAATACATTCAAATAAAAACGGGATTGTATTTTATTTAAATCTTTCCTAAAGAATGAATGAATAAAAATAAAAGAACAAAGATTGATTTGAAAGAAACATGTATTATAAATTATAATAAATGTAGAGATGATTAGCAAAAACAGATCAGTTCCATATGAAATTCTAAAATGATCATTTTTATTAAGCTCCTGTTTATGTTCAGTAATTGCACTTTAAATGGCAATGAAAATAACCTATTCATATAAAAACATGATAACAAACAGACACACACGTTCTTATTTGTTAACTGTTTGCATGTTTAAAGGCAGACGCTGACAAGTTTGTGTTGTGAACATCAAAATAAATATAGAGTTAACCGTCAGAAAAACATCTGTATGTGTGTGTGTTTGAGATTTTTTCTCAAATGACACGTTATGTGATGTTAATGTACCCATTGCAGGACTGAGATAGGCTGCTTTACTTGTATATAAGCCGAACAATGAGAGTTTTACGGAAAGGTTTGTGAAAACCCTCCAAGTAATCTGAAATTCAGTGCTTTTGCGCTACTTCTCTATCAGATCGGAAGTAACGAGTAACTAACTACTTGAGTAGTTTTTTCATCTAATACTTTTTTCCTCTTACTCAAGTAAATAATTAGATTGATACTTTTACTTTTACTTGAGTACATTTTTGTATAAGTACTTGTACTTTTACTTGAGTACAGATTTTGGGTACTCTACCCACCTCTGATCGGAGCATCCCTAGTGAAAATCATGAAAAACGCTGGCGCTGGCTGGCAACTTTTTTAAAAAATGCTGGCGGTGAAAGAGTTAAAGGTGATTTTCTCAATATTTGGATGAAATAGAGGAGGGGTTGGAAAAGGACTCGATGCACACACGTGAGATAGTTTGGTTTCTTTGGTCCGTTCGGCAAAAACACATTCATTTTAAAGACCCGATGCCGCTAATATTATACCCGACCCGTGTCAAAAAATCATTAGGATATTAAGTTAAGATATTGTTCCATGAAGATACTTTGTACATTTTCTCAAATAAATATATCAAAAATGTTTTTATCATTAGTAATATGTGTTGCTAAGGACTTCATTTGGATGACTTTAAAGGCGATTTTCACAATATTTTGATAAAATAGAGGAGGGGTTGGAAAAGGACTTGATGCACACACACACAAGATAGTTGGGCTTTCTAGGGGCCGTTCACAGCAAAAACACATTCATTTTAAATTACCAAAGACCCGATGCCACTAATATTATGCCCGACCCGTGTCTAAGGCACACGTGAAACTTTTAGACTCGAACCTGCTCAGGTTTTCGAATCTAAGTGGCCCTGTGAAGACCTCTAGTCCAGGGTCACATATCATTTTCATAAAGCATTTATGCCTGTGACAATAAATAAAAATAAACGCATTTGCAAATCTATCATGTGTGAAATGTGCACTAAATGCGCATTGCTGTTTGTCAAGTAGGAATAATCAAATCTGTCTTTTTTCAGACAATACATATGAAAGCATTATTTAATCATGGTACTGCAACAGCCTGTCAACAGTAATTCACATCTAATTTTGTCTTTTTCAGGAACCGAATATGCTCATCCTGATCGAAATTTAATAAAAAACCTTTACAAGTATAAAAACAACAATTTCTACTTTAAAGCTGAATCATTTTAACTACAATAGGTCACGTATAAACCTACAGATGACTGTAATAAACACACGGTGTGATGTACTGTAACATGGCACTAACCAGTGGATCTGACTCCACAGAGCTGGGCGGAGTCTCCTTGTGCGGCCGATCGTCTCCTGGTTGGCTGGGGCTTCCAGGTCCGGTGCTGGGTGGAGGCAGGTGAAAAAGTTTGGCCTGGTCTTGTTGAGCTGAGGGCCATGGCAGAGATCCTCGGACCCACTCCACAGGGTCTTCCCAAACGGACTTCTGACCATGAACCTTAAATCATTCAGCACCACAGAATATCTCTTACTAATAAAGTATTTGCTTAATGTTACTACAAGTCAGCCAATCAGATTAAAGCATTCTGTTTTGAAAAGAATCTACTACAAATCTTAATCCTAAAGCAGTACATATGATGTACCTTTAGTTTAAACAAAGTCTGAATAATAAAGAAATGACTGTGACGCACCTTAATGCCATCTTTGGCACCTTCCTGCAGGTATGGAATGATGGAATGATTCCAAAGATCAATAAACCACGTCCGAAATTCGTCGACCGTAACTGGACACGAGAGGAAGAAGCAGGGGCCTACGGCGACAAAGATTAGACAAACATATAGTTGCCTCTTCATTCTAATTCATTTTAATGGCAATATAATACTGAACATTACCGATGAGAAAATCTGAGGTGCTGTGCTTTTCCAGAAAGGTGTGCAGGTGGTACCAGAGTCTGGGAACCCAGTCCAGTACCCGGAGGAGATCTTCATTGGTTACACTTTTGGGATTTTCTGCTTCCATTAGTTTTCTGTGCAGGTAACGCACCAGGAACCCATTGGCTGGCTCGACGTTATTGGAAAACGTCACCATTCTAAAGGACGATGCACGTCAAAATCAAAATAAATATTGCACTTTTGACGTCCTACTTTTAGATAATGTGTACTTACAAATATATAGCATATGCTTTTTAGGACATTAATAGTATGAATTTTTTACATTACGGTAGCTCTAACCTGAAGCTGAGATGCAGGCCATGGTTTGGGGTCATTTTCACAGGCTGATTGGTTGTTCCTATTATGTATGGACTAAAAAAAAGACAAAATATCTCATTAGACACCTTGTAAATTCACCACTGTATAATTTATACACAAAATGTGCACTTACCATTTATGATATTTACAGGTTAAAGCACCATTGACAAGTTCACTGGTGGATACCACATCACTGACATCATCCAGGATGATGACCAATGGGATTTCAGTAGGGCTGCTCTCACGATCAATCTGATTGGCCAGATTGGACAGATAAAGCTGAAGGTCCTACAGAAACAAAAAGTATAAATCAGCTATATCCATATATGTGTGACAATTTGATTGACGGGTCGTCCTATGGCCTTTACCCATCATACCTTGCAGGACTGGCGGTGCATATTGAAGGTGACTGTGATGGCAGGCGTGATCTCACGAGCGCTGCGCTCCACCAGGTACTCTGCGAGGCGGTAGGTGAGGTAGGTCTTTCCTGTACCACTCGGGCCCGATAACATCAAGCGCCTGTGCTTTAATAACAGACTGATGTAATGTTGCATCATGGGTTTGGGGATGAGCGTCTCAAACACGAGAACGTCTACACACTTCTCCTTCAGACCTGCAAAATGAGGAGAAGCTGGTATTAAACTCTACGACAATGTAAGAGTTAAAGGCACAATATGTCATTTTCACCACTAGAGGTCGCTAAACAAAAACAGCCGCTGCTCGATGATGCCGTTAAAGGGGTCATAGCGTAAAAGATGTACGTGTTCCATGTTATTGAAAGCACAATTGTGTTTTAATTTCAGTAAACCATCAACCATCATCATTTGTGTTTTTATTTCATCAGCTCATTTGCATATTTAAGGACACACTCAACAATGGCACATTTTTGCTTGGACCTACACAATTTAAACATGCTATAATAAATTATCTGCGGGGTATTTTGAGCTAAAACTTCACATAGGTACTCTGGGGACACCAAAGACTTATTTTACATCTTAAAAAAAATCTCATAATATGACCCCTTTAATAAGCATGAAACGATGGGAGTTGTAGTCTTCAACTTCAATGTCAATGGGAATTGATCTGACAGGACTCATGAACATGATTTATCAAAATAAAGTTTTATAACAGTTACATTATAATGTAAAACCACAGTACAGTATGACAATATCAATAAAAATACTGTCACATACTGTCAATTCATCAGACGCACGTGCGTCTCGTCAGAACTTTACTTTCGGTTTCTATTTGTTTAATGGTCTGACTAGTTGCTAAACTCGTATACCTCGTTGAAAATAACGAATGTTTTGGTTTCCTAGGTAAACTACGTAAATAAACTACTTTAAAAGGACTTTTTTGTTATTTATTCTTAGCAGAGTTTACCGAAAGTTACGTGTTGACCACGATAGCCGCTTGTTTATGTTGTTACTGCTGAAACCGTCTATACATATATGAGACAGAAAAGGCAAATGGCTTTTGTTGTCTTTATTTCTGGGTGGTTTATGACATCACATGGTGTCAATAACCAACATACAGAAGGATCTGTTCTAAAAATAACCTTTAAACCAGACCCAATAAGATGACGGGATTGGGGGCAGAAAGAAGTGTTTGTCTGTGTTTTTGCCTCTATATACCATAAACTTTGGGTGGCCCATCACATGCATGCAGACTACTGTTAAAAGTGTGAAACATTTGCTTAATGCATTTTTCCCCACAGCTATGCTTGTGATAATAGGAATGAACCTTACAAAATATTAAGTCATTGTTATCTTTGAACCTCAATGCACTGACCTTTAAGGGCTACTATGATACAAGAAGATCCTTTGGTGTAGAGGCGCACCGGTGGGGTTTCGGGCGGCTGGGCACCCAATACTCTCTTGAGATGACTCAGACTGTAGCTGTAGATGGAGTCCTGAGAGAGGCCAAGACTCGAGCTGGGATCCACCGTTGATAAATAATCCTATAAACACATCACAATCACATTTATATTAATAGATCTCATATTTTCTTTTGTGGCTTCAAAGGGTACCCAGAATACACCAAAGTCATCATTTTATTAAACTTTGGGGGAAAAAAAGATTGCAGGGGTTACAGCAAAAAATTAAAAAAATCTTTTGACTGAATTTTTTTCCTCGGCCAAAACCCTTTCAATATAAAATAAGACTGCATAGTCTTTACTGTTTTAAAGTAATCTTTGTTACTGCAGTAAGTTACGGTATTCAGTGATTTTCTCTTCTTTTGACAAAGACTTAAACCGGTACTGTTAATAGGCTTTAAGACATAACCAATAGTGATGGGAGAAACGAAGCTTTTCGAAGCTTCGAATCAATTGAACCAATTGCTTCCAAAATTGATTCAGTTTTTCGAAGCAGTTCGAAACACCACACACGCTGGCGACCCCTGCTGGTCAAAATAGTGTAAAGCAGATATGGCCAAACATTTTACACTTTTTTTCTTTACAAAAAATAGCAAGATTTTTATTAAAATATGTTTTTAAAATTATTTAACTTAATTAAGACATAGTTAAAAGTGTATTATGTGTTTTTAGTTTTATTTAGGGCAAACAAATCATTAAAACTAACTACCCTTTTAATTATGCACATTTTTGTCATTAAATCTGTCTATAAACAATGAATAGACAAAATGGCAGTGTTATTAGTCAGAAGGATAAATGTTTTTGGAACTTTTATAATAAAACTGACCCGAGTTCACCGAAACATATTAGACACTGGTCATGTGATCAACTCCCCCTAGTGGTGAACCATCGGATTTTCGAAACGTTTCGAAACAGTTATGACGTAATGAAGCCTCGTTTGCTAAAATCACGTGACTTGGACCAGTTTGAAACACGCTCCGAACCACTGATTCGAAACAAAAGATTCGTAAATGATTCGAAGCCTCATGAAGCAGTGCTTCGAAAACGACCATCACTAATAACCAATACTTTGACATATGTGTATTGCATAAAGACGCAAACATAAACTTATTTAAGTATTAATGCACGCTATCGGTGGGTATGAAGCAAACCATACGCGTCGGATTTTTTAAGTTCAAGGTGGCATTCCAGTTAAACCCAGTGAATCAAATCATCATACAGTAAAAAGATAAAAATGGCGCTGGGGTTTGTTGTAAAAACTGTGCAAAAAGAAAAAGAACGGCCAATCTATATTACACTGTATATAAGCACAGACTTTATTTAGTCCACAGAAAGACAAATACTATACACACTTTTCCAGCATATTCTCCTAATATTTGCTATTAATAATGTTCCATCACATGTCAAAATAAACCATTAATTTGTCATTTACCAGACTTAAGAATGTACGTAGAACATCATATATTTTTCGTAAAATTAAATCACGTTTTAATAAATTATCAACTCCAGAAACAATACCAGAAATATAGAAATATTTGTACCGCTGAGTACGAGCAGCCATCTTGATAACAGCATATCGTTTTGACATCTCACATGTTTCTATGTGATATGGACAATTTAGAAATTTAGAAAGAAATTTAGAAAGTGCGCTCCTATCGCTAGCCAACGACTTGATTAGCTCCACTTCTTTTTAAAGTAATGAAATTATTCATAGTCAAGGTACCCTTTAATGGGGCATACACACCAAACGCGAGTTCAACGATTTGCGCAAGTAGATTATAAAGTCAATGCAAAGACGCAAATTGGGTGGCGCAATTGCCACGAAAACACGCGCTATTCGCCTCAAACGCGCCTTTGCGCATGTTGAAAATATTCAACTCAAGCAAAAAATTAGCATGACACAAAGTTAAATCGAGTAATCTAGAGCGATTAATACGATGCAACACGTTTGGTGTGTACGTAGCATACGACTGTACAGGTAGTAAGACTCACTTTAAAAGCCTGACTAACTGCAGAGTCCAGAGCAAACCAGTCCGTGCGTCCGCTGATCTTAACCGTGCCGATGAAAAACTCCAACTGCTTGACCTCCTGTGGATGGGAGAATGAGAGTTATATTATTTTAACTCAATAAACCTTGAGAGTCTGTGCTTTATAGTGCTTGTATCATGATTAAGGGGTAAAACCGGTCTAAACAACACACAAGGAATAGTCCACTTTTATAAAAAATCTAAATAATTTCTTCACTCCCGTGTCATCAATTATGTCTTTTTTGTTCAGTCGATAAAAAAGTTTTTTGAGGAAAACATTCCAGGATTTTTCTCCATGTTGTGAACTTTAGTGGACCTCAGCAGTTTTAATGCAGCTTTAAAGGGCTCTAAACAATCCCAACCGAGGCATAAGAGTCTTATCTAGCAAAACCATCATTACTTTTAAACCACAACTTCTCGTCTTCCACTAGCCGTGTGACGCGCCAGCATGACCTTATATATTACACAATCACATGGAAAGGGCACGCGTTACATATGTGAAACGCACACGTGCGGACCATTTTAAACAATAAAACAAAAAGACATTAATTACTATCATTACACACACAACAACGTCTGGTAGTTTTGCATGTCATGTGTGACCATTCAACGTGATTACGTAATATGTAAGGTCACGCTGGCGCCTCACACGGCTAGTGCAAGATGAGAAGTTGTGGTTTAAAGTTAGTTTTTTTTTGGCAAAAATTATGTAAACTGTTGAGGTCCAATAAAGTCCACTACATGGAGAAAAATCCTGGAATGTTTTCCTCAAAAAAAAAAAAAAAAAAAATGAAAGTGGAGTAATCCTTTAACTGTGGTGAAATGACTCTAACACAGGATCTCAAGTGGCTTTTTGCTTTAATAACACAATAGAAACATCAATATGATATCAAAGTAGGACATTTAAAGTTGCCAAGCAACACTGGCTCTTATAATCTTAATATGAATTCAGCAGATGTGCAGTCGTAGGTGTATGTGTACTGTATATGGGTTATTTGTCTCTGTATGTGGCTCAGCAAATCTAATTGTAGATCTGAATGATGAGTAATATAATGAAGAGTGACGGCTTATATATCGGACTCACATCTTTAAACATGTGCTGGTTTGGTATTCGAACCATCACTCGGACCAAACTCTCGTCTTTCTGCAAAGTGGCGGTGGGGCTTTGAAAAACATCTGTGAAAAATCCAACATAATAGAAAATAAATGAGAGAATATAGGAAGTTCAAATAAAAAAAATTGTGTTGTAGATGCTGGTCTGGTGTTTCCTGTTATGAAAGTCACCTGGGTAAAGTTCATTTTGTCCCATGCCGAAGGTTTTGGTGAGAGAAGACACTGATTGGCGTGGTGATGCAACGCCCATTGAACTCAGACCAGAGGACTGGGAGGTGGAGCTTGGAGGTCGGGAGGAGGGGCCTCCGGTCTTCAGCTGGTCATTCTCCGCCTTCAGGTTCTCTACTGTCATCTGCAATTTTATTCATTGGGGTATTTACATGACAGGGTAAGAAATGTAACTTATGTAGTAAAATAAAATAAATGCAGCAGTCATACATGTGGAGCAACATGAGATTGTGTGACCTCATTTCCATTTTTGGTCATCTTTTCCTTGTAACGTAAATTTCGTTTTACTACGGCCTATTCATATACCTAATTTCTTTTCTGTATAGCCATAAAACCTGAGGTTGTGTCACACAAATAGTATCACAAACCTGCATGTTGGTCATCGCTTCCTGTAGTTGCTCCAGCTGGTGGGCGGAGCTAAGAGCCTCTAAACGGATATCCGTCAGTTTCCGTTCTTTTTCCCATAGTTCGGAACGTAAATTTGACACCACTTTCTCGTCGTGCTCCGTGCCGTCACACGATCTGGCAAAAATAAAGACATCATACATGTAACAGTTATAGTTAAAAAACAAATTATGAACAAATTTATACTTTTTAACTTATTACTCTGATGTAGAGGTGGAGGTCTTGTCAGGAGCGTTGTCCACTTCATTGTGGATTTTAGGAGATGAGGGGGTGGAGCAGGCCGGTGTTGCGATCTCCTCGATATCTGCGTATGATGACTTTGAACCCTTTTTGCTGAAAGCTTTGTTGAAGGAGCTTCTCAACTACGGGACAACAGAGATACGAGAGCTCACAGTTCACCCAAAACATCTACTCTGTATAGTTTAAATCAATTTTGCTCTTTAAAAATAAGCATGGACACGCAGATTGTTAGTACAAAGGCCTAGATTCATAACGACAGCAACAATTAGAGGAAGTTTAGCATTAATGATGCTTTCATGACCATATTTGCATCTGGCCATTCGAATAAATCTTTACGAAAATTAGGATGAAATATTTAGGATGATTGTGTTTTTAGACACACAAGCGCTGTAATCCATGCAGTTATGGAGCATCACTAATGGAGCATACACAACAAATGGTAATTCAACGATTTGCGCGAGTAGATTACATACAAAGTCAATGTACACTTAAAACAATTATTCATTCAATTTACTCAATATCTTTAAGGTAAGTGGTTGCAATCAACCCATTCATGCTACATTTAAACAAAAGTTTTTTATTTTATTTTACTTTATCTTTTTTTGTGTAAATGTAGCTTAAATAAATTGATTGCAACCACTTACCTTAAAAAAATTGGGTAAATTAAATGAATATTTTTTTCAGTGTAAAGACGAGAATATTATGCGAACTCGCACGGGGCAATGCGAATGAAGCAAATTTTTTTGCAATGACACAAAGTTAAATCCCGCAAGTAATCTGCGAGGAACGCAATGCTTCACTTTCAAGAAAAAAAATTCGTAGTATTTTTGTCTTGTTTTCAGAAAAATATCAAAAAATTCTTAAATTAAGATGCTTTTTCTTGATGAGCAAAACGACCCAAGAAAATAAGTCTAGATTTAAGACCAAATATATCAAATTTAAGTGATTTTGTGCATAAAACAAGCAAAAAAATCCGCCAATGGGGTAAGCAAAAAAATCTTGAACATTTTTCTTGAACACTAAATTCAAGAAAAATTTGCTTATCCCATTGGCAAATTTTTTTGCTTGTTTTATGCAAGACATAAATACTAAGAACTTTTTTTCTTGAAAATCATTTTTTGCGGTGTACTTAGTATTTTTCTGTCAGTAAAAATCTAAAAAAATCTAAAATTAAGATGTATTTTCTTGATGAGCAAAATGATCTAGGAAAATAAGTCTAGTGTCTAATCAAAAATATTAATTTTATGTAAATTAGTGCTCAAAACAAGCAAAAAAATCTGCCAATGAAATAAGAACATTTTCCTGAAATAATTTTACTTTTTTCATAAACATTTAATTCAAGAAAATGTTTCTTATTCCATTGTCAGATTTTTTTGGCTTGTTTTAAGCACAAATTAAATTGTATATTTTTTCTAAAACTACACTGCAAAGAAATTCATAAAATAAGCAAAAAAAAATAATCTGCCTATGGGGTAAGCAAAAAAATCTTGAATATTTCTCTTAAACACTAAATTCAGGAAAAATGTTATATTTTTGACCTTTTTCTTGAAAATCTTTTTTTTGCAGTATAGACCCATTTTCCTAGGCCACTTTGCTCATCAAGAAAATACATCCCAATTCAAGAATTTTTAGATATTTTCACTGAAAACAAGACAAAATACTAAGTAAGAAAGTCATTTTTTGCAGTGTTCGCACTTGGTGTGTACGCAGCAAAGGTTTACAGTAACATTACAGTAACTATACTGTATGTATGAAAGTATATTCACATATCAAAAATGAAGATGACAAACAAACCCATTATGTGTTAGGAACAAAATTTCAGTCAATATGTCAAAAGTCAGGGTCACATTTTACCCCAAAATCAATTATTATTATTTTTTTATATTTTCATAAGATTCAGAATCCCATTAATGTTTCCTCATATGATTGTTATTACTGTAATACCCTCTTATATCTGGCCAGACTTATTGACTGACTGATTTTGAAGGACTGTATGATAAATAAATGATGAACATATTGTTTTCACCATATAGATGTTTGCTATATGACATGTTTGTGATAACTGGATGAGGATATAATGGGTTTGGGTGGAGTATCTTACCTCATAGACCTGTTAATAGAGAACAGGGAAGCATGAGAAAAAACCAAAGTCATTCTTAATGTAATGCAATGTTAAACCTGTCCCAACAGTAAACTTTAACACAAACAAAACTAAACAGACATGATCTTTAAAATCTTGCTTGTCTATCATGATCCCTTCTCACACACAGATTACGGAAACTACATAGAAAATGTGTCTGGGATTTGTCTGGGGATCGTTTGATTTTGGTTCATTCACACTGCAAATGCGATCACCCACATCCCGTAAAGATGCATGACATGATTTGTATTTGAAATCGTGCACTTGGTGGATTTTCTCTGCAGAGTCTTAAGTTTGCTTTTTCGAGAAACCACACGCATGCATTTTTTTTATGATTGAATCATAAACCAGTGCATGACGCGCTGTAAGCTATTAAGCTGGTGAATGATTCAGCACGGATAGTGAGGTGCTCCCTGATCTGCAGATATTTCTCGTTGGGAATGTCTTGACGTTACTACGACACGCCACTTGCGACCTCGTTTCTGCCTTTTGTTCACACAGGACGCCTTCCGGAAATGTTACGGCAATGTTGCTAGGTCCCTTTTTACGGGCGTGATCCCAGAATCAATTACGGGACGTGTTTGCGTTCACACTGGCAATTTTATGGGACTTTTCTGGGAATGGGGTTGCATGCAAACAGTAGAGGCATTTCTGTGTTATTTAGCTTATACCATGTCAAAGTCTCTCAATACAACATTACACTTTAAACTAAACAAAGAATCAAGTTTATTGACTACACAATGACCTACATAATTAAAATGGTGATTTTGTGGCGTTTCATCCATGCCTGTCAGTTTCAGTCCATGCTAATATACTTTTAAACTATCAGATTGTCCAGCAGGGATTTCTATATTTATATTCTCAACCAGCTTTTCTTTTTCTTCTTCTTGGCTTCTTGTTCTTTCAGGCTGCCGGCGCTGGAGTGACTGGTGATGCTGTTAAGACTGGAGATGCTCTCTGAAGAGTTTTGTCTGTCCATCTGTAACTCTGAGGAAAACACATAGCCAACATTCATCAGAAATATCACCTAAAGCAGTGCTTCTCAAACTTTTCGGCATGTAGGGTGCATCCCTTCGTCCTCCCCAAAGAAAATTAATGACATAAAATAATCTTATGGGGCATACAAACCAAACGCAAATTCAACGATTTGCATGGGTAGATAACATACAAAGTCAATGTAAAGAAGCAATTAAACGCAAACTTGTGAATGACAAAATTTGTGCAGGGCAATTGCCGCAAAAACACTCGCTATTCGCCGAAAATAAGTTGAAAATATTGAACTCAAGTGAAAATTAGCATGACACAAAGTTAAATCCCGCGAGTAATCTAAAGCAAGGAACGGAATGCTTTGCGTTTATTGTGTACGCAACATTAGACTTGTTTAACTTTAACTCTTTCCCCGCCATCAATGAGTTATCTCGTCAATTAAGAGAAAACATTTCCATTGAAATGAGTTATGTGTAATACCGCGATTATTATGCACTTACCCAATTTATAAAAAAACTGAAGCAAAAAATATTTATTAAGTTTAAACTCTGTGTATGTTTTGATAATCATTCTGAATCTGATCTCTAACAAAATTCCTTCACAAAAATGCAATTATTTCAGTTTTTTTTTAAATACCCATTTTTAAGAGTTTAAAAGCAGAGAAAACATTTTTTCCCCGTTCTGTTTGTTTTGTTTGTTTGAAAGCAGAGGGTTTGTTCTTTCATTTGATATATTTGTATGTTTATATACAGCAGGGAAAATAAGTATTTGACACATTTGTGTGGAAGAATGGGCCAGAATCACTCCTGAGCAATGCAGACGACTGATCTCTCCATGCAAGAGGCGTCTAGAAGCTGTAATCACCAACAAATGCTTTTCTACAAAGTATTAAATAAAGTGTGTTTAATACTCATTCTCTGTGTCATTTCACTTTATTTATTATGACTCAACTTGTATACTTAAATGTTCTGATTTCTTTGTATGAATTCAATATTTGGCTTGATGGCTATATCTGGTGGAAATTTTGTGTCAATAGCCCACTTAGAAATCCCCTTACTGATGAAAATGTTTATGTGTCAAATACTTGTTTTCCCCGCTTATTTCTAGAAGATTTTTTTCCTGGAAGGCATTTTGTGAAAATCACAAAAATGGTGGTGGGCAACTTTTCAAAAAAAGTCTTGTGGGGAATGAGTTAATTAAACAAAACATATTGATACAATGTAATGCTGTTTTTAGTAGCCTTATTTTTTTTAGGTTTAACTGCACTGAATTTATGATGAATTAATGTATTAATGAGATGGAGCCCCCGGCACCATCTCACGCCCCACAGTTTGAGAACACTGACCTAAAGTGACTAAGGAAAGCAAAAATCACATATGCACAAAAACAGCTAAATTAATCCATTGTCAAAATGTTTCAATAGCTGTCTAAAGTTCAAACCTTTAGGTGTGGTCTCAGGAATATCCAGGGCTCCTTGAATAATGACCTGTGTCTCTGTGTTTTTGCACTTCAGGTTGTCTATGGTTTGCCTCAGGTCCTGTAACTCAGAATCCTAAAATATAAATCATAGCATAACTGTGTATTTACTTTGGAAACACAGATTTACAATAAAAACACAAAAAAACGTCTGTTTAATGTCCAACACCAAAAATGCAATCACAATACTACACTTTATTTTACTACCTACTAAACTGTTATGGTTCTTTCGTATATCATCAACACACATATTATTTAAAATTGAAAACATTGAGCATATGATAGCATGGCCATTAATAAAATAAGCATTGTGTATGTACACTGACCTTCTGTTCAGATGTGACCGACAGACTTTGCAGTCGTGCAGTCATGAGGGCCAAACTCTGTTCGAACGCTGCAACCAGGTTAGCCTGCGGACGAGTAACTGTTAGTTATTTGACAATCGGTAAAAAACTTTATTTACAACACATCAGACACACACAAACACACACACACACAAGTTGTGCGCGTCTCCAACTGGGCCGGGAAATGGACGGGAATCAAAAACATCCGTTGTAATGGATGGATGGAGGAGACCACGACATGAGGTTGCCATGTGAATGTTTGCCACATAGGACATCGCTTCGAACTAAATAAAAAAAAATAATTTAAAGATACATCCATCATGCTACCTGACTCTGATTCTTGTACTGCATGCTAACATTTACCGAAAAAAAAATATGAGTGCAGCTTGCACATGATGCTTTGGTTGCCTGAGTATTTTTTAAGGATGCTAAGATGCTGAATATTGTGTAGTGTGTTGCTATGCTTTGCTAGGGTGTTCTGGGTGGTTTTTAGGGCATTGCCAGGCCCAAGTCTAATTCAGAGTCCCCATCAGCATCCCTGAATAAACAATGACATCATAAAATGTGTCCAGGTGACATCATCAGTCAGCGCCAGACTGAGGGTACATGCAACAGTGACGAACGGGGCTGACAGTCCAACAAACCTGGCCTGCCTGTTAGAGCCACCGGCACGAAGGAAGCATCGGTCATCAGGGGCCGGTAGGAGACATCAGTCGAGGAGAGAGGGACAGTGCTGTTAGGACTATAGGGCTATGAGCCATTCCTCACACAGACCACACACATTCATACAGGAACCCCAAAAAACTATTTGGGCACTCATAGAGCCATTTTGGCAGGGACTTTAAGTCAGATCCCTTCGATCTAACACAGGTGTCCTAGCAGAGTAACCAAAGAGACTTGTTTTCCACTATCCCATTTTGTTTAATGTTTAGTTATTTAATGTAAAGTCATTCAAATGTTTCAAAGGGGGCCTTAAGTGCCCAAATACATTTGGAGTCCTGGGACCAGCGTGTTCACAGATGTGTAAATGCATGTTAGAAAAACTTAAATAGCATGTTGAATCTCATACGGTAGTAATGTCAGATCTGTGCAGTGTTAAAGCAGGATGGGTTAGTGGGCACACAGTGATACATTCATGACATTAGAGACAGCTGGATTATTCACACTATACTGTAAATACTGTAATTAAAACAAATCAACATGGCAACGCTCACTGGCATTATCATTAATCCTGCTTTAGCGTTTGAGAAAATAATGAAACAAATGAGAATCAACAACATATTTAGAGAATAAAATTATTATAAGTTTATAAAAGTCTGACAATGTTGGTGATGTAATTTACATGACATTGTGTCTGAAAAACAAACAGATATGAAAATGTATTAATATAAAGGTAAAACTTTTTGCTACGGTATTAATCAACGCTATAGTACGACAACATGTGACCCTAAAAACCGGTCATTAGGGTCAATTTTTTATTTATTTATACATCACCTGAAAGCTGAATAAATAAGCTTTCCATTGATGTATGGTTTTGGCCTTTAAAGTTATCCAAATAAAATCCTTAGCAATACATTTATGATATATTTACTATCTTATATCTTAATTGAAAATGATCTTAATATCCTAATAATTTTGGCATAAAAATCTATAATTTTCATTATTGGCTATTGCTACAAATATACCCTGCCCAGGGTCACATATGTGATTTGCATAATATGATATGATATAAAGCATATAAAATAAATATTGTTTTGAATCATTTGAAATATAAATTAAATCTCATAACCAAGAAATAGTGAAATGTGATGAGAATTTCTAATTTAACCATCACTATAAAATGCAATAGTTTCAAATAGTAAACTACGTACGAAAGATTACATTAACTGTAGGGTTAAAAACTCTGTATTGTCACGTGTGTTTGTACATACGTTTGCAGACAGCTGTGTGCTCAGACTGGCCACTTTATCTTGTGATGACTCCAGCTCACGCTTCAGTATCCGGATTTGCTGAGGTTAAAAAGCAAATCACAAACGTAAAACTATAAGTCTTAATACACTGTAAGGTTATAAAAAAACACAATTTAAAGACAATTAAAAAGTACGCTTTTTGGGTCAGTGACAAAAATGGTTTGGCAAGATGAGAAATTCAAAAATCGTTTTTAAAAACTTGTTTTAAAAGCACGCATCAGGTTTATTTCAATGCACATACAATGCATATATTTATGTTAATTTTATGCAATAAGAAATTACATTTGCACTATTTTTATGACAGTTAAGACTGAATGGACCTGAAAATGTCAAATAGTGTAATCGCCAATTGCGCCAAAGAAAGAGAAATATTAAATATTTTATCCACCTTAATGGCATGTAAGCATAATCATAAAAAAATCATTTTAAAATATCATTTTATTAGTTATTTCTAAATGTTAATTTTAATGCGTTTTTGTAATATTTGTCCTGACATATGCTGAAAACAGATTTGTTTTCTAAATAATCTTTGACAAATGATGTAAAATTATGTAAATATTTTATTCCACATTTTTTATGATATATGAATATATATTTATATTTTCATTTAAAAAATACTAGTTATACCAATTGACACAGCCCGGGTAAACCACATTGACATTTTTGCAATTATCCCCCAAATATTCTTTCAAAATTAAATAAAACCAGAAACTTAGACTTGGTCCTCAAAAAAGAAAATGTATGCAAGTAATCTGCAAATTTACTTTGAAATTGTAACCCTTTTACATTTAATTGAATCATACAGATGCAAAATAATTAACGTCACGTCATTGACCCTTTTACATTATGAAAGAATTTCAGGCAGTACTGTAGTCAAGAGCGATGTTTTACACATCGATTTTTCACACACCATCTCTCAATGATAGTATTTTTGTTTTTTTAAATAATAAAATGTAAATCCTTCTTTAAACAACAACAAAGAAAGAGGAAAGACAGGATAAGAAGAGCAGATGTTCATACCTCTCCTTGCATTCTCTCTTCAGTCTGAGAGCATGTGATGAAGAGATGAAGATAAAGAGAAGGAAAGAGTGAAGAAATATAGAGAAAAGTAGTGTAAAGGACACTTCAGGAATTAAACAATAAGGTTTTGTGAAAGTCTGTGTGTACAGTAATGCCACTTTAGACTGCACAGTATTTCAGCAGGGGTCTCCAACCTTTTTGTGAGCACAAATGGCTAAAACAAGTCTACTCAAAAACCTTTAAAGTGTTGATTTTATTTTACTTGTTGATATGTTTTAAATGTTAACATACATAAAAGAAGCCAAGCTAATATAAAAATATGTAATAAAATAAGTATTAAAAATGAGAATGTGCTTTGGCGGGCAACTCACAGACTCCATGCAGGCAACCTGCTGGGCACCATGTTGGAGACCACTGATATACAATAATACTTTCTAAAGTCTATTCTGCCTTTTTTCTCCTGATAAGGTGATATTAAACGTCACACCAGACAGTGTTTCATTAACACATTCATATACAAGCACGTGTTGATTTTCGGTTTAAGTTTAAACTACAGTTTTATAAGTTTTAATTTGCAAATAGTAAACAGATAAATGCTCAAAAGAATACAAATGTCACATGAAAAGATGATTCGTAAGGTTTGCAGTGCTTGTATTTTGAAAATATTATTATTCATGATTAATAATTTAGGGTTCCCACACCTTAGCTATCTTCAAATTCAAGGACCTTTCAAGGTTTTTCAGGTCCAATACTCTCAAATTCAAGGACTAAATGTGGGGACACACTTCAAGTGAGAGCAAGGTTACATAATGTTACCTTTAAAGATACACTTTTGAGGGAACCCGCGCTGCATCACTGCGGTGACACTTTGGGGACGCCTCCAGGGGTAAGTGCGTCTGAATGTGTATATCAAATTCAACCAATGGTGAGGCTTAACGACAAAGACAGGGTGACGCGGGATCCAGGAAGTATATCGCTATCTGAAATATTGCCAAAGATGGCGTTACAGGGACGCAGGAAGTATGTCAAGAGAGACGCAGCGTCTCGTTCCCTTCTCAGAGAGCAGTTACATACATAACATAACCCGACACGTTTTAACGTGTCAAACTCTGCAAAAAAGCATTTTGTGGAACATTCGCATACAGAAGATTTAAGTTTATAAAGGGAACAGTTTAGCATGTGTGCTTAAAAAGTCTAGAATTTTATGATATTATCCTACACTACACAGGGAATAATATGGATTTTTTTCCCAAAAATCTTCTTGCATAAAATAGATTCAAGCACTTTCAATGACCTGTATCTATGTATGTATATTTTCAAAAACTTTCCAGGGCATTGAATTGTTTTTCCCAGATTCACAAACTTTCAAGGATTTTAAGGACCCGTGGGAACCCTGTAATTATTAAATGCAGAAGACCAAGAGCAAGGCACCACATCTTACTGCCGACATTCAGTGTGGGATGAAAAATAATTTTGCATATTACAAGACAACATTTTTCATTCTCAGCCTGCTACATGAGATGAATCCAAATGTACTAATTTGACTTATATCATTATATATTATTCATTAAATGTAAGATGTAAAGTTTTTACTCACTGATGAATAGTTGGATGATGCATTAGAGGCCAGAGACAGAACAGAGCCATGAACTGTCAGAGAAACATAACATAAATGTAAGCGATTTACACAATTTAAAGTCAGTAATGTATCTCTGGTGTATTTCATTATATCAAGATAATCATGCATGCGCGTACCATCTTCGACAGGCTCTCTGAACGATCCAGATCTCATCATGCTCTTAGGTCGCTCGGCCAGAGAGAGAGAGCTGCCCAGAGGAGATGTGCCATACAGCTCATAGCCCATATCATTAGCCGGGATGCTGCTGGAGCGAGTGATCTGAGATCCGGAGCCAGAATTCGGGATAGGCGCCACTGTGGAGAGAATCGATTAATTTCTCATAATAAACTTATAGCTTTGTTAATTATTTACACTACTTTTAAAACTTTAAGATACTACTTTGTTTGCTTCAATTTGTCATTTTGAAGTGAATCAAAAGTTTATCAAAGTTGTCCTTAGACCAGAATACTGATTTTATGAAAGGGTTTGATCCACTTCAAATGTTGATTAGTGTATAATAATACTTATGCCGCTATGATATAACCTGAACACACAACTTACCCACATTGGTAGTTTTCCCGGGAAAGGACCCTGTGACGTGCGTAGGAGACGGCAGCAGGGGCGGGCTGTCTGATTCGGTCATGCTTGATATCGTGTGCGAATGACGTCGTTCCCGCACTTCTACCTCAGTTTTGCCGCTGCCACAGTGACTACAAAAGACAGCGATGCATATGTCAGAGCGATCTTAGCAAGGATTACTTTACTAGTTAAGGTTAGTGTTAATAAATGTACCTTAATCCTTTCTTGGGTAAGGTGTTCCTATCAGTTTCTAAACTGGGAGGGGTAGAAAGCGGCACATATAAATATCTCACCTGTGCTTTTGGCGTCACATTACTACCCATCTGAATTGCTTAACTAATTTACTTTCATCTACAGCAGTGCTTCCCAATTCTGGTACCCTTCCAAAAAGTTTTAAATGTTTCCCAATTGATTTAACTAATCAGCCCACTTCCAAAATGGTGAACATGTCTCCCTAACAAGCTGATGAGTTAAATCAAGTGTGTTAAATGAGGACATCTAAAGCTTTTTGGAAGGGGGTCCTCGAGGACCAAGATTGTGAAGCACTGATCTACAGTATATCTAACTCCGTTGTGTTACACAGTTGTGCCAGCAGATGGCGTCTCTCTCACAGCAGAGAGTTTCAAACAGTGTTAGACTTAAAAGATAACATATGAACCCCTCCTCTTTCTAAAGATCTAAAGATTAGTTGGTGCTGGTTAGGCAATTAACCAGTTTAGCATTCCATTAACTTTTCTAAACCCACACCCAAAAAACAGTTACAGGACCAAACTTACCCGTCACCCAGGGTGATGGATGTCCTACTGCCAGCACCCCAAGTCCCAGTGTTCCTGTTCACCTCACGGTTGCCCAGATCCATTTTGGGAACGCTCATGTTCAGCGGCAGCGACTCCATGCTGCGGTGCAGCCCGGACATCTTCGGGTACAGAATGGGAGAGCTGCTCACAGACAACGCCTGGCCGGAGAAACATCTCGGGGAATCGATGTGAAGCACCGGGGCAGGACTCGGGGTGAGACGCGGGGACACGCGGGAACCGGCCAGGTCCTGGAGCTTGGAGTAGGGAGGAATCTTGGGTGGAAGGTCTTGAATGGTGATGCAGGAGTCCAGACTGTTGCAGTTGACCTTGTCTAGGTGAGCCAGGCTTGGAGGGTGAGCTAGAGACTTACTACTGAGCAACCTGAAAGAGCAAAATCATATCAAAGACCTTGTGTAGTCAGGTTGTACTGCATGAAACCAAGGGATTTAAGTATAGACAATGTTCTGAAGATTATAAATAAAGAAGAACATTCAGCTACCCATTAAAAAGGCCTCGGAGGATGTTCGCTTCAAGGAAGAGCTTTAAATAATTGATTTGGTTGCGTTATATAAACAAAATAGGAAGCTGCAGAATATACTGCAAAGTATAAAAACTCATGGGTTCTCAAACTGAAAGTTTTTTCGCATAAATGCATATATTTTAACAAACTACATATATCGTACCTCGGCGTGCCGGTCGGAGAGCTCAGTTCAGGATATTTACTCGTGCTTGTTCTCCGTACCCTATGGATCTTCTCGACAGCCTCTCCACAGCTGTCTTGGTTCTCGCCCTTTAGACAGCTGATCTCAAGGTCTGCTTTAGCTTTGGCTCTCTCCTTTTCCTTCTCACGGTCCGTCTGGTTAACCGGCCCTGTCACGCTCGACCGACCGGATCCCTTCAAGCTGCCGCCCTCCTTTCCTCTGGTGGGCATTGTGTTGGGTAAGGCCGGTACAGGTTTGAGGGTGAGGAGACTAGGGTCAATGGTACCGCTAACGGGGCGTGAAGGAGGTCGCCCGGTTAGGCTCATAGCACTGGATTTTGCTGGCCGTGGCAGGCTGCGGTACTGAATGCTACCGCGTGCGTTGGGCGCAAGGAAGCCCTGTTCGGAGCCGCTGGCATCAAAGCTGTTTTTACGCCCCCCTCCACCTGGGACGGGTTTGATGGGGATGGCTGAAGACTTTGGGGTTTTTCCCACAGTAGCTGAGCCGCTCGTAATAGTGGCGCCCCCTGCTGTCATAACCGCTGCGGTACCAGTAGTAGAAGGTTTCTTGTAGCCGTAAGAGGAGGGTTTGACCAGACCGGATGGAGGCTTGCGATGCTCTGCGTTGTCGCGTCCGGCATCTGAACGTGAGCGCTGAAGACCTGTTGCCTTCACGGTCATTTTCACCTTATCAACAGCCTTGGGGTCTCCTTTGGGGACTGTAGAAAAAAAACAGGCGTTAACAAACATTATGAACACACAGAGCTTAGTCACTATTCAAGATCAAAACCAAAATGACACAAGCTCTCCGTGTGGTCAGAAACACATTAAAAGGTAAGTAATAAGGCTTGGGGGTATGTAATCACTCCAAGTCCGATTGAAGCCATGATTAAGTCCCTGTGGCTAAATCTGATCCATCAGACCTAAATATAAAGTATCTGAGTCATTGAGTTTGGAGGCAGAGAGCATGCAACCATCTGCATTTAATTACAGACCCGTCAAAGATAAAGACCACTGCAACCCACTGCAAGATCAAAACTTAACTTCGCATTAAACTGACACAGCAAACACATAAAACAATACAAACAATGACCAAGTATATGTTAAAAAAGGTTAATGAAAAGTAAATTATAAAGCATTTTAAAAATACAATAAAGTGCAATAAAATGATCAGTGTAGGTTATGTGTATCTATAATACAATATAATAGAAACAACACATTAATAAAGGCAATCTGTTACACTTAAAGGCGGGGTGCATGATCTCTGAAAGCCAATGTTGACATTTAAAATCACCTAAACATACACGCCCCTACCCCAACAGAATCTGGACCTTCTTTTGATAGACCTGCCCCACACATACTGTGTTGGTTAGTAGACACGCCCCTTACTGCTGATTGGCTACAAGTGTGTTTTGGTAGTCGGCCCGACTCCCTTTTCCAGAGTGTTTTTCAAGAACCACACACACCCCGCCTTTAATGCATAAAGTATTTTAGAAATACAGTACACTGCTTTGGCTAACGTGTTTCTTGTAGGTACTCTGGATTAGTGATGCACGGGTCGTCTCGTAACCCACGGGTAACCTGCGGTTCGGGTTGGAGCGGGTAAAGAAATTGACACTTTTTGCATGTAGATTGGTGCGGGTCATTACATGCGTGCAATTCCCTATAGCCTATACTAAATATTTGGAAATATATATTTTCATATTTTATTAGGATCTTTTATTCACCTTATTTTTCACGACAACAAGGGCGGCGCCATTTCGTTCATTTTGTCAACGTTCTTCCGGCCGCATACATGATGAGCAGCTGAGGCAGTGGCTGAAGGCGACGCGTTAAACTTAAAAAGCTCACTCAAGCGCCTTTATGTTTGTTTCTTACCAATTTTAACGAACGGGAAGCCGACTGAGGAACACCCTTATCCCAAGTAAAGGTTCGACTACGATGTTCCGGTAAATTTAAACCACGGCTGGTGTTGCAAAGGTGGCCCGTTTCAGGTAAGCTATCTAAGCTAACTATGTGCTCGTTCGCCTAAAGTTAGATTTGTGAACTCCGTTCTACAAATACACTTAAGATCAGTAACGTTAGTTTCTCAAATGCAACTATTTTGAATGATTTTAATTGTCCACATACTGTATGTTTATATTTACGATAGTACAACGAGATATTATAGTACATACATTACATTATTACAGTAGCCCACGTGATTCCTACAAGTTACAGAGATTTCAGATGCTAGAATGTCAGTTCATTTCTCATTCAGATATTGATAATGACCTATTAAACAACGTATTATTTAACACTGAAGTTAAAGGTTGTGTGTATAATGTTACTGTCTCTATTTAATGCATCTCTCTTACACACTGTTCTGTTTAAGTATGGGTGCCATTTAGATATTAATTCTCATGATGCAACTTTACTTTAAATACTAACATAAAAATGTTTATGGTTATATTGTTTTCACAGATGCATTGATGTGTAGTGAAGCAGAGGACAACTGTGAGGATGATACAATCAACATGTTCCTAAACTGTGATGCAGAAACACAATGGGAGGATCCATCCGTCTCTGACCACAACTACACTTTAAAATCACAACTCAACCTGAAGCAACCTACATCTGATATGGGAAAACAATGGTGCGGTTTCCCTGACAGGGCTTATCCTGGTCCCAGGCTAAAATGCATATTTGAGCTACAATAATTTAAAAACACCTTGTACTGACATACCTCAACATATATGAGTGCCATTGTTTTGTCACAAGATGCGCACCAGTCTTGTTTTTTTGTAGGGTTTGTTTGTAAAAACTAAAATGTCCTAATATAATTAAGGCCTAGTCCTGCAAACCCTGTCCGAGAAACTGCTTCAATGTGTTGAGCTGGCACAAATGTACAGAAACAACCAACCTAGTCAGCTTTACACAGGGTTGATATTGCATCCATAACACAGTCGCCAAGCACTTTACCAGTACATACACCAACAGATACCATATATACACTTGTGATGAGCTCCTGATTACTCCGATAAAGCTTCATATTTATTTATTGCAGGGTGGTCTTGCTGAAAAGTTATCTGTTTCTTAGTCAATAGTTATTTTTATAAACCTTTACAATGTGACCTGATTTTACCTGTTGTAAAGTTACATTAAACCTTCATATGTGATCAGATGTCATGCAGTGATATTAAACATTTACAATGTGAGCTGTTGTGCATTTATATTAAACCTTTACAATGTGATCAGATGTTGTGCATTTATATTAAACCTTCACAATGTGATCAGATGTTACCTGCCATGCAGTTATATTAAACCTTTACAATGTGATCAGATGTTACCTGTCATGCAGTTATATACACCTTTAGCCTACAATGTGATCAGATATTATCTGTAAGGAATTTCTTAAACCATATGTGAGCTTTAGATTCCACTTAAAAGGATTTAAGTCTCCTGATTTGAAGGAATAAGTGTTGGCAAGTTTGCAAATGAATTCTATCATGGTACATTACCACATAAAAACGAAGTAGTTATTGGACTGACTAAGGTGCACATTTGCCTTAAAAAAGACGAAATCACTGTGTAGGCATAAGTACTTTAATAATTTTCAATGCTGCTCCATCAACTCCTGACAGGACGAGGTAATTAAATATGCCAGGTTACTTGCCGCGGCCGCTTCATATCGTCTAACCACGAGACGATTGATGGGACAATATAAGACTATCCGAGCGTCATATGAAGTTTTAACCGTCCTCCTAATTTAAAACATTTACAGCAGTAGCGATATTTGTCATTTCGCCTAAGTTATAGTGAACTACAAACAATCTTCTAACCACCAAACTAACTACCGAATGCACTGTGCCATATTAGCAGCGGAAGTCTGTTGACAAAATGCGGAAGAGCGAAGAATTAAAAAGGGGCGTGGCGGAATAAGGTGAATAAGGTTACAATAAGTTGGCCAACGTAGCAACGTAACTTGCATGATGTCCCCAAACCTTTGGCCCTCTTAGCGCCAACCCCAACATCAAAACAAATGAGAAATTAAAATGAAGTTGGAAGACGAGGTTGGGAATTTACATCATTTAAAGAAACGGAGGTCACGCTGCTAGATCTAATGTTTGGGACCGTTTCTCAAAAAATAGTTGCAGCAGGAGACAACAGCAGTATCTGCTACGTGAAGTGCAACTCTTGTAAAAAAATATACAAACACAACAAACATATACAGGGCGGGTCAAATAATTTCATAAAAGCGGGACCCGGGGTTGAAAAAAAACCCTGACTTGTGCATCACTACTACTGTCTGGCATTTAAATGTCATTCGAAACCAGCCAATAGAGGTTACAATGCCTACCTCACGGGCTTCTCTCCAAACAAATACGTTTAGGTATTTATATACAGGACAATATATACTTATATAAAGTCAAATATATACAGGAATGAGGGCAAGTTCAAAGAAAATGGCAGCGTTTTTACATAAAAAATAAATGTAACCCTGGAGCACAAAACCAGTCATGAGGGTATTTTTGCTAAATAAATAAGCTTTCCATTGTTAGGATATGACAATATTTGGCTGAGATTCAACTATTTTAAAATCTGGAATCTAAGGGTGCAAAAAATCAAAATAATCACCTTTAAAGTTGACCAAATAATAATAATACAGCACGTATAATTTTTGATATATTTACGGTAAAAAATTGACTAAATATGTTGTTGGAACATTATCTTTACTTAAAGGGATAGTTCACCCAAAAATGAAAATAATGACTCAACCTCATGTTGTTCCAAACTCGTAAGACCTCCGTTCATCTTTGGAAACACAGTTTAAGATGTTTTATATTTAGTCCAAGAGCTTGTTGACCCTTCATTGAAAATCTACATACGGTATACTGTCCATGTTCAGAAAGGTAATAAAAACATCATCAAAGTAGTCCATGTGACATCAGTGGGTCAGTTAAAATGTGTTGAAGCATCAAAAATACATTTTGGTCCAAAAATAACAAAAATGACGACTTTATTCAGCATTATCTTCTCTTCCGCATCTGTTGTGAAGCGCATGCCCGAGACTAAAGTCATGTGACTGCAGTAACGCGGATGACGTGTTATCATCAAACATGTTTCAAAGTTTTTTTTTTCAAACTTACAGCGTGCGTCTCCCTCAGACTCTAAATGAAGCCCGGGCACACGGAAAAAAATAGCTGGGGCGCACCAAATAACACGTCAGCCGCGTCACGTGACTTTAGTCTCGCTTATGCGCTTCACAACTGAGGCAGAAGAGAAGACAATGCTGTCGTAATTTTTTTATTTTTGGACAGAAATGTATTTTGGATGCTTCGGCAGGTTCTGGCTGACCCACTGATGTCACATGGACTACTTTGATGATGTTTTTGTTGGCTTTCTGGACATGGACAGTATACCGCACGTAGATTTTCAATGAAGGGTCAACAAGCTCTCGGACTAAATATAAAACATCTTAAACTGTGTTTCCAAAGATGAACGGAGGTCTTACGAGTTTGGAACAAAATAAGGGGGAGTCATTAATGACATTATTTTCATTTTTGGGTGTACTATCCCTTTAATATCCCAATGATCTTTGGCATAAAAATTTTGACCCATACAATCTATTGTTGCCTATTGCTACAAATATACCCGTGACTTGTGGCTGGTTTTGTGGTCCATTTGTGATTGTCAAGCTGTATCACTTTTATTGTGTTAAGAGAAACAGATGAACGAGGGTAAATACATAATGACAAAATTGTTTTTGTGAACTCAGTTTTTGGCACATTTAAAGGTTTACACTGATCAAACTAATGTGCCATCACATGAGTCTGATATCTACTAAAGAGACAACAAACTCTGGATCACATCTGGCCTTCATTTATACAAGGTTACAAATGAATCGTAGTACAGAAAATGACCTCTTATTAGTCCAACTGATTTATTTCCAACTCACAGTACTGTACCCTTCATATCTAATCTGTTTGGAGACAGATGCATGTTGGATTACATAAAAGCTGCATCTATAGAGAAGAAAAGCTCTTTGTGTTGCTGTCCAAAAGTGGGACCTCATAAGAAATGCATGTCTTTTATATATCCAAAATATGAAACATATCCAAATGAAAAAAAATATGTTTATGTTTTACAATTCTGGGCTGTATTAACTTTTGTTATATTCAACAAAATTATAGCAATATAGGCTTTGTGACAACTACCGCCCAGTCTAATACACAGACACACACAACAACAACATACATACCTGCTACTTTCAGCATGCTTTGTGATGTATGTGTGATGGGCGAGGTGACGCCCACAGGAGGATTGCGGGTCTTTCTGAAGCTGCCTGGCTGTCCGATGCTTTGAGGTTTCTTTACTTCACATTTTGCCGTTTTCTCGTGCGTGGAAGCGTCCGGCGTCCGAGTCTTCCTCCACTTGCTGGAGGGCTCTGATTTTAGACTGCCCGTGTCATAAAGCCCATCTGACTTCTGTAAAGACTTACAGTCCTCGCTGTACCACGCTAGGCCGCTCTCCACCAGAGAACGCTTCTCAGCATCGGTGCGTAACTGCAGAAACACACAATCACACACAAAGTACAAAACTGTTACAAGAGTAAATATACAAGAGAAATCAGGTACTTTTACATATTTTGGATTGATACAGATTAATACAGTAAAAGTATACAATAATGGTAATATGAGTCTCTCTGAAGATTTTATGGCCTACACTTAGTACATAAAATCCATGAAACGTGTCAAGTTTTAATGAAATCAACAATATTTCATCTAAAAATCCAGAATCAACACAGTTACCTTATTTTCCAGACTATAAGTCACAGTCTTTTCATTGTTTGGCGGGTGCGACCTATACATCAAAATTATTTCATATGAATCAAGAGAAACAATTTTTTGAGAATGGCTTTCTGCAATACCGCTATTATCCACCAGGTGCACTTCCACAACTTTTACAACCCAGAAGTAGCGCCTCACATGAAAGAGAAAAAACTCTGTGTATGTTTTAAAGACCGCTTTGCATAATCTCTAACAAAAGTCCTTCGCAAAAATGGCAGCTTTTTGATCAAAATTTTGTGTTTTTGAAGAAACCTACCCATATTTGAGAGGTGATAAAAAATAATAAAAAAAATTCTGGAAGGCATTAAACTTGTATAAATCATGAAAAATGCTGGCGCTGGCTAGCAACTTTTTTTTAAAACGCTGGCGAGGAAAGATAAGATAAAATTCAGAAAATAGCCAAAAAAGCATCTTTTATTTTAAATAGTTTGAAATGTTTAAAATTAGAGATGCACTGATATATAGGCCAATAATCGGTATCTGGCGATAAAAACACTTTTTCCACACTATCAGCCGATATTTTAAAAACATGTATAATGAATTTGAACCCTAAATTGTAAAGAAACATCACTATTTTAATGTTAAATATAGTGGTCATTATGTGAATGAAATGTCTTATGTCATCAAAAACGTTATTGAAAAAATTCGGTCTTTGCACTTGTTCTGCCAAAACCCCCGAAAATGCTTTTATTACTATTTTCGCCTATTTTGGTTGGCGAACATTCAATCCATTTCTGCTTTTATAATAGTTGCATTAAAAAATCTGTTGAAAGACAATGTTAGTTAATATGTTGTACACCTGCAAAATCTTAAATTAAGTGGGATTAAATTTGTTTTAAACATGACATGCCATTTTTAAAGGGTAACCTGACTATAAATACATGTACGGCATGACAGATTATAAATGGGCTTGGCAATATGAATGTGAAATAAAAAGTAATGGAGTAAAATTTTCACACACAAAATACTACAGTACATACCATAGTATGTTTAGTATATTTTATGACAACCGTTACACGTAACCAACCCAGAACGCACAATGTGCGAAACATAAAGGTGTCCTCTATAGGTTAAAATGAGTATTACATGTTGGGATTTTTTAAAGTAATGAAGAAGTTTTATGTGTTTATATCATTGGATTTTAGTAGTATTAAAGCATACAAGTCTTTATAGTCGAGAAACCCTTTAAACTGCCAAGTAAATTTTTCTTGCATACAGTATCACATGCACAATTTTTAACAGATGGCACATTCAATCAATCTTGCAACCGTGGTATAATAGTTGTTACTATAGTAACCAAGAGTCTATCAAATCATTATGTTCCTCTTTTGTCGGATTTAATCTTGAAAATCAACATTCACAGCTGCAATGGTGAGCAAAACAAAGGGAAGATTTCATCGAGAGCGTTTCACGCGGGTAAATGACGTGCTGAATGGGATACAGCTGGTCTTTATTCACGCAAAGAAATCAAAGCCAGACATCTGAGGTGAATAAAACTAATTCTGGTCTCTCCCAGCTCGATTTTGACTTTAGGGGGTAAATATAATACATGTGTGTCATACTTTGGTTATGTTACATGATTTGTCATCAGGATTTGTGGTGGCCTGGGGGATGAGGGTGACATATATGTGAACTAAAGCACAGATGCATTTCTGAATAAAATAAACATATGCACACATAAACACCCATCACATACTTTCTCAACATTGCCATATGGAAAAGATATTAAAAGTAAACTAGATACATACACTGCATGCTCTTTTAGAAAATGCATTAATAACGTTAAACACTATACTGTATTGATAAATGTGCTGACAAAGCAACATTGAATATTCAGAGAACTTCCTCTGAGGTTTGGGAAACTCTATCCCGACTGTTGTATGAATATGTATGTTTCCTATAGGCGTGTGTGACTACTGGTGCTCACTTATAAATTGGTAACAAACGAGAAAATAAAAAACACGTCAAAGCTAAATTCTTTCAACAAGGCTTAAAACATTTTAATGAAAACTTTAAAGGGCCGTTTACATTATAATGATAATTCTAACTAAAAAAAGTTGTTTTAAAAATCTTTTTATTTTAAAGAGAATAACGGAGTTCACAGTACAACTATAATGAAAAAGATACAAGGAACGATATCGTTGGGATCCTTTGCTGAGCGATTTTTTACCAACTGATAAACGATAAACTAATGACGACAATAAAATCTACTTGAATCACGCTTTTTTGAAATGGCACTGTGGAGAAGCTCATTGCTGAGGTCCATTACATAAAATAACTTCAGGTGTCCCGCGTTGTTGCAGTTTTTATTAAAGGAAATATGCAAATATTACATAATGCCATTAAAGATAAACGATATGTGCGAATACTGCACATCATGAGCGAATTAGCATAAAGTTATCGTTATCGTCTGGTGGTGTGGACGCTAATATAATTATCATCATAGTTAATGGTATAGTCATCATTATAATGTTAACAGTCCTTCTAACTCTAAAAAAACTTTTTTAACTTCATAACATGAATGCTTTTTTTAAAACCTCCATATTGTACAACCATATTGTGTAACCATATTACCACATACGGATTTCATATGCAAGACAAAGACTGAGGACTGTTTAATGTACAGAAACTTCTCCTTCATCCAGCTCTCTGGTGGAAAAAGTCCAGACTACCACACAAAAAACAGACATAAAATTAAAGCCATAGTCTCAAAGTAGACCCAGATAATATCTAGGCGTTGTTTCTTTAGTCTTTCTTGACACAAAACAAATCCTCAGTAGTTATTTTATATAAATGTTTAGCAGAGGAAGAACAAGAAAGCAATGGTAAAAGCTTTGTCCATACATCCTTTTTTATCTTTAACCTTACGGTTTACTGTTCACATTTCATTTTAGAACAAATATTTGTGATGATACTTTAAGTTGACTACATTTTATTTATATATCATTAACGAAGCATAAAAATCAAACTCTGTTTTTTTTACTATTTTACGAATGAGTATGAACTTGTATGATGTGAAAAATAATGAAGCCCCACCGTCAGTGTCAGTACCCGATCCGTGCCGCCTGCACAATCCGTTCTGCACATGCGCATCTAAAGCCCTGTCCCAAATGGCACACTCCGGACTTTGATGACATCATGTAGTGCAGACCTTAGGCACCCTTGAAGCGAGTCCATGAGGGAGCACCGGTGTCGTATTTTGGGACAGACTTGAGAGTCATGTCGGAAATAGGAAGAGAAGTTACCGAAGACCGCATCAAGGGTGCGAAGGGGGCGCTGATAAGCACACTTCAAAGCGTAAAAATGACAGATGGGACACCCTACGAACTCATAGTAAGCGCGCATGTGCAATTTAAGGCCACGAGACCGAAAGTATACATATCAGAGGGCTTGAAGGTGAGTAAATAAACAGCAAATTTTCATTTTTGGGTGAACTATCCCTTTAAACTACAGCCTCAAAATGCTTGTAAAACATGTTTGAAAAGCCAAATTGTTTATCAGTATCACGGCTGTCCTGTTCTCCACTGGGCTTCTTACCATGACTGAGGAGTTGCGTCGTGAGCCAAGAGGCGTAGTGGGGAGAGAGTTGAGCGATGAGCTGGCGTTCAGATCTTCTGAGCTGAGGTTATCTGAGCCATCACTTAACCCACTACTGATGGAGCTGCTCTCATCCCAACTGCAAAGACAGAGAGAAAAACGAAGATAAAGAGACAACAAAAGATCAAATGATGCAGAACGTATCAAGCTTTTAAATGCCACAGTGCATCTCATTAAATAACGCTGGGGAACATTTCAGTCGAGAAAAAGCGCTCGTGACATTGTTGAGATCAGTGCATAAACTCAGGGACCAGTTGTTCAAAATCCATTTGGATTTCGGGTATCAGATTAGATCAAAATTTCGAAATGGGTTGTTCAAAACAAAAAATGGATTCTGAATTTGGATTGGATCACAAAATCCAATCTAGGTTTTGATCTGAACTTTGTGTTGGTCAAAACATTTTAGTATGATTGGACTGTACAGTTAGTCTACAATACAACATTTCTATTATGTAATATTTATACATTTATCATTTGTTTGTTGAAATTTTGTTCAGTTCGATCCTTATAATGATAAAGTATTCAAAGTATAAGATTCAGGGTTCCCACAACTTGGCTAACTTCAAATTCAAGGACTTTCAAGGACTTTCAAGGTCCAATACCCACAAATTCAAGGACTAAATGTGGGGACACATGTCAAGTGAGAGCAAGGTTACATTGTGTTATCTTTAACATGCATTTTTACAGTTTCCTTTTGAGGGAACTTGCGCTGCGTCACTGCGGTGACACTTTGGGGACGCCTCCAGGGGTAACTGCGTCTGAATGTGTATATCAAATTCAATCAATGGTGAGGCTTAATGACAAAGACAGGGTGACGCGTTACAGGGAGGCAGGACGTATAGCAAGGGAGACGCAGCGTCTCGTTCCCTTCTCAGGAACAACAGTTACATACGTAACCCGAGACGTTTTCATGTGTCAAACACAACTATGCAAAAAAGCATTTTGGTATGAATCAACATTCGCATACCGAAGATATAAGCATTTAAAGGGAACAGTTTAGCATGTGTGCTTAAAAAGTCTAGAATTTGTATGATATTATCCTACACTACACAGGGATTTTTTTTCCAGAAAACCTCTTTCATAAAATAGATTTTAAGCACTTTCAATGACCTTTTATTTTGAGGGCCAGAAGAACAGACTGAATGTTAAATTGAAATAAAAAGTAAGGGAAAGTTATTAGTATTGTTTTATTTGTTATTAGTATTGTTTTATTGTCGCTTTCTTGTAAAAACACTAAGTGACCCCATACCGACCAAACTACCTGCTGTTTCTTACATAGCTAATAGTCAACATTGACATGTGATCCCATTTAATCCAGATTTGCTAATCTGACAAAGTGTGTATCTGGATCAGGGGGATCCAATCCAATTTTGCTTTGAAAAACTAGGACAAAAATTAGATGGTTTACCTGATCCTGAATAGCAAAACACGGGATTTCCAAATCTGTATCATTTTGATCCAGATTAAACTTTTTGAACAACTGGCCCCAGTAGATCTCCATTTAATCTCATTACAGTCTGGGAGAAACAAATGAGTTATAGAGAGCTCATTTGCGATGTTTCTTTCCTACGGGAAGCTTTTCTGCTCCATTACCCGACACCAGAACAGACAGTATGACAGACCTACTAGTTCTCAATGGGAGTATCATAATCGGACAGATGTCTTCGCCATATGACCGGTATGGTGCTCAATCTATTTTACAGATCTTTCATTGACTTCCCAAACAAAACAAACGCTGGAGGAAAAGGAGATTTAAAACAGGACAACCAAGAATCAACAAAAGCCTGATTGAAGATGAAACATTTTTTTTAGACTATATGCAAGTTCACTGTATTTGAGAATGGCAGTTCTCTTAACCGTGAACAGGTTTTTCTGGCAAACGTCGGCTCAAGGTTTCTCCATCTGTTCTGTAAGACAGGGAGCTCACAGTAGGAGGGTAATGATCTAGTTTTAATCTTGCATGATAAAAGACACGATGTAGCCCTAAAACTTTACTTATGTAAGCATGTGAATGCAAACGCATTTCAATTGTATCTTCTAGAGAGCAATGAGATGAAATTGAGCTTTCTGCCTCACAAGAGAAAATGTACCAGGGACATCACATGTCATCTATACTGTCCAAGCAATATTAACTTTTTCCCCACCAGCGTTTAAATTTTCAATTGTTATCTTTTATCACATCTCAAATATGAGTCGGTTTCTTCAGAAACACAAAATTTTGAGCAAAAAGATGAGATAATTGCATTTTTGTAAAGGACTTTTGTAAAGGAGCGATCCTCAAAACATACTCCGAGTTTTAACTTTTTTGGATCAGTGGATGCTTCAGTGTTTTATAAGTTGGGTAAGAGCACCACCTAGTGGATAATAGCGAAAATATGGATTGCCGTAAAAACTTGTCATTTGTATGGAAGCGTTTTCTCTTAATTGATGAGATAACTTAAAGAGTTAAACTCAATATGCCTAACTGTGGGTTCACACCAGACGCGTTTGAGGCGTCAAATTCGCGTCTACCGCACGTAGTAGGACGCTTGAACATTTTGAGTGTACTCGCTTCATTCGCGCGTGAAACTCTAGTCATCAAGACATTACAGTGGAAATTTGTGTCATGGGAGGGCTTCTGCGACTCTGCTGGCATCCTGTAATCACGTCACTACTAGAGCAAGCTCCTGATTGGTTAACATGGTAAGTTTTTCTGCCAAAGTTCAGATTTTTAAACTCGCGCGTTTCCTGTACACCTCATTCACGCCGCGAGACCTCCAGACGCGCGTCAACGCGTCTTTACATTGACTTAACATTGAAATCACTTGCGCTTGACGCCTCTAATGCGGCTAGTGTGAATGCAGCATTAAAGGAATATCTGGGGCACCACTGACTTCCATAGTATAGTTTTTTCCTACCTTAGAAGTAAGAGGCTGTTTACACCTGGTATTAATAGATGCATTTTTGTTGATCGGATCACAATGAAGAGAGACACATTCCGGTTACACCTGGTATTTTAATCCATCTCTTTTTCCACTTTCAACCGCTTCTGTCCTGATTGCTTTGAAGGGATGTGGGTGAATCCCTTTGCTGTCGTTTAATCACAAGTGGGAGAAATGACGAGTTTAAATTGACCCCAACTAATATAATGTCAGAGTCTGTTGTTTGTGTTGTTAGTAAACGTGCTGAACAGTGTTTTGTAAGTGTATACGTAAGAGCTTTCAGAGCAATTGATGAAATACGCTCGCACAACTTTCACATGCTCGCATAATGAAACTAATGAACGACGCAGAGAGCAGGTGCTTTAGTTTTATCAATTAAAGCCTAAAGATAGCGCTGTACACTGTGTGATCATGCTAGAAAGCATTGTGTTCGATAAATCACATTAGATAAATAGGCGGAGAGTAGCCAGTCTTTTGTGGCTGCTCGAACACATGCACGTTTACACCACAAAAGCAATCCGGTCGTATGTGTTTTTGACTACCTCTACACTCACCTAAAGGATTACTAGGAACACCATACTTATACTGTGTTAACCCCCTTTCGCCTTCAGAACTGCCTTAATTTTACGTGGCATTGATTCAACAAGGTGCTGAAAGTATTCTTTAGAAAATCTTTAGAAATGTTGGCCCATATTGATTGGATAGCACAAAGCTCCCGTTCCACCACATCCAAAAGATGCTCTACATGGTGGTCATAAAGGAATGGATATGGTCAGAAACAATGCTCAGGTAGGCCATGGCATTTAAACGATGCCCAATTGGCACTAAGAGGCCTAAAGTGTGACAAGAAAACATCCCTCACACCATTACACCATTGCATTAATGAGAAATTGAACAGGTGTTCCTAATAATCCTTTAGGTACGTGTAAATGTGGTCGAAAGTGGACGATCTCAAAACGTTTCGAACATTGTTTACACCTGTCTTTAGTGTCGTCCACATCGACGATCTTAATTCCAGGTGTAAACAGCCCCTAAATGGTGCCCCAGATCTGCTTGGCTACAAACATTTTTCTAAATATCTTCATTTATGTTGAGCATAACAAAAAAACCTATACAGGTTTAAAACAACATGAGGATGAGAAAACGATGACAGAATTTTTATTTTTGGGTGAACTATCCCTTTAACGTATTTGCTGACGCTTTAAAATAAAAGTTTCAATTAGATCGAAAAGGGTTTTGGTTCACAGGGCAACTATCATTGAGATAAACTGGAATACTCTGTGACATTTATATTAAACCTTTATGGGTCCTACTAAAAAGCAGTGAAAATGTTAAAGATGACCCTGAATCGCCCGTCTCTCTCTTTGCCATCGTGCTGAGTCTAAATTACTCTGTGGTTTCAGACTCAGCAAAGTCTACAAAGATGGAAAAGAGAATTATGGTTGCCAAAGATTCAGAGGACAAAAATGGCTTGTTGGTGTTCGGAAGCACAACTTAAGCAGCAGCAATTAGTTTTAATTACAGGTTGTGTGGACACAGAGCGAGCGAGTGAGCGAGAGAGAGAGAGCGAGAGAGAGAGAGAGAGAGAGAGAGAACGGACTGCATGCGTGTCTGAAGGACTGGGCAGACATTTCTTATAACTTTTCCACATCAGTTTCTATTTCCCCTCAATGTCACCGTGGTATTCAAGATCCAAAGTCTGTGTCAGCTGGTTTTGTGTGGAATTGTTATTATCATACTGAGAAGTTATTGCTAAAAAAGCAAAGAATTTGCCCGGTGAGCATCGTTTAGCGGTGATGGAATAGGTTAATAGTACTTCATATGAGAGTAAATAAAATTACGCACATTTATAGTCCACAATTTTGGTTGATTTGAAGTACAGGCAAGTCTATAAAATTTAACCTCTACATAGCCACAGCTTAAGAAAGGGAACCCTCGGATGACCATATGGTGGTGTAAGACATCGTTCTCTGTAATAAAAGCCCTGTTCTGTTCACACTCTCATGAGACTCTGGCTGTCTCCACATTGAACCGGGGGACGTATTGCGAACAACCGCTAGTCAGTTTCATCAATCTCATTTAAAGTTCGGTGGCCACGGCCAAATAACTCAGGAAATCGTTCATCACATCTGTTGTGAAAACGAAGCTCACAAGGTATACGAGTAAAAAGAAGAGTGTGGTTAGGAGAGAGAGGAAGGCAATATAATAAATACACTCAGTATTCTTTAGTGGGTTTGAAGTGCCTGTTATTCATTTCTTTTACAAGCCGTTCTGTGTTATTTATGTAATTAGCCAATGTGGAGAAAATTTACGAGGTTTTCATTAGAAATAATAATATATAGCTTATATTTTATTACATACTATACCTATATATTATTTATTTTGCATGAGCACCTCAAGACTGTAAATAACTGAGTCTTAACTCTCACTAAAACCTCGTGTCCATAGTTTAGCAGCTGTCTGTTGGTGCAGTGGGGCCAATGTCTTCAAACGGGTCCTCTGGGGGGATATGAAAAATGAGACCGTGTTGGAGAGATCTAGTCAGCTCTGACTAACTGACCTATACCCAGGATTGTTTTTCTGGATATAGTTCAGTTTGGCTGGTTGATATTATTAAAAAAATGAGAAATGACTGGGTGGGGAGGTTTTGTTGGTCTTGAAATATAAACAAATAAAAACATGTTCTCCACCTATTTTCAGTCTCTATACGTGAAGCATCTGGGGTTTCTGTGACAACTCCCACATTTTGGTGATTATATCAGCTGGGACTGCATTTACAGTTACACCCATGTTGGGATCGAATCCATTGGTGACAACATATATGCAAGGGAAAAATGAACAAGTTAAACAAGAAAAATACTGTGAGCTATTTACCAGGTGTCCAAGTCCAGCAGACAACAGCAGTAAACTGTGTGAGTAATAAAACGTGTCCACTTCAAAACAAAGAAAATGCTTTGCAGACCCTTTAAAGCCCTAATTAGTTACCAAAACTTCACCTTGAACTCTTGAACATGGACTTTGAAGGTAAGTGTTGCAGCCTCTGTTTTGTTTCTAACTAATAAGATCCATCCCCCTGCCTCTGAAAAAAACATAAAAGTGCGCTAGAAAAGGATATTGCATCATCAAAGAAAGACCAACAAGTTTAAAATCTAGCCTAGCTTTTATTCTAGGTTGCCTACTGTACACACAGAGAAAGCTGCAAATCCAGGTATGCATTGCAAAGTAACTTTATAACTTTTACATAATTATGTTGACCAATGAGTCTTTCAGTGGGTTCAGGTGCCTTTGAAAATCAAAATGTGCAATATTCCTGCACTCTCTGAAAATGCATCTTAGGTCCCCGTCTTTTCAATCTGCCAAACAATCTTGTATACAGTGTTGGGTAAGTTACTCAAAAAAGTAATTAATTACTAGTTACTAATTACATCGTCAATCATGTAATTAGATTACTTTACAAATTACTCTCTCCAAAAAGTATTTAATTATTTATTACTAATTACTTTCTAAATCCTATTTAGTACATGATACAAGGATAGGCTTGAAATGGCTGGAAGAAATAATATATAAAAGTACATCAATTATTCTGGTCCCACTTTAGGGTCCAATTCTCTCTATTAACTAACCATTAACTACTTTTGCTTCAATATACTCCAACTACTACTTATTAATACTAAAGAAGTTGTTAAGTTTAAGTATAGGTAGAAATGGGGAGGGTTAAGGATGTAGAATAAAGTTTTGCAAAATCAGGCATTAATATGCTATTAAGTATTAATAAACAGCCAACATCTCATTAATATTAATGCTATAATAATAAACAGTTAATAGTGAGTATTGTAAACTAAAACCATGTTAAATCCACTATTGTATTATAGTATACATAATTGTTTTACAGTCCATACACAGTATTTAGTTACATCAGAAGTAACTGTAATTAGATTACAAGAAAATAAGAGTAATCCCTTACTTTACTTTTTCAAGGGAAAGTAATTAAATTACAGTAACTAATTACTTAGTAACTAGTTACACCAAACACTGCTTGTATATACACGGTTCCAGCAGTAACAACATAAAAAATGACTTTTTAGTGGAACAAACGTAACTTCCGGTAAACTTCCACAAAGAATCAATAACAATAGACTCCTTTTAGAGTAGCTTTCTGATAACAAGCAAAATAAATAACAAGTAGATTACCTTAGTTTAAATCACAGCAAAAGCGTATCAAAAACTACGATGAGCTAACGTTACTTTGTAAAATGAATGTATACAATCTTAACTACAGATCGGCTGCCAAACATTTCTCACACAGAGGTGATCCATGATCGCCCTCTCCCCTCGTCTTTAGGAAAACTTTTGTTATTTTTGAGGTATTTGTTCCAGAGTCAAGTTTAGCCACTAGCCAGACCACCAAAAAAAAGAGACCGGAAGTTAAGTTCTGTCCAGACGCGTAACTACAACGCGGGTGCGTCTGATGAAGTCAATACATTAAGCATGCATTTTAAATATTTATTCAACGACTTGCTGTATGCACAACTATTATTGCATTAATTAATTCAAAAGACCCAAAATACTAAAGCAAAACGTGATTTTAAGGAGTGTTTTGAATTTTATTATCATGATAAAAACACCACAACACAGTTTCAAGTGTTTTTGCTCGTGAAGCCGGCAACAGTAATATAATAAAAGGTCAACCATCAATTCATAAAATAACCATAAAAATAAACAAATCGTCCGCAACATGTAGCCTAGATTACATTGCGCCGGCTGCCAAGCAACATAAAGATGCGTATAGCCTACTATATTTACGTCACGCAGGTGTGCGTATGATTTACCACACATCAAAAGCGATGCATCCAATCAGATTTTACAGCCACAACATCCCGTTATACAAAATAAATACATTATAATTCGTCAAAGTTGACATAAACATAAGCTGAACATACATGCAAATAAATTCTTTGATGTTACTCACGTTGTCCGGTTCAGAATCGGTCGAATCTCTCTGCGCGTGAAACGTTCATTCATCGTGGATCTGTCTTTCACAGTGATGAGTCAAGCGCAGTAACACGCAGTCACCGTTTGTTCAAGCTTATTCCATCTCACCTCCATTCAAACTATCTGACTGAGAGGAGTTTTCCCCTCTCGCGTGCACGCGGGCAACGCCCCCCATCCGCACCTCCCGGGCAGCCGGTAATCATCTCCAGATGTACAACACCGACCGACGCGTGTACAAACACTGATACATAATCGGACTGCATCCTGTCCAGTACATTTCATATTTCAGTCAATTCATAAATATAAACATTTAACCTGACTAAAAACTGATTGTAATAGTGGTATAATGTGGGACTTTTTTAATTTCAAACTTCTGTGGCATATTGCAATATGTAGTCAAAACATTAAATCCACACCTAAAAACCTTTTTTTAAAAGCCCCAGGATTTGATTATATGACACCACAGCTTTGTTAAATCATAGTTTCTCTGGCATTCATGTATTTATGGGGGACCTACAAACACTAGGTCAGTAGTTTTCAAACTTTTCCGACATGCAGCCCCCATTGCTGCATCCCTTCATGGCCCCCAAAAGAAAATGACATAAAACTTAAACATATTAAATTATACAATGTAGTGCTGTCGGTTAGTAGCCTTATTTTTCTGAGGTTTAATTACACAGAATTTATGATAAATTAATGTATTTGATAAAATATAATTAAACTGGAGCCCCCAGGTTGAGAACCACTGCACTAGGTGTCCCCCTTTAGGGCAATTCACACTTGCACTGTATCAATTAATAATGCATAAATGAATTACAATCATGCGTATTATATGATATTTTGACAAAAACAACACCAAAAGTACTCTGGTTTTCCATAATGCTGGGCATGATATCATGGATTTATCCAAGCATGCTCAATTATGTAAATTTTCAGTACCGTCGCACGTCTACATTTTGGCAGACTGGGAATGGTTGCAACACATTGGATTTCTCTCTGAGATTATCTTGATTTGAGATTATCTAATTGTGTTAAACTTAAATCTGTCTGCTGATTACCCACAACAGTTTCACATGGAAAGACATCAAAAGTAAGGTTTGAGCAATTTAAACAAAAGGTCAGGGCAGTATGACAAAAACATAGCACACTGTTCTTTAAGTACAACAATGAAATGTTCACTTTTCTTTTAGTGAGCAGAGAGTCCAACACGCAGAGGGTCTGAACATGTTTCTGATTTAAGAAATAAAAGTCTCCTGTCTTCCCGATTTTTCAAAAGAGACTATTCTTAAACAAATGACTTGGCCTCTTTCTCACGCAAAGAGTTACAAGTCACATGAACCCTTCCTGTGATGCCGTCATGGTATTTTAAAGCTAGCATGTTCACTGACTTGTGGAAGAAATGAGGGAGAATAAATAAGATAAATAATAAATTCATTCTGGGAGATCTTTTTCTTTAAAAACATAATAAATTATAATGCACCATTTATTTAAGCAAGCTCTGTGAAATGCATTGCCGAAGTATGTTTTGAGATTTACAGCACCCTCCATCAACTGAAATACATCAGTGAGATAAACGCTATGCATGAGTAAAAAACATCTCATGATAATCATCTTGATGGGTTTCCACACCAGTATATACTTGCATAAATGCTGAGAATGTCTACACATTTATCACTTGGTGCCAAGAGCCAACAGGAGATCTCAATGAAGACAAATGAAATATTTACCTGTGAATGAGTTTCTGATCTTCAGCGTGTTCGTCTCATTTCTGCCATGTGCTTCTAATGCGATACTGAACCACTCACATATATCCACAAGCACAGATGTATACACCAAACACACTGCGTGTGGGCTGCCTTGCCTAAACCACGAGGTTATGTACACAGTACATCTCTAAACATGAGCCATGCTGGATAATCACAACATATAAACAACACATATCTGCAAATAAATACAACAGATACTTCTTTACTGCCCTAAAGGGACATTTTTCAAAAATATTCTGAATAAAACTTTAAAATAATCTTTAAAAAAAGGATTGTGGAGTCAACGTAACCATATACCACTTTTCCAGGTCTTACTGTAAATTATATATATCACTCCAAAAGCCTTCATACCCCATGATCAAAATATAATAACTGGTCCACTAACATAAGTCAGTTTTCCTCATCAAATATCCCGTTTCACTCAGACATACACCACTTTATGGTAAGTAAGTAAATCGGGTTGAGAACGCTGCATTGCACTCATTTAAAAGTTCAATGTAAATAATCTGTGAAAACTCAATGCATGCATGTTATTATAAATGATCCTGACTAGTTCAGCTGTTTGAAGTTTCGACAAACACATGAACATCTGGACTTACGCCACCCAACCCAGCCCGACCTGAAGGCATCAACCTACAGTAATGCTTTCCACAAGCTCCTAACACATTCACTGCTGATATGATTTCACAGCACCTTAGTAGTCTACCTGTGTCATGAATGCAAATTTCTGCAATGATTGTCATGCAGATGCTTTGTGGGACAATATCAGAGTCAAATTGTCATCCCATGGCTTCAGTCCAAACCATCAAAGCTGTGTGGTATAAACAACAAAGCTGTATTCAGTCTAAACAACAGTTCAGCAAGCAAGCAACTTATCCACAACAAAGTACTTCAGAACATTTCGCCTGTGAGATTTTTTTTTTTTAAAGCAGTGAAGAAATTAAAGCATCTATCAGATCAAAGTTAAAGATGGCGAGTTATTTTAACGAAACTGGAAGCAATTATATGCAAAAATCCCTCAATACAGTGGCTGTGTAAACAATTAAACACTTTTTTTACAGCTACACGATATGCCGTAACTTTAGGAATAATGCAGTATACATTTTACAATACGGTAATGCTTTAAGCTTGTAAAATCTATTTCAATTATATTATAATTATTTATAGCACGGGCCTGTTGAATGCTTTATTCTGATTGGTTGAAAAATTGTCCACAGGTCAAAAAGACTTCGGCCTTTTAAATTATGTAAAAATAATGCACAACGTCGGAGCCGATGTTGTAGTGGGCAGTGCTCCGACATATGGTGCAGACGCACTTTCGGCGACCCGAGCTGGAATGGCGACCGGCTCGAGGTCCTTTGCCGATCCCGTACCCCTTTCTCCACCCTATACTTTCCTGTCCTCTCCTATCATACTTTCTATCTAATAAAGGCAAAAAATGGTCCAAAAACATAACTTATGCACACCAAACCAATGCTTCACGGCATGCCGCATTACCACCTTGGGTGTGCATTGTTTTCAAATAATTCAACGCCCGTCATCAATTATTCTTTACATAACCAACATATATGTTTCACATTTTTTCTGGATAAAAAAGCATCACTCCTTTTGTCTCGCTGGTCTCTCTTCTATCTTATACATAACTTTGTGAAGTATTAAAATCATTTAGCTGTCATTCAACAATATGCACATTTCACGAATCGACTTTGATATACAGTATACACTAAGAGGATAATTTTATTTCTTTATTGCTCTTTCATAGCTCTGGAAAATTAATATAGTTATATTTGGATTACGTTCAACTTTTTTTCCTAAAATATCTTCAGAAAAACTCAAACAAATTAGACAGATATTGACATGCAATAGGAGTTTAAAGCATTTGCATATCAGTCAAGTCATTTGGTTTGGTCTTGGTCTGAATGAGAAATATTTGGGTTCACATTGAAATCGTATTGCAGATTTAGGTTTCAAGGCAAATCTGAGCCGTGTCATCTGAGATCTCTTCTGAAACGCTAATGGCAGACATGAATCTGAATAGTTATGCATTTAATCTGCATTAAAGCTGTCATATTTTATATTGACCACACACGCATTTAAAGATCTTATTCTTCTGCAAAGAGTCGCAGCACTAAAGAATATCAGAATACAGAGAGAATGATGAAACCCAAGGAACCTAATGAAATAATCCACCAACACCCAGACCAGTCAAAGCTAATGTTTCATCACGGGTGTGTCCTGCACTACGTACATGCTTTTCAGATCACTCTGTGGTTTGCCATGTTTTAAGTCATTTTAAGGCACGTGGACCAGGAATGACATCATCTCGTGATCAGTCGACTTTAGCACTCCACCTCTTGATCACATCAAAAGCACCCAGTCGCCACTAAAGACTTTTGCAGTTACAGTATTTTTCCAGCAGAGGTCATAAAAAGTGATGTCAGACAGGTTCTGCTTCATCACAAACAGAGAATTCATGTCAAAAACACAAACCTTGTCTTAAAGGAACAGCTCAAACCAAAATGAAAACCCAGATGCTGTTCAAACCATTTCACTTTTTTCTGTACAACAAATAATAAGAAAAAAAGGTTACAGGGCCCATGCATTATATGCAGTATAGCCATAATCTGATTTATTCTTCTGAAAACATGAAGATGAGTAAATTATCACAATGTTATGCATTAATTTAATTACAGTGTTGTATCGCTTTTGTTCTAGCTTCATTAACCTCTCATGAAGTCATTAGTCTGGATGAAAATTACTAAGTAATGCAACTAAGTCTTGCAAGCTGATTGAGAGAGATGCAGAGATTCATTGCCGCAGGAACCTGCAGCATCAGCATCAATTTATGAAAAAAAAATCACTTTAAACAGCACTGTGACTATAATGATACGTTTACAATACAGACAATACAAATGAACATCACTGACATTCCACCGACATGTCCGGTGTTCGGTCTGACCACACATAGAGATGTGTTAACATTTAAGGTTGTGTAATGGGAGTCTTAGAATAACATCCTTCAAGACCCAAGAGTTTCTACAGACACCTCACCAGATGTTCTTACGCACTGTGTTTGTGTGTGTTTGTAGGACATCTGATGTCCACATGGATTAAGATCTGGCTGGTCACTCTTCCTCTTGCGGTTAATGGGGTATATCCTGTCTAATTTCATACTAGATATAGCGTTATACGTCTTGTGTCTGACCATAAGATCTCATAGAAAAGAATAAGAATAAATACACTGAAATCTTTCTCCAAGACCACAAACCATAGCGTAAAATTCACAACTTAAAAAAACCCTGCTACAGTAAGTGGCTGCACTGTAAAAATGTTTTGAACAAACCCACAACCTCAAGTATTCAACTTTTTTTAACTTTTCCCACATGTTGCGGTACAAACATGAATAACATCTCGGCTTGTTGAGGAGAAGTGTGCCGCTGCTTTTCTAAACTACTGTATCAGATTTTCTAAAACTCTAAGTGATTTTTAAAAAATTAAACCTTATAAAAGAATGCTAAAAATACACTACAACTGCAAGTGGTACTTGACCAAAATTACAGATCAGATTATCACAGAGAAACCGAAAACCATAACAAGTGCATAGCAATGTCCTAGCAACCTCCCAGGAAATACGGAACTGCAGGGGAACACCCTAGCAACCTCCCGAGAAACAAGGAACTGCATATCAACACCCTACCAAACTCCCGAGAAACAAGGAACTGCATATCAACACCCTAGCAACCTCCCGAGAAACAAGGAACTGCATATCAACACCCTAGCAACCTCCCGAGAAACAAGGAACTGCATATCAACACCCGAGCAACCTGCCGAGAAACAAGGAACTGCATATCAACACCCTAGCAAGCTCCCGAGAAACAAGGAACTGCATATCAACACCCTAGCAAGCTCCCGAGAAACAAGGAACTGCATATCAACACCCTAGCAACCTCCCGAGAAACAAGGAACTGCATATCAACACCTTAGCAAGCTTCCGAGAAACAAGGAACTGCATATTAACACCCTAGCAACCACCCAGGATACAAGGAATCGCATAGCAACATCCTGGCAACCACCCATGAAACACAGACCTGCATAGCAACACCCTAGCAACCACCCAGGAATCATGGAACCACAAAAGCAACACTCTTGGAGCCACTGAGTAAACAAGGAACAGCATAGCAACACTCTGGCAACCACCCAAGAATCAAGGAACCATAAAGCAACACCCTGGCAACCACCCAGGAAACAAAGAACCGCATAGCAACACCCTGGCAATTACCCAGAAATCAAGGAAGCACAAAGCAACACGCTAGCAACCGCCCTGAAAACAAGGAACCGCTTAGCAACACCCTGGCGACCACCCAGAAATCAAGGAGCCGCATAGAAACACCCTGGCAACCACGCTGGAAACAAGGAACTGCATAGCAACACCCTGGCAACCACCCAGAAAACAAGGAACCACATAGCAACACCCTGTCAACCACACATGAAACACAGACCTGCATAGCGACACCCTAGCAACCACCCAGAAATCAAAGAACCACAAAGCAACACCTTGTCAACCACCCAGGAAACAAGGAACCAAAAAGCAACACCCTTGCAACCACCCAGGAATGAAAGAACCACAAAGCAATGCGTTGGCAACCACCCAAAACACCATAGCATCATTGTGATGAGTTTTGCACAAAAAAGCACCACTCACATTTCTCCAGGAAATGTAAAAATCTAGTTTGAAGTGTACGCCCACTAAATCACAAAACCCTGTGGTGAAAAAGCAGAAGGAAAGATAGCAGGAAGACATTATATAAATGATTACTAACACATATGAAATCAATGGCACACAGCCCATCATTAGCTCTCCTTTAAGCCTTACACTGTTATATGCAGCCATTTTCCATCTCACACACACATGCGCTAATACACTGACACACCATGTTTCAGAGTCAAAGAGAGTCGGGCTCATGGGGGTTACTATGGCAACACATCCCAGCCCATGCTCTGCATGCTCGGAGATTAAGGGTGGAAACCCGCCATTGCTATCCAACCATGTTTTGCATTATAAGACAAAGATGTTTCAGCCATTAGTTCTTACACCTTACAGTAAACGTAAAATCCAATATGATGTTTGTCTGAAGATCACAGATATAATATCACAGTATTCCTAAAGATCAATTGGCTTGCATTAGCGATGCAAAGGTTCTCATGAAATGACTTTGTATAATTGAACATGGTTACGTTTGACCTGGCCAATAAGCAGACACCTTACAAAAACCGAGGAAACCCAAACAACCGTCCAAGACACCATATTAGCAATATGGGACTTAAAACCCATTTCCAACCCATTTCTAATTGTCTGTTGTTTGGCTTCGCTCTGTCGTAGCTTTCCATGTTTCATAAACAGAGAGGATTCTGGGTGGGCTATTGTTGTAAATCATTCGCTCGTTCTTTCAATCAATCAACTGACAAAACAAGCAAACAGATCATTCGCTCTCTGTCTTTGAAAATGTGAAAGGCAAACAGCAGAGAGACGTACTCAGGTCAAAACTGCTTGCCCCGCGATGGCTTCATGTCCCAAAGGATTGACCGTAATTGTAACCAAATCATGTTTCTTTAGGAGACAGAAATCTGAGCGCCGTTGTGACGGTTTATCTTTTCTTTCCGAGACAGAATTTAAGATAAAACATTAGATCTTTCCATTCTTCCCATAGGGACGTATGACAGCGAGAACAAGGAAATGCACTTAGACCCCTACAGATGACCTTACCAACAAACTCTCATTTATGCATTTGGCAGATGGTTTTATCCAAAGCGACTTACAGGTATATGTTTGATCAGTATGTGTGTCCTCTGGGATCGAATGCACAAACTTTTGCACTATATCAGAGCTACAGGAACACAAGTCAGTCACTGTTGGAAAGCTTTATCACTCTTTTATGTCTAATTTATATAAAAATTATTTAAATATATAAAAGGTTATTTTGGATAAAGAAAAATCAAGACAACCCCCACCGCACAATTCTTTAAATTATGACCCCTACTTATGCATACGATAGACTTTGTAAGCTAACATTTTCAATCAAACAGCTACTTAAAGTACAGTAACATAAATCATTTCTTCACATTTCCATTAGCAGAGGTTCAGCATGGGCTTGACTAAGAACAGATTGGTCTCTATCCAATAATAGTCTCAGGGGAACGCAATATATGAAGCTCATAGCAACGAAAGACCCTACGTATGGCCTCAGGCCAGACACAATCAATAGACATTATCCGTCTTATTTGGGACTATTTTGCTTTTGTCTTTGTTCTCGTACTGTTTTGTGCTGAGGGACACACAAACATCAGCAGTTTGCTTCAAAAACATTCATTAAACCTAATACGTGCATTTAACGGGAAGATGCTAAAATACAGCACAGCTCAGCTTGAATGCACTTCAGACATAATTTTTTGTAATAGTGGCTATAACAAGTCTCTTCACATCCCAATAGCAATCAATAAGTGGACGTCCCAGGACCATATTGGGGCAGTTTAGATTTCGCTTTATTCAGGATTAGGCCTTAGTTATATTAAAAGTCGTTTTTCCAAACAAACCTTACAAAAAACAATGCCGGTGTGCATCTTAAGCAGTGTTGGGGGTAACGCATTACAAGTAATGTGCATTATGTAATAATATTACTTTTCTGAAGTAACGAGTAAAGTAACGCATTACTTTATAAATGTACACATTAAAATTTGAATTACTTTTTAAAAAAAAGTAATGCGAGTTAACCTTCAGTTTAATTAATTCGATGAAAAAAACAATGTACTGCATTAAACTGAACGTATTAACATAGATTTACGAACTCTACGCGTGAGTGCCTGAGCAGGAACAGTTTTAATCAGAAACGGAGATGGGCGGCCAGAGCTTTACATTTTTGTGATGGAAATATGCAATTTCTGAATGCAGAACTTCTCAGTCCTGCAAGGCCTGAAAGAGATCAAGCCTCAGGCAAGTAAGAAAAAGTAACTTAAAAGTAACTTAAAAGTAAAGTAAGCATTACTTTCCATGAAAAGTAACTAAGTAACACAATTAGTTACTTTTTGGAAAGTAACTTAATATTGTAATGCATTACTTTTAAAAGTAACTTTCCCCAACACTGATCTTAAGACAAAACAATGGCACTGATAAGAAAGGAATAATTGACGACGGGCCATTGAATTATAAGAAAATAATGCACACCCAAGGTGCAATGCGTGCCTTTACACGGCGGGTGTGCATTATTTTCAAATAATTCATAGGACCAGAGTCAATTATTTATCTTATACCACGGTTACCACAAACATTGCACTGGTGCCAATTTTTAAGACATTTGACAAGTAAGGTGTGCGGTTATCAGAAATTAATGCAAACCCATGGAACATTTCTCAGCCAATCAGAATACAGCACTCAACAGACCCGTGGTATAAATATTAAGATATGTCAGTACAAGTTTTTTTTATTTTTTTAGTTAAGGCAGCTCAAACATGCATTTTAGTCTGGGACTAGGTTAAGTCCTGTCCGGGAAACCACCCCAAAAAATTCCTTCAATCATAACATTGCGGCCATTTTGAATGTTTTAAGTAACATAAATTTGATGTCACACAACATGCTAAATACAATAAGTGTACATATAGGGGCGTTTTCCCAGCCTGATCTCACGAGAATTCATACATATTTTACGAGTTGGCTATTTCGTAATACATAGTTAATTGTGCAAAAACGTATGATTCTCATGAAAAAAACAACAACGAAACCCAACTCCTAACCTCGCACCTAACCCCAACATCACAGGGGTCAAGGCAAGTCGTACAAAAACTTACAAATGTGGTCGTATGAATTAATACGAATTAGCCAACTCGTAAAATATGTACGAATTCACGTGAGAGCAGTCTGGGGAAACACCACTATATGTACACTTATTGTGAGATAGCATTGGTTTTCCTGGACGGGGCTTATCCTAATCCCAGACTAAAAAGCATGTTTGAGCTGCCTTATTTAAAAACACCTCAAGATGCACACACATATTGTTTTTTGTAAGGTTTGTTTGTAAAAACACCTTAAAAGTCCTACTACAACCAAAGCATGGCTCTGAAATATGTTAGTATATGTCAGTACAAGTTTTTTTAAGTTAAGGCAGCTTAACTTAAAACATGCATTTTATTCTGGGACTAGGATAAGCTCTGTCCGGGAAACCACCCCATAGTGGTCCTGTATAGCTCGGTGGTAGAAAATTGCATTAACAGCACAAAAGGTTATAGGTTTGATTCCCAGGGAACACACATATTGATCGAATATAAACCTTGAATGCACTACAAGTCGTTTTGGATAAAAGCATCTGCCAAATGCATAAAATTAAAAATCAAAGTAAACATCTGATAAATCATTGTACCATGGTTAAGAAAGTCAATGTGGAGCTTCCATACACACAGACAAGGCTACAGGATCGATCATGGAAGACTGAAGCATCTGCGTGGGAACCTCACCTTTTCCCTTCATCTCCTCACCGTCTCCATGGTTACCACTGAGACTTTCACAAATGCAATTCTACATCACATATGACCGATACGCCACAAACCATGAAACGTTATATAATACTGAAACAATAAAAGCACAGTATTATTAATAATAACATGAGCATGATACTGTAGTAAAGCATGCTAATCTGTTGGAGAACATCCCAGACTGAATTTAAGGATTATTTTTTTATTTATATCATGGATAACTTGTCCTTATTAAAAACACAAGTACGTGTATGTGAAGAACCAATCCTGTCTCTCGACTCTTAAACCGCAACCCATAAAAAGCAACCCACATTTTTTAGGTAAGCCAATCAGAAAACCTGACATAAACTAGCAATTTATCTTTTCATTGGTTCTTGAGATACATGTAGAGCTGCATGTCCATATGAAAACACATTTACTGTACAGGCTAACAAAAGCACCGGAGCCAGAAGACAGCGACATATTAGATTTCATCAAAATGTAACCATATCAAATCTGATGCTCTCAAACAGATCATGTTCTTCACGTGTTCGTTTTATAAGCGATGTCATTTTGATGTTAAACATGTTTGCGCCATGCAAGCCAGTTCACAAATATCAGCAGCAGCAAATGCAAAAGTAAATGTTTTTATGGTAATACCAAGATTCTTTACTGTAAGGAAATAGAAAGTGCTTTATCATCTTTATTGATTTTGTTTTTATGTTCCTCTTGACCTTTTTTGCACAAATTACTGTACAAGATTCATACTATATTTCTGTAGTAAGTGTTTTACTTTTACCTTACGTACGTCTCTCCTCAGTAGAAAATGAAAACGAGGTCTGGCTCTGATCGGGTGCCGTCATGCGGCACTTTCTAAATCCCTCAGCATGAGCTTCCCAGATAAAGCCCCATTCCTACCCGGGAGAACTGTCCTGGATTTCATCATACCAATATGCGTACGTCTATGCATTTGGGTGTGTGACCGAGCTTCGCTGATAATTACGCTTTTAAACAAGCGAGAGATAGGAACCAGAAAGCAAGACAGTTGAGGTCAAAAAAGGAGTGGCTATCCTTAAAAACCAGTCCAATGAAACGTGACGGGCGAGGATATGCAGGTTTGCATACTGAGATCAGACACCTGCTGTCAAGGGAAACACATGTTCACTCCTCTGGTATGCAAATAATGGTGGGAATAGGGTATGGTTGGGTAAGCTGAATAATTGGAGACCTAGCAAATGGCTCGACCTTGCAGAAAGACATAAACCAGATGACTGGGTGATTAGAAATTCAGTAGGTCCGCTACTATGACTAAACAGAAAAGTTCAGAGGACATTTGCATGATACATATAAACTTTCAGGGAGATCTTAAGCCCGGTACACACCTGCTGAAAAAAACAGCATCAAACCAGCATGGGAATTATGCTGGTTTAATGCTGGTTTAGTTGGTGGTCACCAGAATACCAGCACCAAAACACAACATATGCTGGTCTTGCTGGTATGACCAGCATGGGATGCTGGTGCTAATGCTGGTTTGGTGCTGGTTAAGATGGTGCTAATGCTGGTGCTGATGCTGGTTTAGCTGTTGCTCACTAGCAAACCAGCACCAAAACAAAACATATGCTGGTCTTGCTGGTATGACCAGCATGGGATGCTGGTGCTAATTCTGGTTTGGTGCTGGTTTAGGTGGTGCTAATGCTGGTGCTGATGCTGGTTTAGCTGTTGCTCACTAGCAAACCAGCACCAAAACTCAACAGTCTTGCTGTTATGCTGTTTTTTTCAGCAGGGCACCAAGCCGATGGTTAGCGATGAGCATTATTGATAAACTCGCTAAAGTCCATTTTTTTGTTGATTCACCCTGCATGACTGCTTTTCTCTCGTGACAAATTTTAAAGTATTAAGCGAACAAACATAAACCTACCAAAGCCACACCCACACATGAAAACACTCACCCATTGGCCAGATTATCATCATCATCTTCATCATGCAAGCTTTTGCCAAGCAAGTCAGAGTCGCTCAGATAGCCACACTTGAGGTCACCATCTCCAGCGTCCAGGCTTTCGATGAACTCGCTGTGAGACGCGCGGCCCAGATTGCCGGTGCAGCGCGCGGGCATCGTGTGAGATGTGTACTGAGACGAGGTCTTCGTGCCTGCCAAATAGCTGCTTCCGGTTGAGGAAGGGGCATCGCCGGCCTGCAGGCGGGGACTGGACTGCCCGTAACGCCAGGAGAGAGGCGAGGAGCGGTTGGAGAGGCTGGAGATGCTACGGGCGTTGGTTTCGTCGCTGTCGTAGCAGATGCTGCTCTCCAGACAGCTGAAAGTGGACAGAGAAATATAATTAATGCACTGAAATGACTAAAGTCTATCAATTTGAGCTGTCACGCTGGTTCATAAACGTTTGACTGTCTGAGCTACTTAAAAATCAGGTGAGGACACCGACATTTTACGCTGAATAAATTGTTGAATCCGATCAAGACCAAAGGACCTCATGCATGATTCATGATTTGAGTATTCAGTAACATTCTTCTATAGAGGTTAAACCAGATGTACCAGCATAATATATACAGTACACAACCACATGAGCATCCAAGCAGCTATTTTTAACTTCTTCTCCCAGTATAATTTATCAGACAGCTCTGAAGTCCCTCTAAAGTGGTTTTAACCATGATCTTAAATATGATCCGAATGTACGCAAGGTGTAACATACAAAGCACATTGTCCTTTAGCAAGTGGGTTACACTAACAAATGCATCCTCTGGCTTTGTGTTTGTGTGCATTATACTCGTGGTAATACTGTAGATTACTTGGTCAATGTTATTTCTGTCCTTTGATTTGTTAATAATTGATTTATATATTTGGGTGATTCTCACGAAATCCGTGTCCAGCATCAGAATAAAAAAAAACCTTGAAGCCAATTTTGTTTTGCACATATAAGATTAAGTTCTGAACTTACTACCATTATTTTTAGAGGATTTAAAACATATTTTCTATAAAATTATTTACATTTTTGTTATAATAAATTACCGCAACATGATATTACATTAAATCTTTGCATTTACAAACTCATGTTTATGGTAATGAGAACTAAAAAGTTGTCTAGGTACTATGACAAACAAAATAAAAAATTTTATCTGGAGAGAAAAAATAAGAACTGCTTACCTGGTAGCCATCTTGTGTGTCACAGTTAATTATGTCCCTTCCAACAATTTTTTTTGAAAATATTAGTTCCTTGAGGGCTTAAACAATAATTGAAAATTGTTGCGGAGGATGAGAAATTTTTTCTTGGACACATTTATATTCCTGATTCAATGATCACCAAATACCACATGTTTCTTTACTGTAAATGTTTATAGTATAGCATGCACTGAAGCTTTTTATTTTTTAGATTTTTTAATAATAAATATTTCCATGTCAAAGAACCCAAATCCAGTCATGGACACGTTGTGGTAATGAAAACGTTCCCCTTAAATGTAGAAAAAACAACAAAATTGGTTTGTATGATGTCATTTAAAATCATGTGTAAAATAGTATGTGAAGAGATGTAACTGTATGCTTCTTATTTTGATACTCTTACCTTGCATTTACTTTTTTATCAAAATGTTTCATGACACCTCATAATTTCACAAGAATCACCCACGATTTTCCTTTTTTTTCCCCCGTGTCAATGAGCACGAATGTTCTTTTGTGTCACACAGCACATTTCTATATATTGTTTTTTATGTCCCCCGAGCAAGACTTTCTTTTTTGTGTCATTTTATTTATTGGTTTGTCTTTTTTTCTTTTTTTACCATTGTCGTTTGGGGTTAAAGCGACTTTCTGTTACATTTCAGACATCCTAACCCAAACACCAAATCTAACCCCAAGCGGCAATGGTTTAAAAAAAATGAGAAACATTTACATAAAATGACATCCTTCCTAACCCAAGCCCAAAATCTAACCTCAACCCCAAGCGACAGGGTGGCTAATACCAAATAATTGTTCCCCTGCCAGTTGTGTAATTTATTCTGCTATCGTGTCAGTTTTACACATCTAGTCAATTATTTGCTTGATATAGCTCTGCAACTTAGTTCTCAGAAAACTTAGAAAAACTATTTGCTGAAAGGTTGCAATTCACATTTAATTAAAAGGAGCACATTGTCTCAGATGCTACTCCTGAAATGCATTACATACAGAAACAAATGGGGCAATGCATGAAATACAGTAAGAGAACAAAGCTTTCAAAGGATTGTGGATGGCATAGCTCATATAATTGATTGCAAATCTGAGCATAGTCCAGGCCATTGAGATCTCTTCTGAAATTCTAGAAGAGACACGCCTGACATTATTGGGGTCTTATGCTAAGGGGAAACATCTGGAGATGTTCAAGCAACTCTTCATTTGTTCACAATGTTGTCTAAGAGAGACACATATGATATTTGCATTTGTGATTTTTCTTTCCTTTGCTTTTCTTTCCTTTGCATTTGTCTTTTTTGTTTGTTTCACACAGCAGAGATCTTGGCATTGTTAGCTGAAGATCATAAAGCTGGAGAACAAAATTGCAGAAGAAATGTTTCATGCTGTGCGCCTTCAAACAACTTTACAACTATATTTTACAGACTCTGTATCCCAAACCCGTGATTTGCTTTCTATTCTCTCTTGATGCCACATCACATGCTACTAAAGCCAAAGCAAAGTTTCTGCCCTCTCCGTGGCCAGGTTTTCCCATTACAAACTTCAGGACAGAGAGGATGGACCTAAAAACAAACTGTGAGTGCTGTTCGACTAAAAGAAAGCTGATGGCATGATGCTTAGATGATTCAGGTGGTTACAAGTTAAAGACGAAGTACCGTATGTTCAATTTTTTTAGGCGTACGTGAGGGTCCGTAAACAGTGAGCAGACTAGCAAAACCAAGTTGTTTTAACTTAATGCTGCATTTTTTTACAGTGATATGTATAATGTAGTATGTAGCCCAGGAGATGCATTGCATTTGGTCGCAATGTGCATGCGTTGAATGCCTGTGTACACGTACGAGTCAAATAAAGTATAGTTTGTGCATTCAACCGTTCGAATACAGAAACCAAGTCAAAAACCAACCTTAACATTTCTATGATACTGTGGTGCACAGATCGGGTTTATGAAAGCATAAAGAAATAATTGCCTGTTTTGTTAAAAAAAAGTCTAAAGCATAATGCCTGCAAAACAGTTTCCTCAACAAAACCAGCATGTAAAAAAGCTTCCATGTGGTTTAGTAATTATTTACAATTACAGAAACCTTTCATGCGAGCACACATTCAGCCATTAACACAAATGTAGCATGTACAGCCGGTCTGAACTAAAACATTTTAAAAATATAACTACAATCACAACCCTGTGAGCCACACATTTACTTCAATAATACCAGAAATCTCACATTACAGTCAAGCTCATGATATGCAGAGTAGAGTCTGTGTTCATCTGGGGTTTGAGCGCGGATGCTCTAGTATGAATCATATTTAAGCCGCTCCATCACATTTCATAAAACCTACATTCAAAATGGAGGAACATTAGCCGCACGATCAATACCGCTGATGTGTAACGTTTCTCACATTATCAAAAAAATATTAGGATTGATGTGAGTGACCCATATAAAGCCATATGCATATCCATTGCTGTGGTTTAGAGATGGAGAAATTGTTATTCACTCTTATTGTATTTAAAACATGTGTATGCTGGAATGTTGAATAGCAACCAACCAGACAGAGATTTTTACCTGTTTAAGCGCACTTATCACCACAATAAATATAGGTATTCTGGAACTGTGGTAGTACTGCACTATAGCGAATGGTTTCCCTGCAGGTAAATGTTTGATGTGTGGATGAAAGATAGGTTAAGGTCTTCAGGGCTCAGAATAGATGAACGTAGAGAGATGAAAGCAAGCATGGATGCCACTTTTGCTGTGTAAGCACATCCTTTATAAAAAATAATTACTTGAGATGAAGAACATATTTGAGCTTTTTGATATATTAAACTCATTCATTTTCATGCACACTCTCATTCTCCATGTGTAAAAGCTTTAAAGGGGTCATATGATGCGCGTTCATGTTTTTCATTGTCTTTGGAGTGTTAAAAGCTGTTTGTGCATATAGAAGATCAGTAAAGTCACAAAGATTAAAGTCTCAAACCCAAAAAGATATTCTTTATAAAAGTGAAGGCTCATCCACACCTTCATAAAACACCTCATTCAAACACACACCCACATATCTACGCCACTGTGTGGAAAGATTTGCATAACACCAGTCAAATGTATACGCAAAGAAAGAAGGCATGCTTTGGGAGCTGATATTCCAAATATGGTAAGGGTTTAACATTTCCATAACACAGTTGAGGTATTCGGCCAATCACAACGCACTGGATAGCTTTGTTAAATCGATGCATTTCAGAAAGGCAGGGCATAGTGGAGCAACAATAATGCACAGTTGAAAATAATGTGTTTTTTACCTTAAAGGCGGAGTGCACAATGTTTGAAAGCCAATGTTGATATTTGAAATCACCTAAACAAACACGCCCCTACCCCAGTAGAATCTGGACCTTCTTTTAATAGACCCGCCCCACACACACGCAACCCCGGCAAGGATGTCGGTTAGTAGACACGCCCCTTACTGCTGATTGGCTATAAGTGTGTTTTGGTAGTCGGCCTGACTCCCTTTTCCAAAACGTTTTTCAAACATTGTGCACTCCGCCTTTAAACCACGTAAACACATCGTTTACGTGGTTTAAAGTTTGTTTCGGTCTATAATTAATTTTATATTTAAAAATCAAATGAATCGTGATTATATAACGAATACGATGGATAATTAAAAGAAATAAATACCGTATAAATCTTAAATTATTTGCATCTGCGACATAAAGTGGCACAGTGGATTACGTCACTAATCTTCAATTTGCAGCGCGCCTATTTGCTGTCATTTAAATAAACGCAGCAGACAGTGCACAAATGGAGGGACACCAAGGAGAAATTTGCAAAGCACCAGCCAAAATGAGATCAAAGGTTTGGGATTACTTCGGTTTTCACAAAGTAAATGGAAAGATTGACAAGTCTGTTGCAGTTTGCAGACATTGTAAATCTAAGTTAAAATACTTTGTATTTTGAGTCCTAAGAAGTTAAGCTATTAAATCAAGTTATTGAAAATCTATTAAATGGTCATGAATAGGGATGCACCGATAGGATTTTTTTGGGCCGATACCGATTTAAACAGACAACTTCTGGACGATACCGATATTACAGTTGGTCTATTAGCTAGTTTATTTCTGCATCAAATAATTTTTAACTGAACATGGATTGGATCTAATTAACATTCAACTGACCAACATAATAAGAGAGGCACAAATTAAGCTAAAACAAATATAATAAGACAGCATGACAACCTTCAAAGGTGGTTTTTGCTATTCAGCATTTATTTTATTAACAACATTAACTCATTTTTTACATATAATGGATTTCTTTATGCAGTTAATTAATAAACAATCGGTATTGGCCTTTCTTGTGCTATTGCCGATATTCCCATGGTTTCAAATTCATTAAAAATCGGCCGATAAAATTCAGCCGATAAATATCGGCGGCCGATACATCGATGCATCACTAGTCATGAATTTCCCAAATATTTTTTTTATTTTCTCAGATGCAGATGTATACTAAAATTTACAGAACAGAATTGTTAATAATCGAATCAAATCAAATTTAATTGTTATCGAATCGATTCATTTGAATCGAATCGGAAACATCTGAATCGTGAATCGAATCGATTCGCTGTCTACCCAAAGATTCACAGCCCTATTAAAGACTCATATGAATCAGTTTGGCTGTGATGGTTTATAACATAAACATGTTATGTCCTCATTCACTCTCACCTTTGGCTCAGCTGGGTTCCTCGTAGACTGGACATGGTTTCCTCCAGGTTCTGTCGGAGATCCAGAACATTCTGAACTGTTCGTTTCCTTTGTGATTCTGGATCTACCAACACAAAAATTTGTAATAATTTGTATCAGAATAGGTATGTAAAACATTAAATGCACATGTGTGTACATTGTAACATACAGTACAGTTTTAAAACGCGTTTATGCATTTATGCATATACATTAGCATAAAAATAGTTCCCTTTCGAGGGAACTCGCGCTGCGTCGCTGTAGTGACGCTTTGGAAACACCTCCAGACGTGAGTGCGTCTGAAAGTGTATATCAAATTCAACCAATGGTGAGGCATAATGTCACCTGCGTGCTGATGTGGGAGCCAGGAAGTGTAAAAGGTTACCTGAAAAACGCCCTAGCTATCTGAAATATTGCCGAAGACGGGGTAACAGGTACGCAGGAAGTATGGCAAGGGAGACGCAGCGTCTCGTTCATTTCTTATATATTTCTTATATTTCTTATATCAATAGTTTTTAATAACACTTTTTTGTTTTATAACATCTTATTATTTTCTGCAATGACTGAAATCTGTCAAAATGTATGCATTTATTTAGACACATTTCCATCATTTATCCAGATGGTTCATTTGACTGTAAACTAGAAAAACTGCAAAGCAGGTGAACAACTGGAGGCAAAGCAGAAATCCCCAACAGTCTCTTCTACAAAGATCTCAGACCTTCAAGCCAAATACTGATAATGAGATCACCAGATGGCCATATATCACTCAATAAAAAATAACAATAATTCGCCCTCTTATTTAAAAAAAACAAAACACTACACTTCATCTCTTCATCTCTTGCTTGGCTCATAGGAGTACATTGTTGGCGTCCATGGGCAGCCGGTCAGCATGTCAACAGCATGGCCAATCAATCCCATGGTGCAGTTAGGCATGGCGCCCGCACTGACATCATTAATGACCCGACTGCTTTACAGAAAGAGAGGGCGGTTGAGAAGACTCTTACAAGCATTACTGGACACCACAAATCTCATGTCAATCAAATTCATTCCCATGAGAGAATAACCATGTCTTCTAGTTAATAAAATCACTTCAGGCTTACATGGTGGAATTAGTTAATGAAGTGACTGGATGACAATAATTCATGGCATGCATTTTTATTGCACAGCATGTCGCATGTTACTGTAAACACATCAACAGTGACCAATTGAATGCAGCATTCAGAAAGCGCAAACAGGTGGTACTACAAAGACAGCTGTTAAAGTCTGTGACCCTGTCTGAGAAACCCCACCTTAAGTTGTTGGGTTTTTGTACATGAAATCATCCTACATAATGTAAAGAACGTTCTATTAAAATATTATTATGATATCTTTAATATTGACTGAGTAAGGTCAATGTCAAAGATTCAAATCAATGTCAAATCAATTTAAGAAATGTACCTTTAATGCTCCTAATCTCATTTCCAAAATGATGTTCTTATTAATTACATTGTATTAAAAAACAAAAATTATTATATATATATATACAGAATTCCAGCAAAAGCAAACCTCATGAGCGTAAAGTCACCCAACAGAAATGTAAAAGACTGAGTGGATACAAAGACACATTAAAGATGTGATTAAAAATTGAAAAGGTTATTCCATCAAGTATTCATTTTAATTGTTCCAATACATGCAAAAACATTAGCATTGGGCTGTTTTCAAAATAAATATAAAACTTGTTTTCTTTGCAGTATTCAAGATGAAAACACTGCGTCTTTTTGTTATTTTGACAATTTTTTCACTATTTACATTTTTCAGTAAATAAATGCAAATAAAAACATAATTTTTATTAGGAACTTTGCAAAAAATGTTGTCAACATGAAACAAAAGTAGAAAAACTGAAAGTGGTCTCTTATATATCCACTCACCTAAAGGATTATTAGGAAAACCTGTTCAATTTCTCATTAATGCAATTATCTAATGCAGTGGTTCTCAAACTTTTTCAGCGTGCGGCCCCCCTTGTGTACAGTGCATTTCTTCGCGGCCCCCCAAAGAAAATGTATGACAAATTTATGCTAAAATGTGACATTTTAATCATACAAAACATATAAAATAATTCAAAGTAGTGCTGTTGGTTAGTAGCCTTATTTTTTTGTTTAATTACAAAGAATTCATGATAAATTAATGTTTTTATAAAATGTCATAAAACTGGGGCCCTCCTGGCACCATCTCGCGAACCCCCTGAGGGCCCCGGACCCCAGTTTGAGAACCACTGATCTAATCAACCAATCACATGGCAGTTGCTTCAATGCATTTAGGGGTTTGGTCCTGGTCAAGACAATCTCCTATATATAGGGGCAGTTTCTCAGACAGGGATTACCTGTATCTTAAGCCAGGACTAAGCCATAGTTTAATTAGGAAATATAATTAGTTTTAACAAACATGCCTTACTAAAAACATTACTGGTGTGCATTTTGAGGCAAAACAAATGGAACTCATTTAAAGTTATGTCAGTGCAAGTTGTTTTCAGTTTGGAAAGCTCTTTAAAAATGTTTAGTCTAGGACTAATCTAATCCCTGTCTGGGAAACCGCCCCATGATGGTAACATGTTTAATACTAATGGCAGCACTGATGTGTTTCAGTGACATGATGGACCACTGATAGGATTTGATAAGTTTTGAAGCTGTGCCAGAGTTTGACCTAAAATATTTTAAAAAGAGCATCTGAATTTGCATTAAATCAGCGTTTCTCAAAGTGTGGGGCGGGCCCCACTGGTGGGGAATAGGAACATTACAAGAGGGGCGTGACAAAAGGGAGGACATTTTGTCATTTTTGTGATCTCTATTAGGTGGTATAGGTTGTAGTGTGTATAAAGTAAACAATGGATACATTTGTGACACAGAATGAAAAGAAAACTGGATATTCGGCAGCAGCAAAGAAAACCAAGATAGACAGTGGACCTAATCAACCAAAAAGTTATTATTTTTTACTAATTATTAATTATTATTTTATTTACTTTGGAACAAAGACTTATTTAAAGGCGGAGTCCACGATGTTTGAAAAACGCTTTGGAAAAGGAGACGGGCCGACTACCGAAACACACTTATAGCCAATCAGCAGTAAGGAGCGTGTCTACTAACCGACATCCTTGCCGACATCGCGGACTCTGCCTTTAATGCAAAGTGATAATACATTTGCACGTTTATGTTCTCTATTGAAAGTGTTTAATGGGGTTATGTTTTACAATATGATGTGATTAAATACATTTCAACAGTTAGACTTAAAGCCTACTTGATTACCATTTTGTAGCAGGGTGATTGGGGACAGCTGGGGCTCGAAACCCTCCCCTAACTCCAAAGTGGGGAATGGCAGAAAAAGTTTGAGAATCGCTGCATTAAATCATGCAAATAAATGAGTTTGTCATCATGTGCAATTAATCAAACTTCCAGAAAAAGAAGTTATAAGAATCAAGAAACAAGAAAAGGTACAACATATCAGCAACATGTCTTATAAACTATCCATAGAGATTCCCTATGCTGATCTAAGGTCAGCAGCTAGTCAATACAATTATTATAATATATATATATATATATATATATATATATATTATTATAATAATTGTATTGACTAGCTGTACAGTTATATAAATACAATAAGTTAATTACCATAGTCAGATTACTTATATATATAATATAGTATATATACATATTTATTACACGGCTCTCTGGAATGCTTGATTCTGATTGGTCAGTTGAGACATTTGCAGGTTCGTTCTTTTCGAATAATAACCGCTCCAAAATAATAACGCATAGCCGGACTACTTGCACGAGTAAAATCGCTCCGCGCCAATAAAGATCAATAAAGATTACTGTCTGTTTGGCGCCATCTTGTGACAAACACTATGGACAACCACGACAAGACACAGACAGCTTACTGAGACTGAACTTGACACACAAAAAAATACAGAATGGGCATTAAAACTTCTCAAAGACTGGCTAAAAGAGAAAAAATGGAGACAAGTATGAAGCAGAGGATCTTAATAAGGTATTGCGATCATTTTATGCATCTGTGCAAAGTTTCGCGGAAGGATAAAAATGTTAATTTAAAACAAATATGCCAATAAAATGTTTCAAATTCATATTCATGTCCAGTTTTTTTTCTTATGTGGCAAGTAGCCGTGTAATAAGCGGGATAATGTAGAGGCAGCCAGTAGTTATTGGGAAATAAGCCCCTTCAGTGTGATACAAGACCCTCCGCTTCGCGTCGGGTCCTGATCACACTGTCGGGGCTTATTTCCCAATAACTACCGGCTGCCTCTACATTATCCCTTACATAAAATAGAGCATACTTCTGCATAAGTGGCATGCCGTGCAGCTGACTGCAGCAGAATAATTAAATTTTAATATATGCTCTTTTCTCTATACAGTCACATTGAGCACATCGCCCTGTTTAGGGTATGTGGGTCATCAGGTTTGACTTACAACTGAGTACTGCTTTTCTAAGTCTATTTCTGGCTCAATAAGGTGTTTGTTTTACGTATCATGCAACGGTCATCATGCTCTTTCGATATTGTTATCACAATCAGCTATTACAAATCACATTTCATTCAACCACTGCTAAACAAGGCCAATATGATCACAGCAATCTCACAAATGTAATAAATCTCCCATATCTCCATCACACCGGTCTGCTTCTGCTGGGAATCAGTATACTTCCTCTCATATTCAGACTTATTTCCAGTCTGAAACAAAACAGTCATATATGTCCGGAGATTTGAGTTTTCATATGATCTCCTTCCTGAATTCAATCTATTGTCTCTCATAGATATTTTAAGGCTATATGTTGAGAAGCTCGTCCAGCTGTATAGTACATAAGCAGCTGTGAATGCACAGAGGAAAGCCATGTTTTATTATGAGATCTGATTCAATCTTCTCTAGCATCAGATTCTGCAGATGTCTTACATACTGAACGGCTCATAAGCATGTCTGCTATGCATGCAGTGGTTTAGATTATTAGGAGACAGAAGATGCTTTGATAGAGAATCAATGGATAATAGAGAGCTTGTGATAAAATGTTTTTATACTTCCATAAGTTGCCCTGTGGCTCATCATGTTCTCTCCAAATTTAGCAAGTTAAGGACTTAATGTGATCATGTTTTACATTCATCACTTAGCCTATACAATGCTAAAAGACAGAAACCAAAATATAGATGCTGTAACTATATATACATATATATATATATATATATATATATATATATATATATATATATATATATATATATATATATATATATATATATATATATATATATATGAATGGATAGTAAAAATACTTCAACAACATTCCTAATGGAATTTCAATGCTTTGTAACCAATGTTAGAGAATCCTTATTGGATTCCTATTGAATTTCCAGAACACACTAACAGACTAACACAGACTTATCGTGAGTTTTGGAGTCTTATTTGATTTTATTGGACATTATGTAATCTTAATCAAACTACTTGCATTGGATCAGTGGCAGGCGGTGACTTCTATTTCGAGGGCGCAGGATGCGAAGCTCATCACAACATGTATGTACTGTAGCCCGTCATGTGTGTGGCCAGTAGCGGAGTGGCCATCGGGAGAGTCGGGACATTTCCCGGTGGGCCGGTAGTGTTTTGAGGCTGCGAGGGCCGGTCTGATAATGGATAATACATTGCAAGTTATATAGCAACCCCGTCTGGCGGCCTGATGTGCGGCCGCTTCCCGCTGGTCAAACTGTGCAGCCTCTTTGCTCAACACAGTAGACTATATAAAAGTGCTCCACCTGTTCGCCAGGATTTTTAAAAAATATAGGGGGATTATTGAACGGCCCCTCTCCAAATTACATAGCCTGTCGGCCTTTGATGTGAAAATCCGCGTCGCCGAATACCTGTTTATTTCAGTACATATGCGGTCGGATTGATCCATCAAGCGGAGACTATTTGATAGAAAGTGTGGATTAAGGATGTTTAAAATCTCTAGCCTGGTGGTCAGAATTTGAATGGATGAAATCATCACATTTGCAAAGGTTTATCTCAATATGGCTATATATAATAAATAAAATTTAGAAGGGTAACTTTGCAGTATCACATTTTATATTTCCTACTATTAGATTTCTATTAGATTTCCATATTAATAGACTAGAGTATTCAACTGAAATATATAAATATCCTCACAACATTATTATTTCTCAAAACTTTGACAAAAATTATTTTCAAATGAACTGTATTCTTACAGTTATTCAAAGAAGCACACATTATTCCGGATATGATTTGAATATAAGACGAGATAATATAATGGCAATGAACGTCTCATATGCCATTAAATATCCACATATAAATTAACATAACAGCATAATGAAATTAATAAAAATACAAGGAAGCAGGATTGGCTTAAATTGTATTATTATTAGCGGGAAAAAAAGCAATATTACTGAAATAAACTCTGAGGTAATGCGCCAAACAATAAGCAATAACCGTGGAAAAAACATTATTATCTCTCAAAACTTTATATGACAAAAATTATATTTAAAAGAAATATTCTTACAGTTATTCAAAGATGCTCAAATTATTCCGTATTACTCCGTTTATGAGCACGTTCATCTCTGGTCTCGCTCTGTTATGTAATAGCTGATTGAGGTGCGCATCTCCGTCTTTCAACCAGGTATCATTTTGTATAGTTACTCATTTAGGAAATTAGCCATGATTTAATGATTTTATTAATATTATGAAAATGTTTTTTTTTTTTTGGGCAAATTGATTACGATTTGTATTAGACTAGTTTAACTACAAATAGGCTACGAGACATTTTTTTTTACCACGGAGGGCCGGTGGTATACGAAATTTCCCGGTAGATTTTTTGGTCCCACTCCGCCCCTGTGTGTGGCTCAACATGTTAAAATATGTGTCCGGCATGTTATGTGAACCTATGCTCATCACGCGTCATGTCAAAATATGTGCCAGCTGCAGACACTTCAAAGGATTTTATGATAAAAGAGACGCTCACGTTTGCCAAATACTAGCTTAATCTCATATATAATCAGAGTTCAGTGTTAAGTTTGTGTCTGGGAAAATACAGTATGTGAACGTTTCTTTTATCATAAACAGTTTTGGCGCGTGTGCAGTAGGCGCGTATTTTGACATGACGCATGATGCACATGGTTCACATGACACAAATATTTTGAATTTGCACACCTCGGAAGAGTCCCCGGCCGCAACTACATTGGATTGGCAATTATAATAGGTTGTACTGCAAACTATGTGTTGTAAATCATCTATGTTGTGTTTGTAGAGATATTATCAAAATTAGAATAATTCTGTATGGTTATAAGAGAAATCCAGTACTCAATCCTTTGACAAGGGCTAAGAAGAGATGACTAATACATTATAATAAGAAATTTGATCCAGGTCATTGATTTACCATCGGCAGTCCTACCATGTCTTACTGTAGATACACAAACCATTAAAATAATTCAAGAATTGGTCGTTCAACAGATGAAACCTGGATACAATTGAAATAGGGGTCACCTATTTGAGAGCAGATACACAAATATACGTATGTTGTTTAAAGAGAATAGAAAAACTAAATGAGATGCACCCTTTTAGACAAAACACCCAATATGCTTTAGTACATTATGCCATACACATGTAGTCTAATATTTGGTCATCATCAAATATTGTTTCAAATCAACAATCCCATAGAATACAACGATATCCCAGTTGTTTTCACTCCCACATCCCAGCAAATAAATCTCCAGTCTCTGTTTGTGTATCCGACAGCATCATTTACCATCACGGATCACTAAAGCAGCAATCGAAAGAGGTTGATGACAAACACACCATAAAGCCAACTCGGACCGTATGAGGCATTGTTGTATTCTAGTTCTCCTCTTACTATCCGGCCGCTTCCATGATAGCAGCCATTACCTCATTACCGATGAGCGGTAACACTACCAGAGACAACCAGCACACACAAACGGAAAGACACACAACAACAGGCAGGCGTCGAAAGCAAATCAGTGTGGCAAGCGTCACCCCCGAGCATTTGTAGCTCAATCGTCGAACGATATTGGATAAATGCCATGGGGGATAATCTATGGTTGCTATTTTTTCCCACGTGTGAGAGAGACTGTCAGATGCAAAAAGGATGCACATGTTACCCGGGACAAAGCCCTGCATTGTCCCACTGCTCACCTTTAGAATCACAATTTTATTCATGGCTACAACGAAGAGCTCTCCAAGGGCGAACAAGCATGAATACTGTAGTGTGATTATAGCCCTTTCACACCACACTGCGCCTGCCACGTTCAGCAGCCATGCTGCCAACAGCAGCTGGTCGTAGATGGCCGTAAAAGACAGTCAAGTTGGGTTTGCTCGTGACACAGGGGTAGGTTTGTGCAATCAGACCATTTGATTGTAGATAAGGAAAGCCATACTCACCAAGAATTTGGCTGAAGAGCAACTGCTCTAAGTCCCCAAGAACGGTGACAACCAACTCTGGGTCCACCTTGAGGAAAGGTTTATCGCCACCCTCCTCACCTTGACCCTTGGCATCCGGGTCACCAGAACACGCAGCCGCTACCTTCTTACCGCTCGCTTTGGCTTTGCAGGAAAGAATATCGTCATCAGACTTGCAATCGTCTGTTGTCTTGCTAAGGGGTTTTACTTCCGCATAAGGCCCTCGTGGAATCCGACTTTGGCTCTTTCCCAAGCCGCCAGGTGCCGCCAATGGGGTTAACGTCTTGGGCTTGCCCTGAAACAGGGAGTGGTCTGATTTGGAAAGGTTGCGAGAGAGCTGCGCGCCACCTGCCCCTCCTCCGGACGCCGGTTTGGGCTTGCCCATCTTCAGGTGACCCGAGGCAGCCCGGCTCATGTCGTCGCACCATTTTGGCTCATAGAGTTGCATCTTTTTCTCAGCATCCGTCAGCACGGCCAGGTTAGTGAGGGACCTCTGCTTGCGGAGGTTGGATGGCACGGGTATGCGCCCCTCTGTGCTGCCAACACGGTACACCTTCAGCTCACTCCTCGCCGCGCTCTGTGGCACGCCGGATTTGCCCCTCTTGGCAGCCATGCCCACACCTTTGACTGTGTGCGTTGGCGCTTCCTGCTCTGCCTGCTTTTATTCGACCCCCAAGCTCCTTCCTTTATAGAAACACATTTAGCACCAGTGAAGAGCAAAAGGGGAGGACAATTCTGCAGCTCTTCCTTTGTTCCTAAGGGAGAACAGGCTAAATCCGAGTCCTGTTTTCCTTCCTCCCCGAGTCTTTCTGTTGGCCTGCAGCATCTGCCACCCTGGATCTCCTTCTCTCTGTCTCACTCACTCTTTCCTCTCCTCCCTTCAACAGACCGCCTTGCCGCTGAGCTGTGCAGCAGCCAAATGACAGCAGCACTGAATGCAACAACAGTCCCTCCCCCCTTTCTCTCTCTCTCTCTCTCTCTGTCTCTCTCTCTCTCTCTCTCTCTCAGTTGCATTTTCCGGTGCGTCTCTCTGCCTCAGCAGAAAGTGAGAGATGTTAGGGGGAGATGTCAAATTGCAAGTGATAAATGTAAACTGAACATCTACATTTTCATACTATTTTTCTCCATCCCCATTGTTCCTCCCTCCCCCAATGATGAAGACTCATTAATATCATAGTTATGCATTCACTTGTCAGATCTTGCCTTTAGGAGAAATGTATTGCATATGCAATTACATCAATACATAATTGCATTATAGCAATACAATAGTTTGCAGAAGTACAACACAGTTTACACAGAAGTATAATACAGTGCAATATTAAAAATGGTTTAAAACACAAGATCTTTATTAGTAGAGAGATTAGAGAAAAGGTAGTATACTAAAGTATTACAGCAATAAAATACAGCAGTATTCATCTAAATGTTCTAAATCTGCAAAATAAAGGTTTAATAACATAATAATAATAACGATAATAATAACAATAATAGGTATAACGATAATAATAATAATAATAATACAAATAATAAAGATGATGATGATAATAATAATAATAATAATAATAATAATAATAGCAAAGACGACAATAATAATAATAATAATAATAATAATAATAATAGGAATAACGATAATAATAATAATAATAATAACGACAAAAACAACAATAATAATAACGACAACAACCACAATAATAATAATAAAATAATAATATTATAACGATAATAATAATAATAATAATAATAATAATAATAATAATAATAATAATAATAATAATGATAATGATAATGATAATACTAATAAGAAGAATAAGAATAATAATAATAATATTAACAATAATAATAACGATACTACTACTACTAATAATAATAATAATAATAGGAACAACGATATAATAATATTAATAATACAAATAATAATGATGATGATGATAATAATAATAATAATAATAATAGGAACAACCATATAATAATATTAATAATACAAATAATAATGATGATGATGATAATAATGATAATGATAATAAAAATAATAATAATAATAATAAAAATAATAACAATGATGATAATGATAATAATAATAATAATAATGACAACAACAACAATAATATAATAACAATATCAATAATAATAATAAAAAATAGTAATAACGATAATAATAATAATAACAATACTAATACTACTAAGAAGAAGAAGAATAATAATGATAATAATAATAATAATAATAACAATAATAATACTAATATTAATAATAATAATGTTTATAAAAATTGCATCATTATATGAATTATTAATAAAAATTATAATGTAATGTAATTTTGCTTCTTCCAAACAAAAACATGCCTCCACAGGACAGCACAACAGCACAATATTAATATAATCTGTTTGATCAATCAGCTCCAGATGTTCGCCTCTTACAGCCCTACAGTATCTTGCATCATCAAGCTACGTTTCATACAAGGGGTGTGTTGTTTTTAGATGATCCCTAACATCTCATTGCTTATGATATTCCATACACACTTCTCTGTGGAGTACTCCGCAATGCTCCACTGAAGAAGCGGTCACCATAGCAACGCTTCTACCTACATCACATCACAACATGCATTTAGACGGCTATGTCCCCGCCACACTGCAATGCACAAAGCACCTTTCCATTGTCAATAAGCTAACAGCATGCTACAAATTCAGTTCTGCCTGCTTTTATTTCTTCATAAACGACTTCTGTTTGCAACAATACAGCCTCAAAAGAGTTGAGCGCAGGCTTAAATGAACCGCCCATAACCGTCCAGATGCAACTGAGCAGTTTGGTACAATGTCTACATCAAACCTCAATGCTCTCCTGCAGGGAGTCCACACACACTTGATCAAGCTCATTCTGCTCTCGGGCATCTGTGGTTATTCTGACGCCAAACAAGTTATTTGATGTTACTGAAGGGGAAAAGAGGTTTGAGAAGAATTAAGTCTTTTGTTTGACGAGTGGCCGTGCCATCCACGGGGGCTTTTCCCAATGACATCATTAAATGCTGAACACACTTCCTTTGGACTGCACAGTTGTCACATTTAGGCTGAAAAGTCATTAATTTTAGTTATGTCAATGAGATGCAGGCCACAGATTCAAAAACAACACTGAGAAATGTCAGGTCTTTGACAAAAAGGACAGAGGAGAATTAATTGCTCGAAGCTTTCAGAACTCAGAAGACTGAATGCAGCACTCGGTTTTTATTTAAATATCAACTGCTTAGACATTTCTCTTAAAATAGTTGAAGACTAGTGAAGAAAGGACCCAGATGAGACATTTGTTGACACATACAGTAAAAGTATAGAGTTATTAAGTTAAAAAAGTTAAAACCCTTTACAGTCATCGTAAAGCGTATGGAGGACGAAAAATGACTTAAGTGTATATAAATAAATAAATATAGAAATGCATTAATAAATAAATGAATAAAGACATTAATGCAGAAATAAGTAAGTAATTAATTCAATGTAGAAATAAATTAATTAATTAGTGTAGAAATACATAAATAAATTTATAAATACATAAATGCATAAATAAATAAATGTAGAAATACAGAAATAAATAAATGAATAAATGTAGAAATACAGAAATAAATAAATGTAGGAATACAGAAATAAATAAATGAGTAAATACATAAATGCAGAAATAAATAAATAATGAATGAAAAGCAGAAATAAATAAATGCAGACATAAATAAATAAATATATTGTTTTGTCAAAAGTATCAACTTTTAATTTAATTATTTTTCCACCATTTCTGTTATACTTCATTTATTTATACATTTATGTATTTTTATATATTTTTTATTTTATTTCTGCATTCATGTATTTATTTATTTCAGTATTTCAACATTAATGTATTTAATCATTTATGCATTTATTTATTAATATACCTTAAAGTACATGTTATTCAAGTTATTTTAAGAAAACCGTCCAAGAAGTTGATATTTATATGAAAACTGAGCATCATGTTGAGTTTCCATAACTCAGATAATTTGTATTATGGTTAAGATTATATTGAAATTGATGAGCTCTAAAGTTTATAACAACAATATAAAACACGTTAAAATATCCAACACTATCTCACGAGAATTCGTACGTATTTTACGGGATGGCTAATGCGTATTAACTTATACGATCACATTTGTAGATTGTAGATTTTTGTAGGTTTTGTCTTGACCCGTGTGACGTTGGGGTTAGGAGTTGTTGTTTTTTTATGATAATCGTATGTTTTTTCACGATTAACTTTGTATAATTTCATATGAATTAACCAACTTGTAAGATCAGGCTAAAATATCTTGTAAACACGACAGCTTTCTTCTTACTGTAGATCAGACGGCTTTGTGTTGTTTCTGGGCAGACTGTTAAAGATAGCGATGCAAACGTCTCCTAGAAATCCTACGTAATTCAACCAATCAGAGGACGACTTTAAATCTGCTGAAGTGTTTCATGTGCCGAGAGAAACACTTGAAATATAAAAAAAATCTCTATAATTTAACTTATAATTGGTCCTTCCAATGGGAAGATTGGAAGAAAAGTATTTAGCATTGTATTACTATGATCGTTGCAACCTGGTCCGATCCAAGACACTGCACTGGGTGACAGATCTTGACAGATTTTCCTTTCATAAAGTTCAAAACACACAAGCTCATGTGACTAACACCCTCCCTCTACAGGTTTTCCAGACATCTGGAGCTCATCCTGAGGCTGTGGTCGGCCAGGAGAGCAGATGTTTGGCGACATGTGAACATCTGAAGGGTTACTGGCATCTGTAATCGGTCAGCTGCTATCATCACACCATAGTGAAATATTAACCTGAAACTGTGCTTACAATGCATTCAGTGTTTATAAAATCATTACAGGCCATGTGTGTGTTTGTGTGAGTATATGGGTGAAGGCATGTTTAGTTGTTCAAAAACCAAAATCACAGGAGAATCGAGCGAGAGATGTGGATTATAAATCTAAACCCATAAAGCATTTTCCTCACCGCACATATGTTGTTGGTTAAGGTAATAATGTGTAAATCATTCAACAGTAAATATAACCTGTAAAAACTGATTGTTATTCATTGTTAGGAAAATATTTGTCATAAGAATCTGTTCACCTGTTTCTCAGAATATAAACCGCATGAACTGCTAAACCTGTTTATCTGACAGGCCAACACACCACGATGATCTCAGAAACAATTCAGGATGAGTTTAGCTAAATTCTGTCTTTATAACTTATAAAACTATAATCCTGAACTATTAGTGATTTGGCACATACCAAAATACTCACAGCAAACTTCCATCGAGTCTGAGGAACATTCACTCAGATCCTCCAGAGAAGACCCATCTACATCCTCTTGAACCTGCATCCTGACATGAACAGAGAAAGATGTCCAAAGTTAACACGGCATCATAAGAAAATAAAAACTGCAGCTCAAAAGAAAGCTAAAAAAATGTAATGGAGTTCTTACTGTGCGTTCACACCAGCCGCGGTAGAGGCAGCAAAAACACGTTATTCACGCGTAGTTGGATGCTTGAACATTTTGAGTGTACTCGGTTCATTCGCGGGTGAAAGCCGAGCGTGAAATTCTATTCATTCGAGATTCGAGACATTCACACGGATATTCGCGTCATGGCAGAGGTTTCTGCGACTCCGCTCGCTCCCTGTAATCACGTGACTACTAGAGCAAACTCCTGATTGGTACTCCCCGCCAGCGTTTTTAAAAACAAAAGTTCCCAGCCAGCACCAGCATTTTTCATGATTTTCACAAAAGTTTAATGCCTTCCAGAAAATGTTCTTCTTTAAATATATAAACATACATCATATATCAAATGACCCTTTGCTTTCAAACAAAAAAAAAACGTTTCATCCTACCTTCATTAGTTAGATAATTGCATTTTTGCAAAGGACTTTTAATAGAGATCAGATTCAGAGCGATCTTTAAAACATACTCAGAGTTCTTTCTCTTTCACGTGAGGCGTGACTTCCGGGTTGTAAAAGTTGCAGAACTTGGTGGATTAAAGCGGTATTGCGGAAAGCCGGTAATTCTCGTCATTGGCAGGGAAGTGTTTACTCTTAATTGACGAGATAACTCATCAATGGCGGGGAAATAGTTAACAGCGCACGAATATCCGCCAAAGTTCAGATTTTTTAACTTGCGTGTTTCCCACGCAATCACTGGCACTGCGCCATTCGCGCGTACCACGCCGTATTCGCATATTTGCATTGACTTAACCTGTAAATCACTTGCGCTTGCCGCCTCTTCCGCATCTGGTGTGAATGCCACATTAGCGATGCTTCAATTCAGTATCACGTTTATCCTACACTCTTAGAAGAAAAGGTACAAAAGTTATCACTGGACAGTACCTTTTAAAAAGGTCCTAATATGTACCATTTTCTTACCTTTGAGGTACCAGTATCTAACTTTTAGGGCGGTTTCCCAGACAGAGCTAATCCTAGTCCCAGGCTAAAATGCATGTTTAAACTGACTTAATTTGAAAACATCTTGTACTGATATATCTTAACATACATATATCAGTGCCATTTGTTTTGTTTCCAGATGCACACCAGTATTGTTTTTTGTAAGGTATGTTTGTAAACCACTAATCTGTCCTAAATATAACTTAAGCCTAGTCCTGGATTAATTTAAACCCTGTCCAGGAAAACCACCCCTAAAAGTGTACTTTTTGGGAAGGTACTGCCCCAGTGACAACTTTTGTACGTTCTTGTACCTTTTATCTGAGAATGTAGATTTGCCTTAGAGAACATTAAAGAAATGTGACCCTGGACCACAAAACTAGTCACAAGTGTCAATTTTTTTATTTGAGATTTAAACATCATCTGAAATTGAATACATAAGCTTTCCAGTGATGCATGATTGTTAGGATAGGACAATATTTGGCGAGATATAACTATTTGAAAATCTATAATCTGAGGGTGCAAAAAATCTAAATATCGAGAAAGTGATGCGCCGATGTATCGGCCGATTTTTTATAAACTTGAAACCATCGGCACATCAGCAATAGCCCAAGAAAGGCAGATTACGATTGTTTATTAATTAACTGCGTAAAGGCAATAAGTTGCATGCCTGTTGCAAAATCCAGAATAAAAAATAATTAGCAAAATAATTAAATACTTCCCAAAACAAAATCGGTACAAATTATAGGTTGTCAGATGTACGACTGAGAACATTTTTTTAAATAACGTAGTTCATCAAGTGAGAGATTACTCATTCACGTGAGCCATGTGGTCAGAGTATTTCGGAAAATAGCGGCCTCAGAAAAAGAAAAAAAAATATTTTTTTTACTTTGTGTCTCTCTTATTATGTTGGTCAGTTAAATGTTAAATAGATACAATCCATGATCAGTAAAAACTATTTAATGCAGAAATAAACTAGCTCTTAAGCCAACTGTATAGTATTGTATAAGTGTTTAGTATCGGCCAATAGTTGTCTGTTTAAATCGTATCCCCCCCAAAAAATCATATTGGTGCAATACTAAAAATCGAACCTTTAAATTTGTTCAAATAAAGTCCTTAGCAGCACATATTGCAAATGATAAATACATTTTTGATCTATTTATAATAGGAAATTGACTAAACATCTTCATGGAAGTGTCACGGTTAATCCGTGTCATGTCTTGTCTCTGTTCCGATTGTTATCACCTGGACATTCATTGATTAATTACCTGCCTCATCACACCTGTTTGTCATTTAGTCTGTGTGTATATATACCTCTGTCTTCTGTTTGCTCACTGCTGGATCATTGTCATTACCCTGTCTGTTCCCTGTGTTGGATGTTCCTGTTTTCCTGTGTTCCTGTGTTCCTGCCTTCACCATGTCTGCCCTCGTGTGTTTATTATTAAATGTTATTTATTTTTGAACCTTGCATTTGCGTCCTGTCTCTCCAACCCTGTCGTGACAGAATGATCCAGCCAAACTGGACGCAGCAGGTTCACGGAGGGCGGCTCCCCCAGGAGTTTCGTCGAGGGGGAGTAGTGACATCGGGGTTCATTCCCCATCAGCCCCGATGTCTCTTGGGGACCACCGTGAGCGATCGCTCGCTCCTGCGGGTCTGCGGGAGGAGGATCGGCCCAGGCGGTCCCCTAACGGTTGAGTCGTCGTCGACGGTCCCTCGGAGGACCACCATCCTGCTCGGAGGGGGATCCGGAACGGACCACGCCCGATCATTTCCCCGGGGTGGCTACCGAGGGTCTCCGGTTCCGCGAGGGGATGGGAGATGATTTCCGGGGGCATCTGATCGTCGACGATTCCCAGGAGGGGGGTAATTCGTCTGCCTCGGTTCTCGGAGCGATCGCTCCGGTTCTCCTGGCGCAGTCCGGCCAACCGTCCTGTTGGTCTCATCCCGGCAGCTGCCGGCTTCGCCAGGGTCCCCAAGCCCTCCACCCCTCCCTTGGACTCTCGCTACCAGACTTTGTTTTTGTTGTGTTTTATGTGAGTGTCTGGTAGCCACTCGTAGAGGGGAGGGTAATGTCACGGTTAATCCGTGTCATGTCTTGTCTCTGTTCCGATTGTTATCACCTGGACATTCATTGATTAATTACCTGCCTCATCACACCTGTTTGTCATTTAGTCTGTGTGTATATATACCTCTGTCTTCTGTTTGCTCACTGCTGGATCATTGTCATTACAACCCTGTCTGTTCCCTGTGTTGGATGTTCCTGTTTTCCTGTGTTCCTGTGTTCCTGCCTTCACCATGTCTGCCCTCGTGTGTTTATTATTAAATGTTATTTATTTTTGAACCTTGCATTTGCGTCCTGTCTCTCCAACCCTGTCGTGACAGGAAGATGACCTTTACTTAAATATCCTAATAATTTTTGGCATAAAAATCTTATCATTTTGACCCAGGATTTTGTCCAGGATCACAAATAATTGTAATATTAAAAAGATATTTGCGATTTTCATGTTATGGACTGACAAAGTCAAATCTCACCTGAATCTGAAAGGCGCCACTTTGGCCATGCGTGGAGACTCGTTCCCTGTGGGACGTCTGTTTGGGACACCGACCTGGGATTTATATGGAATTTCCTTATCACCCATTCCTATCCGTTGCTTTTGTAAGCCTCTTTGCATTCCTGTTGATGTTTCCAGTATGACATTTCCATTGGTTGGCTTGTGATGCATCTCTTTAGATATCCCTGTACCTGAAGATTCAGCAACATCATTGTCTAGACTCCTAAAATGATGATGTCCAGATCTAAAGTTTTTGTTTGAATGTCTATCCAGGTCTCTAAAGCCTACTTGGGGCAACGAGCCCCTTCGAAGTGTGTTTTTTAATTGGTAAATCTCTCTTTTGGGCACATGCGGGCTGCTATGGGCTGAGCGGGAAGCAAATGAAGACCTATTTATGCCACTGGACGACTCCTGAGCTCCTTGTGAAGGCTGTATCCTCTGTTTAGACCTTCTGAGTGAAGATGTGGATGATTTGGGGGTGGTAAACGATTGAACCCGTCCACCCGCCGGTCCCGGTAAACTACTGCTTAGGAATGTGGTGTCAGCTTTGGAGTGGTTGGTCAGGCTCTTCGGCAGAGGAATCCCAGAGTTGCTCTGAGACATCGTCTTCAAGTTTACTCCAGAGTACATGGTCGAAGATGGTCACAGGATGCAGATCTAAGATCAGACAAATCATGATCAGATTTGATTGGTGCAATACAAAAATATGCATTGGGCAATGACTGAAGGAAGCTTTTATCAAAAGCTCCGTTCTTTGAACCTGAGGCCAAAAACCTCCATGTGTACAAGAACTGACTGTGCCAAGGCATTGGCTTATTTTATGATAAAAATAAAATGCAATTGTGATATTGCAAGTAAGATGTTAGATATAATAAATAATGAAGCGGTTTAAGTACCAATAACAGCCAATAGGTCACAGAAACTAAAGCCACTGTCTAGAGGACGATCTTTCCCGAGTCAATAGACGTAGAAAAGCCAAACTGTCAGATTGAATAAACTGTTTTTATGGATTTCTTGTTCTTGTAAAGCAGGGTCATGACATTTACCTGACGTTCCCCTCTCTGAATCCCATGCTCAAAACAAGGTTAACTACATAAAAACACCAACAAATGGCATTGAAAGTTTAGATCTATTTGTAATGTTTAAACATTAACTATTGATCCGGATTAAATTACTCGGTTCATTTACATATATGATAATAATTAGGAATAGCATACTGTAGATCATTTGGCAAACCAGCTGCTGTTCACCGAAGTGGTCAGATCAAAGGACTGGTGACAGACTGGCACCAATTGGCACTCCAGGCAGGTGACATCAGATCTGTATGCCATGTCTCAAGCTCTTCTAGTGACTGGCACAAAACTGTCCACTTTTGAAATAACAGGACCTCTATTGTGCCTGTAGTCTCACTTTTTCCACAAAAAGTAATTTTTTAGCCTCTATAACTGTGGGTTCACACCAAACACGATTTGCGCGAGTAGATTACATACAAAGTCAATGCAAAGACACGATCAGATGTGTCCTCACGTGGGGCGATGTGAATGACGCGATATGGGTGGTGCGTTTGCTGCAAAAACATGCGCTATTTGCCTCAAATGCGTCTTCGCCCATATTGCGTCATTGACATCGCCCCACGCGAGGACGCGTCTGATCGCACGCTGTAAAAAATCCAACTTTAAAATGTTCATTCAACAGAGAAAATTAAGTAACTTGAACAAAGATTTCTTTGTTGAAGGGCATCAATTCATTATTTTGTGTTCACTGAATGAAAAAAATCATAATCATTCAGCTAACAAATATTATTTTGTTGACTAGACATTGATATATAAGTTTTTGTCCAGTTCATTCACCCAACTTGCCAAAATGAGTAAACTGAACAAGCAATTAAAAAAAACAATGGTCGGAATGGTTCCCAGCATGCATTGCGACATGTTCACTTCTTTGGTTAATATTTACTAAAAATGATTACTGTTTTATTGTTTGGTGACTTTATTGTTGTTATGTTGTAAATGTTAGTTATATGTTGTATTTAGAGTAATTTTGAAAGAATGATGTTTGTTCACTGTTACCATCATTAAGAACTGTGTGTTCAGTGTAGAGGGCAGCACAGTGAGTTATTACCCAATCAGTTTAAGTTGGTTCAACTTGTTGGTTTAAGTTGACATTACTCAGTAAATTGAGTTAGGTGAACTACATCGTCCAAGAGTTGAGTAAACTCAAAAAAAGCTGTGCAGCAAGTTGCCTTGAAAATTTAAGTTAAGTCAACTTTTCATTTTTTACAGTGCGTCTTTGCATTGACTTTGTATGTAATCTACTCGGGCAAATCGTTGAACTCGCATCTGGTGTGAACCCACAGTAACATCTGTGTATTGATGGGCCAAATACATTCAAGATTTCATGCCCTGATTCCAGATCAGTAGAAAGTTCTATAAGGACTAATGAAAGAGATTCTGATGATGAGACCCTCAGGGTATTGACATGGCCTGACAAAGATGTCATGTTTCATTACAGACCTCACTATTCACAGTATCTAATTTTGGAATAATGACTCCACAGTACCAAATGTGTTGTATACATTGTAGATTATATTGTCTCCACTTCAAACACTTTTGTTTTCAAAAAGGACATTTCACAAGACTTTTTGAAGATGTGAAATAAATCTTAGGTGTATCCAGAGTACATATGTGAAGTTTTAGCTCAAAATACCATATAGATAATTTATTATAACATGTTAAAATTGTCACTTTGTAGGTGTGAGCAAAAATTTGCCGTTTTGGGTGTGTCCTTTAAAATGCAAATTAGCTGATCTGCACTAAATGGCAGTGCTATGGTTGGATAGTGCAGATTAAGGGGCGGTATTATCCCCTTCTTACATCACAAGGGGAGAAAAATTTTAATGACCTGTTTTTTCACATGATTGCAGAGAATGGTTTACCAAAATTAAGTTACTGGGTTGTTCTTTTTCACATCTTCTAGGTTGATAGAAGCACTGGGGAGTCAATTATAGCACTAAACATGAAAAAAGTCAGATTTTCATGATATGTCCCCTTTAAACACTTAGATAGAAAAAAAATTATTTCCCATATTTTTAATGTTTCAATAATGCTGAAAAGCCATCAATGGACCTACAACTCATTCTATACAAAGATGTTGTAAAATATGGTTTTTAAACTTATTTAAAATGTCAAAGAAACACGTTTTAATCAATTCAATGTTGATAAGCAGGACATTCCTATTGTGACAACTTACCCCACTATTTACTGTACCCCCCTTATCTCAGAGCAACAACACTTAAGTAGCAAAAAAGTTTTATGAGCTTTATGATATGTGTGAAATTCATGCATGAAACAGCACATAAAAATATACATGGAGTATAAACAAGTGTGACAAGTAGTCCCAGTCTCCACTTTAAGCAAGCTAATGACCAAACAAGCATACATATATATTAGATCACATAAAAGCAAAGCACACACAGAAAATGGCATCACTATCCCAAAAAAGCATCATTACAAATCAAAATAAACAAACACATGGGCATCGGTGCAGACAACAGCAGTAATGATGACACAGCAGTTCGGCCCATAAATTCTGACTCGCTTTCAAACACAGATACAGAGAGGGAGTTACAAATGCACACATATCTGTAATGTTTGCTAACCAAATTATCCAGACTTTATCATTTTATATAAGCTAATAAAACTCACCATAAATCAATGCTTACATGTCTTTGGAGAGCAGCAGTAAACTCCTACAGCATCTCTGGTACATTCGAGTATCCCACTGTCTGTGCTATCCGAGAGATAACCTTTAACGTCTAACAGAATCTCAGGGGAAGGCGGAGACATCTGGACATCCGTCGAGGACGCGACATGAGCCAATGAGAACGACTAAGAGAAAACAGAGAGTGCAGTCCGCCCCCCTCCCTTCATGACTTTACAAAGAGACACGCCAACACAATCTCCTTCTAAACCAGACGCACACGTGCAGATCAGTGATTGATATTTCTACTTATCATGACATCATGCCAAAAGCTGTTTCCTGAGGTCGTGACCTTGATAACGATGCGTGGCCTCTATCATCCGAAAACCATCAATTTGGATTTGCGTGACACAACCCAGATGAACCTCTTCATGTCACAGACTTACAGCTTTATCTCTGGAAGAACACTGATAGTCCACCATATTAACATTACAAGTGATCGATTTATACCTGATGGTTGATAAAATGGGCAAAACATTTTGGGTCGTATCTGAGGACAACAACCTGATGACCTCTCGGAAAAGTCTTAAGAAAATAATTTCAGCACATATTTAATAAGATTGTCTGTAAGGCATGATGTGATATGATATCTGAATCTACATTTACATCCTATTGCAGTTTCTGTCCTTATGTGGCTGGTCATGGATTTATATAACAGGCCTGGTTATGTTTGTTAAATTTAGACCCGAGACCCAGATTCAGTCATTTTTTATTTTTTTCACCATGTCTACAAGGCCAATCCCGTATGTCAGATACAGTCTTGTCAGGAATAGAGAGAAAGAGAGAAAGAGAGAGAGAAAGTGAGAGAGAGAGAGACCATGTCTTTATTATGTTTCATTAGGTATCAGCTTTGTCGCAGACAGATCTGCCAAAATCTTAACTAAAAAGAACTAACAATCTTTTTCCTTTTTTAATCTCATTGCATTCTAGTAGAAATATTAAAGAGATCTAATTTTTCCAACGCTATATCATGGCAATTAGTACGTATTTTATGAGGTGGCTAATTCGTATTAATTCATACAACCACATTTGTAGATTTTTGTATAATTTGCCTTGACCCCATTGACTTTGGGGTTAGGGGTTGGGTTTCGTTATTGTTTTTTTTTATGATAATCGTACATTTTTGCGCTATTCATTACATATGAATTCATACGAATTAGCCAACTCGTAAAATATGTACGAATTCTCGTGAGATCAGGCTGATTTTTCTCTCACATTGACATGTATAAATCTAACATGTGGCATTCAAAGATACTAAATGCTATGTAGTCAAAAAATTAACCTTAGATGTCTATAGCTGCATTTTTATTACCCTTTAAATTGCGCAAATTGACATTGAAAACATGCAATATGTCGGAACCCCACCATATATCGCAAAAAAGTTTATATGCTCGCATGAGGTGATTTTTCAGTTAATTCGGAAAAGGTATATTTCGCAAAACCGCAATGAAAACAGTTTATTCGCATCTTCAGGTCACCTGATGCAAGTAAGTCACATAATTATTATTACTAAACCTCCCAGAAACCTCTCAATACATGTTTGCTCCTAAGTATAAGATGTTTTCCTTGGTAATAATGTTTGGATAACTCTCCTAGGGCTGTGACGATACATCGCGTTCCCCATTAAAAAGACCTGCCTGAAATTGATTCTGAATCGCAAGGCTCCGATTCTGTGTTTCATGCACAGCTTGTGCGTGTTATACGGCTCTGTGATCAGAAGGAAGTCCTTATCAATCTAAAATCACTACGAGTTTGAGTCGTTTATAATGTGAATTTAAAAAAGCAACATTTGTCAAACACAATCATTTTAAATATTATTTGATAAAATGAAAATACCTGAAACAATCTGAAGAACAGCGATATAAATATTCCTTTAGACATTTCCTGGAATAGCGTTTGTAATGCTACTTCTTCTGTGGCACAAATGGAGTTTCTACACGAGAGCGCCCTCTAGCTTTTGGATGTGGCGGCATTTAACCATAATTCATTCAAATTCATAAATTGAAGAAAACGCGCATTTGCACGATCGTCACAGCCCTAAACACTCCTACTTCTCTTTTGATTTAAAATAATCTACTATTACCTCCAAGAAACACATATACGTTGCCGCTCCTAACTATAAGGGGCTTTCCTTGGCATTATGTTTGTATAATACTCCTTCGGTTCAAAATAATGCCTAGTGCGGTGGATGTGATATTGGTAAACGTACCAATACAGTCAGCGTGGTGTTTGGAATGACTTATCGTGAGATGAGAAACTATGTTTTAGTCGCATATCATTGATTAATAGAACATTGTTATTTCGCAGTCTTTTGTTGACGTTTAGAAAATAACGCTAAAGTTTTGCGCAAATCTGCAATTCAGCTTATCACATCAGTATAACAACATCAGTATTATCAGTATATTTGTAAGGTATGACAAGCACAGAGATCTTTAACTGTCCTACTTTAACATTTCCTAGAGCTCAGACACTCTCAATGTAATCTACTTCAGCCCACACCCATGCCTGTCACAAAACTAACTTCATTTACACAGCCGATCCTGTTTCCCATGGGAATGTTAATGATCCATTCAACTGCATGTCCTGAACCAATTGAATTACACATTAACTCCCAAACACTAGCAAGCCTTATTATTGACTACTGTCTTACACAGGCAGCTGCAGTCTAACTGAAACAGAACCTTATATTGTAAATGACTGATTTACTATAGAAAGCTGTAAATAGGCAAATGTAAACAAACACTGTTGCTCACGTAAAAAGCACAAGAGAATCGAGATGGCCGGCCGCCATGTTGGCTCTGAGTGATGGACGTCCAGAGCGTGCGCTTTAAACCTATTGTTTTGTATCAGGATGCTGCTCATTCAGCCATCAAAACACAGAAAATACATAAGTTTACAAATTTTCACAGGACAAAAAAACTCAAAAAAACATATGAGCTAATTTTTAGATAAGAGCAGCACAATGTGTACATAAAATCTGTTTTGTTACTGTATTAGCCGATTGGCTAATCACTCATTTCTAACGCTATTTCATACATTCTGACTTATTTACACTATTAAAGAGTTGGATTCTCATGCAAAACATGGGCAAAGTAAAAAAACTGTATTTCTGTGCCGAATAGTTTTTTGTGTATGGCTTTTTGTTCACAAAGGGTGGAAGTACAGTGGAAGTCCTTGTATGGGCAATTCTCACGGAAAAGCAAGAGAACGCCCATCAATGCGCTTCTTTCGGGTTACAAAAGCTAATAAACCTGTAAATACACATCCCATGATTCAATGGGGCATTTAAGGAGAAATATAATACCTTTGACGTAAACAAAAGACTGAAAATGAGTTATATAAACAGACAAAACGTGATCTACAATCCAGACACAAGATTACCTACTGTAGGAATAGATGAATTATAAGAGTTGTGTACATGGTAATGACATATCATGAGCCTCAAACACGATTGTTTCCTAATTCTTATGTAAACCATGTGCATGCAAAAAAAACGCTGGAAAACAGACCAATCACAACATAACACCAACTGTGACATTATAAAAGTATGCCCCAACATTAGATTACACATTAAATTAATTACAATGTCGTTACAATGCTAAAAACAAAAATGTGACAAACAACTCTGTCTGTTAGACTCTGAAAAACAGAGTTAGCGCTATATGCTAGTTAATGCTATATGCTAACGTTTAGGCTGAAGTTTTACTATTGACATTACAGAAAAAAACACAATCTTACCACTCAGGAAAGTCCATTTACAATCTCTTAACAATGGATTATTCCTCAAAATCTGTATCTTCATCTGATACAGACTCAAACATAAGATCTGTTTACACACACACAGAGCTACTGAAGGAGCTGCTCTCAGAAACAGCCAATCAGAGCAGAGCTCAACATTATTATTCATGACCCTTTAAAATAAGGTAATAATAGACCATTTAATTCTAAAGGCAAATACTTGGGTTGTATATGGACATGTAAACTGTCTCTGGATCATTTTTGCACTTAATAAAGCCACAAACCTTCTATGTAGATATCACAGAACAATTCAACATATTATTTCAATGCATTCTTCTTTGGCACCTTTAAGGTCCTGATCAACATCAAAACCTTTTATTGTTATTTGCCAAAGAATAATTAGGGTAACTTTAACTTTTACTCTTCTGGATATATGATGTGGATTTATCAGTGGCCCTGATCAAAAGTTTAAAAAAGTCCATCATTTACTCACCCTAATTTTGTTCCAGACCAATTAAAAAACTCATTCTTCTTTTAAATACAAGACAAAAAATAATGATATTCAAGTACTACTTTTGTAAATGTACTGGTTTGGTCCTGTCAAATCCAACTACAATAAATGAGGCCTTAAAACAGTAAACCACGGGATCACACTCCAACACACACACAAAGAAAATATAGTTTATTAAAATGAATAATAAAAAGAGAAAGATTTGATATCAGTATTGTGGACAGCAGTAAAATAAAACTCCTACAGATATACTGTAACTGGCAAAGGCAGCAGAGCCTGGTGGGCATTTACAAGTGAAAATTCATTTTGGTAATCATATCAATCTAGTGGACTTGGTGTGAGAGTTGAGCCGAGGGATGCGGTTCTTTGGATTCGACTGCAATATGTTAAAATCCTGCCCAGCCTGGCACCACTGACCCAGTTTCCACTGAGCCCGTCTGTCTGAGGGTTTGTTTCTCATCAGTACCTGGCACAGAGCGATATACTGCATCAATAACCGGCCTACGCAACTAATTAACTTTGTTTTACTTGCTTGTTTTTAGATTGTCTGGTTTACTTAAGATGTTAAAGATCCAAATGGGCTTAAAATATTGCCTTCACATTAATAACAACCCAAAAGGGTAGTTGATATTTTTCAAGAAACAAACCTCTAACCAACTCTTAAGGGACATTTTCCAGCTCCAGACAGGAATGATCCTCAAAACACACGGGTTGTTGTGGAATTTATATGAAAATGTACAAACGTGTACAAGTTTCCTGAGATCTGCTCATGATATAATCCAAAACTACTTAACTTTTCCCTACAGTGACTCATCTGACAGCTGGGGTGGGCTGGGATATAAAAAGCAAATGTTTCCTAAGACGAATTTTTCAAAGTATTGCACAGATGGTAATAAAATGGACATCACTGTAGTCCAGATGAGTTTCCTCAGAATCAACAATGTTGTGAAATCGAGGATGTAGTTTCATATTCTTTCCAAGAAAAGAAGTGTCAACATCACGGTGTAACACATGTGTTTGTGAGTATAATACAACAAGTCTTATAATGCTCAGAAGTTATTCAACTTTGTAATCTGGACCAGTGAATTTTACACTGTAAGTTTGCTTCTTATGCATATGACTATTGTCAGGACTCTGCCTTGAAGTCTTGTTATATTTGTATTTTGTCATGGTGGCAGAGTTCTGGCAGTCCCTGGCCTTGTGTGGAGGTTCATGCCTTGTTTTTGTGTTTGGCATGTCCCTCCGGTGTCTTGTCTTTTGTCCCCGCCCCCTCGTTCTCCTGCTTATTGGTAATCATTAGTTTATTCCCATCACCTGTTCCCGCTCGTTATCTTGTTGGTTCCTTCTATTTAATGTCAGTGTATCTTTTGTTCTGTGCAGGTTCATTGTGTTCTGTTCCCATGTTTGGTGTTCGTGTCTAGTCAAGATACCAAGTTTAGTGTTTCATGTTTCATGTCGTGAACCCCCTCGTGGGTCTTTGTTTTGTTAATTGTAAAAATAAAAGTGTTTTCTGTTTTTCCCCGACATCGTCTGCATTTGGGTTCATCTGTCCTGCAAATCCTCACAACTATATGTGACCCTGCCTGTGAAAACCCAGCTAAAGCCATTGTTTGGTCATTTACGTGTTTTACATTACATCTTTCTATTTAAAGTGAAGAACATTTGGTAAAAAGATCACCTTGAAATCTTTAATAGTGACTGATAAGGCCATTTTTAAGAAAGTCCAATTTAAAAAGAAGCTTGTATTTAAAGGTCCAGTGTGTACATTTTAACTCTTTCACCGCCATTGACGAGATATCTCGTCAATTAAGAGAAAACGCTTCCCAGCCAATGACGAGATTTTCCGTCTTTCCGCAATACCGCTATTATCCACCAAGTGGCGCACTTCCGCAACTTCTACAACCCGGAAGTAGCGCCTCACCTGAAAGAGAAAGAACTCCGTGTATGTTTTAAAGATCGCTTTGCATCTGATCTCTATCAAAAGTCCTTCGCAAAAATGGAATTATCTTAGCTTTTTGCTTAAAATTGGGTGTTTTTAAAGAAACCTACCCATGTTTGAGAGGTGATTACAAGAGAACTAATGAAGGTAGGATGAAACAGTTTTTTTTTTGTTTGAAAGCAGAGGGTCTGTTCTTTCATCTGATATATTGTTTGTTTAAATATTTAAAGAAGAAAATTTTCTGGAAGGCATTAAACTTTTGTGAAAATCATGAAAAATGCTGGCGCTGACTGGCAACTTTTTTTAAAAACGCTGGCGGGGAAAGAGTTAAGAGGATCTATTGAGAGAAATGCAATATACACAACTTTATCATCAGTGGTGTATAAAGACCTTACATAATGAACCATTATGTTTTTATTATCTCAGAATGAGACGTTTTTATTTACATACACATTGGGTCCCCTTACATGGAAGTCGACATTTTGTTTCTACAGTAGCCATAAAAGAACAATCTGCTCTACAGAGAGCATTTCTTCACAAAGTACAGTAACCTCAGACGATGACATGATTGTCCTGTGGTGGTTACCGTAGCTTCTCTATGTATTTTCGAAAGAAAGGGGTAAGTTGTGGACTGAGCCGTTGGTTGCAATTCACGATCTCACCACTAGATGCCGCTTAAATCTACACATTGCACCTTTAACGCTGCATCACACTTAAACTTTAATTTGCTTGTCTACGGGTCATACACCAAAGCATACACTAGTTTTTTTTTTGTGTTGCACAGAATAAAATAATTAATTTCAGGATTTTTCATGTTATAAGTAAAAGTTATAGTATCGTACTGTATATTGAAGGCTTAGTTCTGTCATTTACAGCAATGATTTACATTCTATGGTCATGACTACTTTGATGCTCTTAATCTCATAATTAGATTACGCAACTTTAGCCAGGGTTTTACAGGCGGGGTCACATATTGCGAAAACTGGTTAATTCACACAAAAGCTATGGGAAGGTCAATTTGGCATTTCTAATTCACATAACCTGTATGTCTTTACACTGTGTTAGGAAACCAGAGTACCCGGAGTAATCCCATGCGAACAAAGGGAAAACATCACAGAAAGACTTGGTGAACCAGCCTAAGGCAACAGGGCAGCACGAGTTTAAATCTGGATTGCGAGGTTTTCTAGTCCTGTTCACTTCATTGTTTCCAGTAATCTATATTGCTAAAAAGTAAATAAGTGAAGCATCTAGCAGAAGACTCATGCTGTATTTCACTAAATTAAATAATATTCATAAACCACATAGCTTTGATGTGTAGCTTATATTAAGCTTACAAAGTGCGCCTGAATGAGAAAACCTACAGTAAAATGACCATGCATGGCATAATTCACTCATATAGCACTAGGGCTGCATAACAATTAATTGCAACTAATCGTTTGCAGAATAAAAGTTTTTGATAACATCATATATGTGTGTGTAATAATTATATATATATATATATATATATATATATATATATATATATATATATATATATATATATATATATATATATATATATACATGTATATGCATGTACATATTTAAGAAATATTTACAATTGTATATACATTTTATTAAATTATTATAATAATTTATATTATATATTAATAAGAATACTTAATATATCTTTAAATAATACGTGCATGTGTGTGTGTTTATATGTACATAATTATTATACACAGTACGCACACATATATGATGTAATCAAAAACTTTTTTTCTGCAAACGATTAGTTGCGATTAATCGTTATGCAGCACTAATAACTTACTACTATTAGAGAAAAACTATTGTGTTAAAACAATTAATGATAAGCCTATAAATCGCCTTATGCCAGCTATAAAATCTGACCGTTTGATAGGAGGAGCATGCCCTACTTGGTCTTAACAAGCCTAACTTAAACAAGCTAGAGCTTTCCTACTACATCAGATGTTTTACCACAATGATAAATATGGTGTTTATGAAGATGGTGATGATGAAAACTAGTACTAAACACAGATGTGCTGTAGTCTGTGTGTCTGATTATGCAGTCTCTCTCTCTCTCTTTCTAGAAAATATGAATCTTGCATTTAATTACAAAACAAATAAACAAACATGATTGCCAACTAGCTCATTCTTCTCAAACAGTAATGCAACCCCCCCAAAAAAACAAAACAAAAACAAAGTAATACTGTATTCTCTAAGCTATGTTAACAAATCCTCCAAAACCCTTGTGATTTATCTAAAGCCCTTTACTCGCTGCTGGAGTCGCAGTCAATAACTCAGCATGCAGACCAGAAACCGGACTTACAGGTCAAAAGAAGCCAAGATTCAGATGAAAGCGCTCAATCTTTATCCAGCATCATGGTTTGAACCTTCTCATGACTTTAGCTTCAGATAACAGTGGCTCTGCTCGGAGACTAAACAGAAAAGAAAACATTTTCCCTTCTTAAATATTCACCTGACTTCGTCATTGCGGCCACGTCTCTCAACTAGCAAATGGATAAGCTGGCACGGCTCCAGGATATTTTTACTGAAGCCGGGAACGGACGCATAAACCTGAACTGAGGGCCATTAGTTGTGGAGACGGATCGCACCTGACATAAAGCTCTTATAGGCCACGAAGGGTCTGATTTAAATGCATCACAATGGATATTTAGGATAATTATGTACTCACCGTACTTTGAGTCAACAGGGCTCTTTTCTTATCAGCTCGGGTTGTTAAGTGCATTATGCATTTGCAATATCTTAACATATACACTGTCTGGCAAACGGCAGTGGTGTTAAACTAAAGTATGAGTTGATCCAGTGAGCTTGAACCTTTTCCAATAAACTTGAGTTTGACCTTTTAATGAGGATGCATGAATTTTTTTTTATTCACCTGTAAAACTGGTAGAGCCGGTGACCAACACTGGTCAGGCTGGTCTATCAGCAACCATAACTAGTTCACCCAAGTGTGCCAGTATAGACCAGCACTGGACATCCACCAGTCAGACAACCTCAACATTTCAGCTGGTGTTTCAATAACAAGGCCATCTATACAAGTATCTAGTGAGGAAGATGATGGTGATGATAAAGATGATATGCATTTATGCATTTGGCAAACACTTTCATCCAAAGTGACTTACAGTGCATTACATTTTTATCTGCATGTGTGTTCAAATCTATGATCTTTTGCACTGCTACATTAACACAATGCTTTACCACTGAGCAATACAGGAGTTAATGACGACAGAAATAATGTTAATGATGAAGATGGGAAAAGAAACTAGATTTGAAGGTGGGATTATTGATGATGAAGGGGCAAGAAGATGATTTATGGCGTGTGGATGTGTAGAGCTGAAAGGCGTCAGTATCTCTGCAGACAGGCTCATGTTTCAGTCACATTAAGAGAGAGATGGAGCTGTATATGCTCATTTATCTGCCCTCAATGCACTGAATCTAATCTGAGCATCTGATTCATCCATCCACACACACACACACGAGCATGCGCATTTGCTTTATTGCGGGCTGCATTTACTGAGGTAATCCTCCTTTAACACAGCTTTTTTCATTTATTCCAGATTCACAAGTTAAATGGTGGACTCACAGAAAAAAACTTAATTTAATGAAGTATAAAGCTTATATTAATGTAAGGGACACATCATAACTACCCAATGAACCAAGAGCAAGTGCTTTGAGAGCAGCTAAGGGACGGAGGGTGTGTCCTGCTATGATGATTAAAGTGTAAGATCGCCCTCTACTGGCTCTATAATCATAGTTGCCCTTACCTATGAACCACTGATAAACTGCAGTCCCCTATTGGTCCCCTAGAACGTTGAATCTATGATAAATTAATAGATTTTTAAAATTGTGATATTGCTGGGGGCCTCCTGGCACCATCTCACGGCCCCCAGTTTGGGAACCACTGACCTAGAAGGTTCTAAGGGTCTATATATATGAATATATGTTTTAGGGGTCCCTTACTAAAGGTTCATCATACAGCATGTTGGGGTCTCTGCCAGGGACTCAATGAACAAGGGGGGTATGCAACACAGAATTTTGGGCCCCTTTCTTTAGATGATTTTTTGACTTGAGAGCTGTATTCATAGCATGTGTAGTTACATAAAAATGACTCAGTTGAGTGCGTTTATTTAATTTTAAAGGGCTCGACAGAGCATTTTACTCGCATCTGCGGCTAAAAAAAATTGCATGCGAATTGAGAAGCTAAAAAGGATTTATTCGAAAAAATATGATACGAGAAAACATTCCTGTGACTCATTTTAAGGAGGTCACTAAAAGAAGAATAATGCATGGAGACGCATTTCTGAATCTATGGACATTATGTACATCTCATCGTTGCACAGCGACGCTGTCGGATGCCCCTGGTCCCTGCCAGGCTGCCACCATAAAGTTTTAAACCCCTGAACTACCATGGTACCAGTAAAGTTATGGTGTCGTAAGGAACATTAAAAACAGGTGTTTATTAATTTATTACTTATTTATTACTTACTTATTACATACTTATCAAAGTATTACATACTTGTTTATTTGTTGTCGAGACATTCACGCAGAAATTCGCGTCATGGGAGGGGCTTCTGCGACTCTGCTCGCTTCCTGTAACCACGTCACTACTAGACCAAGCTCCTGATTGGTTAATGCGGCGTGTTTATCCACCAAAGTTTACATTTTTCAACTCGTACGTTTGCCGCCGCAACACTCAATTCGAGCCATTAAATGAGGCGGAATCGCATGTACCGTGCCGCGCTAAACGCCTCATTCACGCCGCGAGACCTCCAGAAACGTGTCAACGCATCTTTGCATTGACTTAAAGGCGGAGTCCACGATGTTTGAAAGCCAATGTTGATATTTGAAATCACCCAAACAAACATGCCCCTACCCCAATAGAATCTGGACCTTCTGTTGATAGACCCGCCCCACACATACGCAACCCGGCATTTGATTTGATTGGCTATAAGTGTGTTTTGGTATTCGGCCCGTCTCCATTTCCAACGCGTTTTTCAAACATCGTGGACTCCGCCTTTAACATTGAAATCACTCGCACTAGACGCCTCTACCGCCGCTGGTCTAAACGAAGCCTTAGAAACCCATAATGACAAAGTGAAAACAGAATTTTAGAAAGTATGTAAGGAATAATTGACGACGGGCCATTGAATTATAAGAAAATAATGCACACCAAGGTGGTAATGCGGCACGACGCGAAGCAGGTGTGCATTATTTTCAAATAATTCAAAAGACCGGAGTCAATTATTCCGCTTATACCACGGTTACCACAAACATTGCTCTGGTGCCTATTTTTAAGACATTTGAAAAGTTAGGTGTGCGGTTTACAGAAAAATAATCAACACCCATAGAACATTTCTCAGCCAATCAGAATGCAGCATTCAACAGGCCCGTGGTATAAAGTCTACATAAACTACTATACTATAGGCTTAGGGCCACAAACTGATCACCTATTGAAGGGTTACACTGAGATTGCAGGGACAATGACTAAAAACTAGAGATGCACCGATATTACATTTTTCCACCGATGCGACAGCCGATTATTCAGACTGATATCTGCTGATACCGATAGTTTGGTAACTTGCATTAAAGGCGGAGTGCACAATTTTTGAAAAACGCTTTGGAAAAGTGAGTCAGGCCAACTACCAAAACACACTTGTAGCCAATCAGCAGTAAGGGGCGTGTCTACTAATCGACATCGTTGCCTGGGTTGTGTATGTGTGGGGCGGGTCTATCAAAAGAAGGTCCAGATTCTATTGGGGTAGGGATGTGTTTATTTAGGTGATTTCAAATATCAACATTGGCTTTTAGAGATCATATACCCCGCCTTTAACTAAATTCTAAAGATTCAATTTTCTTAATGTTATTCATTCATATAATGACCATTAATATTGACCAATACCGATTATTGGCTAATATATCAGTGCATCTTTACTTAAAACATAAATAAAATTGGATACAATTAGATTAATTAACATTATAATTCAATGCTTGGTCTTTTAAGGGGCATAGCTTGAAAAGTGCAATAATTGTGTCCCCAGTGCTTTTATCAACCTAGAAAGCGTGAAAAAGATCAACCTAGAAACTGAGTTTTAAACCATTCTCTGCAAGCATGTGAAAATCAGGTTGTTCAGATTGCGCCTGTTTTGTGAGTTTCAATTGCAACACACCACCACTATTGCGATCAGTGTTTGCATTTCATCAGCTCATTTGCATTTTAAAGGACACACCCAAAAACGGCACACTTTTGTAAGGCCTACAAAGTGTCAATTTTAACATGCTATAATAAATGATCTGTGGGGTATTTGGAGGTAAAACTTCACAAAAGCACTCTGGGGACACCAAATTATTTACATCTTCTTATTTTACATCTTTAAAAAAATATCATAGTAGGACCCCTTTAATATATTTGAATGTCACAGGAAGTATCAAAAATTTGTTATAAAATACTTAAACATAACAGACAAAAAGGATAAGGATAATAATAATAATGCACATCAAATAGGCATGGTGCTTTTAATAGAGCTGAATAAAAAGGTCATAAAAGACAGCCAGTGTGTCAGTGTCTCTGTGATGCACAATAAAGCCACATCAATCTCTCTCTCTCTCTCTCTCTCTCTCTCTCTCTCTCTCCTCCCACTTTCCATCCCTTTATCATCCCATCCTCTCTGGACTCTGGCTCTTCTGAACACTCTCTGATCTTATAGTGGACCGGCACACATCCAATATCAAAGCAGGTAAGTGTAACTTTACTCCTCCTTTGCATGTAAAGAATGGAAGTCTGATTCAGTAACGTTGAGAACGCCTATTTGATGTATAGTACAGATTTCTTCAAATGTCTAAATAAATATATCACAATCGATTATTATATCAGTAACCTATCAGAAAAAAATGTTGTGTGGTTTTCTGTTTATTAGGTTTTCTAAAAAAAAAAACCAGCTGTCATAAAGAAACTATTCATTTATACTGTAACAGCTTTTGCTACATTGTAACAAGCTATGAAACATCACATTTGTGTTTTGAATGTTCTGAAGAGCCTCGTTTCAAAGAAAGCAAACTTTTGTATGTGAGACTGTCTATTTGTGCGTTTACCTTCAGAATGCCACTTGGAGGAGGAAACAAATGCGGATGCTGTAAGAAGACGGTGTATTTTGCAGAAGAGGTCCAGTGTGAGGGACAAAGCTTCCACAAGTTTTGTTTCCTGTGCAGTAAGTCACCATAGCTGATCTGAGACCTGCCCTTACAGTGTGTGATGATCTGACCCTATAAAAATGACAAAAGTGAAAGATGTGGGCAGATGGCAATGCTTGCTTTAAAACTCAATATAGAAAAACTAACATTACAGACAAGTCATTTATATTGGTGTGTTATAGAGCAGGTTTTGCTATAGCTTCAGTGGACTATAACAACATGTCATAGTTATTTAAAGATGAAGTGGATTATTTCGAACAACGGATCTGAGCATTAAGTGAGATTATCTGTGTGGATAAGGCTGGAGATGGAAATTTCGGTGAGGAAAGAGTGTGAACCGGAAAATTGAGCGATTAGTCATGGAGATGTACAGTGAAAAAATGCAATATATTGCTATTATAAAACTTTTTTAAGTTTTTCTAACTAAACTTATCAACTTAGTCTCAGATGTTGTTGTATTTTATTTTATTTTTTTGAAGACATGAAACAAACTTTAAAATTGGTAAGCTTTAACATGATTGCTTAGATAATTGAGTCATAATTTGTTTTTAAAAAATGGTTGCACTTTGGTATCATACCACACTATAATACATTATTGAGATCTTTTACAGGCATGTGTCATTCAAAAAAAATCTATTTTATATATTTAACCCCATTTATTTACATCTACTACTAACAGTATTATTTACATATTACTAACAGAGGTTTAAGCTTCTGAAATAACAAGAAACATCCTTCAAGTGGAAAGCTGGCATATGTTAGAATAAATTATTGAAGACAGGTTAATCCTTTCATGACCATATAAGGTGTTGATCTCTGGATTTGTTTACCTTATATGGATGAAGAGCTTCTGTGTCTTACTGATGTCCTGCAGAACAGATGATTGTTTATGGAGATGATGACACTTTTATAGACATTTACAAAGACGCAGAATTTCTACGGCACACACGTTATGTCACCACATTCCAGTACAGACAGAAACTAAGATATGTACGGTATGAGGGTTTGTGTCAGAGAGAAAAAAAGAAAACAAATTTAGAGACAGAAGATTTTTCTTCGGAGAAAAATGATCCCAAATGTCATGTGTCTTCTTTATAGTTTTAAAGGAGATCTGAAAAGTGTCCAAGATCCGAAAAGGTGTGATTGAATGTCAGTCATCTCATTTTGAGCTCTCTATATCACTAATTTAATTTGTCTTTTAATTTAATTTCTCCTAAGGATTTTTCATGAAAATTATGAGTAAGACTGAAAAAGTACTTCCGGGAACCCGAGTTCAAATCCTGGTTTAAGGTCCTTTGCTGATCCCATACCCCTCTCTCCACCCTGTACTTTACAGTCGTCTCCCTAAATACAGTCTATCAAATAAAGAAAAAAAAGAAAACGTAAACAGGATGAATACAAAAGGAAAAGTAAACGTATCTAGAAGACATTAGATGTTCAGATGTTTCCACAGAGCAAATGAGTAGAAATAAAACTGTGTGAAGCATAACTTTGTCTTGAATTTTATGCATACCTTGTATGTTTCCTGTGCATGGTGTGCAAAAAGAATTTGGACAGCACAACCGTAGCCGTACATCAGGATGAGATCTACTGCAAGTCCTGCTATGGCAAGAAATATGGGCCGAAAGGATATGGATTCGGTGGAGGAGCAGGAACCCTGAGCATGGACACGGGCGAGGCCCTGGGCATCAAACCGGCAGGGTAAGTGAGAAAACCAGATTTTCACGTGTAAATTAATAATTTAGATCAACTTACATCAGACAAAACAAGTAATACCACAACACTTTTTTGTGCTGTTTTTTCCTACCCAATTGATGTTACATCCTGGAGGATGATTTCATCATGGGTCTTCTGTTAAAGAGATATTACAACAGAATAACAGGGTGGAAAGCACAATTCGAAGACCCCAAAACATGCTTTATTTGAAACATTTGTTTAGGACAGTGGTTCTTAAACTGTTTGCCCCCCTTTGTGTAGATTAGATCCCTTTGCAGCCCCCCAAAAGATAATTCATGACAACAATCCCAAACTTAAACAAAATCATGTATTTTATAAAATGTCATAAAACTGCCATCCCCCTCCGGCACCGTCTGTTTGGGAACAACTGGTTTAGGGAAAAGAAAAATTAATGACATCTTACTCAAGCCGGAGAACTTGAACATTTCACCCTGTTTATACTGTAGCTATTTTTGATCTTATGAAACTAGAAAAACTAAAACTAGAATTTTTTTTTCTTTTTGTTTATTAAAGTAAAGTATGTATTATTTTTATATATTAAAATCCCTCCTGTCACTGAGTAATATATAAAGTTATACCACGGGCTTGTTGAATGCTGCATTCTGATTGGCTGAGAAATGTTCTATGGGTGTTGATTATTTTTCCGTAAACCGCACACCTAACTTGTCAAATGACTTAAAAATAGGCACCAGAGCAATGTTTGTGGTAACTGTGGTATAAAGGGGAATAATTGACTCTGGTCCTTTGAATTATTTGAAAATAATGCACACCTGCGGTGTAACGGCACTCCGCGCATTACCACCTTGGTGTGCATTATTTTCTTATAATTCAATGGCCCGTAGTCAATTATTCCTTACATAACACAGCATTGGTGGGTTGTGTGAACACATTGTAGTGCAGTGGTCCCCAACACAGTGCCCACGGGCACCAGGTTGCCCGCACAGAGTCTGTGAGTTGCCCGCCAAAGCACATTCTATTAGCCAAAATTTTTATTTATTACATATTTTTATATTAGCTCGGCATCTTTTATGTAGGTTAACATTTTAAACAATGATAAAACATTTCAAAAAGTAAAACAAAAACGTTTTGAGTATCAAAAAAGTAGCCCTCCAGACTGTTTTATCTATTTTGGTAGCTCTTGCTCACAAAAAGGTTGGAGACCCCTGCTGTTGTGCTATCAAAACATTACTGTTTATCCGTGTGTGTCGACTGGCTCCACTGGCTCAACCAATCCTGTCTCTGTTTCTCAAACAGACAAACACCCCATCATCCGACCAACAACCCCAATCCATCAAAGCTTGCTCAGAAGCTCGGGGGCACGGATGTTTGTCCTCGCTGCGGGAAAGCCGTGTACGCCGCAGAGAAGGTGATTGGAGGAGGAAACGTGAGTTGTTGGTCAACATACAGTGACTCTGTCCAGTGGCTTACCCTAAACATTGTCTAGAAGAAAATACAATTGTTCTTTAAAACAACTTAGTAAAATTAAAACTTAATTGTACAAACTGTATATTACAGTACAAGTATATTTTTTGTGTGTGTATCCACATGTAGTCATGGCATAAGAGTTGCTTCAGATGTGCAAAGTGTGGAAAGAGTCTGGAGTCGACCACGCTAGCAGATAAAGATGGAGAGATCTTCTGTAAAGGTCAGTGTGCTGTTTAATATTTTAAATATTGGGCATTGCATAATTCCTCAATCAGTTCGAAAAAACACAGACAGCACATAAAAGCTCATTCTTGCCGTAATCTGTCTCATTTAAAAAGGTACTTGTACTTATAAAGTATAACATGTTATGCCTTTATGTACACACAGCATGCTATGCCAAGAACTTTGGACCAAAAGGCTTCGGGTTTGGACAGGGAGCCGGTGCTCTCGCACATGCCCAGTAAAGCTACAGTAAAAATGACAGCTGAGGGGATGAGGAAAACCTGCAAACCTCCCAATGTTTGATTGTATTATTTGCATAAGTACTTATTTACATTTATTGTTTTAGCTCAATACTAAGAACCAGTTATATTCATTTCAAAATATATTCATGCATGATAATAATAAACTGGGCTATTTTTCACTTTACTTTTTATGCATTCGTTTGAAACTCAGACTGATAAAATCTATTGTTTGTCTATGTTTTTAATAAGTATAATAACTAGGATACACGCATACAAAATAAAAGTTTGTTCTTGCATAACATATGTGTGTAATTATTTTGTTTATATAAATACACACACATGCACGTATTTAAAAACATTTACATGTTTATATATATTTTATATTATAGACCGTTTCATCGGACGCACGTGATACACGTCTGGCTCCGAACCTTACTTCCGGTTTCGTTTTTGTAATGGTCTGACTAGTTGCTAACCTGATCTCTTGACCAAATGCCTCGTCGAAAATAACAAATGTTTTGGTTTCCTAGGTAAAATATGTGTTGTTTTTTTGCTTGTTATATAAATAAACTACGTTTAAAGAACTTTGTTGTTATTTATTCTTAGCGGCGTTTACCGGAAGTTACGTGCGGGACCGCGACAGCCGCTTGTTTTTGTTGTTACTGCTGAAACCGTCTATATATAAATAAATAAAAATATTAAAATATATATTATATAATTTTTTTATTTTTATATAAACAAATAATTTATACATGTATGTGTATATTTGTATCACTCTAGAAGTGGCTGGGTTGTTTTTGACCCATGATGGGTGGGTGTTGGACGGAACACGTGCTGGGTTGGAAGTTGGCCCAATACTGGGTTGTTTTAACCCAACTGCTGGGTTATTATACCTCATGGTTGCATAACAACAACCCAACATTGGGTCATTTTTGGCCCAGCACGGGGTAAATTTTAGCCCAGCACGTGTTCTGTCCAATATTTGCCCGTTGTGGGTCAAAAGTAACCCAGTCATTTTGGAGTGTATATACATCATAATTACACAAAAAATATATATTATGCAAGCACAAACTTTTATTTTGTATGCGATTAATCACAGTGAATCTTTTGAAAGCCGTAAAATAACTAAAATGAGTCAACAAAAAATGAGATTGCAATTTGAAGGTGAAGCAAAGATTCAAGCACAAATGTTTGTAAACAGTGGAAAGCATTGAAGATCTTTTCAGATGACATGCTTGTTTGATGACATCATACACACATCAAAAGAGTGTTTGTGTTTGTGAGACTGTCACTGCTCTGATCCAATGAGATGATGCTATACAGACCGAAACACAGATGGACAAAAGCTTAAGACATCTTTTATACTAGGACTGAAGTCTTTCGGCACAAATTACAAACAAACAACTGTTTTCAAATCAGCTGCTGGGAAACATTAATGTCCATTTAAATGTAAGTTTTCCTTTAATAGATCAAATTCTTTGGATATATCATTTATTTGTTCGTTTATTCGTTCAATTCATTTTGGTAATCACAAATAAATCCTTTGACCATAAAATACATTAAAGCTGCAGTGTGTAATTTTAAGAAGGATCTCTTGACAGAAATGCAAAATAATATACAAAACTAAATGATCAGGGGTGTATAAAGATTTTCATAATGAAGCGTTATGTGTTTATTGCCTTAGAATGAGACGTTTTTATCTACATACACAGAAGGTCCCCTTACATGGAAGCTGCCATTTTGTGCAGCCATGTTTCTACAGAAGCCCTTAACAGACAAACTTTTTTACTAAGTTGTCTCCAACAATGACATATTTGGCCTCTACCGTAGCTTCTCTATGTGTTTAAAAAGCAAGAGCTGAGCAGTGGACTGAGCCATTGGTTGCGATTCGCAACCTCACCACTAGATGCCGCTAAAATTTACACACTGACCTTTAAAGGCGCTCTAAGCGATTTTGTTAGACTTCAATTTTTGTTGATGTTTGAAATGTTTTCAAACAAACGGAGCGTAGCTAACTCCTCCCCCTCCCTTCTGTGCTTTCATGAACGTGCTCAACCCCCACCCTCAAATCCTTCTTGTCATTTATTGGCTGGAACACTTTGTTATAGAGACAGAGCGCAGTTATGCAAATTTGAAAAACACGCCCACCGGGGGGGGAATTCAATCCAACCGTCTCCATTGACTTTGTATTGCGAGAAGCCGCCTCCTTGTCATTTCTGGCTTATAACAAAAAACAGAACAATGCCCAAAAGCTGCCGCGTGACAACACGTACAGCCAACAAGCCAAAGAACCCAGAAATACATTTCCACAAACTGTCGAGCCGTAAAACCCTGCCTTTGAGGAGAAAAAAGTGGATCGCCGACTACGTTTCCCCCTAGTGGACGCAGTTCTACTAATATGAGTACTATGAAAAGTTGCATGTTTCCACTTTTCTGTCTGTAAACGTTTTTTGAGCTCGACAGCTTATAAAAACTTATTTCCGGGTTCTTTGGCTTGTTAGCTGTACATATTGTTACACAGCAGCTTTAAGGCATTTTTCTGTTTTTTGTTATAAGCCAGAAATGACAAGGAGGCGGCCTCTCTCAATACAAAGTCAATGGAGACGGTTGGATTGTTTCCCCCCCGGTGGGCGTGTTTTTCAGGTTTTGACGCGCTGCGCTCTGTCTCTATGTTTCGTGTTGGTAGGTTTGGCAACTTTGTTTTTATTGCGGTTTGTGGAGCCTAGGCTGTCTACAGAGATCGCGTTTTTCTACAGTTTGATCAGCGGACAGGCAGCAAGCAGATAGTGAGGAGATGTTTGCTGTATGTAACAAAAACATTTTTGTGGTCTAAAACGTGTGAATTCGCTTGGAGCACCTTTAACTAAAAAAAGGTGCCATACGGCAAAAAGAATAATAATACATTTATCTGGCCAAAAATATATTTTAACTATATGCTAAATACATTTTGTAGAAAGTAATGCTCAATAAATATATTTTTGAATTTATATATAACATATATTTCAAAATGTATTTTAAGAACAAGCAAATACATTTTTAATTTTACATTCCATATGGCAAAAGGTTTATTCTTTGCCAAAAAATATTTATAATATATACTAAATATAAGTTAATTTTATAAAGTATATTTTTGCAGTTTGCAGTTGCTGTTTAATTTGAACCTTTTCAAACCTCTTATGTTTACAGGTTTGTAAGATAAACAAAGTTTTTCTTCCAATGCCATGTAAATATATTTCCTTCGATTTAAATATATGGAGACCTAGATATATTTTTTAATGCTTTAAAATGTATGTATTTTAAAATATATAAAAAATGGCTTAAAAATATATCTGTGAAAAATATTTTTGTAAACATATTCCAAAATATATATTTGTATACCTAATTTTTTTTTTTTTTTTGGCGTATGGGGTGTAGGCTATAGTCATGGCTTATTTCTCTTACCCTTTGCATAATGTATAAGTAGTATGCCAGCCCAAAGATACATTACTGTATGTTGACATTCTATATTGCAGGGCTTTGAACTGGGCTTCGCAAACCCCTGGTGGATGGTGGGGGAATTGCAGAGGGGTTCATGAGTTGATGAAAAAAATTATCAATTAAAATAAAATCATAAAATGTAAATAAAACTCTTAACATTTTTTCAACTAAATTATATATAGGCATGTGACCACTACACAACACATCATATCAGAAAACAAAAAAAATATGCAAAATGTTCAAATACACTGTATGTATTAATAAAGAATATTACCATATAAGGTAAAATAAAGTTTGTAAACCATTGACCTATTGCACACTTCAGGAAAATACAAAGTACAGAAGTACTTCCACTAGATGGCACCACATCATGTACAACTTACATTGTCTCTGCTTTCATCAAGATGTTGTTTTCAGTACTGACAGTACAACCTAATAAACAAAATCCACATTTTCACACTTCATCAACACACTGCAGTTTGCTTAGTGCACAATAAAAGCTTAACCGAATACGGATTTTAACGTTTAAACTGTCTGGCCTTTGGTTTAAGAACAGCTTAACAGTATATAAAAAGCAGGTGATAATTGGCTCTCTAGGAGCTTTATTTTCTCACAAAACAAGTCTACAGCAGATATAAAAGTTCAAATTCCTGCACTGTCCTCACCAGACAAAAAACAAACACAATGCTTATAAGAACAATACTGAACGGTGCCAAGCTTTCCTAAACCAATACTGACAGCTGCACAACATGTATATACGGTCCCGTCACGGCTAATATGAAGTTGCCATAATCCGGGGTTTCCACATCAGCCAAGACCCAAATCCAACCGAGACCATCGTGGCAGCAAACAGGACAGGTGTTGCTTGCAAACTGACCCCTCTTCATCTCTCTTAAGCTATAGTCATATGGCCGAGCCAACCATACATTAGTGAAGTAAAAATCACGTTACTTTTATGATGTTAGATCACTAATATTATATTTCTCTCAGGTGGCAATGAATCTAGATACACACATAGAGACGTTTGCGAGGAGTAAGCAATGCCAAAACACACATCTACACACCCATACAACACAAACACTGGATGACAACAATACTGCCAAGGGGCAAGATCGCTGGGATGATTTCCACAAGAAGATGGAAAGTGTTTACTACCATGGGTACAGAGACTAAACACAGATAAGCAAGAAGACATTAAGTGATTGACAACCCTTTAAAGCCAACATTCACAACCTATTTTATTACACAGTCCGAGTTAAACAGGATATTCAACAAGGAATAACGTTGGACCGGGTTTGAATTATCCATTGGAATTGGCTGAACTGTGAAAAGTAAGTCTTGACATTGTTCAACTTGTAGAGCACTATGTTAGTTACGGAAAAGTTATGGATTTGATTCCTACAGTACATACATATTTATGAAAATGTATAGCTTGAATGCACTTTGGATAAATGCATCAGCCAAAAGCGTAAATGCAAATGCTACATACCTGAATAAAGCTAGATGGTTGGAGGGAAGGGGTTAAAAATAAAAGGGATGAAACCAATTAAGTTGTGGAGCAAGTTTAAACACTTTTATGAAATTCATAGTTATCCGACCGGGAAAAAACATTAAGAAAATAAACTCCCTTGGTCGACAGCATCAGTGGTTCTCTAACTGGGGGGTGGACTCTTTTTTTTGGGGGAGGGGGGTGACATGTTCCCAGGGGGAACATTTTTACATTTTTAAAAATACATTAAATCCTCGTAAATTCTGTGTGAGTAAACACCCAGATTTTTTTTCTACATGGGGGGCATGCCGAAAAGTTTGAGAACTACTGATCTATACGAACAGTTTGTGCAAGACCTTAACTTATGTGAAACTTTAGATTAGGGCAAAATAAGCTTTAGCTTAGATAAATATTTTGTTTTGTTTTTATCTCTAGACATCCGAACTGTTTTCAGTATCTCACAAGCAGTCGAGTGGCAGTATCAGCTGTCTAACTGCTCTATGTTTAGCTAAGCCAATGTATGGGCTATGATACATTCTTAACACATTCTTACAGAGATTAATGCTGTCTACAGTTAATCATTTAATCAAATATTGAGTCCCTGTGGAATCAAACACCAAGTCACCAAGCAGTTGTTATTGTGAATGTACACAAATAAAAGTAGACCCTTCACAGTGTCAAATAATGTCTAACCCCCCAGTCACATTAGCTATAAGAGACAGAGGGACAGGCTACCATTCATTTTCAATGGGAGTGGCCGTTTGCCAGCGACAAGCGACGAACTCGCCGCTGCGCGGGCAAGGTGGGGCCAAAATAGACAAGCAGGCTATTTTATGTAATTGCTGAGCGATGCGACAAAGCGACTGCCAATCGGAGTGAAGGAGCAGCGTGACGTAGGTATGTGGTCGAGTCGGAGAAATAATTCAAGATGGCGGAAAAAGCATGCCGTATTTCTGTATATATCTGATAAGTTTGGCATTTTATCTCATATATTTTGTTACTTTTACCGAGAAATAAATACTACACCGTTCTTGTAACTTAACAATACCTCTAAAGTGACTTTTGATACCGCTTTTAGATACTAGCCAAGGAATGCCCATCAAGCGAGTGCGTGTCGCTCAACTTTTGTAGCTAATGGGACTGTAGGGTAACACGTAAGTGTATGATTATTAATGATGGAGTATTTTAAGTTGATTCTGCTTTGATGAGGAGAAAACACACATCATGTATTTGGATCCCTAGAAGTTAAATGTGTTATTTGATAGTGATGATACAAAAGACAAGAACTATGAATATTAATGTGATAAAAATTTGTAAAGCGGATCTAAAAATGTACCTAGAGACAATGCTCATCTTTTGTGAATTCATTCGAAGATTTACTGGGTTAAAGTTGTCTTTGATGGAGTTTTTGGTTGTGATTCATGTGGGCATCAAACTGTTTCCTTAGAGACATAAGGAGACACAAATATTAACAGAGTACACTGAAAACCCTAATAAATACTCATTTGATTAAGTAAACTCTATTCAATTAAGTAATGGGAACTTATATATTTAAGTTCACTGGGTGGCCACATAGAGTGAGCTTAAATTGTTAAAGGGCACCAATTATGTCCTTTTTACAAGATGTTATAAACATCTCAGGTGTTCCCAGGATGTGTCTGTAAAGTTTCAGCGGACAATACCCCACAGATCATTTATTATATCATGTCCAAAATGACCCTATTTGGGTGGGAGTCTGTACCTTTAAATGCAAATGAGCTACAGCTCCTCACTCCCTTACAAACAGACAGCGAGCTCTTTCAGTTCAAATAGATCTGATTAATACAGTCTGAGACAATAGTATCTAGTGGACAACTCGCTGAGGGTGGCAACAATGGTAATGCAGCACTGTAAGTGGGCGGGGCTTGATCAGTGTGACCTCACATTGATAAGAGAATCAAAACAACATATCTAATGAGACTGCTTTGGTTTAAAAAACAAGGAGAGGATTTTTTCATCGTGGGGTGGTTGTGTTCACACATTGCCAACACACATTATGTCCATACACCTTGTAAAAGTGGATTGTGCATAATAGGTGACCTTTAAGTTAATTTAAGTTAATTGCACATGAATTTTTAAGTTGTGGTTTTTGTAAGTTAATAAATGAAATAAACAAAGATAGTTAAGTTATCGACTCTCAGTGTAAAAGTAAAAAGTTATAAAATCAACATGGGTGGCAGAAGATCTGACCTGCTGAATTTTGATATGCTGAAATTGATGAGACATTGTTGGGTTTATTCTAGATTATTGATTATTTTTCGGACACTTCTGCCTTTATTTGATAGATAGTTATGTAATGAGAGGACAGAAAAGAACATGGTGGAGAAAGGGGTAGGTGTTTGGCAAAGGACCTCGAGCCAGGGTCGCCAAAAGTGCATCTGCACTATATATCTTTTAGAGAAATAAAGAGACACAAACACTGACACAGTAAAAAGTTACAAAAGCAACATGGATGGCAAACTCAGAGGATCTGACCTGATCAACATTGAGATATTGTTGGCATCATTCAAAGATCTTGATTATTTTTTAGCCATTTTTGCCTTTATTTGATAGATAGTAATGTAATGAGAGGACAGGAAAGTAAAGAGGGGTTGGGGTTCGGCAAAGGACCTCGAGCCAGGATTCCAACTCGGGTCGCCAAAAGTGTGTCTGCACTATATGTCAGAGCACTGCCCACTATACCATCGGCTCTGACAAGATCTTGATTTCTGAAGACAAATCCAAGCACGCGAGACATTGTTGAGATCTCAAAGCTGCTCCTATAGATGGTTTCAGCAGTAACAACATAAACAAGCGGCGTTCGTGGTCAACACGTAAGTTCCGTTAAACTCAGCTAAGAATAAATAACAGCAAAGTACTTTAAACGTAGTTTGAACCAAAACATTTTTTATTTTCGACGAGGTATTTGTTCAAAAGTTCAGTTTAGCAACTAGTCAGACAATTATTAAAACTGAAACCGGAAGTAAAGTTCCGACCAGATGCGTATCGTGTCACCGCATGTGTCCGTTGAAACCGTCTAGCTCAGCGGTAGAGCATTGCATTAGCTTTCATTTATGCATTTGGGCAGATGCTTTTATGCACTGTAAGTCGCTTTGGATAAGAGTATTTGCCAAATGCATAAATGTGAATGTAGATGAGATGTCATGTATGCATCCACAAGTCTCCATTAAATCTCATTGTGCTCTTTGAGAAACATTAATGAGAAGTCATTTGCGATTTTGCATGAATGTACATCTGTTTTAAGAAGACTCCAGCGAGCTAAATCGGGTCGTGAGACGCATACAGAGGAAACACAGCTCACGGTGTGATAAGCATTGCTTAAGGCCTATCAACTACAGCCCTCACAAGTGATGGATAAAAGCTTTGTGTGTGTGTGTTGCTAATAATACCATCCAGTTACAGACTGGGGATGAACAATAAAAGGTCTCTTAAAAACAGCGGGATTGTTCTAGAGCATCATTTGAAGATCTGCCCATCCGAGCGCTGTAAGGTAAGTCTGTCTTACAGATACAGGTTTGTTTTTTGCATTATTCCTATTCAAAATATTAGACTTCAGATTGCATTATATGTCAAATATAGATGAACATTTTAGGTGATAGTTAAAGTATGACTGACTTAATATTAACAATAGCGAAGTTTTGGCCAAACAACTAATTCACTAAATGATTTTTAAATTAGCAATTTCAAATAATTAATTACATCCTAGTTACTTAAAACGAATAAACAATTCATCTTTTTTATAATTTTCTATACAATTTATATTTATATTTCTCTATAAATCAGTATATATAATATTATGAAATGATTTAAAATGTACTGTATATCAAATTACTTTGTTATTAAAAACAATTACATTTTAATATTAATATTTATATTAATATACCACTAAATATATATGTAATTTATAAAGTATTTGTTATTTTAAATATTATTTAGAAAAGCATTTTTTTAGCCTACGCTTTAAAAATTCTGGATTGTTTTACGACCCATGGGTGTGTCAAAATGGGACAAACCCAACTGTTGTGTTATATGTTTTATATGTTATTGTTTTAATTCATGATTGGGTCATATATGGATATTTTGGGTTTGTCCCATTCTGACTGAACCATGGCTAAAAAAACAGCTATTTTTTTAGCAATCCAGTTTCAATATGCACATGAAGATGTGATCTCTTGTTAAATGCAACATTTATCCTCTGGTGTACAAGTTTATCATCATCGAGCGGAAACATGGGCAGGGTCTTTGAAGCTGAGTGTGAGTCTATTTATGGGACATGAGTGGATATGGGATGGAGAAAGCTGGGATTGTTATCTGTGCGGCATAGTTACCATACATATCACCAAACCACAATGTGCATCTGCCAACACATTCTTCCTAAGGGAACACTTCTGAACTGTGCGTTTGTGTGTTTGGCCACTGTCAGTACTTTGAAGTGGCTAACAGATGCAGACCAGACAAGCTTATAGTCCCTGTTTCTCCATCAATCAGTCAATCAATCAATTAGTGGTCAGTGTTTTATTTTGAAAAGCATCACATGAATGAGAAACAATGCTGCTTTTAAAGGTGATGATTACAGTAAAACATGGAGATTACAACTTTCCAGTTTAGATGCGTGAGTATATTGAGAAACATAATGACAGATAAATGCTGATCTGATTAGCAGGTCTGAATTCTGATAAAGCCGTCTGACACTTGAACCTCTCGAAGAGCCTCCCAATGCTCCTGCCCTTTGAAAACAAATGCTTTTATTTTTATCCCTTAGGTTTACTCTTCATTGTCAAGATGCCCGAGTGAGTATTGTGTCTTTGTTTTCTGTGGTTTGAAATCCTAGACGGCCCTCTTAACAAATGTGCACTATTCTTAGAATTACTGTCTTCAAGACCCCATTTTAATAAAAGTTTATTACGTGTGACCCTGGACCACAAAACCAGTCATAACTCGCACGGGTATATTTATAGCAATAGACAAAAATACATTGTATGAGTCAAAACTAACGATTTTTCTTTTATGCCAAAAATCATTAGGATTAGGATAAAAAAAAAGTGAGATGGTGCAATTGCTAAGGACTTCATTTGGACATCTTTAAAGGCAATTTCCTCAATATTTAGATTTTTTTAAATAATTTTGTCCTATCCTACCAAACCTTACATCAATGAAAACCTCAAAAACCTATTCAACTGTCCAATGATGCATACATCTCAATTTCAAAGCATTGACCTTTATGACTGGTTTTGAGGTCACAAATAGTAGTTTCACTAGTGGGATAGTTTTAAAGTAATCTTTGTTAATGAATGAAATTCATAATGAACATTCTGATCCAATTGAATTCTTTCACTTCTTTGCAGGCAAGAGGTAAGCGAGAAAAGCCAGCTTCCCAAAGTTTGTTGCCATCTAAAGAGTTTGTTTTACACTAAACCAGCGATCTTACTCAGGGGTTTTCAAACTGGGGAAAATTTCAGAGAAATAGACAAAAAAAAATATATATATATATATATATATATATATATATATATATATATATTTCGCCATATTTCGCCAGTGGTAATGAACAATTACGCTTCTAACCTGTAGGGGGAGCAAAGAGCAAAAACTCTTTAGTGTTGCTTTAAATTACACATTAAATTAATATATATATATTTTTTTTAATTTAGGTTTAAATTTATCTCTTAAAGGTGCTGTAGAATGTAAAGCTGTATTTACCCACGCAAAGATAAATAATACGAATTTTGTACATTATATATCAGGAGCCTCAAACACGATTGTTTCCTCCTTCTTATACAGTATAAATCTTGTGTATGCAAAAGACCGCTGGAAAACAGACCAATCTCAACATAACACCAACTGTGACGTTAAAGTCGAGATGTTCGCCCCCAACATTAAAGCAACACCATAGAGTTTTTTTTACCTTAAAATAATGTTTCCAAAAAAGTTCACCCTGTTTCTACACTCGAAACAGGGTGAACGGCACTTTCACATTCGCTTTGAAGCCCTCTATCGGCCAAAACCGCACTAAAGAAGTTTCCAACCTTCGGGTCGCGGTCCTGTAGTTCGAGTGAAAACTACAAAAACTTGCTTTACGGCAGACCTACAATCCAATCAGAGCCAGCTATGCTGCAGTATTTACGACAGTAGTAATGGACAATTACGCTTCTAACCTGTAGGGGGAGCAAAGAGCAAAAACTCTTTAGTGTTGCTTTAAATTACACATTAAATTAATTACAATGTTGTAACAATGCTAAAAACAAAGTTGTGACTGCTGAGTTAGTGCTATATGCTAGTTAATGCTATATGCTAGCGTTTAGCCTCAAGTTCTACTATTGACTTTACAGTTACGTTTTGTAGGTCCTGTATACTAAAATAAACAGAAACTTACCACTCAGAAATGTCCATTAACAACCTCAAAACAATTGATTATTCCTCAAAATCTTTATCTTCATCTGATACAGACTCAAACATAAGATCTGTTTACATACACACAGAGCTACTGAAGGAGCTGCTCTGAGAAACAGCCAATCAGAGCAGAGCTCAACATTATTATTCATGACCCTTTCAAATAAGATAATAATAGACCATTTTATTCAAAGGGAAAATCCTAGGGTTGTAAATGGACATGTAAAACTGTCTCTGGATCATTTTTGCACTTTATTAAGCCACAAACCTTAAGTAGATATCAAATAACAATTTAACAGATTATTTGAATGCATTATTTGGCAAATTTAATAAATACGTTCCAAAATAGTTTTTGGTTTGTATCTTTCTAGTGTGTTTTCCTTATTTCAGTCCTCTTTATCTCATTCACTGGGGTTTGTAAGGCACCAATCCTTGTATTTATTCCAATATTTATTGTCAAAATTGCTGCAGTACAAATAAATCTGAAATGAAAATCCAAGTGTAGAAATTATATTTTTATATGCAAAAATATAGAACATATTTAGGCCTTAAATTTTAGGGGGTCCTTGGCATCATAAAGTTTGAAAACCCCTGATCTAACTTACTGTAAAAATATTTCAAAACTTCACACGTTTTTATGAAATTAATGCTTATTTTAAATTTGACAGAAAAAGTCCAAGATCACTGCATCGCGCAAGCTGATGCTAAAGGTACGTTTGCATAATATTATCACAATCTCGTGCATTTATTATTTCACAAATTTTCAACAGCGACTACAAGGTGTTTGGTTTATTTATTTTATTTCATGTATTTTTGGGCTATGCTCAACCTTGTTTTAGCCTAGACATCTGTGATGTGCTGTGTTTGGATGGTTATTAGACATCTTTAAAATGCTGGGATTTGTAAAATTCCTAAAGAAACCTGAGTACCGCTTGAATCTTAGCAACACAATGCTAGGATTTTGGGACTGTAGTGTGTATAAGACTGTAAAAAGTGTATTTATGTGTGTGTGTCAGAGTCTTATGGTAGCTAAAGCAAAAGAAGAGTTGGAGCAGGAGCTGGCAGATAAACAAGAAGAGAAAGAGAAATATTTATATGAGAAAGCACCTCCGCTACAGACCAGTGGAATGTCTTTTGCTGAACTTCAGGTGAGATATTTGCAAAATCATAAATAAATCATAAATAAATACTACCATCAGGGAAATCATTGTAATATATGGTATTCTTTGATGTACATCACAGTAAATACAGATCCATATGTATCTGCTACAGGTCCATAAATAATATATTTGCTTTTTGTTCCAGGAGCTGTGTCGAGAACTACACGTTAAAATCGACGTTGTGGACGAGGAACGCTACGACATTGAGGCGAAAGTGCTTCACAACACGAGAGAGGTTAAGAAAGGATTTATCTCTTCACATACTGTAGTTCATTAAACCACTTACTATACCATAAACATCTCTATCGGGTTAACTCTAAAATTAAAGGGGACATATCATGAAAATCTGACTTGCATGTTTAAGTGCTATAATTGGGTCCCCAGTGCTTCTATCAACCTATAAAATGTGTAAAAGATCAACCCACAAACTTAGTTTTGGTAAATCATGTGAAAAAATAGCTAATTGAAATTTGGCTCTCCTTGTGATGTCATAAGGGGATAATACCGCCCCTTAATCTGCACTATCCAACCACGGCACTGCCATTGGTATGGCATTTTATGGTATTTTAAGCTAAAACTTATGTACTCTGGGGACACCAAAGATTTATTTGACATCCTAAAAAAGTATTGTGAAATGTCCCGTTTAAGAGTTAAGATTTCTAATGTAGATGTGGTGAAAGAAACAAAACTGATCATCAGAAGCTTGTGAATAAACCTGTTGCAGATCAAGGATCTGAACATCAAAGTTCTGGACCTAAGAGGTAAATTTAAGCGGCCTACCCTAAGAAGGGTGAGGGTCTCTGCAGACGCCATCCTGAGATCTCTGCTGGGCTCCAAACACAAGGTGTCCATGGATCTGAGAGCGAACCTCAAATCTGTTAAGAAGGAAGACACAGAGAAGGTGGGCTGCGTGAGGGTCTGTGGCGTCCATGTTGTGTGAAATAAAAGAGTTTAGCATTGTTCCAGCCCAACCTTCATTTGATTTGTGTTCACAGGAAAAGACGGTGGAGGTCAGCGACTGGAGGAAAAATGTTGAGGCCATGTCTGGGATGGAGGGAAGGAAGAAAATGTTTGATGCAGCTCAGTAAACAAGTCTGTAAGGATTATTTAAATCAATTTTAAAACATAACTTTTACAGGTCTTGTAGATTTTTATATTTTTGTCTATCATTAGCAAATACAGTAGTATTTCATGTTCAGGAATTAATTTTAGCCTGATTGATGAATGAATTACTGAAAGAGAGGAACAAAAACTGTGTCACATCTGTACAACTTTTGAGTTGAGGTCATCGAACTAAGATGCATTACTGATTTTCTGCAGGTAATTAAAGATGGGCTGAAGATCAGAGAAGTGATGAAGAAGAGATATCTAATATTTTGTTAATGAATTTCAAAGTCATAAAAAATGTAGGAATAAATCATGAGTATTTTTTACGTCAAATTTTTAGCAACATTTCAGAAGGACACCTCACATGTGACATGGTATAATTCATAAACAAATATGACAAATTTATCTATAATTATTATTACAAATGTTGTTTTTATGACATCTGTCACTGAGAGACTATGTGAAACATTTGCATCTTTCATCTGTCATATTTAAATGAACTAAAAAGCTTCAATGTAAAATTTGTAGAAGACCCCATAGAAACTAAGTATAAATGCATTTTATTTCGTTTTACTAATTGGATTTCATTATTTATAGATTTTATCCGAAAATCTTAACGTTGCAAAAATCCAAAACCAAAGCATTGCAACGTGTAAAAAATGTTACTGCATTATTATAGGTCAAGTGTAAAGTGTCATCAACATCATAATGTAAATAAAATATATCATCTGAAGATATCAGTCATGATTTCTTGTTTTATATGAATGATTGCACCCTATATTAAAGTGAAAATGTTTGTGTTTACTAATGAGAAGCAATGATACACTAATAAACTGTATAGCAATGTACAGTTACTGTAACCTTCCCACATCAAATACTATTATTGTGTCAGGACTGAGTTAGTACCAAGTGACAGATATTATGATTAAAATGCGTTTTATATTAAGTAAAAACATAACTTTAATAAGCATTTTTAGTTAAGATTAAAACAAGACAGTCCGTTCCCATACAGAAAAAAAATGTATTTCTTTGGGCAAAAAATAATTTTAAATATATGCTAAATACATTTTGTAGAAAGTAGGCTAAAGCTTAATTAAATATATTTTTGAATTTGAATATATAAGAATATATTTTAAAATGTATTTTAGGGGCAACAAATACATACCCATACAACCCATATGGCAAAAAAATATATTTCCTGGCCGAAATATTGAAGTTTGTATAAAATACATAGGGCCTATATAAGTATAAAATGTATAAGTATGTATAACATTATACGTTTATTTTTGCAGTTGAAAATATATGTAATTTTAATCTTTGAAACCTGTTAGGTTTGGGAAGTGAATATAAATGTTTTTTTTTATTGCCTTATGGGCGTACTTGTTCAACTCATCATAGTTTACAAACACCACAGTGCCTGAAGAAATGTAAAAAAATTAAGATCCAAATCAGCAAACTTAAGTCTTTTGCTCAATATAGAGTGAGTACAGTCAGCATTTACAAATAACTCAAATCGCTTTATATATTTTCTGTCACAAAGCTTTACCTGAAGTTTCTTTTCAGCGAAATCCGCTATCAATCCCACAATGCACCTAGACAGCATGAGCGTGACGCGCGGCTTCCGTAGAAATTAACTGAAACGCTTCGCACGATTATTAAAATTTCCTGTAGGTTCTTGCAATAAAAATAAATAAAAAAAGATTATTAAAATTTCCAAGTTGACTCGGGTCAGAGCAGTAACAATTAACCGATTACATTTTAGTATTAATTATTAATGTAACAAAAATCACCAACCAACTATTTGTAATGTATCATGGTAGCATTAACAATATTATGAACAAAAAATATTGTATTGAATGGTTAAAATATGAATTGATATAAAATACTGCATAATACTGTGTAGTTACTGTAGTAGGCTAATAGTCAATGGGATGTCATGAACAAGGACACATAAATCTACGAGTTTTTATTAGTACCCTACATTTTAATGTACAAAGCATGATTTTAAAATAAATTAAAAATTTACAATATTTGGTGTCAAAATTGAATAAACATGATCACCACCACTAAAATCTATAAGACGCCATTGGTGCACCAACCCTTACCAGCACTAGAGGGCAGTGTTTACCAACTACAGCTTTAAAAGTTGTTCTTAATCTTTAAATACTTTCAAGTACTTTCTCATCTCTTTTTAATATGCAATACATGATTATCTGTATTTATATGATCAAAGTGTTTCATTTTTTATGTGTATTGTATGCTATTGAATGACAGTATGATGAAAATAATGGTTCTTCTAATAAAAAGCAAAAAGTATAAAACTTGGTAGCCTACCATAAGGAAAAACACAAAGTTCCACAAATAATAGTATGTGTGTCTTTATATATTACATGGTTTTTACTTTTTAATGAGCCCAGAAATCTAAGACAAGTATTTAATTCAACAGATTTTTGTCAATGTTCAAATTAATATAGCAACTCAAGAACCTGACATTGAACATGTGTTTTTAACATGTTGTTGCATAGTATTATTTTCAGTAAGCACTAAAGAATGATTCTTTTAAGAATGCATTGCGAAACAAAATAATACCAAAACATGTTCTTAAATACCTGTTATTCACATGATGTCACAACGTAAAAAAAAAAAAAAATATATACATATATATAGTTTTTAAAGAAGATCTCATTTTTTGTTTATATGTTTATGCCTTTACATCAGAAATTATAAGTCTTATAAGAGTTACTATATTCATATACAATGGTATTTACAAATGCAGAGATACTAAAAAAAACGTCATGGTATAAAAATCCATGATATAGGAACATACTTTTTGTGTCACTTAAATACCTTTATGGTCACATGGCACTAAATGCATAAAATATGTGAACTATATCACTGCTGTATGTATTCATAGTAACACAATTTTTCTTTTGTAGCACAATAATTTACAAGATGAACTGTCTGAATAGTGTTTCTATTGCAGTAGTTACTGTGTTATGAGTCTTTTATTTATCTTTCTTTTCCCAAGTTAAAAAAGCAAATGTCTCGCAATCACAAATATGACCTAACAGGTCTGTTGAAATGATCAAGTGAGGACAGCCAGGGCTAGATTACAACACCAATGTGTTGTAAGTCTAACGCTATTTTAGTACAGAATTCAAATTGATGTCAGGTGATAAACAGCAGACAGATGAGTGAAGACAGAAGGTCGCATACATCACATTAGTTACTCACTAAATGAAGGTGTGGACTCTTTGTGTTAAGCTTCTCGCCTTCAGGGTTGACATCTGTGAACCCTGCTAATTAAGACAGGAAATGAACAGTCAATATAATGTCACTTTAGGTTCAATGAATTTGAAATCAAACAAAATTACCATAGTGCATTCATTTTACCACAGTAAACAACTGTGGTTGTACCTTCTGATACATTATTGTACCACAGTACAATTTTTTGTGACGTCGATATTATGATATATGAGGATGGTTGAACTTTATAGGTTAATTTAACTAAATAGTTTGGTTTGTCCATATCTCACTGTAAAAAAATGTTGCAATGCATGCATTCAAGTTTAATCAAATTGGTTATGCAAGTCAACTGAGCCTACTATTTTAAGTTTTTTACCTGTATACATAACTTATAATCAAGTTTAAGTAAAACAAAAACTTGTTGATATGTTATTTTTATAGATCAGACCAAACCATCAAGTGTAGTAACCATGTTTTTTGTGTGTGTATTTATTACTATTAGCAAAACCATGCTTTTACTATAGTAACCATGGTATAACTATAATATTTGAATACCATGGTTTTCAAAACCATGGTTATTTTGTCGTAACCATGGTTCTTTGGTTTTAACTGTAATGGTTAATTTTCGAAAGGGATGGGTTGAAACAACTCGGCATTAACCATTTAATACTATGGTACAGTAAAGTACTCTGACATTATTACTTTTATACCCCATCATTGTGTGTTACAAGACTTTTTAAAGCTAGGATTACATTACCAGTATCCAAATATCACACCATTCAGAAGGTAACTTGGGTTTAAACAAATGGGTTAAATTCACTTTTGTTTTTGTATAAATCTCTGTCATCCTTTATTAATGCAAAATTGCCAAAGACCTTCTTGTCGGACATATCAGTTTACAGTCAGTAAGGGATCTATAAATAGACACAATGTAAAACCAAAGAATGTGTCGGGCTATTGTTCGTTGACCTGTGTGTATGTACGTGTTCATGGATGAATATGGCATGTGTTCTCACACCGACGTCTATAACAACAAAACATTACATATATGGTCATGTGATCTTGGGGTATTTCATATATCATTCGGTCTCAGAATTAGGGGCACACAGTCGTTTCCCACAAACTGTTTAGGACACCTCAGTTTCGTGCCTGCAGTCAGGTAAGAGAAATATCAGCATGTATGCGCTTATATTTTATAGTATTTAATTTATATACTAGAGAAGGCTCTGATATAAACTGAATTTTTTATGCAATAACAAAAATAAATTTGTAGTCAAGACTTTAAGGTTGTAAATGCCTATACAAAAGTACACTGTCAGAAAATAAATGTACAAAACATTCCCATATATATTTCATCATGTATTAAATCGGTAATATATTTTAAACTTTACATTTTGTCAGACAAGTTTGATTTCTGCAAACTAATATCTGATCTTTATGTATAACAGGACTTATATAAACATGTCAGAGAGAGATGAAGTTGAGTATGAGTAAGTACTTGAGTTTATCCCATTGAATGTCAAAAGATTGAATCTACAAAAATCAACCATGGATACTATAGTTAAACTATGGTTACCACAAAATAACCATTGTTTTATTGCATTCATAAATCATGGTTACTGTGGGTAAACCAATATGGCAACCAAAATGCCAAAATAAACATGGTTGATTCATCAGGATAGAAAAAACTTATTTACCTCAAGTGTAATAACATTGAATACAATTGTGATTGAATTTCAAACTTGTTTTTGTTTTTCAGGGAGCAGGATGGTAAGTTTTGCTCTGTTTTTCTGACTATATTGCTGATGAAAGCACATTTCTACATTGAACAACACCCCATGTAAAATACAGTTATCCACACCCATACTGTACAACACAAAATATATTTTCAAATATAATTTTAAATATATTTCAAAATATACAAAAAATGTGAAATATATTTTAAAATATGTTTACAAAAATTTATTTTTCACCAACATATTTTTTATTATAATTATGTCACATGGGATGAAAAATTTTGCATGTTACACACCTTTAATCATAGCTGGTTTGAAAAGGTTACAATTAAATTTATTTTCAACTTCAAAAACGTACTTATAGTTTGATATTTTATACATATGTATACATTAATACTTTATATATTTATACAAACTTTTATATTTTGGCCAGGAAAAATATAAATTGTAAAATGCTTCTGAAATACATAAAAAATGCTATATATGAAGGTTAAAAAATATATATTTAATTAAGCTTTACTTTCTACAAAATCTATTAAGTATATTTAAAAAATATTTTGGGCCAGAGAAATTTATTTTTTTATTGCCGTATGGGCATGATATTGTCCTGTAAATGTACAATGAGGGCTGAGAACTAAATCTGCACTATTGTGAAACAAATGCATGGAGATGAGATTACAATTAATAATAGGTTATTAAATTTATACTGTCATTACGTGACCCAGTGCAAATAAGAAGGGATATAAAAGAGATTATTCAGCGATACTGACACCCATGAAATTGCCTAGTTTGTATTACTCACAATGATGCAATTGAGTCAGCAAACATCTATGACAAAAAAAGTCTTTTCAATTACCCAAAAAATGTGCGTTTGTTACCTTTAAAGAGCTATTTGTAACTGAACTGACCCTTTAAATAGCGTTGGTTTAACTAATATTTAAATTTTTCTTTATCTTTGTTGTTATTCTTAAAAATGCTGGGTTTTATTCAATCCAGAGTTGGGTCAGAAGCGGACAAACCCAACCTGGGTAACCTATGCTGGATTGTTTCATCCCAAAAAACTGGATTATTTTAACCCATTGTTGGGTCAAATTTAAACACTTCTGGGTTATTTTAACCCAACAGCTGGGTTTGTCCCTTTTTCACCCAACGTTGCGAAGAAAATAATGTACATGTACACATAATCAAGTGATAATGTAAAAGTTAAGCTTAAATTTAGAGCATCCGATTCCTCTCGAACTTTCATTTCTTTCATGAAGTAAGTACGGATCAGGTATTCAGAACAAGCAGTGTAGTGTTTGAGAAGTGAAGTGGATCTGTTTCAGACTGTTGTATAGCACAAAGGAGTCTCATTCTTCCCTGTCTTGGCTTGACCTCAATAAGAATCAGGTTTCCTCCCTCCTGTAGATCCGGTTTATACATCAGCTCTTGGCTTTTACCCTGATACAGAGAGAAATGTCACATTCGCCTTTAGTGACAGAGACTTTATACAAACTCTCATACGAACACAATCTGATACATTTGGAACGAAGACATGTCTATCAAAATAAGCATTGAAGAGATAGAAATGTTTTTTTTTTTTTTGAAAGGGCATTTGACCGTTTGTTAATGTCTGAACCTGCCCTTCATCTGCTGAAGAATGAGATTTTGGGAGGTGTGTAAAGTCATATTGTGTTCTTTGGCAGCTGATGTTGATATTAAACTACCGGGTGTGTTTATGTGGAGCTGAATGAGATCGAGGGTGGAGAATTTAGATTTTCTAACAGTTATCCCAAACTTTCACTGATTATGTAACACCTTCAGGCGACATAATCCACAACTCTAATGATGTATTTTGTTAGTGAATGAGACCTGGTTCTCTAGTGAACCATGAAATTGGTAAAACTAAACAGTTAAAAGTGTGTATTTATGGGTGTGTTTAAACACCTATTGAAGTTTAATAAAATCCATTTGAGGACATCCTCATCTTGATAAATAATAACAGTCTAGAAACTTTGTTCCAGTGGGTTTTTGCGAGTAGTCATTTGATCAAAATCATACAGACCCTCCTCATCCAAAGGAGCTTCTGTGGGAGGATGAGGAGGAGAAGAACATGGATGAAGGTTGCATTGCTTTACTGAAAAAAATGATTCATTGAATTTAATCAATTTTTTTAACCTTTTAAGCGTCACCCCACCCTATTGAGTTAAATGTACACTCTTGGAGCTTTCAAACAATATACAGTTTATCATGATTAGATAAGAATTCATATGCAAAGATTGAAGTAAATGTAGTCGTCCTGCTGGTGGGACAGTGACATTTAGCAGAAAATACATTTTTTGAGGCACACTCTCTTCGTAAATGAATCAATTACTCTCCCAACATAATTTCTTTTATAAAACACTGTTGAAATGTCTATTCTGGAGGCTTAGACCTTTCCAACGATATATAGTTTGTAGATTAAAATTTATATCAACAATATTAATGCAAACTTAGGTGTCCCGTATTCGGGACGGCGACGCTTAACAGTTTGAGGTAAGTGGTTGAAATAAATTTATTTAAGCTACATTTAAACAAAAAAGATTAGTAAAGTAATATAAAATATAAAACTTTTGTTTATATGTAGCTTAAATAAATTGATTGCAACCACTTACCTAAATAAAAAAAAATGATTAAATTCAATGAATCATTTTTTTCAGTGTTCTATCTATGTGAAGTTTCCATGCAGTTTCCCTTAAAATAAAAAATAAAAAAAGTAAATCAAAAACATGCATGGCTTATATTTAATCCCAAAAGAAATAAAATCAACTTTACATTCAGTTTATGACGCATGTTTAAAGATCATTAAGATTTATTGTGATGTTATTTTAATGACAAACACATTTGAACTCTTATTCTTTAAAGTTGCTGAACATTTTGTTCTTTCATTAATTCTTTGATGATTCTCAGATTCAAATATTAATTAAAACAGAAATAAAAACCACCATTTGTTTTTATTTAGATCAAAGGCAGCACAACAAACACTATTATGATAAAAATACTTAAAATGCATTTTCCATAAAATGCATACAGTAAAGTCCTTTTAAATAATCATTATTATATCATTATGTATCATTTTCATTGGGCTTTTAATACACCATACAGCAATTATATATTAGTCAAATAGTATTTAAGAATTTACACACCATGGTAGTATTTGTTATATGTGTCATTGCAGATTTTAATTAAAATAAATCATGTTATTTAGATTTGACTCATTTATTTTAATCTGAAGAAAATCACCATTAAAAATTCATTGCAATTATATAGAAACTAAAAAACAAAACAAGTAATGGTTATGGGATTTTACTGCTGGATGGTTTTAAATCTGAAACTGTCATGAAAGTTTTAAATACACTTCATTTTTGTAAGATTAATCTGAGATTGACAAAACGAATATTAATAAAATTAAAGAGGAATACACAGATGCGCAGGAGACTTAATTAAATAAATGTGTTTCTGGATAAACATCTCTTTTAAAACAAATCTGTTTTGCTCTTGTTTCAGGGCTTGTAAAGTCTGGACAGGATCAAACATCTGTTCGACAGCAAGCAGGTGTAAAAGCAAGTTTAACATTATTCAATAGTAGGCCTAATACAGACAACATATATAATATTTATATTTCATCATATGAGCACAGTTATTATATGAGAAAATAATTTACATATTTTAAAAAACTTTTACCATTAATTTACTGGATTGATCCCTTTTGATATATATCTACGTCTGAAAATATTTTAAACATAAAATACATACTGACTGAGCAAAAACCTGAGCGACCGGTACTGCAAGAAGAGAAAGTTTAGACAAAAAAAACGTTTTTGTTTAGATTTAAGTCTCTGATGAGATCTTTAAAGCATGCAGGGCTTTTGTTGACTGTTTTAGGGCTTTCGTATGTAAAAGCACATTTTAAAAGCACTTTGTCATTGTTGACACCACCGCTTTCACTTATAGATGCTGTGGAGGAACCTGGAGACGAAGGTAAATGTGATAGCATCAGATCATTTAAAAACTGGTTTTACCTGAATGACACATCCTAAAAAACAAACTTAATCTAAATCATTAACTCTACTACTTATATAGTGTCAACACTATAAAGTTTCTATTTGTATACATTAGTTAGTTAAACTAACAATTCATGTTATTTTCAACATTAATACATTAGTAAAATTAAACATATATTAATCAACAAAGATCCATTTTGAAATCTATTCCTCATCTATATGATTATGTATGCATTAACTAATGTTAATAAACAAGACCTTATTCTTTAAAAAAAAAAAAAAACTTTTCTTTTTCATTGTCTTGGTGGTCCAGAAGGATCTAAACCAAAGCAGAAGTGAGTAAAATTAAACCAAATCCAAATATTTCAGACCCCAAGTATAACAAAACCGTCATGTTGTCTTGCTGTATTTCTGTAAGATCATTTGTACCAGCTTTGGTTCCTCCCAAAATTCCTGATGGAGAGAAAGTTGATTTTGACGTGAGTACTTTTACTTTTCACTCAACACCATCTTTATCTTTCACATCTAAGCTGCTTGTTGAATGAATCTCAGACCATTATGTTCAAGTTAATTTTATTTCTAAGAGGAGGAGGAGGCCGACCAAAGTGCTGTAGGCTACATATCAATTTTAGGTACACAAGAAATAAAACTATTAAGTATTAAAAAGAAACAACATGTTTAAGACGAAGCTAAATACCAAAAGCAAAGAAAAAAAGATGGGATTTAAACTCAGATAAAGAGGAAGCCATTTTAGAGAGTTTAGACATAAATCACACAGAACAATGTTATTTTACTACCCTATACTGCAGTAAACTGTGTAATGAGCTATTTTACCTCATAACTTCAAAACCATATCCTCAGGACATTCATCGCAAACGCATGGAGAAAGACCTAACAGAGCTGCAGACGCTCATCGAAGCTCACTTTGAGAAAAGAAAGAAGGACGAAGAAGAACTCATCGTCCTCACTCAGAGAATCGTAAGACTTTAAGGTTTAAAACAAATCTTATGTGCTTTTAGCTGGGATAAACTGATTTGTTTCATGAACCTCAGGAGAACCGGAGGTCAGAACGGGCCGAACAGCAGAGGATTCATGCAGAACGAGAGAAAGAACGTCAAAACAAACTCGCCGTGAGTCTCTGGAGAGGACGAAGTGTACTGCAAGGATGTAGTGCACTTAAGCTTTCAACTATTTGTATGCTTATTTGTTAGGAGGAAAAGGCACGAAAAGAGGAAGAAGAGGCAAAGAGGAAAGCTGATGATGATGCAAAGAAGAAGAAAGCTTTTGCAAACTTTCACTATACAGGATACTTGCAGAGGGTAACGCTCAGAGGTTTTGACCTGTGTTTAAACTTATTTACTAGCATACTACTTACTAAACCCTTCACTGCATGAGCTGTATAACATTTCACACATTTTATGTATATATAGGAAGGATTATTACACAATAATAATTGTGTGGAAAATTCAATCCATTGTCACATGACCTGCAGGTTGCATGCTTAATTTAGTGAGCTACAATCTGTAACTTTTATCTCTCTATCGCCATCTCTGTTTGAAAATTGCAGGTTTACACTTTATATACTTATTTTTCCATTAAATATTAAACCAATCATACACTCACCTAAAGGATTATTAGGAACACCTGTTTAATTTCTCATTAATGCAATGGTGTAATGGTATGGGGGGTGTTTTGTTGGTACACTTTAGGCCCCTTAGTGCCAATTGGGCATCATTTAAATGCCACAGCCTACCTGAGCATTGTTTCTGACCATGTACCCATCCTCTGATGACTACTTCCAGCAGGATAATGCACCATCTCACAAACCTCAATCATTTGAAATTGGTTTCTTGAACATGACAGTGAGTTCACTGTACTAAAATGGCCCCCACAATCACCAGATCTCAACCCAATAGAGCATCTTTGGGATGTGGTGAAACGGGAGCTTCGTGGCCTGGATGTGCATCACACAAATCTCCATCAACTGCAAGATGCTATCCTATCAATATGGGCCAACATTTCTAAACAAATGCTTTCAGCACCTTTATGTCACGTAGAATTAAGGCAGTTCTGAAGGTGAAAGGGGGTCAAACACAATATTAGTATGGTGTTCCTAATAATCCTTTAGGTGAATGCATATTTAAATAAGAACTTATTTTTTGAACTTTTAAATGTATCAACACTGGATGACATAAAATAAAGGAAGCGAATAAAGAAAATAAATCAGATATGATACAATGAAACGAGAAACAAAGTACAAAGGTAGTAATGCGATTGTATTATTTTTCCCCATCGTAATGTGTATCTAAGTGAAATGGCTTCTGAAATGAAAAAAGGTAGGCATGGACTTGAATTCATGCATTGAGAATTGATTGGATTCTGTTGGGGCAATTTGCCAATTGCTAATCGCTATAATCTTTTCCTGGACTCCGCCCACCTGCCATACTGTTTCAAGGAGGGGAGGAGATGTGCGTTTTTGATTAAAGATTATAAGGGCACATGAATAAAAAAAAAATAATGAAGCTCACAGATAAGTAATTTAAAAAAAATAACACAATATTTAAAAAATGATAAAGTCGCATAAATATTTCATTTGGAAATTGTTAAAATAAACATAATAAAATATTTTGTAAATAAAATAAATACAATGTTACGTACTTATCTTTATGTGTACTGAAGTCAAAAGACGCTAGTTTGAGAATAATGTAAAAAGTTAAAAAGATGTAATAAAGACGCAAAAAAGACACGAAACTGTCCCCTTTGGCTTAATAGCTCTTAAATACGAACAACGCATTGCATTGTGGGATATGTTATGTAGTAGATGAAAGAGGAAATTAACATTCTGTGCGTAGTTCACATACTATCTAGTGCAGAAATAAAAGTAGTATTGTTTAGTAGAATGTAATTAAAAACAAAACTGCTTCATGTTTTCTTTCAGACAGACAAGAAGGGCGGACAGAGGAGACAAACCGAGAGAGAAAAGAAAAAAACGATTCTCAATGAGCGACGTAAAGATCTGAACGTGGACAACCTCAGTGAGGATAAACTCAGGTGAAGGAGTTAAAACAATATAATCACACTATATACATGACAAACCCTGACACAAAGATATGCAGTAAAATAGCTACACTACACAACGTATATAAGCTACAGGCATTCGGAGACCGGTTATTCACGTTTCTCAAGCACGTTTTTGTTTTTTATGCAGAGAGAAAGCAAACGAACTGTGGAAGTGGATGCGGCAACTGGAAGGGGAGAAATTCGACCTGCAATACAAACATATGTGTCAGAAATATGAGGTAATGTTTTGTTCAAAAAATAATATGAAATCCTGTGACCAGAACAGGACGTTACAGGAGCATAAAGTCATAGCATAAAGAGACGATTTTAACAAGCGGTCACACCCATCCTAGACTTGGCAGCAGAGTCTTCTTGTGATCTCTTTGGGCCGGTTCCCAGAAATGTTTTTTGATTGACATGAGAAGGAAACCAAATTGTGCCTCAGTGAATCACTGCCACATTGATTCATTCTTCTGATTTCTTCTTTATAGATCACTGTGCTTAGAAATCGAGTCAGCGAACATCAAAAGATGTGAGTAATTTTATCTGTTGATTTCTAGATTAGACGCTACGTTCACACAACATGACCAGCAGCATTTCCCGCTCAAGTCTGATTTAGATGTGATGATGTTCGTATGACTGTTTAACTGCGGTGACCCAGATCAGACGATGAGTTAAACAGCCCTGCTGAAAAAAACAGCATACCAGCAAGACCAGCATATGTTGTGTTTTGGTGCTGGTTTGCTAGTGAACACCAGCTAAACCGGCATCAAACCAGCATTAGCACCAGCTAAACCAGCACCAAACCAGCATTAGCACCAGCTAAACCAGCAGTAGCACCAGCATCCCATGCTGGTCATACACAAAAATGGTTCTATATCGAACCAGAAATGGTTCTATCACCCGCTTCATATATGGAACCCCCAAATGGTTCAATATAGAACCTCAAGGAACCTTTTTTTTAGAGTGTACCAGTATATGTTGTGTTTTGGTGCTGGAATGCTGGTGACCACCAGCTAGACCAGCATAATTCCCATGCTGGTTTGATGCTGTTTTTTTCAGCAGGGAGATCTACATTCTTCACACTTCATCATATCATATTCATATTGTTTTATTTTTTCGGTGTGACAAACAAACTAGCTGTTTATACTTCATATTTAAGGTCAGAAAAAATTGTACAAAAAACGTTTAGGTACAGATATGCTCTAAATAAAAGGCTACTGGCTGAACGATTACTTTTATTTAAACAAATTCTAAGAGTGTGATGTCACACACAAACCATTTTTGAATGAATGAGAGATATCTTTAATTTCAGATCCATAGCACAATAAAAACACAGAATTAAAAAAGACAAAAGCATTCAAGTTATACAATACAAAAAAAATGTTCTATAATAAACCTTTAACATCTTGGAAACCTTCCTGTTTCCAAAAAAGTGATAAAAGTCCTTTAAAGGGGTCATAGCATGAAAATCTGACTTTTTCCATGTTTAAGTGCTATAATTGGGTTCCCAGTGCTTCTATCAATGTAGAAAATGTGATAAAGATCAACCCAGTAACTTAATTTAAGTAAGCCATTTTCTGCAAGCATGTGAAAAATTAGGTCGTTCAGAATTCGCCTGTTTTGTGAGGTAGGTAGCAAAGCCAGTTATAATAATACCGCCCCCTTAATCTGCATTATCCAACTACAGCACTGCCATTTAGTGCAGAGAGTAAGAGGGAGAAAAGACTTGACAGCACAATTGAGTTTCAATTACAACAAATCACCATCATTGTGTTTGCATTTCATCAGCTCATTTGCATTTTAAATGTCACACCCAAAAATGGTACACTTTTGCTCAGGTCTACAAAGTGGCAATTTAAAGATGCTATAATTAATTATCTGTGGGGTATGTTGAGCTAAAACCTCACTTACGCACTCTGGGGACACCAAAGATTTATCTTACATCTTAAAAAAATCTCATAATATGACCCCTTTAAATTATTAAGATGTAAGAAATAAATGTTTTTTAAAGGTGCAGTAAAACTGTATTTATCTAGGCATAGATGAATAGTAATAGCTTTGTACATGAGAATGACATATCGTGAGCCTGTAAACCTTGTGCATGCAAAAGAAAACGCTGGAAAACAGACCAATCACGACGTAACACCAACTGTGACCTTACAGTCGAGATATATGTTTAGGGTGCATGTAAACTGTATTGTTGTAACCTTTAATCGTATTAAATTCAATCGGATTGACAAAATTTTGTGCATGTTAACATAGTCAATGACACGTAAACAAAAATTCATGATACGATCACAAAAAAACACGGAAATTCGTGACAGTATAACGGAAAAGAATAGAGGGTTTTCACTGACGTCACGTTCTGGGCGGTAACCCGGATGCGCGGCCATTGTGGAGGCACTCGGTGTAAAGAACTGAACGGAGCACAATGACGTATTGTGCGCTTTGGATACTTTAAGGGAATGTAGACATGTCTAAACAACAGAAAACGCGTCCAAGATGCAAAGGCATATAGGGAAGGACTTGGACCACAAGAAAAGGAGAAATTACAATTTATAGACGGTGCAGATAAGAGTTAGCTCCCTCTTCTTGGATCCGTGACGACTCGCTGATTGTTCCTAGACCGTTACACGTCATCATAAGTCGTTGCTAGCTCCTACATCATAGATGCTCCGATGTAATAATACAATAAAATTTAATATTACAAGAAATTATAAAAAAAAATATGTTGTGGAACTATCACAAAGTCAATAACATTAGCAAACTTTTTTTCATGGCGATATTTACAAATCTTTTTTCTGAGAACATACCGTATACATGAACACAAGATTAAAGGCAACATAAAACAAGTGATTATTTGTTATTAAAATACTTTTTAATGTCCAAAAATACTTAAATTTATGGGCCATATTGGAAATTTATCATACCCCTTCGTCTGAAGTGTGGTCCTGAAAAATCTTCGTTTGAAGGGCTATCTGGCCCTTACCCCTACCCCTCCCACTTCAGCCAAAAGAGAATTGAGACACCCCTACCCCTTCACGTGAACGCGCGAAACAAAGGGGAAGGGGTAAGGGGTAAGGGGTAGAATTGGGATTGGGCCTTACTTGAAACCAAGGGGTACCCAGAATACACTGCGCAACCGGCAAAAATGGCGGCCAGAGCGTCCAGAGAGTCCCATAAATGTAAGTATTTTCGGCTTAATAATTAATTTAAAAATTACTAACGTCTTGTTTTGTGCTCTACACAGTCCTGTTCATATATATTTGAATTATGTTCTTAATTTAAATGTTAAAATTTCGCTAGTTTGCTACGCTAACGTTACGTTGCTGATTTGCACAACATTCCCGTATTTGCTGATTTGCACAACATTCCCGTATTTCTCTAACTAGCCATGAATGGACTGCATGCTTGTCTACAGTTTTAACTGGCAGCCAGCAAACGACGATGTATGGTGACGTAACCGTAACCAAGCGGTGTCTCATTTCATAGGGGTATGTTTTCACCCCTAGCGCTTAACACTTGGTTTTGAGGGACAAGGGCTAGGGGTAAGACGAAGTGGTAGGGGAAGGGGTAAGACAGAGAAATGGGATTGGCATATCCCGATATAGTCAACTACCTGGTTTTCATGCCGAGCCCATATGTCAATGTAAGCTTTATTTTTATAGCAAATTTAAAATAGTCAGTGTCCTACCAAAGTGCTTTACAGTAAAATAAGCACACAGTAAAACAAAAAAGCAATAATTGTTTTTACCATTTACTATTAAAAATATTATTGTCATTACAATAGAAAATTTGTTATGAGCCATTAAGCACACTAGCATTAAGGCATTGCAGCGCAAATTTTAGATTTGTTTAAGTACATTTTGTGCAAACGCTAAAAGTACATATTAAATACTCTTTAAATAAAGCACAACAATTAGAAGCATAATTGTTTTATACTTTATGTACTTCAATCATATTTTTAATACAATACTACTCTTTTTCCTGAGCTTTGCCAACCACAAGCGCCTCCTCTGATCATTTCTTGCATTCCTTTCCCTGGTTTTTAATAACTTTTGGAAGTTGATAATATTCCAAATGTTTTTCTCATTTTGTCCTATTGGTACAACCTCAAACACGGCAATAATTAACCATTTTCCTTGACGACGTTCGTGATATACTTCAGTGCCTGTGCTCTGTTGTGATCTTTTTTTTTACTGTCTATGCCATGGTTGTGATGCGGAGTGCCTCCAATATGGCGTCTTCCGCTCTGATGACACGTCGTGAAAACCCTCTATAAAACATTTACGTGATATAGGTACGTAATTTCGTGAGACTGGGCTGATTTACACACACACAGAGCTACTGTAGGAGCTGCTCTGAGAAACAGCCAATCAGAGCAGAGCTCAACATAATTATTCATAACCCTTTCAAATAAGGTAATAACGGAGCATTTTATTCTGGGGCAAATCCTAAATGGACATGTAAAACCATTTCTAGATAGTTCGGCCAAAAACGATATTAAACCCATTATTTACTCACCCCCAAGCTGTCCAAGTTGCATATGTCCATCGTTTTTCAGACAAACACATTTTCGGATATTTTAGAAAATATTTTAGATCTTTCTTATGATTAAATGTAATGTTACGGGGTCCAGCAATAGTCCATGACCTTCAAGTCCAAAAAAAGTGCATCCATCCTTCACAAATTAAATCCAAACGGCTCCAGGATGATAAACAAAGGACTTCTGAGGGTAATCCGTGCGGTGTTGTTGTAGAAATATCCATATTTAAAATTGTATTAACGTAATTAACTAGCTGCTGGTAGCGCCGCCATCTTAGACTCAGGAGAGAGTATGAGCGTAGTGTACGCACTTATCTTAGTGACGTATGACAAATTCGGAGGGCGGGGGGACAGAGCCGCAGCAGAGAAACCTTTGTACGCTCCCTAAGCGCTCATCCTGAATGCGGATGATACTATGGCGGCGCTACCGGAAGGTGGTTAATTACGTTAATAACATTTTAAACATGGATATTTCTACAACAACACCGCACGAATTACCCTCAAAAGACCTTTGTTTATCATCCTGGAGCCGTTTGGATTTAATTTGTGAAGGATGGACGCACTTTTTTTGGATTTGAAGGTCGTGGACTATTGCTGGACCCCGTAACATTACATTTAATCAACAGAAAGATCTAAAATATTTTCTAAAATATCCGAAAATGTGTTTGTCTGAAAAATGTAACTCACAACAATGCATTTTTGGCACCTTTAAAGGCGTGAATGGTTCTTTGGAGAACCAAAATTGGTTCCTTTCTGGAATCGCTTTGAGGAACCTTTTGTAGCACATTTATTTTTAAGAGTGTTTTGGCTGGTAGTGGATTATATGTGAAAGGCATTCAAGCTACCTTAGTATACAAGTAATCAGATGCTATCAATATACATACGATAGGCGTGTGATGTAGCTCCGCTCATCAATAGCATAGTCTCATGTTTCCAGCACTTTTGCAACAATTGGCCCGTTTTTCTGGCATGAACATCGACTCTGTTCTGGGATTTGATACAGAAACGTAAAGCTTAAAAATGTCATGCTTGCTGATTTTTAGAGACACTGCTAGTAAACCTTTCGGAAAAAAAATTGCCGTATGTACACTAGGGTACAGTTTGATAACCATAACTTTGCAACGATACACCACTGGATTAAGCAGCCAGTCAGTGTCCATGGTATTAGACGGGATTTACTATGGTATATCTGGTACTTTCTAAAGGGATGGCAGAATGCGGACAGCTGCAGTAAGCCATGTGGATTCACTCAGGGACTTTTAATCGTACACTACAAAGACAAACAACAAAGCTTTTATTTTGAACATCTCGCATCCAGTCCCCATTAAAATCCAATGCATTCATATAGAGCAGGTCATACTTTCTCCCAGGTTGACTGACTCATGCCCGACCTGCACGGACTTGCGTTTTTGTTTCTGGTAATCCAGCTATAGTACTGAACCGCATTAGGGAACATGTTGCTCCATTGTGATGTTAAAGCAGGACTTACAACGTGTCTAAGAAAGGATTTTGCACATTTGACCTCGCACTGACTCTACAGGCTTTCACGAGGGCTCACGAGGCCAACGTAAGCCGCATTCATAAACGAATGTGAGTCACGTAGGTGGATGTGATGCGCTGTTTGTGCCTGGCACATTGGGAGTGGCATGAGACTGGAGAAAGTCCCAGCAGCTGTTACAGGATCATAACACAGTGAATGTGAAGTCAGGCCCGAGGCTCCTGTTTAAAACACTAGAAGAATAGAGAGGGGTTTAGGTGAATGAAGAGTGGATCAAGAGAGATTAACTTGCACAGTAGCAAGATGACAGTGAAAAAAGACACAGACAACACATGCAGAAAACAAATCGGTTACGGTGCGTGATGTTTGCAATCTTAAAATAAAGTTAGATCCAAAACAGAACCAAAGGGGTTCAGGATGAGGACTACTGGAGGTTCTTCAGAGCGGTGCCATAGAAGAACTAGTTTCGTTTTTCAGTCAAAATTTCTTTCTTATTCAACCTTTTCAAACTTTATCACCCTTGGGTTTAAATGACAAAGCATTATTTAATATAATGTTGTAAAGTGCCTTTTATTGTATATCTAAGTGTCTGTTTGATCAAGAGTGGATGATATTGAAACTCTGTTAAGACGTGAATTGTCTGAGATTGTGACTTGCTCACCTTTGGGTATAAATGATGACGCATTTTTATGTTACCTTTGCCATTGTTATAGCTTTTAACATTATTCTTCATTTTCTTCCTACTGAAACCACCTAAGGAAAATTAACCATGGTTTTATTGTGGTAAAAGTGTAGTAACCTTGTGTTTTGCTGAATTGATTACTATAAGCAAAACCATGGTTTTACTACACTAACCATGGGTTTTAAAAACCACGTTTGTCAAAACCATGGTTATTTTGTGGTTACCATGGTTTTACTACAGTAACTATGCTTTTTTGTTTTAAAGGTGCAGTGTGTAAATTTTAGTATATCTAGTGGTAAGGTTTCAAATTGCAACCAACGTTTCAGTCCACCATTCACCGAAAGGCATCGAGAAGCTACGGTACCCCCCACCGGACAACCATGTCATCATTGGAGATAACTTAGGAAAAAAGTTTGTCTGTTAAGGGCTTCTGTAGAAACAAAATGGCGACTTCCATGTAATGGGACCCTCTGTGTATGTAGATAAAAACGTATTATTCTAAAGTAATAAAAACACAACAGTTCATTATGAAAGGTCTTTATACACCACTGATAATATAGTTATGTATTTTATATTGCATTTCTGTCAAGAGATCCTTTTAAAAATTACACACTGCACCTTTAACTGTAGTAAAACCATGGTTGATTTCCGTAAGGGCTGTTGACTGTAACTCCTTAAGCTTTCAAGCTAAATCCACCAAACTTTCCACAAGTCTTCAGACTGATCTGAGTTTGGTTGCTATATCTTTTCTAAGGGATCGGACTTATGAAATTTGTAAAACGGATGATCAAGCTACAAAAATTCCCACGGACTTTGCCGGGTCTGAGGATTTATAGAAACATGCTGGAAGGCTCTGTAAGAAATACCTCGAAATGAGGTGTAACTTGTACCCCGGGAATGCAAGTTATGTCCCCGAAATTGCCCTATAGAGATACTATGGTGAAGGGAATGCCCATGAAACAATGTGTTTATCCTACTATTGTAAATTGTATATAATTGTATGATTCATACTGGCAAGCGGCCTATGGAGTATTATTATTGGTAAGGGATTGGACTTACGGAATTCGTAAAACGGACGATCAAACTGTCCAAATTCTCACGGCTGGGTCTAAGGATTTCATAAAAACATGTGGGTTACCATATTTGAAAAGGTTGGAAGGCTCTGTAAGAACATACCTCAAATGAGGTGTAACTTGAACCCCGGGAATGCAAATTATGTCCCCGAAATTGCCCTATAGAGATACTATGGTGAAGGGAATGCCCATGAAACAATGTGTTTATCCTACTATTGTAAATTGTATATAATTGTATGATTCATACTGGCAATTAAGTGGCCTATGGACTATTATTATTGGCAAGGGATTGGACTTACGGAATTCGTAAAACGGACGATTAAACGGTCCAAATTTCCACGGCTGGGTCTGAGGATTTCATAGAAACATGTGGGTTACCATATTTGAAGAGGTTGGAAGGCTCGAAATGAGGTGTAATTTGTACCCCAGGGGTGCAAATGCTGCCCCAAATCGCCTTACAGAGATACTATGGTGAAGGGAATGCCCATGAAACAATGTGTTTATCCTACTATTGTAAATTGTATAATTATATGATTCATACTGGCAAGCGGCCTATGGAGTATTATTATTGGCAAACCATCGAACTTACGGAATTCGTAAAATGGACGATCAAACTGTCAAAACTCCCACAGACTTTGCCAGGTCTGATGAGAGAGAGAGAGCAACAATGAGTCAGATTACGGTCTGGTAGATGCATGTGCACTTTTAGCCGGGGCCTTTGTCAAGCCAACATCAAAGTTTGTTCACAAACGTTAACCTCTAATTTAAAGGAAACATTTCATGAAATTCTCACTTTTTCATGTTTAAGTGCTATAATTGGGTCCCCAGTGCTTCTATCAACCTAGAAAATGTGTAAAAGATCAACCCAGTAACTTAGTTCTGGTACACCATTCTTTGCAAGCATGTAAAAAAAGCTCATTGACATTTGTCTCCCCTTGTGATTTGCAAATCACAGCACTGCCATTTAGTGCAGAGATCAGCTCATTTGTATTTAAAAGGACACACCCAAAAACGGCACATTTTTGGTCACACCTACAAAGTGGCAATTTTGACATGCTATAATACATTAGCTATTTGGTATTTAGTGCTAGAGCTTCACATATGTACTCTGGGGACACCAAAAATTGATTTGACGTCTTAAAAAAGTCTTGTGAAATGTCCCCTTTAATGTATAATGTTGTAAAGTGTCTCTTATTGCAGTGCTTCCCAATCCTGTTCCTCGAGGCCCCCCATCCCAGAAAGTTTTAGATGTCTCCTTATTTAAAACACCTGATTCAACTTATCAGCCTCCTTCCAAAATGGTAAACATGTCTCCCTAACAAGCTGATGAGTTAAATTGGGAAATTTAGGATTGGGAAACACTGGCCGTTTCTCAATGTCAAGGATACTTCCTTGGCAGGACTAGTCCTTACAAGTCACTTCCTTCAGAGGCTAGTCTCCTAAGCATTCAGAAAACACGTAAATGGAACAGGCTAGCAAGTGCACGTCATTGCGTCAATGAAAGGTGTGCTTTCGGCGATGCGCGCATAGGATTGTGGGTGATTTCAGCACGCAAAGAGCGTGAAGGATACACATTTGCATCCTTTCCTGTATATGGGATATTTCTCAAACGAAGGACTCAAAGGAAGGTCCTTGGCTGAAATTCCGAGGATCCTCGACATTGGAACCGTCTTTCAACGGACGTCGATGACATAGCATCCTCGAAATTCTGGCTTTCGAGGATCCTTCCTTGACATTGAGAAATGGCTGTCTTATTGTATATTTGAGTCCTTGCATTTTATAATGTAAGAGTATGTGATTGGTCCATTTATTGGTTGAAAGTAGGGTTGCAAAGCTCGGGAATTTTGGAAATTTTCCAAGTTGGAATTAAAGGAAATTATTTGGAAATTTTGGGTAATTTATACAAACTGTATAGCATACAAAGCTGTATTAGCTTCCTTGGCCCACAACCGTGTGCCACAATTGTCATATATTCCGGTGTAATTTCCATGTAAAGTTTCCAAAATTCCCAGAATTATGCAACCCTAGATGAAAGTATGTATGAGCCTGAGTGATAGTGTGGAGAATTGCATCTTTTTTGCATCTCCTATTTTGAATTTGACAGTGTTGTTGGACCATTTATCCTACGTATCCCACCTATTGTTTTCTCAGGTGTGTTGAGTTTGTGTTGATTGAACGTTTTTCCATCACAAAGAGCATTTTGTGAAACCAAGAAGCCCAAAATGTTGTACCTTTGGGGTACATTACTATACCTTGAGGTCCTATTTTGTACCTTTAAAGGTGCAATTAAATGTTTTGTATACCCTAACATTTAACTAGTACACAATAGGTCCTTAGTGTATAATATTGTGCCCAAAAAGGTCAAACACTTCAATGTTTTGTATACCCATGAAGCTACAAAAAGAAACCTTTGGGGGTACCACCCCACTGACAGTAAAGGTACAGCTTTGTACTATTTATTTTTTTTGACAATGCATAAACGTATAACTTTTCAACCTGATCTCACCGGAATTCGTACGTATTTTACGAGTTGGCTAATGCATATAAATTCATACAAAGTGAATTGTACAAAAATATATGATTATTGAAAAACAAACAATAATGAAACCCCACCTCTAAACCTAACGTCACAGAGGCGAAAGCAAATCCTAAAAACGCACGCATTTTGTAGTACAAATTAATATAAATTAGCCACCTAGTAAAATATGAACGAATGGCCATAAGATTGTGTTGGACTTTTATATGCTAAGAGAAAATGATCACATGTGTTGTTATTTCTGGGAAAGGACACGTATCTGAACTCTGTATGGCATTTTTATCATTCATCTTATCATTAGGCAGACACAAGCACGGATAGGTTGTGTGAGCTGCCTTTATTCCTGAAAACCAAATAACTAGTAATAGCTAGAGTAAATATAGATTCTGTTGGTATAAAATCTGGGTTTGAAAGAAATATAGCCAACGTACGATACTAACTTTATATTTGTTTGTTTTTTGTTTCTTAGTACCAAAGGCTCGAGAAGTAAAAGAGGACTGAGAAAATAAAGCCGCTTCATCAGCAATCTCCACCCGTGTGAGATCAAAGACCACTGAGATTTATGCTTTAAGATTATAGTTTGTCTTTCTTCTTGCATAAATAATGCAATAGTTGTAGAAATGATAATTAAATCAGCACTGCATTAATGGGGTGACACAGAACTACTGCTGTTAAAAACTTTATTAAACTTTGCTGAAGTTATTGAAAGCTGACAAATGTATGCCCATATTTAATATACTGCAGGTAAATATGAGAACATGAGATCTATATGAGCCATCCAGGTGTTAAACACTCATAAGTGTTTATATCTATATATTTTATTTAAACATGCACAAACACGATGCGATACAGTCTGTAACACTCAAGACGCATAAAAATACTTTTACATTTCGAAACAGTTGCAAAGAGTTACATTGACATATAAAAATGCTTTTACTGAATACAATTTTACTCTTTATTGTAACATGAAATAAAAAAATATCATGTTTTTGTCATTGCATTTCATGCATTGTTACTTATTGTTATTGTTACTACCTCCCCAAAAGAAATAAAGCATGTCATTCTTACCATTTTTCTGAAATACTTAACCAGAATAAAAATGCAATTAAAGTTTAACCATTTCATCCTCTGCATTGGTTCATGCCGGTCAGTCAATGACCTGAAGAGTTTTGATAGCTGCTGATGTCACATCATTTACAAAAAGCTTCTTATCCATCCCTTGCTGTAAAAACACAAACAATTCAGTGAAGTGTTATTACTTATGTATAAGATTAGCCTGTGGTTCTCTCTGCACAAATAAGGAGAAAGTACAACATCATAACATGAAAACGTACTAAAAGTGCCATGCTTTTACCATAATCTTTCAATACAGTACCCAAAAAAATGAAGGTTTTGGAGAATTATATTTGTGTGTTTTAATGTATGCTATAGTTGTAACATTATCTCAACATGATGGTTTCATAACCAGTGAGGTTAGATTCTTCACGCGGGTCATCTGGACACACACACCCAAACCTCCCTCCTCTTTCTCTGCTGCGTCTGCAGAATGTGGTGCAATGAGGTGTGGCTGGATTTCAACTGTAAGCATTCTCACACAACGCCGTCTGAGTTACACCCAAATCTAATCCTCACCTCCCAGACACACAGAGCGAGCGAGTGAGCGAGCGGGAGAGAGAGAGAGAGAGAGAGAGAGAGAGAGAGAGAGAGAGAGAGAGAGAGAGAGAGAGACTGTCGATCCCAGGAATGTCGTACAGAAACCTCTTATTCCATGACCTCACACATTTACGTTTATTTCATTCATGCTTATGGTAGTTTACTAAACCAGACTGTCACTTCTGTTTTGGATGCAAACATTGTTATTTATTTCTCTATTGCTGTTTTACCAATTTTTAAAATGAAAGGTTTAAACTAGAGATGCACCGATATGAAATTTTTCCACCAATTACTGATAGTTCAGACTGATATTTGCCGATGCCGATAGTATTAATGTGCATTAAAGGATTACTCCATTTTCTTACTCAAAGTACTTTTAAAATCACAACTTATCGTCTTGGATGCATTTTACATTGCATTACATTTTACATTGCAAAACCTTTTGTTATTTTTTGGGGGGGGGGGTTTGGATAACCAGGTATGGTATAATTTTGGTGGTTCAAACAGAATAAATTATATTTTTTTATCAGCATTTTGTCTAAACAACCTTAAAAACAAAATAATTTTATTTGTGAAGCAAGATTCTAGGAATATTTTGTCAAGATATTAACTGTTTCTATTTTTTAATAAGCATAAATCTAACAAAATTTAGTGTGTTTTTTATGTTGCAGTTAAACAGAGAAATATTTGCCAATAGGGTTTGAAAAAATAAACCTCAACGATATAATTGATTATGCAAAACACGATAAACTTGTTTTAAGAAAGTTCAGACATTCCGTTTTCTGGAATTTAGGATGAAAGTACGAAGCCCCTAAGGGGACATGGAGCAAACATTAAATAACGTTTAGTTTTGCGTGCGCACGTGAAACTATCGAGTTTAGTTTTGTGAGACTATTGCGTGCGCACATGAAACTATCGAGTTTAGTTTTGTGAAACTTTTGTGTGCGCACGTGAAACTATCGAGTTTAGTTTCGTGAAACTATCGAGTTTAGTTTCGTGAAACTATCGAGTTTAGTTTCGTGAAACTATCGAGTTTAGTTTCGTGAAACTATCGAGTTTAGTTTCGTGAAACTATCGCGTGCGCACGTGAAACTATCGAGTTTAGTTTCGTGAAACTTTTGTGTGCGCACGTGAAACTATCGAGTTTAGTTTCGTGAAACTATCGAGTTTAGTTTCGTGAAACTATCGAGTTTAGTTTCGTGAAACTATCGAGTTTAGTTTCGTGAAACTATCGCATGCTCACGTGAAACTTTCGCATGTTCCCTTTCACGTGCACACGCGGTAGTTTCAGGTGCGCATGCGATAGTGTCATGTGCGCGCGATAGTTTCCAGTGCGCTCGCAAAACTAAACTTAAAAGAAATTTCTGCACATGAAAGTTTTACGTGAGCACATGAAACTAAACTCTAGATTTTCTTTTACTCCAATGTCACCTCAGGGGGTCGGCATGAAAGTATAAATAAAAGAAAATATTTTAAAAAGTTGCTGCAAAACTTTCCTAAACCATCTGCTTATCTTAAGAGTCAACAATATAACATCAAAAAAGTTCATTAAAAATGAAAACATTGGAACAAAAAAGGTGGTTTTTTTTCTTCACAAAACCAGTGAAGCAAATGGGACCAAAAAACACAAACTTAGAGATTTTTAAATGATGTAAAATGTTCAACTGAATGTTTTTCTCTCAGTCTATCTTTACAAAAACACAATTTAAAAAAATAGTTATTGTGCTAGAAAAATCATCCAGAGAGGATTTGTTTCGTAAAACCTAATTTTCGATAACAACACTTTCAGTATCAAAAACTTTTGGTTGTAATCCCAGTCGTACCTTTTTCAGGAGACTCTGTGTGTTTTTATCTGACCACAGGCTGTGCAGGAGGACTCCCGCTGCGGTGCTGGACTTTGGCAGATTCCTGATGTTTAAACAATGAGGAATAAATAAGAAAGTGTATAGTACGCTTATAACGTGTGCATTAATTCTCCAAATGCAGCAGTCACTGTATAAAACAATCTTGTTTCACGCAATGAAATATTCTTCTTACACAAGCAGAAAGTATCACTTACATGCTGAGACTCATTTGTCTGAGACTGGTAATCAAACTATTGTTTACAAAATTTTTGCCCATCTCAGGATCAGCCTTAAACAGGGTGTGTGCGCTGTAAAGGGCTGTCGCCGTTGTCTTGTCGAAGTTGGGTGATGAATCATCTTTTGTGAGGTCTGAATTCAGACATCTGACCAGCTGGGGTAGACTTTGTTGGGCTTAAAGAAGAAAGATTTTTTACACCATTAACCTTTAAAGTACCCGTGTGGTGAAAATCAAGTTTTGATTTTTGTTTATATGTCTATGTGGTGTTTTTGTTATCATCATTCAACATCAATACATACATGCACACTAATATACTGCAGAATTATCAAATAACAGCACATTTTATTTGATGATACTCGTATGTATGTTTACAGTAAAGTGTTGTAGTTGAGTCCAAGTAGAGACCAGAGATTAAGTGTTGATTCCAAGTCCAGATAAACACTCGATCTCTGGTCTCGACTCGGACTTGAGTAAAAACAATGTGATATAACTTCGATAATGGATGTGACGTCATGATCTGCGGCTTACCCATGCTTTTGTTTGCTGTACGGGAAGATTTGGAGAGATTCCCAAACAGAGCGATGGCGCTGTCCTGTAGAGCAGGATTGGACGACTGCAATAATGGAATGATGCTTTTCATACCGTCCAGCTTATGTACAATTGTATGACTTAACACATCCGATACCTTTAAAGAAAGATATGGCACACACAGATTCAGGACTAAACTTCATGACAATTAACAGAAAATAAAGAAAAAAGTCACATTATATATCAGATGCAAAAGACGTCAAAAATGGGATAACGATATTGACCGAAAGCTCTCGACATGTATTATACGTTCATCAAAACGTTTTGCTCAGTTTGGCTTCAGCAAAATCCTCAAAGTGCACAGAAGAAGAATTGGATGAACAACGTCGCGTGTATGTCAAGATGCAAGAGTTTATTCCCCAGTTAACTTCTTCCCCACCATTGAAGAGTTATCTCGTCAATTAAGAGAAAACGTTTTCCTGCCAATGACAAGGTTTTACGGCAATCCATATTTCCACTGTTATCCACTAGGTATCTGTTAAACACCACTTTGATTTTTCAGCAAAATCCTCAAAGTGCACAGAAGACGAATTGGATAAACGGTGCATGTCACGGTGCAAGAGTTTTTTTCCCCATTTAACTCTTTCCCCACCATTGACAAGTTATCTCGTCAATAAAGACAAAACGTTTTCCTGCCAATGACGAGTTTTTACGGCAATCCATTTTCCACTGTTTTTCAGCAAAATCCTCAAAGTGCACAAAAGAAGAATTGGATAAATGGTACATGTCAAGGTGCAAAAGTTTTTTTCCCAGTTAACTCTTTCCCCATGTCATCGATGAGTTATCTCGTCAATTAAGAGAAACGCTTTCCTGCCAATTATGAGTTTTTGCGGCAATCCATATTTTCACTATTATCCACTAGGTGGCACTCCTACCCAACTTATAAAACACTAAACCATCCACTGATCAAAAAACAGTAAAAACTCTATGTACTGTATGCTTTGATCATTTTCTGAATTTGATGTCAAACAATTGATGTGTGTTTGTTTTTTCTATTTTTTTTTTTATTGTATTTTGTTATGTTATGTGTTGTTGTATTGATGCATGTGAGGCCAGAGACAAATTTCCACTACGTGGACAATAAAATAAAGTAAAGTAAAGTAAACAAAAGTCCTTTACAAAAATGCAATTATCTCAGCTTTTTGCTCAAAATTGGGATTTTTTTAAGAAGCCTACCTATATTTGAGAGGTGATAAAAAAAGAACAAATGAAGACTTTACATTTTCTTAAAAGAGGAAGGCCTGCACTTTCATCTGATATATTGTATGTTTATATATTTAAAAAAGAACATTCTCTGGAAGGCATTAAATTTTTTTTTTAAATCATAAAAAATCCTGGCGCTGGCTGGCAAGTTTTTTTTTTAATGTTGACGGGGAAAAAAGTTAAAAGAGGTTTACTGATTAAATTAGGATATTTTTTTAACCTTTTACATTTATTCCGAAAGATCAGTGAAGAGTGACGGGAGTGACTTTTTGCCTGTACTTAGATGGTTTTGTAGCGAAAGACCAATAAAATACCAATAAAAGTGACTAAAATGACATTTGTGAAAGGAATTTCAATGACTGACTAATAACCTTTACATTGACACTAAAGTGAAATTACTAAACCTAAACATAAGAGCCAGACACACTTAGATGGATTTGCATCCAAGTATTATATAGTATTATAGGGGGATACTAACTTTATAAAAAATAACAACAATAATCAAATAAAATTAACATATAATATATGTAGGCTATATAATGATGGTTCAACAGGTTAATGCATGATATGTTTAATGCTGCTGAATAAAACTGATGTATTGTAAATCTTACAATGCCGTCTTTGGCTGTGAGGTTTTGCAGGACTCCACAGCAGGCCTCAAGTGTGGCGTCTTTCTCACTGGTGCTCAACAGTTTCAGATACATCTGCAGGGCTTTCGAGTGGAAGAGCCAGTTTACTCCTTTAGGATTACGTTCCTCCATCACTGGATAGTCAAAGTAGCTCTAAAAACAAACCAAATACCTCAGTAAATATCACACATTTTGGTTATACACCTATGTAACAGCTTAATATTATAGTTATAAGTATATATCATAGTTGGATCTATCAGGTTCCTCACAGTGATGTCATAGAAGAACCATTTTTGGTTTTCCCATGCACAGTTTTTCTTTTTATCTTAAAAAAAAAAAAAAACTTTTGTGAAACCGAAAGGTTCAGTAGATGGTTTCTTTAGAAACCATTCAGACAAAACTGGTTCTTCTTTGGCATCTTGTATTTTTAATTGGGTGGTCCTCAAGATAACATTTGAGTGCCAGGCCGATCAAACAGCAGCAGCATTTTAATAAAATGCTAAATAAGTATTAATAAAATAATAAAAGACTGAGATGTTCATGTCAACAAACCTCCTGCTGCAGTTTTTGGCTCTGTGAACTGAAGCAGCCGATGGCACTGGCGTCTATTGAGCTGCTGCGCGAACGGTCCTGATTCGCCAGAGAGTTGATTTTTAAAAAGACTGAAGACATCTCAGATTCCAGCTGATAGGTGAGGTTGTGAAGAATGCAAACACAGTTCTCTAAAGACTGAAAGACAAAGATCAACAGGATGAAAAATTTACTTTAACAGACATTCAAATTAGAAAACATCTTTCTAATGATTGTACATTTTAAAACCGTAATAATAGTTTACATGTAACTCATCTACACACAAAAAATGCTGGGATATTTTTAACCCAGCGATGGGTCAAAAAGTGATAAACCCAACCTATTGGGTTGTAATTTATCCTATGCTGGGTTGTCAAATATAAGGGTTAAGTTAACCCAGCAGCTGGGTTTGTCCCTTTTAGACCCAATGCTGGGTTGAAAATAACTTTTTTCGAGTTTATCGTTCTGTATGACTATTTAAATAAACAAAAAATGTAAAAGGGTTAAAATTGTGTTGTGACTAGTCTTTCACTCATTCAATAAGTTAGATCCAAAAACGTGAGACCACATTAAGTACTTTAGCTTGAAATTTAATTTCAACACATAAATACAAAGAAGGCTAAACAAATTTCTAACATCGACAGCATTAAAGATGAAAACATTGGAACAAAAAAAAAAGTTTTGCACAAAATAAGTGAAGCAAATGGGACCATTAAACCCAAACATAAAGATTTTAAAATGTTGTTAAAAGTTCAACTAAATGTTTTTCTCAAATTATTATGCTGTTATTTACAATAAGGCTGCGGCTATTTACGCAAAGTACAAATAAAGATATACTATTTACACTAAGTGACAATATCAGCATTTTCTTAACAATATGGTATTTAAAGTACGTGGAAATAAGTTTAAATTGCAAATTTAAACAGTAATTAGATGCTATCTATATAGCAGATGGTATTTGCATCTTAGTATTTTTGTAGATTAACAGGATGCAATAATAACATGTGTGTATAAACGATTATATATATTAAAATTGGATACTGCATTATTGGGAGAATAACCTACACCGACCCCTAACCTTACCAATTAAATACTTTAATTCTTAATAAACAATCGTTAGGCACTTTATTTCCACATTTCGAACATTTTCTTTATTTTTGTTGAAAATCAATTAGTTTTCGATATTATTCATAATACTGTAGAAAAAGGGAGCGAGATCGGCAAAAGGCGGATTCGAACCAGCGACATCACATGTAAAGCAAGTCCCACGAACCATAAGCTCTATCACCTACACCACTGAAGTCGTAGATTTTTAAGGGAAGCTAATTGCATTCAGTGTAAACTGCATATTTTCTTAACAATAGATGTTATTTACACCAAGTAAAAATATAGAGATAATGGGTCTCATTCAAGCATGCGTATGCACAAAATTTTTCGTAAAATGTGCGTACGGACGTTTTAACTTACAAATCATGATTCAACAAAAACTGTCATACTAAAATTATTTTAAATGTATATAAAAACGTAAGAACAACTAACGTAAGACCACACCTACGCAATAATCATGAACAAGAAAAAACATATATAAAATTTATGACACAGATATATATTATAGGGTTCTTTATCCTTGTTTATGATTATTGCGCATGTGTGGTATAAGTTGTTCTTACGTTTTTGCAAACATCTAGAAGAAATTTTAGTATGAAAGTTTAGGGTTAAATCATGATTTGTAAGTTAAAACGTCCGTACGCACATTTTACAAACAAATTTGTGCGTACACATGCTTAGTGAAGGAGACCTATTTTCTATTTACAATACGTGACAATATCAACATTTTGCTATTATGCTATTTACAATAGGTGAAAATAAGTTTTATTTAATAAATAAAATGATTACATTTTTGTAGATAACAGGATGCAATAATAGCATAGTGTAAATAATTATATTTATTAAATTATTAAATGGATGCATTATTGGGAAAATAAAAAGCCCTCCTGACCCATAACCTTACACAATAAATACTTTTATTTCTTAATAAACATTCATTTCCACTTTTTGAACATTGTCTTTCTTTTAATTGAAAATAAATCCCTTTTCGATGTAATATGTATTAGGACCATTTTCAAAGGATGGCAAAAGGCGAAATGGAACCAGCGACATACCACAAAGTCCCACAAACTACCCACAAACACTACTGAAGCCGTTGATTTCAGTGCATCTTTTTTAAAGAGCACCTATTTCATTGCTAAAAACAACATATTTTGTGTATTTGGTATAATACAATGTGTTTACATGGTTTATGGTTAAAACCATTATTTCCCACACGCCGTATATTTTTGTAGCTCCAGATTTCACTCTCTTCCTGAAACGCACGGATTTGAAAAGCTCCGTGTCTCTGATTGGCCAGCTAATCTGTACATTGTGATTGGCCTGAATACCTCTGACGTCAGCAGGAAATGTGACGCTCCTTACCGTGTTTGAAAGGTTGCTAACAGGACTTAACTTACAGGTTGAAGCGGAAGGAAACTTGCGTCATCGTTTACTTTGGGGTTTGTACCTTTTGCATATCGTTAACATGAACTAATACACACTTGCACAACAAAGGAAATGTAAAATCGTGAATCGGACAATAGGTGCTCCTTAAACCTTAGTACTACAAGCAGACATTTGTGTTGGATGTTTGCCAACAAGAAACACTATTTGCAAATAGACACTACTTTACGATAAACACACAAACTTTATGCCTCAGCTGGCCAACTTTTATCTCCTCTCAGACTTTTGGCACAAAAGTACACATTTTTATTCCAAACGTTTGGTACAACTGTTTCAAAACCTGACAGGCCATAAATATTAAAAAATAAAGTCATCTTTTGCAAAGAATTTTTAAATACTATAAAAACTTTAAACCGGCTCTTGCTGTCAATGAGTAATGTACCCTTTCTTTAATTACAACAATAGTTTTACTGTCAAAGTTTTCGGTGTGGGAAACGCCCAGATATCTTACAGTCATCGAGGGCGTATCACATTTGCGGATAATGAAATAATAACAACATTAAATCATTCGTCCACCAAAGGTCTCCACCCAAACAGAGGTTAAAGAAAACACGCTCACCGGGTTATCTGGTGTTTCATCATTAATACAGTTCTCCATGTAGCGCATGAGAGAGTCGATGAGTCCTTTACAGCTGCGCATGGCCTGACGGTTCGCCAGTTTGGGAGAACTCATGTTTCTGTCGACAAACAAAGAGAAAAATGGTGACAAGAGTTACATCCCAGAATTGATAAGACCAAATGAATACAAATGTTTATGTGCAATTGTACGTAGGGTCAAATGGAAGACCTTAAACTTAATCTTGATTTTTAAACTTGTTTTCCAGCACAAAATCAATCAAGAAGGAAACTTACTAGCATAAATCTGTGAAAACAAGACACGATTTTGTTTCTCAAGTTAATCATTTTTTAAACATGGCCTTGTTCATGCAAATACACACTAGATCAATATAAATACAGATAAAATATTTGATCTGCTTTCATTTCCTGGTGCACAAATATCGCAAAAATAGAGGACAGGTCTCCAACCAAAATAATACTCTACTATAATAATATTGATGTTTTACAATGTTACGTTTTCAATCAACACATGCACTGCAAAAAAATTTTTTCAAGCAAAAAAATTCTTAGTATTTTTGTCTTTTTTCAGTAAAAATATCAAAAAAATCTTAAATTAAGATGCTTTTTCTTGATGAGCAAAACGACCCAAGAATATAACTTGGGTCAATAATTTAAGTGATTTTGTGCCTAAAACAAGCAAAAAAAATCTGCCAATGTGGTAAGCAAAAAATTGTAAACATTTTTCTTAATCACTAAATGCTAGAAAAATTCATTGCCCCCATTGCTCCATTTTTTGCTTGTTTTATGCACAAAATCACTAAAATTTGATATTTTTGGTCTAAAAACTAGACTTGCTTGGGTCGTTTTGCTCATCGAGAAAAAGCATCTTACTTTAAGAATTTTTAGATAATTTTACTGAAAACATACTAAGAACATTTTTTCTTGAAAATCATTTTTTGCAGTTTTTAAGTCAGCTCATACCGTAGGCATGCCGTGGCATTGTAGAAGACATCTGGAGAGACTATTGTGCTGCCTGTGTTGGATGCGAAAGGTTCAATGATTTTTTCGGTGAGGGCCGGCAGAGCGGTTTTGAGAAGTTCAGGTTTGAGATTATCTGCTGATGAGAGGTTCCACAAGAGACCTGTCCATACGAAGAGATCACAACATTAAATCATCCACCAAAGGTCTCCACCCAAACAAAGATGATCACTTCATTACATTCATATCTGATTAAAAAACATTTTATGCTAAATGCAATTTAAAAGCTGATATTTGGACTCTGATATTTGGTTTTATAATGCAATGACATTCACACACCTGTAACTTTTATCACACCTGCCAATGGCCAGACATAAATATATATTTAAATATTTTAATGAGAGATTTTACAAGAGAGCGATTTGTACACCGTTCTCCGTACACATGAATTGTCATAATCACAGACTGGTCTGTGCAGCGCTGCATAAAGTCGACAACACCCGTGAGCGCTGCGCCTAGATTTCACCAGCCAACACCATTTCTTACACGCCAGTGCCAATTTTTACTCACATTTGGCACTTGGCAGTGTTGATTTTATTTTAGGCTCTTTCCAAATAAGTTTTGGGTCCCTTGTTCCTTAAACTGTTCATTGCAGAGAACACCAGATTGTTTGCTTTCTTCTCTTCAATGTTTAAGAGTAAGTTAACCTTTAAACACTGACGCCCATTGATAGCATTACTGTGCACATTGTTTTATTGTAGGACTTCATCTTGGGTGCATTGGGAGCAGAATGTTGTGATTTTTTCACCGCACCTCTCAATATAAATATATAAAACTTCTTATGGTATTTGTTCACTTGGCACTACTCTTTAAAAGTGCTTTATAATGGTTTATATCCACTGATAACATATCATCTCTGATCAGTAGATGTGTGTAACTGAGAATATTGCTTACCTGTCAGATGTTTCTGCGTTTCATCGCTGGTTTCTCCGAGCAGCTGCACTACCTGCGTGATTCCTCCGTTGACTTGCACTTGATCTTTGTTTTGTTGGTTTTTGAACACAGCGTTACGCAGCGCAGCGGCCACAGTCTCCTGGATCTGAGGGCTTGGGCTGTTTAACAGTTTTAGCAGAGGAGAAATTCCCTTCAGGGTCAGCACCTGTCATGTGGGACAGAGGTTTGGATAGTCAAACAGGTGATTTTATTAAGTGATGAGGTTCAGGTGAATATTTCTCGCCTTCACCGGCTCTGCTCAGAAAGTGTCAGCAAGTCAATTTGGATTCTTAAGGTTGCTGACAATAAAAAACAAGGGGTGTGGTCCAGTAACACCTATGTTGCGGCAGTACCTTGGTACTATGTTAGTATTAGTAATGACAGTAATCCTCACCTCTTGCTTGGCTTTTTCATCTGTGAAGGTGCTGTGTTGGATGTAGGCAGCTCCACACAGCTGACGATTCTCATCTGGACTTCTGAGAAGCTCAATCGCCTCCGCCATTGTCATATCAGAGATCAGTCGCTCTGTGTTTATACTGCCGACAAATTAATGAGTGAGAGAGTGAGTGACTAAGAAAGAAAGAGAGAATGTGAGTGAGTAAGAGAGTGAGTGAGTGAGTGAGTGAGTGAAAGAGTGAAAGAGAGTGAAAGAGTGAGTGAGTGAGTGAAAGAATGAGTGAGAGTGAGTGAAAGAGTGAGTGAAAAAGTGAGTGAGCGAAAGAGTGAGTGAGTTGAAGAGAGTGAAAGAGTGAGTGAGTGAGTGAGTGAGTGAGTGAGTGAGTGAAAGAGTGAGTGAGAGTGAGTGGTTGTGAGTGTGAGTGAGTGAAAGAGAGTGAAAGAGTGAGTGAGCGAGTGTGAGTGAGTGAAAGAGAGTGAAAGAGTGAGTGAAAAAGTGAGTGAGCGAAAGAGTGAGTGAGTTGAAGAGAGTGAAAGAGTGAGTGAGTGAGTGAGTGAGTGAGTGAGTGAGTGAAAAAGTGAGTGAGAGAGTGAGAAAGAATGTCAGTGAAAGAGAGAGTGAGGGAGTGAGTGAGTGAGTATGAGTGAAAGAGTGAATAAGTATGAGTGAGTGAAAAAGGGGGTGATTGAGTGAGTAAGTGAGCGAGACAGAGGAAGTGAAGAGTGAGTGAGAGAGTGAGTGACTAACAGAGAAAGAGAGAGTGTGAGTGAGTGAGTGAGTGAGTGAGTGTGAGTGAGTGAGTGAAAGAGTCAGTAAAAGAGTGAGTGAAAGAGAGTGAAAGAGTAAGTGAGTGTGAGTGAGTGAGTGAGTGAGTATGAGTGAAAGAGTGAGTGAGTATGAGTGAGTGAAAGAGTGAGTGAAAAAGTGAGTGACTAAGAGAGAAAGAGAGAGTGTGAGTGAGTGAGAGAGTGAGTGACTAAGAGAGAAAGAGAGAGTGTGAGTGAGTGAGTGAGTGAGTGAGTGAGTGAGTGAGTGAGTGAGTGAGTGAGTGAGTGAAAGAGTGAGTGAGAGTGAGTGGTTGTGAGTGTGAGTGAGTGAAAGAGAGTGAAAGAGTGAGTGAGCGAGTGTGAGTGAGTGAAAGAGAGTGAAAGAGTGAGTGAGTGAGTGAGTGAAAGAGTGATTGAAAAAGTGAGTGAGTGAGTGAGTGAGTGAGTTGAAGTGAGTGAGTGAGTGAGTGAGAGAGTGAGAAAGAATGTCAGTGAAGAGAGAGTAGGGGAGTGAGTGAGTGAGTGAGTGAGGAAGGAAAGAGTGAATAAGTATGAGTGAGTGAAAAAGGGGGTGATTGATTGAGTGAGTAAGTGAGCGAGACAGAGGAAGTGAAGAGTGAGTAAGTGAGTGAAAGAGTGAGATAAAGAGTGGGTAGGTTAAGTGAGGGAGGGAGGGAGGGAGGGAGGGAGGGAGAAAGAGTCAGTAAAAGAGTGAGTGGCCGAGTGAGTGAGTCAGTGAGTGAGTAAGTGAGTGAGTGAGTGAAAGAGTGGATGAGTAAGTGAGAGAGAGAGAGAGAGAGAGAGAGAGAGAGAGAGAGAGAGAGAGAGAGTGAGTCGGTAAAAAGAGTGAGTGGGTCATTGAGTGAGTGAGTAAAACAGAGTGTGAAAGAGTGAGTGAGTAAAAGAGTGGTGAGTGAGTGAGGGAGGGAGAAAGGGAGAAAGAGTCAGTGAAAGAGTGAGTGAAAGTAAGTAAGTAAGTGAGTAAGTAAGTAAGTAAAAGAGTGTGCTAGTGAGTGAGTGAGTGAGTAAGTGAGTGAGTGAGTGAGTGAGTGAGTGAGTGAGTGAGTGAGTGAAAGATTAAGTAAAAGAGTGAGTAAAGGGTGAGTGAGTGAGTGAGTGAGTGAGTGAGTGAGTGAGTGAGTGAGTGAGTGAAAGAGTGAGAGAGTGATTAAATAATACTAATGCTAATCAATAAAGTTTAATACTAATGCTTGCTAACATGAATGGTAAAACCACAATAACTGGAGTTAACTACGTTAATGTGAACTAGCAACTTTAATCTTGGTTCATTTTAATGTCAGTATTTACTAATACATTTTTGAAATCAAAAAAAATATTTTGAACAAACAATGAACAGTTACACTGGCATTAACGAACATTAAGAAAGATAAATAAATGCAAACAAAAAGATTACACATTGTTAGTTCACTTTAGCTAATGCAATTACTACTAATGTGAGCAAGTACAACCTTATTGCAAAGTGTTACAAAAATAAAGTAAAAATAGTCCACTTTAAAGATGGGGTCCATTGACTTTTCATAGTAGGAAAAAGGAAAAAAATACCATGGTAAGTCAATGGGCCCCATCTTTTAAGTGGACTACTCCTTTAACGTTAGTAAATGCCTTACCTATCATGAACTAACAATAAGCAATATAGATGTAATAATCTTTGTTAATATCAAATTGATAGTTCATTGTGCGTCCAAAGGTTTGAATGAATTTGGTTCAACTCACACAGAGTAACCAGCTCCTCCGCTCTTGTATTGTGACACTTGTGAAACTTTGGATTCTCCATTGGAGTTGAGGGATACTGGTGGCATCCTGACAGACGGATTACTGGTGACCCGGTTAACACCTTTTTTATAAGTGCCATTAGCATGAGACTGGCTATTGCCGTTATATAATGGATAATAATGCGTCTCCACCCGTTCCAAAGATTGTCTGACGCTTTGGTTTCGGTGGGCAGTCCCCCCATTTGCCACGGTGTGCAGGCCCAGGTCTGGAGCGCTGCGGGTGACTTTGGGGCTGTAGAGGCTGTTAGGCCGGGGTTGGGTAGGGACGGGGCCTGTAGATACATATATGGTTTGAGTTTGATCTTTCCTGGAGGCGGCGCTGGAGTGCCGGGAGTTCATGGATTTGCGCATATAGTTTTGCCTTTGCTTGGTCTGCAAATATAAAACATGATGGTGTCAGATTTACAGGTGCTTAGTACTAATTTGTATATATATAGGTACATTTGAAGCTAGAAATGCTTCATTTTCTTTATTTAAAGAAATATTTGAGATTCTCCAAATCAATTACTATATTTGTTGAAGCAAATGCTCTATAATATAGAAAAATAAAATAGTTTTAGACATATGGGCAGTACAGTATGTATATACTAAAAGGGAGTACACTTACGTACTCTTACACAGTAACTATACACAATGGTATTGAAAACATTTTAATTATAAACCTGACATTTGAAATCATTATGTGGCAACTTTTTGTCCCAACAAGAATTTGCAGTTGGCAACATTTCCAAGAAACTACTAGACTGATTGTGCATGTGTGTGTCTGTGCATAATTTACTTACAAATGTCAGTTCAAACATTTATAAGACGCTAAAGCAAAATGCAATGCATCATAACATGCGCTATAAAAACCAAGCAAAACATTTAATGACATTGAGATCTTGCGGCTGCACCCTAAAACGAAGAAGGTTTGGCAAAATACCCCAAGGCCAGGCAGTTTGGAAACACAACACTAGCGTGAGTCATAAACAGTGAAGAAGGGGAGTGGTTTTACTTCACTTTCTTCTGTATCACCAACACAGACACAACTAGATTTAAAACTTAAACTTTTCAAATAGTTTGGGGTGAATGTCAAGGACTTTTCTTCCATCCTACGTAAATGAATTGTGTGTTACTCTGTTGTTAACCATTGTTGGTTTTGTTAAAATTGCATTTCAAATCTACACACCATTTGACACTTCACACGGTTTTCATTGTTCCCTACATAGACGAGATTAAGAGCTGAAGAAAGGTGAAATAAAGAATGAAAATCATTTTAAACCGCCCAGCTGTGAGAAACGAGGATGATGACTTATATGTGCCCTTAAATTCGTACATTTTATTAATAATCATTTGATAATGTTTACCCCATTGGTCATAGTGTTTCCTCTGTTTATCGAGGGTCCGCTGAGAGATGAAGACGACGTCAGCTTGAAATCGAGAAAGACGCTGTCACTTTCAGGGCCTAAAGGTAAAAAAGACAATATTTTAGGTTTACACGTGTAGGACATGTTAAAAATGTTTATACCACGAGCCTGTTAAATGCTTTATTCTGATTGGTTGAGTGGTGTTGATTAATTTGATAATTGATTGTTATAAAAGTAAGGCTGTCAAAAGATTAATCGCGATTAATCGCATCCAAAATAAAAGTTTGTGTTTACATAACATGTGTGTGTGTGTACTGCGTGTAAATATTATGTATATATAAATACACACACATTCATGTTTATATTTAAGAAATATTTGCATTTAAATACTGTATATACATTTATATAATTTATATTATACATAAATATTTTATATATAAATATAACCAATTTTTCTTAAATATCTACATGATTGGGAGCATTTTTATATATAAATAATAATTATACAGCACCCACAAATATGTTATGTAAACACAAACTTTTATTTTGAATACGATTAATCGCGATTAATCTTTTGACAGCCCTATATAAAAGCACACCCAACCTGTCAAATGTCTAAAATTAAAATAACTAAGGCCTAGTCCTGGATTAATCTAAACCCTGCCCCATTGTACATTACAAATGCTACGTAAGGAATAATTGAGTCTGCTTCTTTGAATTATTTGAAAATAATAATGCAAACCCGCTTCGCTTCATGCCACATTATTATTTTCAAATAATTCAACGGCCCGTAATCAATTATTCATTACGTAGTATTTCATACATTTGTAATGTATATGACAGGGTTTAGATTAATCCATTATTAGGCCTAAGTTATTTTAAGACATTTACGTAGTTTTTACAAACACCTTAGAAAAAAAACTTTTTGAGACAACACTGAAAAAAATGATTCATTGAATTTAATAAATTTTTTAAGGTAAGTGGTTGCAATCAATTTATTTAAGCTACATTTAAACAAAAAGATTAGTAAAGTAAAATAAAATATAAAACTTTTGTTTAAATGTAGCTTAAATAAATTGATTGCAACCACTTACCTTAAAAAAATTAATTAAATTCAATGAATCCTTTTTTTCAGTGAATGGCACTGATGTATGTTAAATAAATCAGTGCAAGATGTTTTTAAATTGAGCCACCTCAAACATGGATTTTAGTTAAACCCTATCCGGGAAACCACCCCAAAATGTAGACTCTGTAAAATCATGTGATTGTTGTCTGAAAAGTTTGAAAATGTTTGTCAGGCAACAAAAGGCTACAAAGTCATTCATGTATAAAAAATGAATTAAAATATCTTTCTTAAAGGGATAGTTCACAATTTTTTTTAATTCTGTCATAATTTACTCACTCGCATTTAGTTACAAACCTGTATAAATATTCCAGTAAACACAAAGGAAGATATAAAAAAATTGTATCCAAACTGTTCATGAGCCCCATTCACCTCCATAGTATTCTTTTCCTACTATGGAAGTGAATGGGGCTCATTATTGGTTTGGTTACAAACATTACTCAAAATATCTACGAATTCATCAGAATAAAGAAATGTATATAAGTTTGTAACAACATGAGAGTCAGAAAATTATGACAGAATTTTCATTTTTGGGTGAACTGTCCCTTTAAGAAACCTCTAAATCTTACTTTTGCAAGTAAAAGTGTTTATAAATCTGTTATAGACTTCATAAATGCTCAAATTCAATAATCTTGTCAAAATAAGTATATTACTGTTTATATAGAAACATAGATAGAAAACATTTTTATTTCTTTGGTACAGTGATTTTGTTCTCGAACTTTAATATTAGGAGACATTAGAAAAGACAAATTTAAACAGTGGCCACGTTTACTTCTATACTGTATCCTTGGTGTGTAAACATTAAAACAGAATCAGCACAAGAATATTCAATAAATTGCTACAATGAAACATTTAATGTAAATGTAAATATTTTAACCAGATCTAAAAAAATTATATTTTAATATTTTGCTAAGATAAATGTCTAAAACCAATGATAATGCCACCATATCTAAATCCAATGGTGACACCACAAAACCTTATGAAGTAGCTAGTAACTTGAGCTTGGCATTACCAATAAATGACAAAATATGAAAAACACGGTAATACATTTGTTAATACACCGGTTTCCCAACTGAATGAGTAAATAAACTCACTGGTGGGTGAAGGAAGTCCAGAAAAACTTTTACTGCCGTATTTTGACTTGGTTCTCTTTACTGTGTGGACCTGATCCAAAACTCGCTGTTGCGCAGATCTCATTTCACGATCCGAGGGTAAAGCCAACGACGTGTCTTCCACATCTCCCAAAGACAGGGCCGATTTTAAAGGTTCTGGCATCATTTTGGCGGACAAAAGAGCTTTTGTCTCCGGTCAGGGACAGGTGAGGTCCAATGCGTAAAGCTCCAACTATCCGCTCGGTCTCGTTGCTCCGCGTATGATTGAAGGTTTGACTCATAGGTGGATACACCTGGACCCGCCCGCAGTCACGCCCATATGACACCCAGCAGGCAAACGAAACTCTTCTGCTGGACAAACGCGCAATTACGCTTTATTAAACTACATTAATGACCGATCAAATGTCCCCGTCATCACGTTTAATAAACATAATAGACGTGTTTAACAAAAGTCTACATTTTGAGGAAGATTGCCGTGTAAATCACGCAAAATAAAGCACAGGAGACATTGAGGAGTCTCGGCTAAAGGGCGTTAAAGGGCGCGACGCGCAGGGTGTTTACTTTCAATACAGACCAGAGTGTCTTGCTCCTTATAACACGCTTACTGCAGAATACAGATAAGAAGAGAATTAGGCAATAACATGTATTCATTCAATCGCAATCCTTCCGCTGGAAGATAAAGTTCAATGACATGTAATCGAATATTAATAACCGTGCTGATGCGCATTGATACTGAACACAGTTACTGAGTGAACAGGTGCTCGTGTTAACAGGCTTTTTACAAACCAGCAACAGTTTCATGGAATGCATTCAAATTTAAGTCCATAAATGTATTGCATTGATTTAAATTACTATGACAAGCACGATAAATCAACACACAATTCGTTGTTCTTCTTTCTACTCTAATTTTATTCAGTGAAGGCACATTTCTGCTTAGGAACATTTAAGATTTGACAGATCCTATAATTCGTTACACACAGTGAGTTTATTATTTCATATTAGATGTTTGTTCCCTAAACATGAGCAACAGTATTGATGCTGGTCTTTGCATTGCTTAACATTGCAAACAAGGTTTCTTTAACTTTAATCCTATTTATTTCACATATTGTTTGCCTGTAAACAAAGGCTGCAGCCCTGCAGCAGCTCAGATACAGATGCATGAAGACTGCAGCAGTCTGTATTACTGTGGACACGCTGCATTACTAACTGCACCTGTGCAGATGGACACGCTGCATTACTAACTGAACCTGTGCAGACAGACACACTGCATAATTAACTGCACATATGCAGACAGAGAAACGCTGCATTATTAACTGCACATATGCAGACAGAGACACGCTGCATTTAACAGCACTTGTGCAGACGGACACGCTGCATTACTAACTGCACCTGTGCAGACGGACACGCTGCATTACTAGGTGCACATCTGCAGACGGACACGCTGCATTTTTAACTGCACATGTGCAGACAGAGAAATGCTGCATTACTAACTGCACCTGTGCAGACGGACACACTGCATTACTAACTGCACCTGTGCAGATGGACATGCTGCATTACTAACTGCACCTCTGCAGCCAGACACGCTGCATTATTAACTGCACCTGTGCAGACTGACACGTTGCATTACTAACTGCACCTGTGCAGACGGACACGCTGAATTACTAACTGCAACTGTGCAGATGGAGACGTTGCATTACTAGCTGCACCTCTGTAGATGGACACGCTGCATTATTAACTGCACATGTGCAGACAGAAAATGCTGCATTACTAACTGCACCTGTGCAACCAGACACGCTGCATTACTAACCGCACCTGTGCAGACAGACACCCACCCACTGCATTATTAACTGCACATGTGCAGACAAAGAAATGCTGCATTACTAACTGCACCTGTGCACGGACACGCTGCATTACTAACTGCACCTGTGCAGATGGAGACATTGCATTACTAGCTGCATCTCTGTAGACGGACACGCTGCATTATTAACTGCACATGTGCAGACAGAGAAATACTGCATTACTAACTGCACCTGTGCAGACGGACACACTGCATTATTAACTGCACATGTGCAGACGGACACGCTGCATTACTAACTCCACCTGTACTGTGCAGACGGACAAGCTGCATCACTAACTGCATCTTTGCAGACGGTACTACTAATTGCACCTGTGGAGACAGACACACTTGCATTATTAACTGCACATGTGAAGACACACACACAGTGCATAACTAACTAACATGTGCAAACAGACACACGGCATTACTAACTGCACATGTGCAGATCACACTCACTGTGTTACTAACTGTACATGCAGAGCCACACCCATGACAAGCAGCGCAAGTAATGCATCATCATTATTGTCAGATGACAATCTGTACTTTGACCCAGTCAATGGGAAAGTTGTTTGCTTTGTCTTACACCGCTCAGAAACAAAGATGAGGAGTGGTCACTTTCTCTCCTTTTAAATACACATCAAACATACACCTTACACAAAATATAACAATTACTAATACATATATACATAAATATACTGTCTTTTGGGTTGAATTAAATGTGTGCCCACAGGTAATATTTTCTATACATGTAAAGTAAAACATTACAATAAAAAGTGGTCTCTTTTTTTTCTTCAAAAGTTAAACAGTATGTTTGGGTAATTATAGCATCTTGACATATAATTATCTAAACATACAGCTCTATTAAAACTGCTGAGGTGTTACTTATAGCCAACACTGCACTCTAGTGGCAAATAGATTTACATCCAAATCACTTACAGTAAAACTGGACACACATGACACTACTTATAAGAGCGCATATGCAGTTTTTAGGACCTACCAAAAAAATCTTTAAATGAAAATTATGGGGATCATTGTTTTTTTTATCAGAATCATTGTAATTTTCCTTGTCATTGTATGAATAAAATGTATTTTTAATTGCAATACCAAAATACATTCAAGTACATATTAAAACTATTGTTGTTGCTAGTAACTGGACTAAACAGGTTTTTATTCATTCAATGCATGGGCCAAAGTTTAAAAACGCTTACTATAAAGCATCTTTATTTTACACTCCACCCTAGCAGCACTCCCTATTGTTGGATATTGTTTAATAATCGAGTGCAGTAAAGATACATACATGTGATCAGTGCATGCTCCCTACAAACTCATATAAAAACCCATGATTATACTGTTTTGTAACAAATACAAAGAAACACTTGAAACACCACTGGGCTGCAAACTGATGACTATTGTTTATTATTTTTATAAAAGATTTATGCATCAAGTGTTACAGTATATCAGAGATAAATGAGGTTATTGACAGGTTAGACAAAATGAAAGTGTCTTAATGTATACAGTTATGGAGTGTTACAGTTATTAAACAAAGTAATCATAGCACCACCTACAGACTGACAAATATTTTACACCATGATTGTTTAAAACAGAGGTTGTATGTGGTATTCCCAAAATGACATTTTTTTTATGGACACAGTCTCTAGTGTACAATACCAATCACATTTAAAACACAAAAGATGACAATTATGACTTGAAACATTAACCATAGAAAAAACTGAGACACCTGCCCTGCAGGTCTCAATTGACAAATATTAATATAATACTGAGTTAATAAAGAATATTCTAATAATAAGTCTTTTGAAAATGAGCTGCCACATATTTAATCCATAGTGGTCCATGCTTAGGTTACCAGAATCTGTTAAAACAATATTTTTAAAATACGCTCTTATCATATTGTCTAATTTCCCTTTGGTTTTCTCTAGGGATTACTGTTCCCCAGTCATGTTGAATAGATAATAAGCTGTGAATACAAAACCCTTTAAATAGGTGGTGAAAAATGTGAACAAGTCATTAAAAGAGGACCCTTAAGTTAAGAGATCCTAAAACAGTGCCTCAGAGTCCTTCTCATAATTGCTGTCTTGCTGTTTAACTTCACAAAAAACTAAGTTGAGTTATCCGCTTGCAAATGACCAGGATCTTGGCCAACTATTGGATTTTGCAAATGGCCCCAAGACAGACCCTTGTGGGACTCCTTTAGTCTTTCCTGAAGGCTTGTGATTGCCAATCTCATCTCGTCTTCAGCTCCTTGAAGTGCTTTAACCTCCATGGTGTAGAAGATGTACAGCAGGGAAGCAAAGAGCAGGACGGCGATACACAGCACCCCCAACAAGTAAAAGGAGGCTTTAGGAAAGGGTTGTTCAGGAGCGAGAGCAAACAGGGGAACCGCAGCTATGGCTAGCTCGAGTAGTAACAGAACTAGCCCCATGATGCCTGTACGTGCCGCCGTGTGCCGCATGCGCTCTGCACAGTGAAGGCCCACCTTTACTTCAGTGCGAGCTTCGTTAACTGTGTTTACCAGGTCAGGAAGCTTATCTAAGAAAAAGAGAAGTGACAAAACATACGAGCTGTCAAAACAAAGAATTCTCGGGAAAATCGTATCACGCCATTACCCTGGGGCTTTAAAGGAGTACTAAAGGTAAAAGCTTAATATTTGACAACATTACTACTAAAGCACGAATACCTGGAAAACAGCCAAACTCTCTATCTGGGCATCCACGCCCCTTTTTATTTGTAGTAAGAAGGAACTCAGCAGTAAGTGCCTCGTGGTCAGAGTAAGAGAATGGTTGTCCGGGAATGGGACCCTTAGTTGTGCTCAAAGATTCACAGCTTACATCTACTGGCCCCAAACTCTGCCAAAAAACAGCATGTTTAATTTGACAGTAAATGTTTCAGAAAACAAATAAACGACCTGAACTTTTTGCATTTACCTTAAAGAGGATGTAGTCTATTCGGACTCCTCCACCAAATGGAACGAGTTCATGCGGGTTTGTGAAAGGGTTTTCACTTATGTGTGTGTTCCCTCCCTCACATCCCTATTGTATTGATGATGAAACATGTGCTATTAAAATACATACAGACATGCGACTGTTCACTACACACTTACTGTCATTAAATGTATTATCAGACTGAAACACTAACATCAAAGTTGGCCGTCTCTGTGAAGCAGTCCAGCAGTCCGGTACAGTTTCTCAACAATCTGGTACCGAGATCATCCGGGTGCATGTTTAGATCTCCCCCCAAGATCACCACATCTGCTCCGGCACTAGTGTGCCTTCAAAAGAAATGTGTGCACTTGATAGTAAACAAAGCGAACTGCGATATGGAGACCCTAACAGACACATTCAGTTCATTTTACTCCCAAAACGGACACCTACAAAGATGTTAAAATACAACTAAATTTTATTTATACAGCAAAAAGTTTTGTCACCTTATGAACTGCTGAAGCTCCCAGGCCTGCACAACTCTGTGCGGCAGATACGAGTCTCTCTCTCGACAGTATTCGGCATGTAACTGTAGAAGAGAAAAGACGCATGAACCGCTGCAACACACACAGAAACACGAACGTCCACCATTATGTCCATGTGCATGGACTTACATGAGTGACAAACACATGAACCGCCAGTCCAGATATGTCGAGCAGGATCTTCCCAACGGCTTTGCCACCAAACCAGTCGCCATGCTGAGCCTGAAAACCAGTTTAAAAGTCATGTGCATAAATTCATTTGTGTAGAGCAGGAGCATCCAGCATTTATAATAATTCAGTTATTATTTATGGTTGCTATCAATCCTTAGTTTTTTGTAGATGCACTGCAAAAAATGATTTTCAAGAAAAAATTCTTAGTATTTTTGTCTCGTTTAAAGTAAAAATATCAAAAAATTCTTAAATTAAGATCCTTTTTCTCAATGAGCAAAACGACCAAAGAAAATAAGTCTAGTTTACAGACCAAAAATATCAAATTTAAGTGATTTTGTGCATAAAACAAGCAAATAAATCTGCCAATTGGGTAAGCAAAAAAATATTGAACATTTTTCTTAAACACTAAATTCAAGAAAAATATTTTTTTTTGCAGTGTGGACAGACTTATTATTCTAAAATCATAATGAATTGCTGTTGTATGTGAAACGGTGCTTAAATTTGTTTATTTGTTTTTACATGGGAATGCTTTTGTGTCAATTATTTAAATGTACACCACCTTCTTTCCAGATTTTATTAAAAAAGTAGCAAGCAGGATGTTTTCTGTAGCTCAAATGGCAGAGGAAGATGCCATCAACCAAAGGTCATGGGTTCAAATCATAGTCAACACAAACTTTTCTTACTTAGTATTTTTGTCTCGTTTTCAGTAAAAATATCTTACAAATTTTAAATCAAGATGTATTGTCCTGCTGAGCATAATGACCCAAGAAAAAAAATGACAAAAAATATACAATTCAAGTGAATTTGTGGCTAAAACAAGCCAAAAAAATCTGCCAATGGGGTGAGAAAAAAAATCTTGAAATAAGTTTACTTTTTTCTTAAACACTTAATTAAAGAAAAAAATTCTCAACCCATTGATAGATATTTTTGCTTGCCTTAAGCACAATTTCACTTAACTTGTATTTCTAAAAACGATACTTATTTTCTTAGGTCATTTTTAATACATCCTGATTTAAGAAATTTGAGATATTTGTACTAAAACAAGATAAAAATACTACGTAAGAAAGTCATTTTTTTGTTGTTGCAGTGAATACTGATAAAAGTGTAAATGTTTATGTTTGATAGGTAAATGTAATCAAACCCACCATGTAAGGATAGCCATTTAATGAATATCTGTACAAAAATGCATCTTGGATCCTGTGTTTGGAGAAGACAACCAGTCCACTCCCTATAAACCCACTGAGGATGAAAAGACAGAAAATACACTTAACCCTGTACTTTAACCCCAACGGATTTCTCCGAAAAAACACTGAATCAGCATTAAAAACTTGCCATGTCATTGAAAGCTCAGTATTTACCTTTTAAAATGATGTGAATGAGGATAAACGCTGCTGAGCTTCTGCTTTAAAAAGAGAACATCCGTTTCACACCAGACCTGTAAACCAACCAGACCCACAAAAGAAGTTGATATAGGGCCCGTCACATTTCTACACCCTTAAAACTTCCACTTGGTTTTGAGTGCCCACGACAGTTAAGTCCCCTCAACGAAATATATTTAGTCAAATGTGTAAACAGCCAGTGAAAGTCAAAACTGATTTATTTTAACACACATCTCTGGTGTTTTGGTTTGCGATATATCAGTGCAAGCTATTCCAAAGAAATAATGATTTGTCTGTAATAATGACTTTTTGATTTCGCATGAAATCACTTGAAAATATAAATCATTTATCAAATATTTACATGACCCAGTTCTCATTTTACTCAATGATGTTAAATTGTACAGTTGAGATCGACAAGTTGACAACATTAAACCTTTAGTGTATGGACTACATTAAAATCATTTTGCTTATTGAATTACACCATCTGTGTATGTGTGTGTTTTTGTGCGTTACCTCCTGTAGTAAAATCACATCAAACTGTTCATTATACAGCAGATCTCCAATCATGTGGAATCGCTCTTTGCGGAGTTTAGTCAAGTATCTGATCCCCCTAAAAACATACACGTCAAACACAATGCTAATGCAATCATACAAATGCTGTTTAAAAAAAAATTTTTTATAATTATGCATGAACTTAATAAATAAAAAGATTTCCTTAGCAAATAAAAGTGCAGTTACATGCACAACAGATGCAAGTTCAACTCTGTTATAGGAGAAAACAGTGCTAGTCATAATGTTTATTTATTTACTAGTTCAACCTTTTTTTTAGTCTGACCCTCCTCAACCATGACCCTTTACCTATTTAAAATATAAGAATTTCTGTAACAGGCGCACTTGTAATATAATATCCTATAATATTAGTAATATTTAATCAGGAAATTATTAAGTAATAAACTTACCAGCAGTTAAGAGAAAAGACACGCAGTTTGATTGGTGCAGAGGTTGTCATGGTGATAAGCGCGGATTCTTTTGTAATGGGTGTGAGCGAGTCTGTAAGGACAGAGGATGGAATTTAACTACACAGATCAAACTAGTTTAGCACGCTGAGGTAAAACAAAACAATCCTGAGAACTAGTTCAATTCAGTAGAATTTTCTCAGAACACATTTATTTTAACAACGTTTACACAAAACATAAATCTTGTTGAGTTAGTAAGACTGCATGTGGAAAAAATCTTATTTTAAAGATATTATTGCAGTAAGGAGTTATGCAAAGAAACAAAAACTGAACTGAAAATACATTTCAATCATCTGTCTGCAGTATCTGTTGTGCAGTACTCACTAGTTTTTGAAATACTCGCTAACACCTTACAATCAAACTATAGGGGGATTTAAACAGCTTGGACTAAAAATCAATCCACTGATACAGGCAGACAGCTATAAAACACTTCACAGCTCATAAATCATAAATGAAGGCGCCAAACAATGCTGCTGGATATCTTTATAGCTCCAGCTCAATCCGGCAGTCAAAGGTCCACCTGCTGATCCCGCTGTGTCGTCATGGTGATACGATAAGCAACTACTAAACATCTTTAATGTAAAAACTAATCAAATAAAAGCACTATGGTTGTACTTTACTATGGCACAGTGATACATTAATTACCATATTGTATTTACATGCAACATCTTCACAAAATACCATGGTACACAGGGTATAAAAAAACATGGTCATGTCAAGGTACGTGTTATCAGACTTACCAATTTTGCCTGGTGGATGATAAAACAGGTAATTTATAAACCCCCATAGACTTTTGACATGGCTCAGTAAATCAACTGCATATTGAACTTGTGTAAATTTGTGTAAATGACTGCTGCTGACATTATCTTAGCTCACCGTATTGTAAATTCTGTTAATATAGCTTTGCTTGTATTGGTCCGGTTACGATCTTAAAGACGTCACGGTTTCAATTTTGTAGGCGTGTGGTGCTGGGGAGCACTTAAAGGGATAGTTAACCCAAAAATGAAAATTGTGTTATCATTTACTCTCTGTCATGTTGTTACAAACCTGTATACATTTCTTTGTTCTGATGAACACAAATGAAGATATTTTGAGGAATTCCATAGTATTTTTTCTACAAAGAAATTTATTTAGAAATTTAAATTTACACTTACTACAATATTATAATTCTTTATGTAATTTAAAACTACTGTTTTTACAGGGTTTCCCGCAGCACTTTGCAGTTCGGGCGGCCCGCCCAAGCTAGGAACCCCTACCGCCTTACCTAGGTCGTCCAAAAAAAAAATAATTCGCTGCACAAAATAATGCGCTCACCAAGTGCATCTCGGAGAATAGCGCGGATGCGCTTCACACCGTTAGCGGGACGCACGCCACACGGCCGAAATAGGGAGGATAGCCAGCTGATAAAACGTGTGTCCATGAGAACTGTAATGTTTTGGGTTTATTTAAGCCTGTTATTGTATTATAGTTCTTGCAAATCTAAAGTAAGTTAGCTGGTGATTTTGTTGTTTGAGCAACCTGTTTGGGTTTCACATGCCTGTTGATTCGATATAATTGTTGAGTGCTTTTGCTCACGTTATTTATGTGCATTATTTACATGCTACAGTAGTTACACTCCTTTAAGATATTGTAATTAATATTGACAAATAATCAGTTTTTACAATCTTCGCGCTATCTATCATCATTCGCCAGACGTTCTACAACATCTGCTTTTGTTTGTGTTTATTAACCCTTTAGTTTCACTTCATCATGCAGCTATACCTGTTAGAGGTAAAAACATTTAATTAACTCTTTCCCCGCCAGCGTTTTTAAAAAAAAGTTGCCAGTCAGCGCCAGCATTTTTAATGATTTTCACAAAAGTTTAATGCCTTCCAGAAAATGTTCTTCTTTAAATATATAAACAAACAATTTATCAAATTAAATATACCAAACCACCTTAACTAACAAATGTTCTGCGGGAAACCCTGGATATACCCATCCCTGATCAATTTATGAAGAAAATAAAATTTGCAATAATACTATATATTCTATTATATATACACTTTATATTTTATAATTTCCCTGTTTACTGTTATTTGTCTTTCTTGTAAAGCTGCACTCAGCTTTGTCATGTTTTTATCAAAGCAACCTTAATAATGTCTCTGGCCAGACAGAGGTGCGGACAAAAACAGACTCACAAAGTCAGTTACAGACATTAAATCATTATGATTCATTATAATGCTTTCATCCCAGACGGTGCTTACAATGATAGTAAAGTACTATGATTTACCATAATACTTTGGACATGCACTATGGCTAATACTATGTGTTTTTAGACTCTATATATGGGTCAATCTACAGAAACATCCACTTTTGGTATGGCAAGATGTCTTAAAATTGATTTATTTTTCTAACATTTAAACTTAGACCACATTATTAGATTACCCTTTGACTTTATGAGTACACATAAATGACAGCTTAGTGATTTTTTATTTTTTGTGTGCATGTAGGCTACTTAAAGACCACATACACTATTTTTTGTCACTGGTGTTTTTTCAGTACATGCAGTCAGAAAATGAATGATAATCTAATTAATAAGGATATTATGTCAGGTTTGTTAAAAGTGTGACTGAATGATGTTAGTTCAATTGCGCAACCATGTATTTGCTTTAACAATGAAAATATTTGACAGGCAGTTATAAACAAGCAATGATACAATCCTTTAAAGAGGCAGTAAGTAGGATTTTAAGTGTTTTATTAATCAAAATCAATGTCTTTTTTCATAAATATGTCCTCATTGGTGTCAAATGACCTCTGCCAGTGATCTGACTTTTCTTTGTAAGCTTACAATTTCGCCTCTTTACTTACATTGCACGGGTAAGTCCAAGAAGGCATCCATATCGTTCCGCCGTATTGACAAACTATAATAGCAGAGAGGGACAAAAAGCACTAGCCTACCAACGCATTTCCACAACGCGTTTTCATTCAGAACACGTGAACCAGCTGCAACGGACAAGGAGATCAGTGATTACATAACGGCTACCGTAGTTGCAACACGCATTTGGCAAGGGGAGGCGCTAGAAAGCACTTTTCGTTTGAATGCAAAATACAATTCCACCACTAGATGGGGTGAATCCTACTTATTGCCCCTTTAAAGCTTACTTCTTAACCCATTATTTTATAATATTTATTACCATTTTGTTTTTTAATGTAATTTACATCATATATTTGACAAATAATTGTATTTTAAATGGAAGGAAACACCGTTTTTGACCTAAAAATAAATAATTTGGGGGGATGAGCACTTCTGTGGTGCTTGGAATTCTAATGAATTAATAAAAAATCAAATATTGCCACATTGATGGCTCAAGATTGGCTTAATGGTTCAAATACCACATTGTTTCATTTTAAAATATAAAAATTGTAACCCTAAAGTGTTTTTCAAGTGTAATATTTCTGTAAAGGCTAGGGACAGAAAAAATGACATTTCCATAGAATGACCCATATATGTAACATGGCAATTGTGTTTATGGTAGTAACATGCTTTTCTATTTAGTACAAAACATGATAGTGATCACATTGGACATAATAAGCAGACAGAAACAATAAACAGGTACACGTGTCAGAATGCCAACTGCTGAATGTGAAACGTGGCATTATTATACAGTAATAAGACGACCTTTACACCAAATTAACATTAAATAATAATGTATTAAAGCAAGTGTCATCTGGTGAAATTTTTCTTAGCCTTTACCTTTTTTACATATCGTGTCAAGATGATTTTAGTTGTGTATGAAATTAGTTCATACAGTTTAGCAGGACATCTGAATATCACTTTGTCCAAATATACTAAAACTTCATTTTGAATAGTACATCGTTTCATTTAACAACCTTTTTGTGAAATGCATTTTTCGTTATTTAAAATAAATGTCATTTGGTTTGATCATTTGCTATCAAATGTTGTCGCTTAAAAATATTAAAATACTTCTAAAACCACTCTATCCCGCGATGGCTTGTGTCAACTTCAAATATAAAGCAGCACAAAGACATCAATCGCTATGTCAACTGTAAACACACTGTCAGTACGTGTCTAATATTATATATTTTAGATAGAGAATTGATGTTACCTTTACTTGATGTTGCACGCGATGAATCCCAATCTGTTTTTGTTCCGTTATGAAGTCTGTAATGAAGAAAGTTTGAGGAAGACGGTGTGACTCATGTCGTGTCCACTACTTCCTCATCTGTCCGGTGACCTGGATGTCGTTTAATAGAAACTCTTTGTTGGACTTTTTTCTACACATAACAGCTGACGAGCATTGAAACAACATTTAGAAACTACCCGTGATTGACACAAGTATTTACAATATATATCTAATGCATAACACCGCAAAAAATGTAACTTTTGCTTAAATTCACAACACAAGTGCCGCAGTCCGCAACAAGACTTCTGCTGAATGCACAAGCTCTGACGTCACGGGCACGTCAGTCTCTGCGCGGCGTCGATTGGAATGCTGGGAAAATGAGTCTTATATGGTAAGTTTTATATTCATAAATGCTAATATTACCCAATTTAAGGTTCAGATGAAGAGTTATTTTGAAACATTGAAAGGACTTTCAAATCCTAAAGCTACCAAGACTATGGCATATTACAGTGCGTTAAATTCCTAATTTTGAAAGAATTGTATTGTATACCCTCTTTATTTATTTATTTTTTTTTCTTTAAAGTATATTTCTTTTACTTTAAGGGGCGGTTTCCCGGACAGGGATTACACTAGTCCTAGACTTATACACTTTTAAGAGCTCTCCAAACGGAAAATAACTTGCACTTACATATCGTAAAATACATCAGTGCCCTTTGTTTTACCTCAAACCGCACACAGGCAATGTTTTTAGTAAGGCATGTTTGTTAAAACTAGTTATATTTCCTAATTAAACTAAGGCCTAGTCTTGGATTAAGCTAATCCTGGTCCGGGAAACCGCCCCTAAATGTTATTTGTAATCCTTTATGCTTACAATGTTGCTATATGATGCTTTGATTGTACAATTTTTATGATACAAAATAAAGCACAATCATTAAAAAAAAAAGAAAATGCTGGGAAATAATTTTTAATGTAATGGTTTCATCAGTAACAACATAAACAAACTTCATCTGTGGAACAAAAGTAAATTCGGGTAAATGTACGCAAATAATAAATAACAATATAGTCCTTTAAGAGTAGTTTATTGTAGATAACGAGCAAAAAATAAATAAATAAAAATTATAAAAATAAATAGTAGATTACTTTTGTTCAAATCATTTCAAAAACTACATTGAGCTAATGTTACTGGGTAAAATTAATGTAGCCTATACAATATTTACTACTGATCGGCTGCCAAATCTCCCTGGCTGTAATCGCCATTTCCCCTCGTCTTTAGGAAATCAAGACATTGGTTATTTTTCACAAGGTATTTGCTCCAGAGTTCAGTTTAACCACTAGCCACGCCATTGAACAGAGACCGGAAGTTAAGTTCTGTCCAGGCGTAACTGAGACATCACGCGTGTGTCCGATGAAAGCATCTCATTTGTCTTACAAATTAGTTTACTTAATATGCACGCAAACGCAATACTTAAACGATTATTGTCTTATTATAATATGATTATAATGTGACTGGAAATTAAAAATATGTAAAAGCGCTATTAAATAAATGTGAAAAAAAATCAACAATGATACTACATGATTATTATGTTACTATACTGTATTTTAAATTAACTTTTAAATTGAGTAAATATAGAATATTTCTTTAATTAAATAGAAGTTAAATTTTCAGTTAAATCTAACAATAAATTATATCCACTTATGTTTTTAGCGATTTAGGATTTCTATTGTATTTTGATTACAACTGTTGTAGTAAATCATTGTAGTTATTCAAATCTACTTCATTTTTCTACATACATTTAATAATTCACAAGGTATATTTCAACAATTCACAGCTTTAAAACAGTTTAACAAATGAACGAATATGTTGTAAGAAATATGGTCCAAGGAGACCCATGCCATTTTTATTGGTATTGCTATACATTGTTTTGATTATATTGTACAAACCCCTAACAATGAAAATATTCAATACATAATTGCAATGCACAATTGGTAACCAAGGCAACAATCCTGTTAAAAAAATGGGGGAAAGCTTTTGCCAACACCACTATTATGGCATGAAAATAAAAGTAACACACAACATTTTCAACTTATGCATACAGCATCAATCGAAAGTCAAAGAGCAAACATAAAATTAATAATTATAATAACAATAATTATAAAAAAAAGGGAAGAGAGCCAAGAAAAAAATACAATTGAGGAAACTGTCGTCAAACACGATAATGTAGGTTAACGCTGAACCAATATACATTACATTTCTGCTTGTCTCATGTACTTAAAAATTAGCAGTACCTTCAGAAATCTTACTATACTGACTGTCATCTGGACATAAAAATGTTATCGAGCACTAAACCATAACAGTGCTGCCTTCTGAAATTGAAAAGATTGAACAAACATGGCTTCATCAGAATCAGGCACTTCAAACGTTGAATTTGATCGAATTATTTGTAAAATTCAGTAGTAGAAAAGATGATGGCATTTAATAAAACCTTTTAGTTCAGTATGTTCAAATGGCATTCAATGATAATGCAAATCCATGCTGAACACCTGGTGCATTCAACAGAGTAAACTACAACCATAAACACAACTGAACTTTGATCCCAAATCTACATCTAAAGGGAGTTAAAAACACTACAGAGATGCACAAACCATACAAACTGTAAATCAGGTGCTGTACATCCTGTGTAAGGTGATCGAGTGCTGATGTGCAGGGTGAAATTAATAGCTTTCCCTTTTTAGACTTTTAACAAACAAGAGATGAAACCTGATGCTATAACCCAAAACTAAAGGTTCTGACAAGTAAACCGAAAAGTAATTTACTTGTTGAAAATGTAAGCTACACAGTGAAAGAGAAAAAAAGAGAAGTTTGGAAATGCTAACATTTTCTTTAGGGATTGAGAGCACCAGAGAAAACAAACACAACATCCTCCATTAAAAAAAGACAAGGGAATAAGAGGTATACCTATACAGGTATTGTCCCATCATACATCTATCGTATTGATGGGTAGAAACTGTGAAGCCACTTTCTTCGTACTACAGGGACATTTAGCTCGACAGATTCATGTCCACGGCCAGGTTTGACCTTTAAACAGTTTGACCTTTCCTTAGTTTATGAATCTCTAGAAAACATTGACAAACGGCCGACTTAAATACTTTGTCATGATGTAGTATAAAGAAATTGATCGCTTTACCTATTCGTACTATTTTAAGAGGTAGTCAAAAGGCACTTCAGAGTATCAATCAACTTAGTGTTTATTAAAAAAAAGGCACTCACTATTTCAACTTATCTATATCCTTTAGTACCTGCAAACGGTTTAATGACACCTCTTCGACTGTTATAAAGACATTAGCTAGCTTAGTAACCGACTTTACAGCCATAATCTTTTGTATTCAGGAAACTGATAATGTGTTGTCAGTAGATCTTGTCCTTTATAAAGATGACTGTAAACCCCTGCTGGCCAACCTGGTCCTCATTTACAAACTAGTGAACTCGTTGACAAGGTGTACAGGCAACATTTCACCCTAAAATTATTTTTTATTTCCTTTGCATAAAGACAATTAGGCTTATTGTAAACACATTTGCTCTATTACTTAAACAAATGATACACTATACATATTAAATATTTATACGATAAGGAATTGATATTATGATGACTTAAAAATGTCACAATGTAAAAAAATTAGGCCTTGATTGCTTTATGCAAGAAATATAAAAAACTATTTTTTCTGCTTTTTAATAATAATGGGGTAAAATATGCACATGACATTCAACCTAGTACATCACTGTAAAATGCTGCATGTACCGCTCTGGTTATAGACGGCACACGTTGTCTTTACGCATTAAAGACTCTCTATTCCATTAACACATTCACATTCCCTCAGTGGAGACAAAACAAAGCTTTAAAGACATCACGATTTCTATATGCAACAAAAACCAATGTGACCCATTTTGTATTTAAGGCATTTAAAAACATATAAAAACTTTTTTAACAGAGTAATACTATAGGACTCAATTCGATTCTGCACCTGAATTAAAACACAAGCGAAACATTTGGTTTTTTGTAACATTTTGGCGTATTCCTCTGATGTTCGAACAATTTGGCATAGTCCTCCATGTTTGTTTAGAGGAAGTGTGTGAAGCAAAAGAAGTCTGCTGACAGAATCGATTGTGAAGTAACTAGTCCTTAATGAGCCTGTAGACATGGTATTGTGCCCCATGTTCGCTTGTCGACACTTCAAATACAAACGCTATACATAATAGAGTCTCCTGCGTTTCCCTGTTGGTCACCACCTGTAATGCATTAAACAGAGAAAAGAAAATGTAAAGCATCTTTGGAGAGCGCATTTATAGGTATATGTGAGCAAAAACATAATGTACATTCACCTCCTATGTACATTTAAACCTAAAAACCTTTAACCGCTTATGTATAGCTCAGTGGCAGAGCAATGCTTTAGGTGTCATGGGGAGCCAACATGTTGAATAAATGTTTACCTTGTAATGCTCTGCCAAATGCATAAATGCGAATGCATGCATGCATGCGTAAATGCGAATGTATGCATGCATGCATGCGTAAATGCGAATGCATGCATGCACGCATGCGTAAATGCGAATGCATGCATGCACGCATGCGTAAATGCGAATGCATGCATGCACGCATGCGTAAATGCGAATGCATGCATGCACGCATGCGTAAATGCGAATGCATGCATGCACGCATGCGTAAATGGGAATGCATGCATGCACGCATGCGTAAATGGGAATGCATGCATGCACGCATGCGTAAATGGGAATGCATGCACGCATGCGTAAATGGGAATGCATGCACGCATGCGTAAATGGGAATGCATGCACGCATGCGTAAATGGGAATGCATGCAAGCATGCGTAAATGGGAATGCATGCAAGCATGCGTAAATGGGAATGCATGCAAGCATGCGTAAATGGGAATGCATGCAAGCATGCGTAAATGGGAATGCATGCAAGCATGCGTAAATGGGAATGCATGCAAGCATGCGTAAATGGGAATGCATGCAAGCATGCGTAAATGGGAATGCATGCAAGCATGCGTAACTGGGAATGCATGCAAGCATGCGTAAATGGGAATGCATGCATGCGTAAATGCGAATGCATGCGTAAATGCGAATGCATGCATGTGTGAATGCGAATGCATGCATGTGTAAATGCGAATGCATGCATGTGTAAATGCTAATGCATGCATGCGTAAATGCAACAGTGAAACGATGGAGTGCAAACATCTTTGCAGGTAAATTTTGTGACTTTTTACCTGTAGGATGGTGAAGTTTTCTAATACGCTGTTCATCATGTATTTCTCAGGCAGGTGCTTGAGTTTGTGGATGAAGTTGATCATATATTCACACATGGGAGAACGATGGATACGATACAAACACTTCCCCCCCTCAACGCGGGCATATTCTGTCTGTAAATCAAATAAACGTGGATGTTAATAGCAGGCAAGACCATCAAAGAGAAGTTGTGCACTACCATCATGTGAACATTTTGATCATTTTGGCAAACAAGCTCACCTCCACTTTCTCCACCACCTGTTTGCCGAACGAGCACACTTTGGTTGAGACGGTGATGGTCATGTTCTCAGAGCTGCTGTACTGACTGCTGACCCCGTAGAAGGAGCCTGGCCCGTCCTGAATGCTGCTGTTATTGAGATCCGCCTGAGATGAAGAAATAAATGACATAAGTCAACTATGTATGATATTCTGGTCTCTAATACAAGAATACGACATTATTTCATTGATTTTATCGTGAAAACTGTCCAATTGCATAATAATACGATACCAATAATCATTATAATAGCATTGTGATCCCATCGCTTTCTTGGGAGAGATACATGAACTACAGTATAATATCCATGGTTCAGGGTTTGTTTGCATAGCTTAGCTATATCATCATGAAATATCTGTAACTCACCCAGAATTTGACCAGGAAAAAAGCATTTTGAGGGCCTTTCTCGTACAGCTCCTTGAGTCCACCTTTCTTCTCTGGAAACTTGTCGTAGATCTGCCGTATGTCCACAGCCTCCAGAAGAGGGTCGCTGTAGGACGGGTTGGTCTGGCCAATGTGGACAAACAGGTGTTTGCTATACTGTGAAAGGAAACATTTGACAATACCGTTAAGTATTAAGTATTTCATACTTTGAAATTCATGAACAATCTCTACTCACGTTATCCTGGTCCTGTGGAACCTCCATAAATGCAGAGTACTCCAGCATGCGGAGCTTAGAGGAGGCAATGGTGCGATCCTGCCACACGGGCACTGCGGTGGCCACCGGAGGTGGAGGAGGCGCCAGAGGTTCGTATGCTGAATAGGGACAACACAAGGGTGCGATAGTGAGGGAAGAATCACTAACTATGCATTCACAACAGCCGCGGTAGAGGCGGCAAAAACACGCTATTTGCACATAGTTGGACGCTTGAACATTTTGAGTTTACTCGCTATATTCGCTTGTGAAAATCTAGTCATTTGAGACATTAATGCGGAAATTAGCGTCACGAGAAAGGGTTCTGCGACTACGCTCGCTCCCTGTAATCACGTGACTACTAGAGCAAGCTCCTGATTGGTTAACGCGACAAATATCCGCCAAAGTTGGCAATATCTCGTGGCAACGCTCAATTCCGCACCATTCGCGTGTACTGCACGGCAAGATGCCTATTTGCGTCTTTGCATTGACTTAACATGCAAATCACTTGCGCTTGCCGCCTCTTCCGCGTCTGGTGTGAATGCCACATAAGAGAAGATGTAGACTTTTAATTATAAACAGTAGCACACTTCATTGTCATTACATGACCTCATATTAGGAGGGCTTCACGGGTCTACTTAAATCCCAACGGGTCGGGTATAATAATAGCGTCTTGGGGTCTCAGGTAATTTAAAATAAATGTGTTTTTGCAGAACGGACCCGAGACGACCCGAACAATCGAGCGTGTGTGCATTGAGTCCTTTTTCAACCCCTCATCTGTTTGCCAAGAGCGCTTGGAACATTGTGTGGCTGGCGGTAAGTTAATTTTCGTTGAGACAGACCTGTCAATCAATTTTGAATGCTCATTTTAGCGGAGATAACAAATGAAAATAAATGGAGCTGCGGCCAATTTGGATGTGAGGACAACGCGGTTTCTTTCTGTCTGACTGGTGGTTGCGGGGATGCAGACTGCACACACGTCGTTGCTCGGCTGTTTAAATTCGGGTCCAGTCGGGTTTAAAAAAAATTGCCACTGGTTCAGACTCGGGTCTAATTTTTGGGGGGTTTGTCTCAGTTCGAATCTTTCTTTAAAAAAAAATATTTATGCAAGCAGGATTAGGGGAAAAAGTGATTTGGGTTGGGTACATTTCTTTGGAAGACCTCTACCTCATATGCCTGTTTTGCATTTTAACCCAACCGAGTTAAATCATCTCGACACCGAGTTAAATCATTTCAATAAGACAATCAGTAAGGAATATGCTATGAACAATATAGGACACTTACGTGCTATGGCTTGCTGAACAGGTCCTGATAGGTTCGGGTAAGGGCCTGGTGCAAAAGGTTTGATACTGCAAAGGGATCAGAATGAGATAATATGTAAACAAATAAAATGCAAATTCACTACAGGTTTACATATCATTTTATTGATTTCAGAGGCTTTTCAGAGGTGGCATATTTCACACATTAACGTTTCACATCCCGCAGTTCTTATTGGCTGTATCAGCTGAGCGTAAGTTCATCTACTTCAGTGTAGGAGTATAGCGTCATGTGTTCAAATCTCTGTCTGATAACAGGCACTCGAGTCTGAAAACTCTAATTTTGGAGCTCTGATCAGAGAGCAAAGCACATACTGTACAGACGTAGTTAAGCACGCTGCCAAAAAGTAGGAGTAGGTCTTGAACAAGAGCGGCTTTCCACGGTTGATGATAAAACTGTGTACAAGTACAAGGACTGTGTGTTCGGCATAACTACTGAACCCACATCGCCATACTTTATGTATTCAAAATAAATAAAGGATGTCATAACATCCTATTTACTTCCCACATGAAGGGCAGGGCTACTTAAAGATCGCGTTAAGCTCGGTTTAGACTTGGTTTGTCTGCATAGGGAACTTACGCGTAGCTGGTGCGACCAAGCCCAGGACTTCTCACTGGGTTGTGCTTAAGAACCAGCCTGATGCATAAAAATATGATCCATTAAACATGCCATATACACAAACGCACACAGAAACACACATGATGTTTTCATTGGATACTCACTCCTGAGAGGGTCCTGGTTGTCCTGGGATAGGAGCCGGCCAGAACTGGAAAACAAGTAATGAATAAAATTAGCCAAAATTATTTCAATGTGTAAACAAGGCTTAAAGTCTATGGGCAGCATCTGTGGCATAGCTACATAATGAAGCATTTAAAACAGGTTTTGCATGACCCCATGAAGCACCATTCACAAAATTTTTGCATGCTAGACTTACTTGCTAAATGTGTCGTAAGCGATCACTACTGCATTTGCATTGCATTAGCAATAAGTCAGATAGTGATAAAATATATACTTTAAATTTCTGCAAAATGCATAAGTGTAATGGGTTACGTTTTGCATAATTCTCAAAATGAAAGTCTAAATCAGGGGTCTCCAACCTTTTTATAAGCAAGGGCTACCACAATGTATAAAACAATCTGGAGGGCTACTTTTTGATATAGTCTACTTAAAACGTTTTTGTTTTACTTAACATACGTAAACCAAGCCAAGCTAATATAAAAAATATGTACCAGTAATGAATAAATATTACAGTTGAGACTCTGTTCGGGCTACCTGGTGCCCGCGGGCACCACGTTGGTGACCCCTGGTCTAAATTATATATAATGACAGCATCACCAATTCTCATACAGTACCCGTGCAGCGGGGGGATAAGGAGACTGCGGAAGAGGTGGAAGAGGATTCTTGATTAAACTGGGAGACACGATCTGAGCGGAGGAGAGCGCCGCCATGTTCTGGAGAGCTTTGTCTTTGGATGCTTGATCCTGTGGAGATGAAGAAACACAGGTGAAAAATAATACACAGACAAAACGGCGTGAGATTATTGTTAAAGACAAAACATAGCGTTTTCATTAATGCAAAGCAGCCTGCTGCAATATGACATAAGCATTAGATACAGGAGGTCAGAGGAAAGGACATGTTTATAAAAGAAGATCAAGAGTAGCAAATGGGTCACATAGAGCAATATATACTCATTTTATTCAATCCAAATGCACTTCAAATTTTGACAAAAAAAGTTAAAAATGAAACATGAAGTAAATGATTTAATAATGTGCCATGCATGCGTCTCTGGATTTCCTTTTTAATGAAAAAAGTAAAAGTAAAATATAATATATTCAAAATATATATATAAAATATTTAAATATAGAGATGAACCGATATATAAGCTAATAATTGGTATTGGTTGATAAAAGTAATTTTTCTCGCTATCGGCCGATAGTTCAAGACAGCTGATAGTCATGGCCGATATATCCTGTCAATCAAAAGAGAACAGGAAAATACAATGAATCTGAGCTCTGAGTATAGAAAATCTAAATAAATATCACTAGTTTAATGTTTATTATTAATGGTCATTATGTGAATGAATTACATCTTCAGAAATTAGATTTCCAAACTATCAGTATCGGCAGATATCAGTCCGAATAATTGGCTATCGGTTTTGGTGGAAAAATGTAAAATCGGTGCATCTCTAATATTAAATATTCAACAATGTGATCACATTTATGTTAATTCGTTTATAAAACATTTGTCTCTAATTTTTCATTGAACATATACGTAAAGAAAACTGTTTATTGGTGTCTAGTTTTATTCGTTTTCTCAAATAGTGTGGAAAACCTGTCCACTTAAATATTTATTGCATTTTATGCTTTGCTAAACTAGCTGTTTGTTTCATGGTTTCACTGACTTACAAAAGTTAATACATAAATGGATATATATATATACCTTAAATGACCTTAAATTTCTCAAACAAGCACACTTTCCATCATCAACAAACACCATTACATTTCATGTTTCAACACACGCCAGCCAATCTGACCAACCATTGAAGAAAACATTTTGGCTGAGTTTCTACTTGTAATTTAAAAAAATAAAAGAAACACCCTCCGCAATGAAAGATGATGTTTTTGGTGTGTTTGGAGGTCATTCCCATTTTCCAGAGGCTGAACATTTAATGTGGATAATAAACAGACTTGAGGCTCATTTAAAAACACAAACACATTAATTGATCGACTTGAATTTAGTCACCTGCTTTTATAAACCCTTCATTCCTGAATAAGCTTCTAAATGATCCACAAGAACTAAAAGTGCTATGACATGGAAACTTCACAGACCGAAACGCCCAAGCATATTATTGACTTAAGAATTATAAGCAATCTATGCACACCGCAGAGCAAGAAGACAGGACTTTAATAATAATATCAGTGCTGGATGTAAAATGAACCTTTGCAGGACAGCCAAGCAAAGCCAAGCAAAAATAAAAACTCGCACTTCCACACTTACCAAGTTCATGGCCTGAATCAAAAGAAAGAAAGACCATTAGTACAACATTTGCAAAACTAGTTTTATCAAACTGGTGTTGCTTTAGTGTTGGATATATGGGTCAAAGACAATACTGGTCCAAAATCACAAGTCCGTCCTTTAGTTGAAAGAAATCCATATTATAATGTAAATCCAAAATTAACTCAGGCTCTTATTACATTATGTGATATTATGACCCATTTATGATGGCAGTGACACCGCCACTGTGAAAACAAACATATGTTACCCATGCAGGCAAAATGAATCAGTATGCGCACATCTGAATTTTGAGCTAGAGTATAAAGTATAAAATGTCGATTTTGGTCGAAATTTAGGTTTTAATAAAAATAAGTACATTAAGCCCTCGTCCGGTGATCTCAATGCTCTAAATAGTCATTAAACATCTAAAATGTAGGAATGCACCGAATGTTCGGAACCGAAATTTTCTGGCTGAAAATAGCAAAAAAACTCAACTCAACTCAAGTGAAAAGGCTGACTGAATTTTACAAAAACAATAAGGTTTTTGCTGACGTAATCGAATGTAACCAGCACAGTGAGAGACGTGCAAATGCAGCAAACATGTTGGTAAAAGCATTTTAAAGTGTTTGAAAAATGCAAAAACATACAATTCTACAAGTTTCATTCATCATTTTAAAACAAAACATCCTGAACACCATGCAGCGTATGAGAAAGACACGGCGGCGGCGATCCTGGGTATTTTATTTGTCTTCTGAATGCACAAGGACGGGAAACGAGAGATTTTAACTCTTCATCGTATGTCATAGTATGACGAAGAACGTCAGCAGTATGTAATAAAAACTTCCTAATACCATGACAATGACAAACACACCTATATAAAACGAGAAATAAAACGGGCAGTTCTGGTTCTTCATTTGATTGGTTAAAATACGTTATAAAATACCCCGGTAACCCCACGGTTCAGACGGCATTACATAAGTATCACTGCACCACTGTTGCTGTGTACTGATTTATGGAAATAAACACCACAGTCTTTAATCACATTTTTTTAATTTTCTACAATTGCACAATTAACGGCGATATCCAGATAAATATCAATAAATATTGTTGAGTCATTTTCGTCAATAAAGAGAAAACGTTCCCTGAGGAGTTTCTACCTCAAATTCATATTTCCGCTATTATCCACTGACGCATTCACTCAACACTAAAAAACACTGCGTAAGTTTTGATGGCCCTGAATCTGATCTCTTACAAAAGTTCTTCACAAAAATGGAATTATCTCAGCATTTAGCTGAAAATTTGAGAGGTGATAAGAGAACAAATGAAGGTAGGATAAAAGCAGTTTTTTTTCTGTTCTTTCATTTGTTATTTTATGTTTATTTAAAGAAGATAATTTTCCTGTAAGGCATTAAACTAAAACTGGGTGGCAACTTAAAAAAAAACGCTGACGGAGAAAGAGTTAAGCATGCTTCCAAACATATTTGATCATCACTTCAACAGTTGCACGATATAAATGTTAATGTATAAATTAGATGAATGTTGATTTATGAAAATAAACACCACAGTCTTTAATCATATTTTTATTGTGTCTTTGCTGCGTCTGTGTTGGTTGTGAACTGCGCTCTGTTTCAGCCACACTTGATTCTGAGGAACTACTTTGTTTGGCGGAAGACTAATATTTGTACTAATATAATTACTACTTATTTGTGTTTTATTTTATAAAATCCTGCTATGCATATGAAGTAACCGTTTTATAAAAGCAATAAGCCCCGCGAAGCAGTGGTGTTACAGCTCAACATACAGTACAGTGCTGCATAAAAGCACGAAGTTTCTTAGGGCATAGAAATGAATTTGCATTTTGCACAGGAATAGAAGATCGAATTAATCTCAGAATAGTTTTTTATAGAGAATTTCTAAATGTTTGAAATTTTCGACTCATTTTGCCAGCACCGGTCAGATACATACATTTGGAAAAGCTCCAAATTTAGGCGTAATTTTTTTTGTTACCAACACACTGCATATCACTTGATCTTTCTTTTCTTATTTAAAGTTGTGAAACTAAAGAATTTTTCAAAAATAATAAATTAACTTGTAGATAGTCTTGCTGGTCTGTCTGTGAGGCAGTTTACACCTGGTAATAAGATGCGTTTAGACCACATGTGGACGAGAGAGACACATTGACGTTTACACCTGGTGTTTTAATCGGTCTCTTTTGTCCACTTTCAATCGATTCTGTCCTGATTACTTTGAAGAGCTGGTCTCTGGGCACGTCTAAACACGAGCGGGATAAATTATGGGTTTGAACTGACACAAACTAATATTATGTCAGAGTGATATATCAAAAACATTGTTCTCAATACATTACATTAGATCAATAGGCGGAGAGCACATGCGCATCTACACCCACCCCAAAAGCAAACCAATCGAATGCATTTTCGACTACCTCTAGAGGCTGTTTACACTTGGCATTAACATGCGTTTTCATCAATCGGATCACAAGTGGGCGACGTTAATGCCAGGTGTAAACGGTGTTCAAAACGTTTTGAGCTTGTCCACTTTCGACCACTTTCAACCACATCCAGAGGTAGTCGAAACCACTTTCGATCGGATCGCTTTGGAGTTGCGGAACACACATGTGGTTGAATGCGTTCGAACAGCCACACGCGACCGCCTTCTCTCCGCCCATTTATCTAATCTGAGGTATTAAACACAAGTTTTACGTCTTTTTTACTTCTGGCGTGAACATAACGGTCAACAGTGCTATTTTTAGCCTTTCATTGATAAAACTAAGCGGCTGATCTCCGTAGTTTCGTTTTGAAAGCGTGTGAAAGTTGCGCGATCCTATTTCATCAATTGCGCTGAAAATTCAGAGAAAGCTCTTACATACACACGTACAAAACTCTGTGCAGCATGTTTACTTGCTAAACAAGCAGTGGACTCCGACATAATATTAGTTTGCCTCCATATAAACGTATAATTACTCCCGCTCGGGTTTGAATGACAGCAGAGAGACTTGCCCACCGTCTCACAGACCACCCCCTCACAGTATTCAGCACAGAAGCGGTCGAAAGTGGACAAAAGAGACGGATTTAAATACCAGGTGTAAACGTAATGTGTCTCTCTTGTCCACTTGTGATCCGATCGATGAAAACACATCTTAATACCAAGTGTAAACAGCCTCTAAATGTGGTTGAAAGTGGATGAGCTCAAAACATTTTACACCCTGTTTACACCTTTCTTTGGCGTCGTCCACTTGTGATCCGATCGACCAAAACGCATCTTAATTCCAGCTTTTGTGATACAGATCAACTGTCCATGTGACCAACAGACCTACACCAGTATTGTGTTTTGACCCATATGCTGATTACAAGAACTAGTCAGTCAATGTTTGCTAGGCCTTAAAATCCCATTTAGGTGTGAAGTAGAAAGCTTGCATGTTTTGTCTGCAAACACTCCCAAAACCAAAACACATACTGTAAACTTTAGGCCTATTAAATAAAATGAAATGGACTTTTTAATAAACATATAAAAAAGTAAGATGTAAACTGAATAACACTTGCTAAGGCTTCCTGTAGTTCATGCAAACACTGGAAGGGGGCGCCACACCCAACCATATACAACACAACAGTGCTTAAAGTTAAAAAAAAAACCATACAATATCTCCTCTTAGACATAGAATGTCAATAAAAACAGAATCACTAAATTTCATGATGTTTTAGTGAAACACTTAGCATTTTTTGAGTGAATGGTCTCAGCATGGTGCTTTTGTCTGGGTAACTAAGTAATATGGGTGGACCACTGATTCAAACAGCTTTGTGTCATTAAGCAATTCTTCACAAATAATAAAAGAAGAACTCAACAGTGATGAGACACATATGGAGAAAAGGAAGACTGAAAAATAGTGAGCCTCAGGAAAGCCAACAGGCAAAGAGCTCAGCGATACAGCAGGGGCGATCATGCGTTTCAAAACAACACATGCTACACTGCACTAAAACAAGGTCCTTCATCTTTGTCGAGAACTGTAACACAAGCACCTCATTGCTGAAATGTTGACCTCGTTGAGATTTTAGTCAGCCAATAGATAACTGGAACTTATCGTGAACTCTCATTGGTTCGTGCAAAAGCAATAAGCCCCGCCCCACCCTCAGGAAAGCGCATACCTTTAGTTTTGACTGTATGTCGCGAGATTTTCTCCTGGCAAGAACCTGCAAGTGGCTAGAAACCTGCAGAACAGTAAAGCAGAAGAGGAGGAAAAGAAAAAGAGGAAGAGGAGAAAGAGAGAGAAGCCGTAACCAAAGAGGAAGAGTTGAGCTGTCGTGCTTCAGACCTACCTTTATACCGGCTTGATACTCTCGGACTTTCTTCCGCGCTAACACCTGTATGTGACTAGATACCTGAAGAATTTCAAGACAGTTTAACAAAAACACACATCCACGGTCACATGACAACACATGACTGCTATTTGCCATATGATGTTATTCAAGCCCAGGTTGTGAATTCAAATAAAGTGCTTCTTGTACCCATTAACCCCAAAAATTCAAATTCTGACTAAATAGACAGGAGAGGACAAACTATAAGTCATTCTTTTTTGGGCTGCAATGAACAATTATTTCATAACCGATTAATCGGGCGATTATTTTGTCGATTAATCGACTAATCGGATAAAAACATAAATATTTGCTCATTCAATTTTTCACGTATTATAGATAAATAAAGGCACTAAATTTGGGTATTCACGTGTAAAAGTGTACCACAGAGTTTTAGTAATATAATCTTTTTGATTTTGATATTTTAAGCTTTAAATAAAAAAGTTTGTGCAGCTTTTAAATAGTAAAACATCTTTAAATGTCAAAATAATAATAAACAAAACGTATTGAGTCTTCAGGGATGTGCTGGTGAATAAATGTAGCCACAAATAAATAAACTCATTTTTATCTTGAAAAATAAAATAGCCTACATTGTTACAGTAATAAAAACCTTAAAAAAATATTTTGTTATGAAAACCCAACAACAATTAAACAAATACAAACTCACTTATATTAAATGACGAAATTAAACCTTTATTAACCACCATTCTTTTGCGCTTTTTGCATTATTGTCCTGCAGGGTTGCCAGATCCCCGTAAGAAAACCAGCCCAATGGCCATTTAAAATTAAGAGCACCATAATTAGGGCTGCACGATAAATCGCATGCGATACCACGCGCATCACGTCAAGCTGGGCCATATCGCATACATATCGCAGGCGATACGTCCGCGATAATTAATGCGAAATTGCCCCGATTGTCAGTGAACTACGGCTCTGCGTAGTTAAAGCTGCTACATCCGAAAACAGCCGACGGCGATCCAATACCAATCAAGGAACCGGCACTACTGAGGAGATGCGCCTGACAAACACATGCGATTTATCGTGCAGCCCCAATCATAATGATTATTCACATCCCAAATAGCAACAACTAATTAACCAAATCCTTTCATCTCTAACCCGCAGAAAAAACATTAGCCTGCTAAAACAGTTTTCATTGACGAATTTCACAATCGATTATTAATGTTTTATTGATTAGTTGTTGCAGCCCTACATTATTTTATGAAAATCCTATCTTGAATAAACTCTATTTGAAATCTGATTTGTTCTTGTGTATATTTACATATGAAAATGAGTGAACAACTCTAATACGTAATATACACAATGCAAAAAACCTTTCAGTAAAAATGATATGATGTCATTTGTATCACAAAAGTGTATGTTACAAAAATGTCGGGTGAAATACCTGTTTTCTTGTGCGGGTTTTGCCCGTCCTCAGCTTGATATATCTGGCGATAAGCTCATTGCGACCTGAAGGGTAAATAAAAAAAGATGTTGAGAAAATGTTCAATAACTACAGTGACCAAAAGGTGGCGACAAAGGAGAACAAAGAAAGGAAGAAACACACATTTACATTTATGAAATTTGCAGATGCTTTTATCCAAAGCGACTATAATTGCATTCAAGCTAGTGTTGTCAAAATTATCGATATTTCGATAGATATCGATACTGACATTTTAAAACGATTCCAATACTCGTGTCCCGCGGAATCGATACTCCGAGACGAGCTGCGAGTTGTTTTTTATGTAACTCTGCAAACACCAGCTGCGCGCTCTCGCTCTCTCTCTCTTTTGCTTTTAAACGGCGCCGCACACACACTGCATGTGAATGCAGTACTCCGCCTCCTCTCCTCGTCTCGTCCGCTCTGGTTTAACAGTACAAGAAAGCCAAGCAGTATTGCTGTGTGGAGGTTTTTTTTCGGATGTGAGTCCAATAAACATGCGAACCCGAAGACACAAGTGAAGTAAGCCAAATATGCGTTGCTACAGAGCCGCTTGCTAACGGCGCTAGCAAAGCACTGAAGGACCGACACGCCGACGAGGGATTGATAATCATCCCAAAGTATTAATTCTAGACTTATTACCAAATTGTTCTTGATGCGTGTTGTCACGTTTTGCCTGTAATGACCCAAGTTAATACAATCGCCTCACAGTTATCAGACTTAGGAAATTAGACAGCATTTTAGCTGACAAGAAAATACTATTACTGAGGTAAAAAGTAAATGAACCAAGATACTGTTGTGCTTTAAGTTCACAAAAACACGTCATTTATTAACCTCATGTCGTTCAGTGAGGTATATTTTCACATTTACTTTATAATCTGTTTATCATATAAATGTTAATGTATTAATATTAACAAACAAAAAGCAATGCATTTGTTTAAGTACTTGTTTATCTTTTTTTTACTATGCTAATGCTCACTAGAGAAAAACTGAGATAATGCTGCTAAAATTATTCTTTTTTTACCTTGAATGCCATTGCTCTAATTTATTTTTTATATTTTGATATATTTTATATTTTGCTTAAATGTTTAATATATCTGCTGTTCATATGTTCATTTATTAGTGTGTTATATGATTAGAATGTTGTCCCGTTTTTAATATAAAGCACAGCAATGAGATTTGAGAGTGTTTCTCCCTTTCCAGAAAAAGTATCGAAAAAGTATCGGAATCGAAACCATTGACATAGTATCGGTATCGAACCAATAATTTTGGTATCGTGACAACACTAATTCAAGCTATACATTTAAATCAGTACACGTGTTCTGGAATTGAACCCATGACCTTTTTTTGCTGCTAATGCAATGCTCCAAACACTACTTTTTGAGAATTGGCTGCGTTTCCGGTCATAAAAAAGTGTTTGCCACATCTAAAAAAACGAAATTAAGTTCCACATATCCCCTGTAAATTATATATTTTTAAGATACCCATGGCTCTGTTAAACACACTGTATGGTATTTAAACTATTCTGCAGAATCTGAAACGCTCTGAACTGAAAACATCATCACCCACCATCAGGTGGCAGCAGTTAGAAAACATTACATGAGCAAAACTTTTCTTGCTCTCTTCTTAAAGTTGCCCTGTAAGTCTGTAAGGGTTAATTCATTTTCACAATACCTCAAAGACTTCAAACAGCACTTTCAAACATAAGGCCCTGGAGGAAGATCATACTCGAATGGTAAACGAAACACGCTTGAGATTCAATCCAAAAGTAGTCGGCGTACTGAACCAGCATCTAACAAGCAGCTAATATGGTTTAGCATTCTGGAACTTGTCTCTAATTTGTCAGACATGGTGAGTCTGAAAAATAAGTCTGCTGTTTTATCTTCACTGTGTACATTTATTCAAGGAATAGCAAAAAATAAAAATTACCCTGAAGCCATCCAAACACAGTCAGAGTTATATAAAATTATATCTTGGCTCTTTTCAGCTTCATAATGGCATTGGATAGTGCCCAATTTTTAAAGACTAACATGAACATTGTCTCATGAACATGCATACACTTTAGTTTATAAAGTTTAAAATATAAATGTTTCCTTTCCAAAAAAAACATCTGTTTGGTTTAGTTTTTGATGGATGGATGTGCTTTTAGGAGCTTTAAAAATTGGGCACTATCCAATGCCATTATAAAGCTGAAGAGGGCCAGGATATTATTTAATATAAATCTGACTGTGTTTGATTGAAAGAAGAAAGTTATATACACTAGAGGTGGGCGATAGTCAACCGGTAGAGATTTTGGACTATCGTCTCTATAGAGGTTACGCGCCGACGTCATGTTGCTGTGCACGTGGTCACGAAAACTTAACATTTGTACACATATTTAGGCACCGCAGTTTTAAATCAAGTGATTTTAAGCCATTAAAACACAAACAACAGTGCTAAATGCGCGCGCTGTTTTTGTGTGAGAGGAGCGCGCAAGCGGTGCATTCGCTGCTCATTGAGCTCGTGAGCATTTTTGACGCTTTCTTGGATTTAACTCTTTCCCCGCCATTGATGAGATATCTCGTCAATCAAGAGAAAACGCGATATCGCTATTATCCACTAGGTGGCACCCTTCCGCAACTTTTTAAACCCGGAAGTACTGCCCTATGGCAAGCGGCTGTATGTCCGTGCCTGTTTAAAAGATCGCTTTGAATGGGATCTCTATGAAAAGTCCGTCATAAAAATGGAATTATCTCTGCTTTTTGCTCAAAATGTGTTTTTGCAGAAACCTACCCATATTCAAGAGCTGATTACAAAAGAACTCCTGAAGGTAGGATGAAACGTTTTTTTTTTTGTTTGAAAGCAGAGGGTCTGTTGGTATATTGTATGTTTATATATTTGAAGAAGAACATTTTCTGGAAGGCATTAAACTTTTGTGAAAATCATGAAAAACGCTGGCGTAAATACACATATTCATCAAAATTCTCGTCTTTGCAAGTATCCTCATAAACACGACCATTTAGGTCTTAAGCGAAAGTATACAGCTGTAAAAAAAAGCATACAGATTTTGGTCTTAAAGGGGAAGTTACCCAATTTTGCTAATGTCTGTCACTGATGTTAATCAAATATAAATAAATAAATACACATTATTATTTATTATAAAATGATCTATATTTACATTTGATATAAAATGAATTATATTGTGATAAGATTTGGTCATATCGCCCACCCCTAATATACACCTAAGATGGCTTGAGGGTGAATAACATATGGGTTAATTATCATTTTGGTGTGAACTATTCCTTTAAATTTGCCCTGTTTAACATAAATGGTTTTATCATGTGGTAGATGTTACTTTACTCAACACTGGCCAGGATGGACCAACAAAAGCCAAAAATTGGTGATTACTGAATAAGGATTTTTAAAGTTTGGTCATAAAGATGTGACACCACCATGAGGTTTCTATGACATTCCCCTTATCTAAAAGATGGCCAATGTTGTATTTGGCTTTCTGTGCCGCGCGTCTTATAAGGAAGTAATTAGCGGATGACTTTTGCAGCCCAATGATCAACACCCATAAATGTGTCTCAGTTTTGAGCGAGACCACTGCACTAGGGTTGAGTTTCAGTAAGCCTTGCACACCCTTCCCTAGACACACCCTCTCTCTCTCTCTGTCTCTCTCTCTCTCTCTCTTTCTCTCTCAGCCTCCGCATTCCTTGCATTCTTCTGCGCCTGTGACATCTGCCCCACACAACTTGATTTGATGAGGGTAACAGCCTGGAGCTTGCGTTTAGAGAGGCAGAGAACGACCAAAAAGTGGGCGTGAGAGAGCGAGACAGACAAAGGGCCTCGCTGTTTCTGGCAACAACCGGCAGCTGAATGTCACCCTGCTGTCCCCAACGGACACCCACACCTGCCACAGACAATCCTGCCATAACACGGCCCCTACTGTGTCCCATATTCCTATTTCCCAGCTCTCATTCCCTCGTCAAGTTTCTTCTCAACCTTTGCTCTTAGGCCGTGTCCGCAAAATAAGTTAAAGTGGGAGACACGTGTGCTAAAGGTGCAATAATATGCTTGGATTTCTGGTGCGGGATATTTAGGGTGGTAAAGAAGTTAAAGGGATAGCTCACCCTCATGCCATCATTGGTCTAAATGACTTTCTTTTTGGATAGTGCCCCATTCTTGAAGCTCTGAAAAGCACATCTATCCATTAAAAACTTTATAAACTACAGACTAATGCATGTTCATTAAGATATTTGAGGACAGGTAGAAGGGCCAATCTTACAAAAACACATTCAAAAGACATTTAATAACCATATGGATTCGTTTTTCATAGATGGATGATTTGAAAATGGGGCACTATTCAATGCCTTTGCACAGCTAGAAAAAAAGCCTGGATGTTATTTAACCCCCTAAGACCCGAGCTTTGGTTTGTCTTTTTCAGATTTCTTCCAGCTATTTTAGGGTTAGGAAGAACCAATAAATATAATAACCACATTTTTTTCTTTGAACATGAAGCAGAGTAATTGTCCATGTTTGTGTCCAGTTACACAGAATTTATGTTAAAGTATTATGGTGCAAACAACAAACAATGTGATGTCCACGTATGTGGACATCCAGGTCTTTGGAGGTTAATATAACTCTGTTTTCAGCTGAAAGAAGAAAGTCATATACACCTAGGATGCCTTGAGTGGGAATAAAATATGAGTTAATTTTTATTTTGAACTATTCCTTTAAGTCTTAAAAGGGCTAATTATCGTTTACTAGTTTGATCTATCATGACCACTGCACTGCACCACCTGAGCAAGGCACCTGACTACAAGATGCTAACATGAACTGTGATCTGTGGCTAAATGGGCATTTAAAGGTGCCGTACAATGTAAAAACTGTATTTATCTAGGCATAGATGAATAATAAAGAGTTGTAATGTGTACATGGTAATGACATATTGTGAGTCTTAAACACGATTGTTTCCTCCTTCTTATGTAAAAATTATGAATGCAAAAGACCGCTGGAAAACAGACCAATCTCAACATAACACCAACTGTGACGTTACAGTCGAGATATACACCCCCAAGATTAAATTACACACTAAGTTAATTAAAATGTTGTTACAATGCTAAAAACAAAGTTGTGACTGCTGAGTTAGCGCTATATGCTAGTTAATGCTATATGCTAACGTTTATCCTGAAGTTCTACTATTGACATTATAGTTACGCTTTGCAGGTCCATACTGGGAAAAAAACACTTAACACTCAAACGTCCTTTAACAATCTCCAAAAAAATGGATTATTCCTCAAAATCTGTATCTTTGTCTGATACATGATATCTGTTTACACACACACACAGCTACTGAATCAGAGCAGAGCTCAACATTGTTATTCATGACTCTTTCAAATAAGGTAATAATAGACCATTTTATTCTGAGGAAAATTTAGGGTTGTAAAAGGACATGTAAAACAGTCTCTGGATCATTTTTGCACTTAATAAAGCCCACATACCTTCTACGGTATGTAGATATCAGAGAACAACTTAAAAATTTTTCAAATTCATTCTTTGGCACCTTTAAGCTTTATCTTCTGCCGACCAATGATAATGACAGTACCTCATCTTTCCTGATGATAAACAAACCTCTATTCAAACACATCAAAACTCAACCAAGCTTTGCTTTGTCGGCAACCTCAAACAAATCCTCGTCTGAAAGATGAGCTATACAGGACGGGCTAGACAGGACTTATTTTTTGCTAATTGTACAATAAAAAAAAAAAATCTACAGAATGGATTTAAATAGTGAGGGAGCTATAAATATTACAAAATAAATATAAAATATTTATTTTTATTTAAGGTTAACAATAAAAATACAATTAGTACTGTGCATTAAATAAAACCAATAAATAATATTTATACTAAAACCATTTATATGCAAAATTGCATATATTATTGTTTATAGCATTATACAATAGCAAAATAAAAACGCTTGTGTTAATACGTTCTCATGATTGATTTGGCATGTATTAGGATAATTTCATAATTAAAAAAATAATAATGTGAATATACCTTATAACTTTTATAAATTACAATTCTTAACACAAGAAAATAAAACCTAATAAATGCATTGTAAACGGATATAAAATGATCAAGCTCTGTCGTCAGAGACGTGAAGTTCTCTCGTGATAAGTTTTATTTTAGACATCTCAAATATCAAATGGTTCGTGCTCTCTCTCTCTTTGAAAACCACCACAGTAAACAACACAGACTACTACTCTTCACAAACATGCGCATGCATGCGATCCATATACTTGTCAATGAGAGAACCTAAAATCTGCAGAAATCCAAAGAGTGCTCGGGGTGCAGCGCACTGCTGCAGGCTTTACCATTTCAAACACAGGTGGAAAAGTATTTGCAGGTGGAAAATATTTTGACACCGTAACAGCTATGAAACCAGACAGACAGCATTTCTGCCATTCAGGAGCGTTGTAAATCACAAGGGTTAAATGAGGAAAGGTCTTTTTGACTCCAATGGCTTGATGCAGACGTTGTACCCGATTAAAGTTGGCCTGGCATTTGGCACACATCACATTCGGGCGATGCGTACGGGTTTATCAGAGGTCAATATTAGCTCATGAATTTCAGTGATACTTTAATTGCAAAAATTGAAATATATTCAAAGCCAAACCTCAATAGAAATATCAAAATATAAAGCCATTGCAGTCTGACTCTTGTTTGCACTTATCAACATTACTGGAATAAAAAAATAAACGTCTCTGTGTTGCACACCTGATTCAGGCGATATTAACAGAGCCGAAGCAGTTGGCGTTCGAGGCCTCACGTCAGCGGTGTATTATAAGCACTGACGTCATTTTCCTCGTGAGAGGGCTTCTTTAGTGGCCGGGAACCATCAGATGACTGCATGTAAACTGAGAAGGTGTTTATAGACAGAAACGAGTCGGTGCTTAGTGAGGTCAACACACGCTTTTCAGGCAGCTTACTGGACAGATATGTTGTGAAACTATTACAATGCAGTTTATTAAAATATAAAATTAGAACTTTTTTACACAATACCTGTTAAATTGTAAAAATAACTGCAAAACATGGCAGCAAATTTATCTAAATGTAAAATTAATTGACAAACTGATAAAACTGCACTGTACAAGACATAAACCGTAGAAATAAGACTAGGAATCAAGGATTACTAGTTATCGTTTGGTCAAAGGAATCCCTCAACACACACATGTGGACCACAAAACCAGTCATAAGTTGCCAGTAGCAATAGCCAACAATACATTGTATAGGTCATTGTTGATTATATTTATGCCAAAAATCATTAGGATATTAAGTAAAGATCATGCTCAATGAAGATATTTTGTAATTTCCTACTGTAATTATATAAAAAATGTATTTATTATTATTAATATGTATTGCTAAGAACTTAATTTGGACAACTTTATAGGCGTTTTTATCAATATTTGGATTTATTTGCACCCTCAGATTCCAGATTGTATCTCGGCCAAATATTGTCCTATAATAACAAACCATACATCAACGGAAAGCTTATTTGTTAAATTTCAGGTGATGTATAAATCTCAGTTTCAAAAGAATCGACCCTTATGACTGGTTTTGTGGTCCATCCATGGTTATATATAGTTCAATATGTGGCAGATATTAATACCACACACACACAACAGGCCTAAACTTGCCAAAAATGCCAACAATGTCCTATCAACAATGTCATTTTTCTAGTATTTTCTTATCGACGAGTCCCAATGTCTTGTAACACATAGCAATGGGGTGTCCTTCTGACTGAAAAGTGAGTCAGTAAATATGTTTATATTTAACATCAAGGGGAGGATAAAGCCTGAATGATGTAACCTCTGTCTAAGCTCAGACTACATTCCAAAATCTAGCAAGCGATACTGAACCTCGCAAACAGAAAATAGAAAGAAAAACTTGATTCACTTTACTGTTGTTACTAAAATACTTAAAAAAAAAGGTTAGAACAAGATATCTTATAAGTGACACTGGACCCCAAAACCAGTTATAAGGGTGCTTTTTGTCATTGAAACGCATACATCAGCTGAAATTGAATAAACAAGCTTTACATTAATGTATGGTTTGTTATGATAGGACGATGGCTGAGATACAACTATTTGAAAATCTGGAATCTAAATATGAAGAAAATCACCTTTAAAGTTGTTCAAATTAAGTCCTTAGCGAAACATTTTAGTAACGATAAATACATTTTTATATATTTACGTAAAAAAATGTTAAAAAAAAATCTTGGAACATGAACTTTACTTAATATCCTAATGATTTTGGCATTAAAAAAAATAATAATTTTGACCCATACAATGTATTGTTGGCTATTGCTACAAATATACCCATGCGACTAATGGTCCAGGATCTAAATCTGTGCGGAAAACGCGATAGACGGTTGGTTCTTGTCACAAGACCTGCAGTGCGCTTGCGGCATTCTAGAAAGTTGAAATGTTTTTAACTTGATGTGGTACGGACGCGCCTGGAAAAAAACGAGCGGTGCGCGCACCATGTCGCTTCCATCGCGCAAAAGATGCGAAATGTGAATCACCCCTAAGAATCCAATTGCAGCCAATGGTTTCAAGCAGGCTTTCGTGTCAGATATATCGCTCATGATGCCTTAAAATGTATTCTACTTAAGCAGCACACACTAAGGTATGAAACAGAGCCCCTGTACAGATTGCTGGAGTCCTTATGCAATGACTCAAAAACTCAGACAAAAATATACTGGTCTAAGATCAGTATTTACAGTTGGTTTTCTGTGAATGAGTCTCAGTGTGAAATGTAATGCTATACGGGAAGTATGAATTAATAGACATTAACAAAAAACCTGGAAATGAATCGTCAGTCAGGATCATTCAAGTCAGCAGTCTTTTAAATAAATGCTAAACAATACACCCCCCCCCCCATAAAACGCGTCTAGGATTTATAACATGTCTAAACGTGACAGTGTCACTCCAATGAGCCACAAATAAACATAATACTCGAAAGATAAAGCCGGATGTATGACGCTGTCTTTAGGAAAATGACAGGGTTTACAGCAAGCAAGAAGAGCCTGAACCTTTCTTCACCAGCACTGGGCTGAGTTCAGCTGCACTTTTCTCAGTCTGGTTTACATCTGCAGGCTTGGTTGGCTAATTCAAACCAGCACTAGGGTTTGTCTTGTCTGTTTCTCTAGAGAAAAAAGGAAAGCAGTCAGTTTGAAGAGGAGGGACTAAAGCCAAACACCTGGAGCCAAAGTAAAGCACCCATCTGCAGATACGATGCACATCTGAACGTGAAACATGTTGCTCTTACCAAGGATGCAAACTCATCAAGGGTGAAAAAGATGCGAGCACGAGTTAGATATGAAGAGTTTCGTTGCAAAACGAGATAACTCAGTTTTTAACATTTTTGTCAAAACATGTTTATTATCATGTTATCATGTTATTATTTTGTTTTATGGTGCTACTTAGCTGTATTTTTTAAGTTATGAAGATTTAAATCAAAACAAACCAACTGCAGTTCAATTGATATTCATTGGAATGCACAACCAAAAAAACGAGATTAAAAAAGTTATCTCATTTTGCAACGAAACTTTTTATATATATAAATACAGGGTTTCCCACGGAAAATGTGTTAGTTAAGGTGATAGGGTTGGGCGGGCCAAGGGCGTGGCAATAAACGGGGCTGGGCGTTCGCTTCATGATGAAAATTCAAATATTTTTGTTTAAAACACTCAAATAAAACTTAATTTTGAAAAAACTATGACAGAAAATGTGTCCGCGCTATTCTCCGAGATGGCCTTGACGTCCTTTTTTTTTGCAGCAATTATTTTACCTAGTTAAGGCGTTAAGGTTTCCCAGCTTAGACAGGCCGCCCGAACTGCAAAGTGCTGCGGGAAACCCAGAAATAAATAACCAGCGTATATATATTTGCATTTTACTAAAACTTATAACTTATAACAATTTATAAAACCCAGAAGTATTCCCTTAGGCCAAACAGTTTAAACTCCATGTATGTTTTGATAATCGCTCTGAATATGATCCCTATCAAAAGTCCTTCACAAAAATCCAATTATCTCAGCTTTTTGCTCAATTTTTTTTCGTCTTAAAAACCTACCTAGGTGATAAAAAGACACACAAAAAAGGTATGACAAAACATTAAACATCACCTACAGAACAATTATCAAAACATACACGGAGTTACAATGTTGTTGAATTAGTTGATGCTTCAGTTTTTATAAAATGGGTAAGAGTGCCACCTAGTGAATAATAGCAGAATTACAGATTACTGTAAAAACTTGTCAGGGAAGTGTCATTGGCAGGGAAACTTTTTCGCTTAATTGACCAGATATCTCGACGAGAAAAGCATTAATGGATTCTGCCAACAAACCGGTATTTCTGAATGGCCTGAGGCCGGGATTAAGCGGATCTGCAGGTTCTGTTCACACAATAGCTTACAGTCACAGCTTTAATAGAGTATGTATGAATGTGAATATACTATTAGCACATGATGCCTGTAAACATAGTGACAAACGTAAATTTAAAGATAGGCATTTTTTCATGCTCAGTAGATGCTGCCATTTTTGAAAAGCGTGTCACTTCCATTGGAAACAATTGAAAACATACACCAGCATAAACCCCTTAATCTGGGGTGAATTCATAATCTTAGAAGTATAAGGCTATAAACGCTGTTTAAGCAAGTCCACTAACACTTAATGTGAACGCTTGGCCAATGCATGCGCAAAAGCCCTGCGCATGATGGTAACAAACCTCGCTTATAGAGGTGATAAAAATACCATTGGTGATGGTCTGTGCCATTAAACAGGATAAATGTGTATTAAAGGGATAGTTCGGCCAAAAATGATATCAAACCCATGATTTATTCACCCCCAAGCTGTCCGAGTTGCATATGTCCATCGTTTTTCAGACAAACACATTTTCGGATATTTAAGAAAATGTTTTACTGTAGATCTTTCAGTTGATTAAATGTGCAGTTACGGGGTCCATGACCTTCAAGTCCAAAAATATGCATCCATCCTTCACAAAATAAATCCAAACGGCTCCAGGATAATAAACAAAGGTCTTCTGAGGGTAATCCGCGCGGTGTTGTTGTGGAACAATCCATATTTAAAACTTAATAAACTAAAATAATTACCTTCCGGCATCTTAGTCGGGTCCGCATTCAGGATGAGTGCTTATGCAGCATACAGCGGTTTCTCTGCTGCTGCTCTGTGCCCCCGCCCTCCGAATTTGTCATACGTCACTAAGAAAAGTGCATACACTACGCTAATACTCTCTCCTGAATACAAAAAAGTCTAAGACGGAAGGTAGTTTTTTTCGTTCATAAAGTGGATATTTCTACAACAACACCGCGCGGATTACCCTCAAAAGACCTTTGTTTATCATCCTGGAGCCATTTGGATTTATTTTGTGAAGGATGGACGCACTTTTTTTGGACTTGAAGGTCGTGGACCCTGTAACTTTACATTTAATCAACTGAAAGATCTAATACATTTTCTAAAATATCCGAAAATGTGTTTGTCTGAAAAATTATGGACATATGCAACTCGGACAGCTTGGGGTGAGCAAATCGTGGGTTTAATATCATTTTTGGCCGAACTATCCCTTTAATATATGCAACACTTTAACTAATGTGCATCTGACCACATAACCAAGTTGACTCTAAAAGAATACTGATACAACTGCTATATGAAATGCATTGAAAGGTTTCTGAACCCATCAGGATGTTAAGTGAAGCTTGTGTATATTTAAGCCTTAAACAAATTCCTGCCCTGATGTTATTCAGTATAATGAGAGTAAAAAAAACTTAAGACAATTCTTCACACCTGGAGTCATTAAAGTGCTCTGCCTCAGGACAGACCTAGTTAAGGAGGAGAGAGAAACAAAGATATATACAAAGAGAGATATACAAGGAAAATAAAGAGAGAAAGGCAGAGAAATAAAAAGTGCGAGAGAGAAAACTGCAAACTGTTAGTTTACTTAACTCATTGTTCATGTTTTTGTGTTGTTTTTATTGTAGGTTCACACTGTATGTTTATTACTCATTGCTTTGACCTTTGTCAATATTGTAATACTGAACAGTGGTGCCAATAAAGCTCATTTGAATTTAAGCAAGACATAAAAGGAGGAGGTAGAACGAAGAGAGATGAAGAAAAACAGTGAGAGTGAAAGAAAAAGATAAAGAAAAGAAGAGAGGAAGAATTGAGCGCGAGATCTTGTTGTGGACAAATCTCGATTGAGCAAGACAAACGGAGCTGGTTCTGCCACTTTTTAACTGGGTGAGAGGGAGGGAAAAGAAAAATAAACGACAATCTTCGCAAGGCTGGAAATGAGTCGCTAGCGATAAATAAAACCAGTTTGGGGCTTACAGCGTGCAGGGGAGTTAAAAAAGACAGAAAATAGGGGTAACAGTGAGCCGGGAGACTGAGAAACAAGATGGAAAGACAGATATGTTCTTGAGAAACCTGTCTGTTGCTTGGCCTGTATTCCTCGCTGCTACTCTAGGACAAGTGCAGGCCTGTTTTATACACCGATCCTGTGCTCAGAAAAACACAACTGCTGGCTAAATCATGCATGCGTGTGTGTGTGTGTGTGTGTGTGTGTGTGTGTGTGTGTGTGTGTGTGTGGTTGTGTGCGTAGGAGTTGCATTCTCCTCAGAAAAACCACTAAGTTTCTTTTAATTAAATCTGAACACCTACATCATAATATGTAGGCACTGACAGGTGCTCTTAGAGGAAAAGGTCACGCCAAAATTTTATTTTACTCGCCCTCAAGCCATCCTAGGTGTATATGACTCCATCCTAGGTGTATGTGACTTTCTTCACAGTCAGATTTATATAAAATAATGTCCTTTATATGCCCCATTTTTAAAGCTCTGAAAATGATTAAATGTCTTCTGAGGTGAAACGATTTTTGTAACGTTGCCTGACCTCAACCATCTAGTGAACATACAAAAAGCCATAAATGTATGTTTCCTTACTGAAACCCCTCTTCGCCTAAGACATTTGATGGCTGTTAGACCCTTAAGGCCAAAGTATAGTCCATTTTTTACGAGTAAGCAAGTGTCCGCAAACAGTGAGCGTGACGCATTGTTCGTCATTAGTGCAGAGACGGATTTTTTAAACCATGCATACACAGTGCGCGTAGAGGAGCATATAGGCCAGATATCAAATCAAAGCTATCAAATCGGTTCAATTTCGATTCTCGGTTCGGTTTTCGATTCCGATTTTTGGGGGTGGAGGGGCAGTTTTATACTTGATTCTCGATTCAACTCAATCAATAAAGATTATTTAGAATACTATATAATATTATATATACTAAATGAATGAATGACAGGCTCGCCTTTTGCTCCTCGGTAACATCGCGCAAGGCAACAAAGAGGGTGACATCTAGTAGAGAAGAGTAGTAATTACATTAACGTTAATCTTACGTTCAATGTTTGCGAAAAAATATAGGGAAAAAATTGATTTGTGGCCTTTGAGAATCGATGTTGAATCGACCACGTAAAAAAAACCCAGATTAATCGATTTTTTGTTTGGTTTTTGGCCAGCCCTACACATCAGTTGTGCGATTTATATTTTAATTGCACAATAATTGTTTTACCTTGATTATGTAATCGTTTTAATAAAAAAATTCTAATAAAAAAAGAAAAAAGTGCACAACCCTACACAAACGCTATTGCATACGATTTGCCGTAACGCGTATGTTTTGACGTCAGCGCATGCATATAAGTCAAATGAACCATGCTTTACAAAGGCTGTGCGTTCGACACTTGCAGATGCGTAAAAAACAGACTATACCCAGGGCTTGAGCATTACTAAATATAAGATTATAAAATGCATAATAGACACATCATGAATGTTTATAAATTGGCAAACAATGCAAAGCTACCGGTGTGAACGGCACCGATTTTAATTTTGTGGAGCTGTAGGTGAATCGTGCCTTAAAAGTGTATCACAATCCCTGTTTATCTGTCATTATCTCCTTCTTACTTCTCTCTCGGTCTCCATCCTTCCCACCACACGATCCACCTAGAAACATTTGTTTTCCAACCAGAAACTAAAACAGCCCCTTTACAATATCTACCCGTTTGTTGCTTCTTTCGACCACAATGAAGATTTGTGATTCATAGTTTTTACCTTCTTTAGAATTACGTTTGGAAGGCGGAAACTTTACTACCAATAATTACTTCCCTTGAAGCAAATTTGCAGCAACAATTTGTTGGCTTAAAGCTACAGCACAAGAGCAGGGTTATCCTGTACGACTGGTTACTACAAAAACGAAAGGAGAGTTCACGCCGTCAGTGATTTGGAGAGACGTTTTCTCTCAGAGAGAGTGGAAAGAGCCAATCTTTTTCAAGCACTCACCATACATCTTTCCTTCGTCCGAGAGGATGATTTTGCGCCTGCCGCAGGGCGGGTAGATGGCAAGAGCCTCCTGAAAGCTCTGTTCGATGTCCGGGCTCCACACGCCCTCTGCGTCTCCATCCATGGCCTTGTCCAGTTCATCACCCCCATCATCCAGCCCCTGCTCCGGGCTGCCGTTTGCACTCCACTTGTTGGACGCAATGATGCCGGCTCGTACCGGGGCCTGCCACGAGCCCCCACGCTATGCAAGTACTGAAAGAAAAGATGAGATAGAAATCACTTTTTATCGTTACTTTCTTTAAGAGCGATTTCCAGTACAGCAACAAAAACATAATTTTACTCAAAACCGCTCCCTTGTCATCAAGCTGTTATACAAATCCGGGCAAATCTTGAATCTCACATTTAATTCTCTTCTAAACTGGCACGACTCTTATTATGATTTCCTCCCCTCTAACGTCCGAAAACGACAAATGAATTTTTGACATTATATAAAATCCCATTTAAAAGGATTAGATAATTAGGGCTGGCCAGCAAAAATGCTTGTGGTCGAGAGCGAGCGAGTGGAAATGTCTGAAAACGTTTAAAAGATCTTAAGCGTTTTTCAGGCTGCCTTTTATTTGCATGGTATTGTTCGTGAGGATCGTGTCCCGGGAGTCGCTGCTGTGCCCACATATTTCAATCTTTTATTTCACTTTCTGCTGATGTTGACAAAAACGCAGCTTGGGTAAATACGGCGGGCTCCGACTGCGACCTTCCTTTGGGGATATTCAAACGCTCCGGTTACACACACACGTTGAAAGAATACGCTCGACTTGGCAGTCCAGAGACACAGAATAAGGAGGAGAGCATTGGAATAAGTGAACAGTCTAATTACTTCGACATTGCAGGCCGCAATCTAATGCTGAATGGTGAATCATTAGCCATACAATAGGTTTCCAAAGCGCAGAGAGATGACAAACTATAACCGGTACGGCTGAAGCCGCTGCATGTTTCACGTAAGTGTTACAGAACCGCAGAAAGTTGAGACTAAAGGTTAAGCAGAGGTGAAAGTTTCCTTGGATCTGGGAGAGAAACATTTGGAGCTATTAGACATGGTTTGTCTCAAATGGACAAGGCTTGCCCTGTCCAGGGGCTCTGATGAGAAAGCACACACATCTGACCATTACGGCACAAAGGTCACAGGACATAGATCTTTAACCTCAGAACAACCTATACACTGACACCCAAACAACAGGGCATAGCATACAGAAAACAACCTTATAGCGTATCCTTACATACGCTTTAATATGAAAATCACACAATTCTATGCTTTAAATGTATTTAAAATATGTGACTCTCTCTTTGAAATCCAGGTTAAAGTCTCAAAATTTAATAATGAGATGGAGAGCATCAAAGTTTGATTTCACTCATTGATTTCAATTTCAGTCTTTCTTTATTTCCTTTTAAACATTATGCCAACTTCTAAGGCTATATTAATGGTGAGAATAAAGTAGTCTAGAAATTATATATTTTTTTAATTCATTTCATCTATGTTTGGAAATTTAGTAGGAAACAGTAAATCGTACATAAAAGTTTTCACAGACATGGTCACATTTTGCAATACTGTACAATGTATATTCTGTAGATGGTATATGTTAAATTTAGTGTTCGAAAGTGATTTCCAGCCTAGGACAACTGACATCTTCATTTAAATATTTTATCAAAGATGTATTAACGATTTTTATATGGAAATCTGACATTATAATCTACAAATCCTTAAATTAAAGGATTAGTCCATTAAAAAAAAATCCAGATAATTTACTTACCACCATGTCATCCAAAATGTAAATGTCTTTCTTTGTTCAGTCAAGAAGAAATTTTTTTTTTTGAGGAAAACATTCACGGATTTTTCTAATTTTAATGGACTTTAATAGACCCCAACACGTAAAAGTTTTAATGCAGTTTAAAATTGCCGTTTCAAAGGACTCTAGACGATCCCAAACGAGGCATTAGGGTGTAATCTAGCAAAACGATTGTCATTTTTGACAAGAAAAATAAAAAATATGCACTTTTAAACCACAACTTCTCATCTATCTCCAGTCCTGTGACACACCAGCACGACCTCACACAATTCGTTATCACGAAGAGGTCACGGATGACGAATGCGAAACGCCCCCAGTGTTTCAAAGTGTGGAGAAAGAGGACCGTTCCGACGTTGTTGTATGCTGAATGATACTAATTAATGTCTTTGTGTCAGTTTATTGTTTTAAATGGTCCGCACATTTTTTTTTCTTGTCAAAAATGACAATCGTTTCGCTTGATAAGACCCTTATGCCTCGTTTGGGATGGTTTAGAGTCCTTTGAAAGTGCAATTTTATACTGAATTAAAACTGTTACGTGTTGGGGTCCATTAAAGTCCATTAAAATGAGAAAAATCCTGCAATGTTTTCCTCAAAAAACATAATTTCTTCTCGACTGAACAAAGAAAGACATCAACATTTTGGATGACATGGTGGTGAGTAAATTATCTGGATTTTTTTAAGAAAATAAACTAATCCTTTAACTTGGTAAGCAAAGTGGCTTAAGATATTAAAGGATTAGTCCATTTTCTTAAAAGAAAAATCCAGATAATTTACTCACCACCATGTCATCCAAAATGTTGATGTCTTTCTTTGTTCAGTCGAGAAGAAATTATGTTTTTTGAAGAAAACATTGCAGAATTTTTCTAATTTTAATGGACTCCAATAGAACCCAACATCCAATACTCAACTCAACACTCAACAGTCTTTTTCAACGGAGTTTCAAATGACTATAAACAATCCCAAACGAGGCATAAGGGTCTTATCTAGCGAAACGATTGTCATTTTTGACAACAAAAACAACAAACATACACTTTTAAAGCACAACTTCTCGTCGTGTAGATCCGGTCGTGATGCGCCAGCTGACCCCACTACGTCACCGCAATACGTCATCACGTCAAGAGGTCACAGAGGACGAACGCGAAACTCCGCCCCAGTGTTTACATGTGTTGAGAAAGAGGACCGTTCCTACATTGTTGTATGTCAACTGATACTAATTAATGTCTTTGTGGCAGTTTATTGTTTAAAATGGTCCGCAAATGTGTGTTTTATATGTAACACGTGACCTCCCTACGTCACTACGCATTTACGTTAGATCGCGCTGGACTGGACCTTGATGAAAAGTTGTGGTTTAAAAGTACACATTTTCTATTTTTCCTGTCAAAAATGACAATCGTTTCGCTAGATAAGACCCTTATGCCTCGTTTGGGATTGTTTATAGTCCTTTGAAACTCCGTTGAAAAAAACTGTTAAGTGTTGAATTAAGTATTAAATGTTGGGTTCTATTAAAGTCCATTAAAATTAGAAAAATTCTGCAATGTTTTCTTCAAAAAACATAATTTATTGTCGACTGAACAAAGAAAGACATCAATATTTTGGATGACATGGTGGTGAGTAAATTATCTGGATTTTTCTTTTAAGAAAATGGAATATTCCTTTAAGTCTTGTTTATTGAAATAAATCATGAAAATCAAGAGGTTTTTACTTAAAACAAGTAAAAATATCTACCAGTGCAGTAAAAAAAAACGTAATTCCAGTTTTAACTTAATTAAATAATTATTTTTCTTACCGCAGTGGCAAATATTTTTACTTGATTTTCATAATTTAGTTCAGTAAACCACTTTGCTACTCAAGTAAATCAAGTATCTCAATTTAAGAATTCTTAGTATTACTGCCTTGTTTTCCAGTAAAAATATCCAAGTAAGACATTCATTTTTTTTGGATTGTAGATGTGCTTTGCATTGGAAGAATTTAAGAAAGCCTGAAAAAATATCTATCAATAACAAGGCAGGACCAATACAATATTAACATTATAATGCAGTCAATGAATGCTTTATGCATTTCTATGCTTTTTTTGCCACATAACAATAAAATGGTTGTGGCTAGAAGGGATACAGCTGTGGCCAAAATCTCATAAAATCTTGCTGAATGAGGGCTGTTTTCATCCTAATCCTACACCCAAACCTAACCATAAACCCAACATTTCATGGGATTTAGGCCGTAGCTATATCCTATCTAGCCAGAACCGCTGTTTTCATCCTACCCAAAACCTAACCATAAACCCAACATTTCATAGGATTTAGGCCATAGCTGTATCCTATCTAGCCAGAACCGCTGTTTTCATCCTAATCCTACCCCAAACCTAACCCTAAACCCAACATTTCATGAGATTAGGCTATTTAGCGGTTTACCCTCCGAATTAAACCTATCCCAAACGCTACAGTTTAGATAACTTTGTAAAACAAAAACCTTAATCTGGTTGACTTTTTTCTCCTTTTTGTACCATACTCTTCATATTTTAATGCTTTACTCAAACCTGTAGGTCATTAAAAGCAAATACTGTGCAAACTTCCCTTTCAGACTTCGCTTACGGCCACAACTGTCTATCATTGATTAATAAAGTGCTTTGTTGTATCTTTGTAGATCTGTTGATTTACATGATGATCATCTGCTCTCAGTGGGAACAGGGCATAGCCGTACGCTCTGATCAAGCATTTTGTAGGTATGGAGAGACGGATGTGTGTACTGGGACAGAAGAGAAGCTGCTCTATTGGAGAATTGAGCTTAAATTCCAGACATGTCCTTATTAAGGAAGTGTGGCGTACTCTCTCTCCTTCTCTTTCCCTTTCTCTAATGTCAACCAAGCCCCCTCTCACCCTATCCTTTTCCCCACCCTGCGCTCCCAAGCACTCTGCCCAAATAAGGAGAGGAGAGCAAAGGATGAGGGGAGGGGGGCTGAGGGAGGAGTGCTGGAGTTCCAGGGAGCTGGGGTGGGGGGACTGACCAATTTAGACATCCACTTCAGAGTCTGAAAAACAGTGGGATTGTTTTGGACGAAACGCAACATCAGCACGCCTGAAGTCCTGATAAAGCAAGAGCTAGAGTAATGTTAGCTAACAGCAGGCTAACTCTTCAGCTGCCAGGACACACTTACAAAAGCAATAGTGTTTATCAGATGGTACTTTCATTTATACCATACAATTACAATTTTTATATTCCATAAAATGTTTTATTAAAAAATCAAACAAACAATACTGCAATGAGCTGCAAGGTAGCCTAAAAGAAAAAATGCTAAGTTCTTCAATGCTAATGCTAACTTCGTAGTTTGTTCTCTTGAATAACTTTGGTAAACATAAGACTTATTAAGTTTAGAGATAGAACTGCACAACATCTGCCATGATACAAATATTCCTCCAGCAATGAAGTCAATGTTAAGCTTTTTTCCAACAACGATTATAAAACGAAATGCTAATCTTCTTATAACGCAGTCGGGCTTTACAACTCACGACTGAATGAACTGAGATTTGCACTGACACATTAGCTTTATAACGCTACATTCCCCTCTCTCTCTCAAACCAAACAGAGCTCTTAGTCAGTATATAATGCTGAAGAATTTCCATGTGGTCTAGGAATGTAAATAATGCCGCAAACGCCATGCAGCTCACACATTCATTGAGGCGGCCATTGAATGAACACAGCCCACTATCTCACAGACATCCAACACGATATGAATTGTTTTAAATGCTCGCCGTATTGAACTGTAGCCAACACTGCTTCTCTGAGATTACAAGATCACACTGATACTAGTTCAGATCAGTCTTTTATCAGTTACAAAACATGGATGTGTGACCAACTTTTTCCTAGTGGACTCCAAGACATTTCCTACCGATGGGGGACATAAATCTGGAGGAGTTTGGGTAAAAGTAGTTGGCAAAATGTTTTTACCAGAATCCAAATGGCTTAGTCACAGGACCGTTCCAGGAATGAGGCAATGATTGAGGTTTACTTTGTGGACTCCTTGGATTTTCCTCTTAAAAGAAGTTGTTTTGACTTAAGGTCACACACTGTGGCAATGGACAAAATCTACTGTAAGAGACAGAAAACCTGCTTGGGATGCCGTCCGTGTAAATCCACTTCAAACAAACAACCTTATAGACGCAAACAAAGTTTTGCTCAAGGGTACAACAAAGATGGCTTACATTTTAAACCAATAACTTTATAATCCACCAGACCACTAGCAATGACCTGAAAGTCACCTTTTCAATAAATTATTGGTACACAAGTAAGAATACACCGGTGTATTGGCCAATAATTGGTATTGGCAGATTTTATTTTTAATCAGTTGATGATCAGGGCAGATTATATGCTGGCAATTTTGTATTCTCTGCATTTACAACATAAAAAAAAACTATCGGCAGATGTCATTTCAAATAATCGAATATCGTATCAACAAAGAAATTCTGCATCGGTGCATCCCTATTAATAAATAAAACAACTACAAGAACATCACAACAAGAACACAAGTCTCAGGTTATTTAAAATAAATAAATAAATAAATCTATCAAGTGGATGTATCCAAAATTGGATTTGCCTAAACTAAAAAGTTACACCAAATGTACATGCCCCCTCTTATTGCGATTATAGTGCGATATGGGAATATTGCGATTAGACTTCATCTTATGTACTTCGAACACAATAATGCGATTAAGGTCATAATTGCAGCACGTACAATGGTACTAAAACACGGCGAATACCTATTTTATTCGCAAATTCTTTAGGTTTCTTGCAGGCAGTGACATCACCACCTATAGTACATAATAGTTGTACAAAAAGCAGATGGGAAATCTGTCTTTAGCTATATTTCTCATATCTGCAGAACCTGTAAATGTAATAAGCTTTTATTTTCGCAGTTTCCCTGCCAACTTCTTGAGTCAAGCGCAGACGTTTATGCATTACTTTGCGCTTACTTCTGCGTGTGATATGCGCACATGAACAAAACCGTGAGAAAATTGGTTAAGGTGTTTACATGCAACACAAAATCAGGGTAGTGAGCGAACTATCAGTTTTTGCTTATTTGCCGTTTATGGGCCATTAAAAGAAAACCCGTTTACATGACATCACACATTATCAGTTTATTAAGCACAATCGACGTAAGACTGTGCATGTAAACACACTCTCTGATTATTGGAAATAACTACATTATTAGTGTACACAGGAAGGTAGTCGTTGATGAAATAAGTTTTGTAAAGAAACTCTCAGTCAAGTACTGCTTTTTGTAAATTCTTAGCCCCTTACAATAAGTCTTATATTTCAGCGACTATACTAACTGTCAAAGGAGCAGAGGGACTTTCCAGTTCAAGAACACAATTTAAGCATCTGAGAGTAAGCGATGGAGTCCATCTGTGCGTTAGTCATCCCAGGCAGATTCTTTTGGCGGGAAACATGCGAGTGGAGGATCCTGTCCAGTAGGGAGGTCTTCTGACTAAAAGAAGGGACGAGGTTGATGCAACATAGGGAGGCAACGGTAGTTCGGCAGTGAGCCAAACCACCATAACCTACTTTTTGTTTTCCTGTTTGTTGGACTCTTTAGTTGGACATGAAACCTAGACAGAAGGCACAAGAGATGTAGGCGAACTGAAGGTACTTGCAATGATCTGAGCTAAGGTGACAGCACAGTCTAGACAGAAGTAAACCCAATCGCACATTCATCTGAACCAAAGAGCGAATTACTCACAACATGGTGGGTCGCAAACACAATTTCCTATTTAGTAATGAAACTAGGGCTGAAGTCCCCAACTGTTTTTCCTGTCAAACGTGGTTCAGAATATGAGATTTGTAAGCAAACTGTTGCAGCTGGAACACTTGTTGGCAAAGGCCGGCCCCAGGGATTTGATCCCTCCAGGCAACTTCCACAACACACCCGCTCTTAAATCACGCAAGAGCGTACACACCGAGCACTCATCAGTGTAGATCACCCGCTCTCTAACACACACACACAGATACACACAGATACACAAATACACACAGTCAGCAGAGAACAACAGGGTTAGACAAGTGTAGCAGCTGCTGGCTGGGTTCAGATTACAGATAAAGACGTTTAGAGTCTCTCCCCTCGTCTTATTGTCCGGCACAGATTTCCAACTACGGCCAAAACCGCATCGTTCACACAACTACTCCAAACTCTTCACATCTTGGACACCAAAAAAAGGCGTCCACTTCCCAGGAAACTGGCTCATGAATGGGTAATTCAATGAGACCATCCCAAACTAATGGCCGTATGATTCATTAAAACTTCCTTTTGTTATCAAAACATGAAATATCAACAGAAGCAAGCTTTTCAACATTACTACTGTATGTATGTAGATGAAAACAGGGTTGTTAAATGGCTGTCAAAAGTTCATTGAAGGATCTTCTACATGCAAATCTGTCTGGGTGGGTTAAAAAAAGAATATCTGAGTGGTTTACACTTCAGTTGTCTGATCATGTGACTGCAGCAGCAGTCTGAACATGTTTGAAGGAACTGATGTTCATGCACTTAAGAGTAGAAAACCTGCCGTACCGGTGTTTTTAGCTTATTAGCTTTGATGGTCTTCCTCTTAAAACCAAAGAGTGTTTATATCCTTTAGACACAAGACCACACACTATGAATTGCCCACTGTAAAACCTATGGGTGGCCAGCTAGACAAACACATGTCTTTGCGACCCATTTTGACCAGCGAACTGTTCTGGTAACACATGCATTACATCCCCATAATGGAGAAATATTTAATGCAATCTCAATACAGGCTACATCCAGTCACTGCTATGTGAATATTCCCTGTGTCGTCCATAAAGGCAGGAAAAATAATTATGCAATAATATAGCTTTGTATATTAGTTACAGTATATGGTGATGTCTGAGATCAGCTATGAGTCTGGGCTGCATGATCTCATGAGCTAAATATAGAATTTGTTGGAACTAAATATCATCTAACAAGCAATGTACCAGAAACATACTTCACGCAGATGCAAACGCTTGGCCAATTATGAAAGTGTGCAGCGCCGTTGAGCCACTAAATGTGCCTTATAGCAATAATGTGGAAGTAACAAACTTCAAAAATACACTGTAAAAAGTTAAAACAACTTAGTTGTGCAAGTCAATTCAATCTACTATTTTAAGTTTTGGCTTGTGATAAGTTGACATAACTTATAATATCAAGTTGAAATTGTTTGACTTACTTTTTTAAGTTCAAGTAACATAAAAATATATGTTAATTTGACAAATATGCTGCATTTACTTTCCGATATGATCATTAGTTGCACGGGTATATTTCTAGCAATAGCCAGCAATATATTTATATGGGTCAAAATTATAGATTTTTATGCAAAAAAATCATTAAGATATTAATAGGGATGCACAATATCGGCCGGCATATCGTTATCGGCCGATAACTGCTTATGTTTAATATTATTGGTTATCGGTCTGATAACAAAATTAGGCCGATAAATGATGGATTATTTTGGTTTGTTGAACAACTTCACTTGCTCATTGCTGGCCATGTGGAGTTTTGATTGGTGCTTTCTGTGACATAGCACGAAGATGACACGTGTTGCGGGCTCAAGTAGAGTAAGCTAGTCTAGCGCAAAGACAAGATGTCCGCGGTCTGGGAGTTTTTCATTGTGAAAATAATATGAATATTTATCGGCCTATATATATTGGTTATTGGCCCCCAAATATAAAGAGTTATCGGTTATCGGCCAAAATTTCCATATCGGTGCATCCCTAGATATTAAGTAAAGATTATGTTTCATGAAGATATTTGTAAATTTCTTTCTGTCAATATATAAAAATTTATTTATCATTAGTAATGTGTTGCTAAGAACTTAATTTGGACAAATTTAAAGGCGATTTTCTCAATATTATGATTTTTTGCACCCTTTTTATATTGTTGTATCTCGTAAAAAACATACATTAATGGAAAGCTTATTTATTCAACTTTCAGATTATATATAAATCTCAATTAAAAAAACTGACCTTTATGTCCAGAGTCACATATCGATTATTGCCGTCGATATTAAGCATTTTGCCGATTATCGGCATCAGTCATTTTAAAAGCCATCTCTCAAGCTGCTCTGACAAGTGACAGATTGAGTTATTTTTGGCAACGCATTTATTACACATACATTTTCAGATACACACACACAGGTATGCTTAAATAAAGGCAATTCAATTATTTGTACTTGTAATATAAATTCAAATTTTGCTAGTTAATCCATTGATGTGCAAGATGATTAACTAAATAGTTCTATATTGTATGCTACGATTAAATCATCAGAAAATATTGAATTTATTCAATTTAATTAATTTTTATGTATATATAGTTTATAGGTGCTTCCTGCTCTTTTTCTTATTATTAATATGATAGTTATAATTAACATTTCTTATAGTCAGAATTAAAATGTTCCAAAGCGTTGAAAGTTTTTGTCAGATCATGCGTCTTAATTTTGACATTAATTAAAATTTTTACACCAAACATATGGGTTCAAAATATCGGTTATCGGTCTACTCTGTACTAATCGGTATCGACATCGGGCTTGAAAAACACATATCGGTCAACCTCTAGTCACATATAATGTTATTCAGGTAGGTGGATGTAACAAAAAAACTGCTTAACCAAAACAATAGTAGGCTTGCAAAACAAAACTAGCACAGAAGTCTACAATTTTGACTTGCCTTTTAAAATGAATTTTGACAACTTCTGGAAAACAATGCATGAAACCGAGCTCAACAAGTGTCTTTTATTACATATTTGTGTATTGATGTATCTGGCCTTAGATGAAACAGTAATGAAGTTTACAGAAAAGTCAAGTGCTATAAAGACTTTTGGGATAGAGACAAAGAGTGTGTGTCAAAACATTTCCTCAACACCTAAGAGAGTAAACACTTCTGGTCTCAACGCATTTTTACTTTTCGTCTACCTTGCATTTTGTCTTTCCATACCACACCACCTTCATCACATTTCTTCTCTCTCTCTCTCTTTCTTTCTCTAATAAATTGTACCCTGCTCCTCCAATAACTTCCTTTAACTTCCTTTCTGGCTCGGCACTCAGGAAACAATCAGACCAGTAGAAGAGAGAAATAGCGAGACATATTAATTCTATATTATCAATCTGTTTAATAAGATATTTATCATAAGTACAACCAACTTATAAACGCCTGACACCATAAGTCAATAAAACCCTTTCCCTCTCCACAAGAGACAGCTAGACATCAATCAGCGGGATATTAACAGCATCTGATTCCTGGGGTTTCGCATTATCCGAGGGGGTGACTTTCCAGGATGCCGTCTGCCTTCAGATCTCTCCATATGGTTTACTCAACTCCTGATTCAGTCGGCAGAGGAAAGACTGACACAAAGCATGTCGCATGTGCCAGAAAACTCGCTGTACAGTCTGATTCAGCACTTTCCTTGGAAAATCTTCAGGCAAATTTGTGAAGCAGGGCTTGATCATTTAGTGGCTAAGGCAGATGCTGGTGCCAAACCCCACGAAAACCAAAGAGACACGCAAAGAGAGACAAGACAGGACTCATAGGACCTTTGGGATGGCAAAAAAGAGGCCCCATGTACTGATCTCACACTTTTATGCCAGAAAGAAAAAGAAAGAGAGAGAGAGAGAGAGAGAGAGAGAGAGACATCAATACTTTTTGCTGTTTAACTCCAAATGATGTGATTTCAGCAAACTCATTTCTTCAGCATTAAGATGACCTGATAAAGATTATGAAATGTCAAAACATATATGTGCAAGTTCAGATCATCACAGGCACGGCGAGTACTCACATATTGGAATAGATGTTTGTGATAATATTCGAAATTACATTTTTACATTTCCTACAGATGAAATGTGACGTGTGCGAGACCGCTGCCAAGCGGAGGAGTTGATTCATAAAGCTTTCATCAACAAGCCACAATTTACAATATTATTCAGGTCTGTAGTACAAACTCAGGATGATGAATTACATGCTGAGGTTCAATACTTCAGTATTTGTTTAAACCTTGAAAATAAGCAGGAGTAATAGTAATGCAAGCACTATTCATCAGCATAACGTTCGTCTCAAGCGTAATACTTGATTTGTTTGTTTAAACCTTTAGTGCGATAGCCGTAGCATAAACTTTGCAAACGTGTGAATTTAGTAATAATTTGGCAATGGAACAGCAACAATGTTCAACGTAATTTGGAAAGTTTGATAAATACAAGTCAGAAATATTTGTCTTTCTCTTTCCAGTGAGGGATATCGAATAAGATGCGACTCAGGTGCGTTACGGAGCGAAGCCGAACTTACTGCCACAAACAGTTGGTTTCAAGAACAACTGGAAAGTTTAGCAACTTCAGACAGACAGAAACAAAGGCTATACTGTTCTAGCCCACAGCTCGCCCCTCCCTCCATTCGAAAGGCCACGGAGATGCCAAAAACCTTATCTGCCAATGTCTCACACAGGAAATGTATGTAAACAAGCGTCTCGAGAACAGGCATTGATTTTCAGCGTAATGTAAACACGGCTTCTCCATCATAATTAATAAAGCACAGGGACACGTTGTGTGTGTTTTGGCGTACGGCTCGCCACAGGCTCCTTCAACCACGACGAGGAAAGTCTTTAATTTAAAAAGGAAAAATTAAATTTCGAGGAACTCGAGACTATATAAAATGTTTCCTTCTGTAAACACCGAGAGTCTTAAGCGAAACAACAGAGCATGACATGGGATGTAAAATGCTTGTTGCCGTCTCTCAAAATCCGTCACATTTTTTCTCTCCATCTCTTTTAGTGTGTTTGAACACACACACAGATAGATATTTGTTTAGGGCTCTGTTGACAGACAGGTAAGTGGTCACCATTTGGAGAGCCACTTCTGCTGCGGGTGCTAAAAGGACACTTTAGTCTGCACAAATGGAAAGAGGCTCATTACCCTCTCAGCTAGGCCCTTAACATGAACCAGCTAAAGAAACTGTCAACCGGCCAGCAACATAAACACACACATGGCACAAACAATCCGCTCCAATCTCACACGCTCTCGATCTTGAGGAGGATATGCTCACGACTTAAAACCGTCTAATTTCTTTATCGAGAAGCACAACGAGAGTGCGATTCTGCCTTAAATGGTCGGAGACGATCGCAAACTTTAGGTTTGCCCTGGGTACCGTGGGTAAGGCCTTGGAGCAAGCACAAACAAATCATTAAAACTGATTTGTTAGCTTATTAAACAGTAAAGCTCTATTAAGCAGTCGTCGAAATGGCACATTCCCGCTCAGTGGGGCTTGACGGCCGAGGAGATCGGGGATGGATGTTATGTCTGCAAATGAGAACAGCAAATTTGCAGACGAACAACAAATGCGGCACATTGCGGAAGCCGTAAAACACAACATGTGGCATCTGTTTAAAATCGCAAAAAATTGACATTTACTTAAATTACAAGGCAATGCCCAGATGGGTTGCTTTCGAAGCGTTCCTAAAGTAAGATAAGGAATGGAAGAAACTATTAAGGATGTCCCCCGAGAAAAAACACAAACTCCAGTTAATACAAGAAAAGCGATATTAAAATCTAATTCATCATAAAACTTTGAAGAAAACTCATTCTTGTCTTAGGACAACTTCAAATTTAGACTAGTATAGTTTAAAGCACAGCGTACCTGTATCTTAACTGGTAGAGTACTGCATTAGCAACGTAAAAGGTCAGGGGTTCAATCCCAGGGAACCTACCCACATACTGATAAAAAGCTGAAGGCACTTGTGAGTCGCTTTGGATAAAAGCATCTGCCGAATGTGTAAATGTAAACGATGCGTAACAGCATACAGGTATAGGGTGAACTAAAGTAATCCGGGACATTTGGGTTGGAGTGTTTTCTTAGAAAATTGCCAAATGTCAAAAAACCCTCCAGATTAGTTTCATTCTGACATCTCTAAATAATTCACATGCATGGCAGCCATTATAAGACCAACCACAAAAAAAAATAAGTAAATCATAGTGAAACCATGTAAGTTGCAACCTTAAAATACACCAATGTAAAAGCTTGCAGATTACTAAACAACATCTGGTGGATTGTGTAACCAGTATGTATTTAGAAAATTGTGATCAATTGTTTAGTCTAAATGCTCACTCAAAGCTATCCAACACACAGTACATGACCAACAGGCGTTATACTGCTTCTAAACTAAATTGATCAAATGTTATTAAACCACAAAATTACTTTTTTTGGATTATCTTGTAAAGCTTTAGGATGTAGAAAATAAAGCCCAACCTTTGTGAAAGTAGATAAATTACATGATAACCCAAAGCAGGTGGCAGAACCTGAAGAGGCAGTTTGGGCTGAACTGGTAAAGTCCAACCTGAAGTACAACATTTCTGTTTAACGAAACCTGTCCAATTATAGAAAGACAACCGAACACGTTAAACACACGAGTGGGTCCAAGAAAAACAGATTGACATATGAGGAAAACCGTAAATACTTGGGGCTCACCCACAAACGAGGAAATAACTGTAAAAATACATTAAACAGAGCTCTAAATGTCATCGTATTTAATGAAATGAGCCGTTGATATTCAAACGCTAAATCTGAGGAGAAATAGATTTTTAGGCGGGAAGATCACTCAACTTGATTTAACTGACAGGAATTAACGTTAATCGTTTTGATTGGGAAAAAATAACTACCGAAAAAAAGATAAATAAATCATTTTACAGAAAATAACAACAAAATAATAACATACAGACATTGCAAATTATAATATGTTTTTGACAAATCAGTGTGAATGTGCGATTACAATATGATAACTGCCTGCAGGCAAATATGACCGTTTCCAAAGCAGTCACGGTTCATTGCAGTTAAGAGCATTTTCATGATGGTAAGTTATGTCTTAGCTATTTACTATAGACAGGTTACTTAGTCAACAGCACACTTTTAATTCAATACTATAGTTCCTTTCATTATCCAAGTAATGTAACCTATTTTACAAAAACGTGCTGCAAGTAAAACTGTGGCATATCCCAATGACATCCATGTTATATAGTTTTCTACTTCTAGCTGTCATCATTAAAGCGATTTAAATGTATAAACATTTACGCTAAGTTACTAAACTTCTCGTTTTAATTTGGCCAGTGTAACTTAAAAAACAAGCTTACCTGATAACGTAGTAAAAGGAGTGCACGATCTCTCCAAACACTTCGCTTCTCACTGTCTTGTCCTCTTCTTCTTCACAATTCCCTACAAAAATAAAACCCTTTTCCTTATTTTCAATCGTAAGTGTTTGGACAATCCTGCTACGAAAGTCAAAAGAGCAATCCTGTGCAAAAGAGCATGACATTTTCAACACAACGTCAGCGTGCAACAATGGAAGCGATAGTTGAAATAATGTTTCTAACTTCAAAGTCTAATTCATGAATAACATTCCCGGCTATCACGCTAAAATGGTCTTCCTCACTTCCACACGCGCACATTTACAGCACATCCAAGCGGAATTGTGTCCCTCATCCCACCCGACACGGGCAGCTCCGAGGAAAAATGCGAAATATGACAAAGATCTGAAAACTTCGGCATGAAATCCCCGACAAAAACGCGATCGGACAAAGAACGGGAGAATCAAGTAAACTCACCTTTATTGGTAAACACCTCTACCGATAGAGCAGCACGAGCTTTACTTCAGTAAAGTTATATTAATGTCGGTGCTCTATTGTTTTCGGTAATATTTCTCCGGGTTTGACAGTAAAGGTGGAATGCGAAGTATGGGTTTGGTATGAAATTCACGCACTTCAGTGGAAAACGAAGGAGGGAAAAAGTTCGAGGAGGGGCCATTGTTACGCGTCAATCAACAGGGTTGGGGGCGGGACTTCCTCAAACGCCACGCCCCCGCTGGGATTCAAAGAAGGAAAGCTGTACGCTACTGTATGGAAGCCCATTACCGCCACACAACAAAAAAAATCATGCTCTGGTAAATTATAAATATGAGATAAAAAGGCAAACTTTTAAAGTCATAATTTCGACTTTATACCTCATAACTATGACTTTAAAAGTCAACATTTTGTCCTTAATATCTCATAATTATGACTTTAAAAGTAATTTCGACTTTTTATCTCAATTTTTTTATTTATTTTAAAGTCATAATTTCAATAAAGTCTCATAATTATGATTTACCAGAGCATGATTTTCTTGTTCTTATGTAGCTACTGTAATATGTAAATAAAAATACTACTGTAAATGGAAAAGGTACAAATCTGACAGTAAGTTTAAATACATATAAAATATAAACTATTTTAAATATGTTTAAAAATATATAAAACCTGAAAAATACCAGTTGCCATTATAAAAATATACCACCAGAAAAATGACAAAAGTTCCCATTTTTAATAATAGCCACTTTTTTGTCTGTATAATATATGTATATATAATTTAATAATTATTCTTTTTTTTACATAAAATCATAACTCAGTGAGCATTGTGTTAGCAGAGCAAAAAGTCACAGGTTTGAACCCTGGGAACACATATACTGATAAAAAAGTCACTTTGGATAAAAGCATCTGCCAAATGCTGAAATAAGTTATTAATTTTTAGTAATTGGATATATTTAATACAACATAAAAACTAGTTACTGTATTTAAAAACATTTGTAACAGCAAGGTTTTTTTTGCAATTCTCAGACCTTTTCCAAGGTCATCATCATCTTCATCCTCATCGTCCAGGAATTCCAATAGAATCCGTTCACATTCCAGAGCGATGAGTGTGAACAGTAAAACCTCTTCACCATTTCAAGAGAGCAGAACAGTCAAAGTCAGTGATGTAATAATCTGGAACGGAGCCTAAGATTATAATGCTCATTCTCTGAACTTCTGTTTCCTATGTACCGCATTAACATACAGCTATAGAGACACATAGCTCCGTCTATAGGTCAAACATGAAACATGCAATTACTGTAATAAGGAAATCACAGTGTTTCTGTGTATATTACAAGAATTTAAATCCTATAGGAACAAGACAACGAAGTAGTTCTATCTATTAAAGCAACTTTATGTGTTTTACTTTCTTAGACTTACAAGTTTGGACAACCAACTCAACAGGTTGTGACAGATCATTTCTGGTCTGGCCCGAGGCGGATGGTTCAAAGAGATACCCAGTGTGTATATCAGCTAAAGCTATAAAGCATTGACGGTGAGACTTTAACTTTGCATATTTCATTCATTCATTTATGTGCTAGACAACTGCATTAGCGGAGCAAAGGTCATGGGTTCAAACACGCTGATAAAACGTTTATGCACTGTAAGTCGCTTTGGATAAAAGTGTTTACTAAATGCATAAATGTATTCATACTTCAAAAATTATTTTTTATTGAAAAGTTTAACTTAATTATTAAGATATTTTAGTTCAGTGGGTATAAAAAAATGTATCATTAACAAATAACAGGTGAATATCTCATGCACTAAAACCGGTCAGGAGTGCCTCTCATGTTTCTTATCATTAATCATCTTTTGACGTTTACTTAAATAGCTGATGACTTGGCAGTGTGACAAATACATTTTTTTTAAATTAAAAAAATGATTCCATGTAATCTTTGTGTCTAATAAATATACACTACATGATTTCTGTAAGAGTAGTTTTCTATGGAGTACTTCACAACACACTGCTGTCACTGCTAAACGTCTTAGTCAACTAAAACCCAAACCCTGCCATGTCAGCCAAAGGTGATTGTGAACAGTGTTTTATTTCATTTTAAAGTCTTTAAATTTACTTAAAAGAAAAAAATTCAAGCATTTTCTACATTTACATTGAAAAATCAAAGAGAACACACAATAAGACAATTACAGGCTTTCATTAAAATACACACAACAACTTAACATGGTTACAATAAAACTACAATGACATGAAAAAGGCAAAATAAACCAAACTTCAGTGTTTACCGGTGCATTAATGACGGTCACATCATTATTTCTGTATTTTTCGAGATTTCCAAATCATTTTTGGCTTGAATATGCTCGATACGCTGTGAATGTTTAACATGTTATGCATCTGTGATCTCACTGATATTGCACAGCATTATGCTTTGATAAATCTAGACCTTGCTTTAATCTCTTTCAGCACAGACACCCACTTTTATTGCTTGCTCTCTGTCATAAACACACATGCACGCACGCACACACACGCGCACACACACACACACACACAGAGACAAATATGTATATTTTTCAATATTTTAACAAAATATTTAAGTGTATCATGTGCTGTGGCGACATACAGTAATGCTACTTTTTTACCTAGTTTAGTGAGATAAACATACTAAAATATGGAGAATTTAGTTCCAAAATTAGATAACTTTGTTTTAAAAAATTTTTGTCAAAACATGTTTATTATTATGTTATCATGTTTTTATTGTTTTATTGTGCTACTTAGCTGTATTTTTTTAGTTGTGAAGCCTTTCATCAAAACAAACCAACTGCAGTTTGATTGATATCAATTGTCATAAAAAATTAGGTTTTTGGAACCAAACTTTTCATATTTTACTCTTTATTACTCCGTATACTATTCAATCTAAACATAAAATGAAACAAGTTACAAAAGTCAGCCATTAAGTTTTAACTTGTTTGAGTATCTGCCACATTATATCTGTCTCAAACCAATGCAGTGGTTCATTGAAGATGACAGACACAAAACCTCAAACTTTTGAATTAAACCAAGCATATTCAATTATACATTGTAGTGCATTTGGTTTAGTAGCATTACTTTAATTTATGATCAAATCCCAGTTTGAGAACCATTGCTGTAATGTGACCTCCTCACCACCAGGGGTCATCTTAGAAATCAAACAGTCACACTTCTGTCCACTACACCCATTTCACAATTTCAGTCCATTTAAAGGAGAGTTTACAACCATTCAGGCTTTCATTAAACTCTGGCAGGCCATGTAAAACACATTAACCCCATGCCATTACCGTAGCTTTAACATTAAAGAGATGGGTTTTGATCTTGTGAGCTGGTGCAAAGTGAAATTCTTTCGTATTCAATTCCCATTCGTGTTGAAATGATGTGGAAAACATACAGACGCTGCTACTCGCAGGCGATTTTTCCATCGAAGCTGGAGAGAGCGATGGCAAAGGCCTGGACCGCACACAGAGGATATCTGTAATCCAGAGTAAAGGCATCATCTGCCACTCTGCCAAACTGCATCACAATATAATCCTCTGAAACAAAAACACACATGTATTTAATATCTGACGCTCATTGTCTTTAATTTCGTATATATATAATGGCTAAGTGGTATACGGTCTGTGACATTGTGGCTTACGGTCTTTATTATGGACAATCTGGAAGTTTTTGATAGAAGCTTGCGTGACTCTGCCATTGAAGTTCAACACATGGGATGCCGTTTCTTCATTCCACACTGGCGTCTTATTGCGCAGTTCGATCAAGTTCTCCATGTTTCTGTTCTGATGTTTTGTGAGGAGGCCATCATTGTCCTGAAGGAGAAGAAACACATTGGCAGTTCATCCTCAGGCAATACTGGATGAGATTATAGAGATTTGGAAACATGTATTAACGTCGCTATACTTACGCTACGTGGTCGCAACGGCACTCGCTCACCGTCCTTGTTCATGCCTGGAATAATGACAATCATTCGCCTCGGCCCTTTCATGCCCAAAACATTTGTTTCCTACAATCAGATAACAAAGTAAACCCAGATTAATGAAATATCCCATATGGCAAAAAGAATACATTTCTCTGGTCAAAAATATTTTTAACTCTCATATTAACATATATTTCAAAATGTATTTCAGGGGCAACAAATACATTTTAAATTTTTACAACCCAAACAGGAAATAAATTTGGGCTGTCAAAAGCTGAAGGCTAAATTTAAGAAAATGTATTTAGGTATATTTTTTATTTATTTATATATATATATATATATATATATGTAAATGTTTCTTAATGCAAACATTAATGTGTGTGTATTTATAAATATAAACAATTACACACAGTGCAAACACATAAATTATGCAAAAAACTTTTATTTTGTATGCGATTAATTGCAATTAATCTTTTGACAGCCCTAAAAAATATATATTTACTAGGCCAAAATATAGATGTTTATAAGCTAAAGTATGTAGAAAATATAAAAATGTATACATTTTTTTCCAGTTATATAAATATATTTACTTTTAAATATAAATATATTAAATTATAAAATATAATTTTAAATGTTTGTAGTTTTATAAAAAAAATTATTTCAATGCGATGTAAATCTAAATGCTTTAAAATATATTTGATTTAAAAGGGGCATATCATGAAAATCTGACTTTTTTCATGTTTAAGTGCTATAATTGGGTCCCCAGTGCTTCTATCAACCTAAAAAATTTGAAAAATATCAATTTAGTAACTTAGTTTTGGTAACCCATTCTCTGCAAGCATGTGAAAAAATATGTTATTGAAATTTAGCTCCCCTTGTTTGCATTTCATCAGCTCATTTGCATTTAAATTTTAAATGGACACTTCCAATAATTGCACATTTTTGCTCACACCTGGTATTTTGTGCTTAAACTTCACATAAGGAAACCAGATATTTATTTTACATCTTTAAAAAATTCTTGTGAAATGTCCCCTTTAAAATATTTTTTAAAATATATAAAAAATGTTCAAAACATATATTGGTGAAAAATAAATTTTTGTAAACATATTTCAACAAATATATTTCTTTTTTTGGTAAATTTTGAAATATATTTGAAATTATATTTATTTCTTTTATTTTTTTTGCCGTATGGGATCAATGAAAAATCTGTATTCTGATTGGATGTTTTCTTACGTAGATAATGGCTGCTAGTTCCTGACGTGCGTTGGACATGTCCGGAAGCGCTCTGTCCGGATGTAGAGCGTTATCAAACACGGTGAATTTAGTTCCCATAAGATTTGACCTTAAAATATAAATGCAAGCAATCTTTAAATCAATGACACGTTGAGATGTTTCTGAAAATGTGTAGTCCTATAACTGTCTGAAAGTACAATCAGCTCCTTTAAAAGCCAAACATGTTAATATATAGGTTTTTTGTAAAATAGTCTACCTCAGCTTTCCTATAAAGTTTTCCCCTCCTCTGGACAGATCAGTGGGGTCGATGGAGATCAAATAGTTGGAGGTTGCGCTTTTTTTCCTCTTCCTTCCCGCTAATAAAAACACCTGGATGAAAGACATTACATGTAGGCCAATGTATCATCCAGCTGCATGATATCAGAGTTAAGTTTTGCAAAACATCATATAATAAAACTACCAAGCTTCTCTCAATTTTACTCTTCCAACAGTCCATTTTATTTTTAGTTTGGTTTCAAATATAAGCTCAAATGCTACTTCAACAGTCGTGACATGAAAGATTTCCTACTTTCTTCTCATTGTCCAGGTGTAGGTAGTATGTTGGGTAAAGGCCTTTGTCCATCCCTCTCTTGTCACGGGTCATTTTACATTTTACTGTGACACCCTGAGGTGCTGGTTGAAGTACAAATTCTTCCAGATTGTCAAACTCGATGACCGGAGATGGAGCTCGCTCCTCCTTCACAGCATTAATGGAAGATAGAAGAAAATTTGTTATGTAGTTTCCAAAAAAACCCTCCATAATGCATTCATGATACCTTTTAATTAATAAAAAATTGCATACATTTTAAAAACATAAAAAATAAGATAAAAATTACAATGATAATTTGCTCAGAAAACAGAATGAACTTAACGTTAAGTTAATGTTATTATTGAATAGTTTTCATATTCTTGCTACCAAATGAAATTTGTTTTATTAACTTATTTTTGCATTTCAGAAGTAAATGCGAGTAGACTAAATCCTTCATGTGATCGTGACCTCACCTTTTTCCCTTTCTTTCCCTTCCCCTTTTTCTTTTTTTTGTGTCACCTCTGAATCAGATTCTTCACTTTCCTCTTTAGCAGGAGCTAAAGGTGAACACACAATTTTTTTACGATTTATAAAAAAAACACACACAGATCTATGATTTAGCCGGCTAAGCTGCATATTTTAAATTAAAAAAGCAAACTATATGCGCTGTTGGCTACATTAACATATTCAACAAATAAAAGTCTGATTTCAGATCTTTCTTATCATCACTGCAATACAAAGCAATAAATTAATATATTTTTATATATACATTTATTTCATTTAGAGCATTTTCATGGTTCAGTAATGCTGTTTTATTACTTTTGCACTGAAAAAAATGACTTGTTTTCAGTACATATATCTAAAACATCAAGATGCATTTTTTGATGGGCAAAATGACCTAAGAAAATAAGTCTAGTTTTTAGAAAACAAAAAATACATTTAAGTAAATTTGTGCTTAAAACAAACAATCTGCCAATAAGGTAAGCATTTTTTTTCTTTAATTGTTCTTGAATTAAATGTTTAAGAAAATGTCAACTTATTTCAAGATTTCTTTTTTATCCCATTGCCAGATTTTTTTGCTTGTTTCAAGCACAAATTTACTTAAAGGCAGGGTACACGATGTTTGAGAGTCGGGCCAAGTACCAAAACACACTTGTAGACAATCAGCAGTAAGGGGCGTGTCTACTAACCCACAACAAGATGCGTTTGAGGCGGCAAATTCGCGTATACCACGAATTCACACGTAAATGCACATAATGGGAGCCCTCTGCGACTCCGCTCGCTTCCTGTAATCACGTTACTACTAGAACAAGCCCCTGATTGGTTAACGCGGCGCGTTTTTCTGCCAAAGTTCAAATTTTCAAGTTCAAATTTCAACTCACGCATTTGCTGCGGCAATGCTAAATTCGCGCCAATCACGTCATTTACTAATGGGACGGAATCGCGTCTACTGCGCCGTGCTAAACGCCTCATTTGTGCTGCGAGACCTCCAGACATGCGTCAACACATCTTCACATTGCCTTAAGATTGAAATCACTTGCCCTTGATGCCTCTACCGCAGCTGGTGAACGCAGCAATAGACAAAAAATATACAATTTACTTTCTTAGGTCATTTTGCTTATCAAAAAATTTATATAAATGCATCTAAATTGAAGAAGTTTTAGATTTGTACTAAAAACAAGATACTAAGCATATACTAAGTAAAATACTATGTAAGTAAAATACTAAGTAAGAAAGTAATTTTTTGCTGTGTATAATAAATTGCGGCAGTGTTTCACTTCGAATGTTATGTTTTTTTTAATCCAGCATCCATTTTAAAAACTATCGGTTTATTAATCGGTTATTGGCAAGTAAGGACCAACCTAGTTATCGATACCCGTAAAATCCACTATCGGTCGACCTCTACACACAAAATCACTCTTAAATATTTCTTCAGCTCTAGATAATGAAGATCATCACTCACCTTTAGACTTCTTTGTCTTTTTCTCTTTGTCTTTATCTCCTGTGGCCTGAAACATCGAGGCAGCGTTTGAGCTGCTCTGCTTCTTCTTCGTCTTGCTAGGTTTCGTTTCCGGCTCGCTTTCATTTTCACTCTCGGATTTGGCCGCTTTCGGATCATATTATAAAACAAAACATATTCTGACTAATATCTCCTGTCACTATTTGTTTGAGTCTTGGATTAAAACATTTGTTATCTCAGCTCACCTTTCTTTTTACTCTTGGTTTCTGGCTTGTCTCCGTTAATCTGAAACAGCGATGCTGGTTCCTTCTTCTTTGCTTTAGATTTGGTCTTGGCGTCTGTGTCCTCTTTAACATCTTCAAGTTTATGAATGTAAACAAAATAAACAAACCAAAGACCAAATTTAGTTAACAGCTACAATCAAGACTGACCCTAGATCCCCATTAAGAGCTTCGATTAAATGATTTAAAGAGAGGCAAGGTATTATCTAGGTTTTGTTTAAATGTTTATTTATTAAATCTTCATTATTTCTAAGGATAGTAAAGACAATACACTATATTGTATTAAAAATGTATGTCACGTGGAGAATACACATGATCATTTATGTATATGCGATGGGAAACCTTTAGATTTAGTCTTCTTGTCTTTATCCTTTTCTTTGGCTTTTTCCTTTACGTCAGTCGTAGTTTCCTTTGAAGACTTTTTCTTGGTTTTCTTCTGAGTGGTCACACCATCATCCTCTTCATCATCATCATCATCATCATCTGTAGAACCTGTTGTCCAGTCAGTAATCAACCAATTGACCTTTAAGATTTTTATAATTCTACCTGTTCAGACATGCATCATTGCTGGGAGACCCCAGCAATCTCCTCACCTACCAAAATGTACAGCTTGGATATCTCAAAATTAAATTATCATCAAATTCTATCGTTACCAAATTAGCCAGGGGTTTTATATCTATATACTTAAAGCATGTCATCCGTTTATTTCTAGGGGTTGACATCAGTAGATGAGATTCAGATACTTACTCTTCTTCTTCTTCGTGGTACTTTTAGGTTTCTTGTTGGACTCTTTCTCCTTCTCTGGTGTTTCTTTTTCTTTCTGTAGTTTCTTCTTTGTCACTTTCTCTCCATCTGTAAGTTAAATAAATTTTGGTTAAGTGAGAGTTGTGGTGTAAACACACAGATGTCAGGTGATGTCACATATGTACTTCGAGTGACCGGGCTGCTCTCGGATGACAGATCTCCGTTCTTCTTGGTCTTGGTTTTTTTTGGTTTGGTTTCGGTTCCATTGGACTCTGCAGGAGAAGATTCGGGCTTCTTCTTCTTGGGCTTCATGCAATGTTCTGATGGCACAGTCATTAAATGACATTATTTTATTATTCGAGCACCTGAATGAGATTAAGATGAAAGAAATAAAGAGCTATAGACTTGGGAAAAGACTGAAACAAAGGGAAATAACTCACCGAGAAACAGGTGGCAGCAAGTAGGAAAAACAACATACATGTATCTGAATTTTACTTTTCATCTCTAAGTTTTTCAAAAGCATCCTTCATTTTTATACATGATTCTGTCATTGACCTTTTAGTTCATATATTTAGTTTAACATTAACAAACAATATATTGTTTGAAACAATCTGTATAATTCTTATGATGTCATAAAATACAGACAACACCTTTTATTAAAACTACAGCAAAATATATAAAGAAGTGCAAGCTAAAATGTTGTTATATTTGATATGCAAACTATGAAAAAACAAACAGGATAACACATTTTGAACACTGCACATTTAAGTATACAGTATAATGTTCTCAAATAATATTTATAATGAGTTTTGTAGATACATTTGACTCTGGACCACAAAACCAGGTACCTAATAATATCAAATCAACATATATTTTATGTTGCTTTAACTTAACAATTTCAACTTGTTTTTCTTAGTTATGTCAACTTGCACACAAGTCAAAACTTAAAAAAGCATAATTAAGTTGTTGAAACATCATGCTGCATTTATCATGCTTTTAATGCTAAAAATCCTAAGGATATTAAGTTAAAGTCATGTCTCATATACTCAGTCATTTGGTATATTTTATTTAGTCTTAACAGTAAAATGTAATGCATTATTAAATCTGGAGTGCATCTATAGTTTAAATGTGTGTGCGTGCATGTGTGTATTTGTCATCCACTTAAGTCCCAGTCAGAACAGCTATAAATACATCACCTTAGACAAGCCCTGTACATGGATGGGTGTGGAGGAAAACATAAACTTTTATTCAGCCACGCTAACATGAATCACACAAACAAACAAACAAATCTCAGCATTCAATCATTAGTGTTTTGCATTGATGAAATACATATTGTTGGTAATATGCACATCTGATGAGTTTTTTTTTTTTCCCCGAACTTCCTTGTACAACCAGAAGTGACTTTACTGGAATTCAATTATTTGTACAGCATGTGACCGATAAATACTATAACCAATAATCAACCAATAAATGAATGACAATATGTTCAGAGCTTACTGTGTGTCATTTTATCCATCTGCATTTAAATCAGCAAGCGAATTCAACAACTATTTCAAACTCACCTTTTCAGCAGACATCTCTTTTATCTCTTTTATGTAGTAAGCAAGGCCTTACGGTGGTGATGCTAATGAGAAAGTCTGGAGCTTTCCTCAATGAATCTCCATCAGCAGAAAACTGCTAAGAGGATTTCCCACTGACCCATCTGTCACTCGGACACGTCAACCGGACGTAAAGGGAAGCGTGTGTCTGTGATCAGGTAACAAAATCATACACACATATATGAATTCACCTGTATGAGGCAGATAAAGCTTGCTACAATTTTTTAAGCAGTGTAAAACTGCACATCAACAACTAGATAATTGATACTAGAAATGATAACTGCTTCACACAGATTCACCCAAAACAAATGATATCTTCATATATAAGAACCATCTCAATGAACAGTTGCTCTGTTACCTACCAGGACTTACTGCAAATGATAACTTTAATAAACAGTTAAGGACTCACCGGTTGTAGCCTTGAGTTAGTTAATGAGTAATGATAGTGATGTGTGCCTTATCAAACAGGATTAATGTGAAAACAGTGATAGTACACTGAAATGGATTTAGTATCTGTCAGTCACATGGGGTTAAATCTTTCTTGAATACGCCCATCTTGCAGGACATGGGGTTTATCTCTGGGGTAAACTTTAGGGCTTTCTCATCTAATTGGTTTAGCATTACTTGGCGTGTAGCTTGTGGAAAAGCAGGTGATGTTTACTGACTAATGCTATTGTGAACTAGTGACTTTATATATCATCAGAAATGATTTATCAAATATAATCCAACCATTTTTAAACCTTTAACCTTGAATGTGTAACTTGTTCAATATGTTTGTGGGATCAGACTACAGGAATGGAAATTTCAGATTATAAAGCTATAGTGGGTGATCTGATTTTTTTATCTGGATGACCACCCAAAATACCCTAGTTAACCACTTTGAAAACCTTTCAACACCCTTTCACAACAGTCTAACCATGGCATTTATTTTTTTACATGCAAACACCATTCAGATTCACTTAAGAAAATATTAAAATCTAGTTAATAGTGTACATAAGCAGCCATTACTATCAAACATGAAGCTTACACAAAAACACCTTTTGTAACATGATAATTTTATTATTTGAGCAATGATAATTGAAATGCTAAAGATATTGGCAATACTTACAAAAAGGTTGCATGCATTAACTAACATGAACATACAATGAACAATATAGTTTTTCAACATTAATTCTTATTAATGTCAGTTGTTCATGTAAGTTGATGGTGCATTAATTAATGTTAACATTTACAACGCTTGATTTTATATTAGTAAATGCCAATATGTGACATGTGAAAATTAACATGAACAAAGATTAATAAATGCTGTACAGGATATCACATACTAAAAAAATTGAATGTTCAAATATAATTTTAAATATATTTTAAAATATGCCAAAAATTGCAAAAAAATATATGTACTGAAAAATATTTTAAAATATGTTTTTAAATGTTTTTTGGTATATTCACGTTGGAGTGGAAGAAAAACTTTGTTTGTTACAATATTTTAATATTTAAAGGTTTAAAAAGATAAAAATGAAATATATTTTCAATTGCAAATATATACTTATAATTTTATATTTTATACAAACTTTTATATTTTGTCCTGGAAAAATATATATTTTGGCTGGATGGTTCATAAAATTTGAAATTTATTTGTTGCCCCTCAAATACAATTTGAAATCTATGTTAAAATATGAAGCTTAAAACTAAATATATTTTCAAATTTAAAAGCTCCAATAAGCTTTACCTTCTCCAAAATGTATTTAGCATATATTTAAAACATATTTTTGGCCAAACACATTTTTTTTGCAGTATGGGATTGTTCATTGTTAGTTTATGTTAGCTTATGCATTAACTAATTGTTAACAAATAATACAACCTTATTGTAAAGTGTTTATCATCCTGCACCTGTTATTGCTATTCATATAACATTATAAGTAAACAATATATTATAAGTTATGCAATATTTTGTTGACTAGGTTTAATTGACTTTTAAAGAGACTAACAAAAATGCACACAGGAACAACTAATAATAGATTTATTAGAACCATTATTGAATAATAATTATAATTAAATAATTATCACTTGTATGATTATTTTATAATAAATATTCATTTAAATTAATGACATAAATGTTAACAGGTTTTACACTGAACAATGTTGATCTGTAGACTTGCCAAGAATTACTGCAGATGCATCGGTGCTGTTATAATTATTATACTGCGCCATCTACAGGCCAGTAAAGGCAGCACGAGATATTGCGTTTGACATATACATTAAAATTATGTTTACTTTACTTTTTCTCATTAAAAGTATTAGGGTAAAAATTGTCTTACTATCTAACAGTATTATATTTAAATACTATTAGTGTGTTATTGTTTTCTTCCAGATATTAAGTCTATTCATTTATGTTTTATGTCATTATTTAACTAAATGCAAATAAAACGTAAAATAGTTAGAAAAAGCCAGCTGTAATTAAACTTAATTAAATTATTAATAATTGTAAAATTAATAATCAGGTACATATTCCCTCTCGTGACACTAGGTGGCGATATTCATGCATACATGCTGTATAAAACTGGCCCAAAAAACTTCATGTGTTGAAATGAAGCTGTTTAGCCAATGTTTGATTTAATGGCATGATGAAGTGATAGTCTTTGTCTCCACCGATTGTTTTCTTGACTACAGTTCATGAGTTTTGGTTGTGGCTCATGGACCGGTGAGCTCAGAGAAGTCAAGGGACGACTCATTTAAAGAGACAGTAACCTTACAAAAAAGATTAGAGAAATGTCGTATTGACATCTGTTTTAACTGCTGTGTGGGTCATTATGGAGAAATTGTACCTTTAAAATTGCTAAGAATATTCCATTAATATCTCATTGTGGCTCATTGGTAGAACATTGTTTTACCGGGCAAAACATTGTGGGTTCGAACTCACATACTGATCAAATGTATACCTTATGCAAATGGCTAAATGACTAAACTAAAATGCAAATGGATAAACTCCTGTGTAATAGTAGAGCAGATGCCCAGAGGGTATGTATGTACATCTATGTGTGTGTTTTGTGCGATTCAAACAATATGCAAAGGCAAACGTATGCAATATAGGTTGAGAACATGCCCCTAGCTAAACACGCACACATAAATGTACAGTATGACTTTTACCATGATGTCAAACACACTGGACAATACCATAGAAAAGTTTAAAGGTGCCAAAGGCTGCATTGAAATAATCTGTTAAATTGTTTTCTAATATCTAGATAGAAGATTTGTGGCTTAAGTGCAAAAAGTATCTATTTCATGTCCATTTACAACCCTTTAAAATGAAATTGTCTATTATTACATTATTTGAAAGGGTCATGAATAATAATGTTGATCTCTGCTCTGATTGGCTGTTTCTCCTTCAGTAGCTCTGTGTGTGTGTGTGTGTGTGTGTGTGTGTGTGTGTGTGTGTGTGTGTGTGTGTGTGTGTGTGTGTGTGTGTGTGTGTGTGTTTGTGTGTGTGTGTGTGTGTGTGTGTGTGTGTGTGTGTGTGTTTGTGTGTGTGTGTGTGTAATCAGACCTTATGTTTGAGTCTGTATCAGATAAAGAGACAGATTTTGAGGAATAATCAATTATTCTGAGATTGTTAATGGACGTTTCTGAGTCGCAAGTTTGTGTTTTTTCAGTATGGACCTGCAAAACGTAACTGTACGTCAATAGTAGAACTTCAGCCTAAACGCTAGCATATAGCATTAACTAGCGCATAGTGCTAAATCAGCAGTCACAACTTAGCATTGTAACAACATTGTTATTAATTTAATGTTGGGTCGTACATCATGACTATAACATCATAGTCTGTTATGCTGGGATTGGTCTGTTTTCCAGCAGTCTTCTGCATGCACAAGGTTTACATAAGAAGGAGAAACAATCGTGTTTGAGGCTCATTTGATATGTCAAATTGCAGTTGTCAAGGTGTTGCTATGCAGTTACTAAGACACACTGGGTAGTCGCTTGTTTGTGCAAAAGTTGCCCCTATGATGCTAAGAGTAGTATGGGTGGTTGTCAAGGTGTTGCTATGCAGCTACTAGTGTATTCTGGGTAGATGCTAAGATGCTATAAGTAGTATTAAGCATGTTGCTACATTTTGGCCATATATGTACTGTATATATAGACGGTTTCATAGGACACGTTTTCACGTTTATGCTCTTCAACCGAAGTGAGCTTCCGGTCTGCAATGAAAAAATTTACTTAGTGTGTCTTTGAAATTACACAATATACACAATATAAACAATATAAAATGTAAAAAATTGTGTGAACATCATTTAATCGAGTAGGATTCAAATGTTTTGTTTGAATGTTGAATGGACACATTATCTCACATTGATTAAAATTATTTGAATTGAATACTAAAATCAATAAAATTGAGTTTGCACACACAACTGGACAGAAGGTGGCAGTAAAGCTCAATGAGAAGGACGTCAATTTCCATAAAAGGAGAATAAATATCGTTTGTTTTGAGCGCCAAAATGATTCAGCAACTCTCTTAGACAGACACCACATTATTAAAGTAAGTTCAATCTATTCATTTATGTTCATGTAGGTGATACATCTTCACTAGATTACTGTTTTATGTAGCCATTTCAATGACTTATCGAGTTTTTGCAGTAAAATAATTAGTCATACTGGCAACTGGTGGAGTAAGTTACAGTCATTCAGGCTCATAAAGAAAAACACCGCGTTTTTTTTTACTTCATCAGTTTATTTCACGTTTGGCAGTTTTATCTGAATTGAAAACTGTCAGCTTTGAGTTAACTGGTCGTTAATAGTGGACCCAAGCATTGTAATTGTTAAACTAACATGATACACCAAGATGAAAATATTTGCTAGCACAACAAACCTGTAATATTTAAAACAACATGTATAAACATATCTATGGTCTGGGCAGTTGTCAGTGTGTTGCTACGTGGTTGCTTAGGTGTTTTAAGGTTACCTCCTGGTTTTAAGGGGTTCCTGATGTTTGTGAGCACAACCTAAGTGACCTAAATATAGCTTGTGTTACTCCTATGCACTTTATGTGGCTTGTTCGTTAGCTCTGTGTTGTTTTATGTGGTTTACGCTGCCGAAAAAAAACAGCATACCAGCAAGACAAGCATATGTTGTGTTTTGGTGCTGGTTTGCTAGTGAACACCAGCACCAAACCAGCACCAGCATTAGCACCAGCTAAACCAACATTAGCACCAGCATAATTCCCATGCTGGTCCATGCTGGTTTGATGCTTTTTTTTCCAGCAGGGCAGTGTCTGTATACGTAGCACCACGGTCCTGGAGAAACATCTCATCTCACTATGCATTACATTGAAATATAGTTGAAATGACAAAAAGCTTTCTGACTTGACTCTTGACTTGACTCATTGAAAGCAAGTCTAAATGTTTTTGGTTTGTTTTATCATCTGCAAGTTAAAAAAATCATACGTTCAGTCACTTAATAAAACAGCACTCATCAAGGCACACAATTTGAGGTTACATTCATATCTATAATGTAAATGGTACAGGATGAGTTAGATTAAAGGAAAACACCACCGTTTTTCAACATTTTACTATGTTCTCACCTCAACTTAGACGAATCAATACATCCCTATCTTTATTCAATGTGTGCACTTAATCTTTGTACAGCGCGTTGTGAATGTGTTAGCATTTAGCCTAGCCCCATTCATTCCTTAGGATCCAAACAGGGATGAATTTAGAAGGCACCAAACACTTCCATGTTTTCCCTATTTAAAGACTGTTACATGAGTAGTTACACAAGTAAGGATGGTAGCATTAAATAAAACCTGGCGATTTTTTAAGGAGATAAAAACTGAGATTGACACGTTTTATGTTTGGATCCTAAGGAATGAATGGTGCTAGGCTAAAGGCTAACACATTCACCACACGTTGTACAAAGATTAAGTGCACACATTGAAAAAAGATGTATTCATTCGTCTAAGCTGAGGTCAGAACATAGTAAAATAATTTAGGGCTGAAACGATTCATCGAGTTACTCGATTTACTCGATTCAAAAAATTCCTAGAGGCAAAAATTCTGCCTCGAAGCCTCGTTAAATTCCTATGACACGCACTACACGCGCCGAGATCTGATTCACATGGATTGTTGTTCAGTGTTCAGGAAGCACATCACAGCGCGTGATACATTTTAAATTTAGTTGGCGCGATGGCGGAGAGCGAATATGTCCATAAACGGCAGAGAGAGAATGTCTAAAGTTTGGGATCATTACATTATCATTACATTCAGCATCTGAACCGAAAACATCAACTGCTGTTTCACCAAGCGTCGATAAAACAAGGTAACGTAGCTTCCGCTGATTTTAATCCCATACTGTATTTGTAGCGATGTCGTTATGCGGTTTGACTAGATATGATGTTTAGCTTTGATGTTTTTAAGTGGTAAACGTATTCACGTTCAATTGCAGGAGAGTATAGCTTAATAAAGAACCCCTTCAGACACACGCATGCACTTTACAGGTGTGTGTACCAAAAAACGGCACCACAGTGCAATCATATATGGGCAGCTTGTAATCTGACATATTTTGTTCAATAATAATAATCTCTGTTTTATTGGAGTTTAGCATAAGGAAGTTATTCTCTCTTACGCGAGTCAGACTGATCGCGCAATGCATCACATATGCTTAAACTTTTATGTAGCCACGCAACAATAATTTCAGCATGCATTCACTGTAGACAGCGGGACGTGATGTTGTGATTTTTCGAACGGATTCTTAACCTAAAATGCACCGCAATGCAAGTGATGCAAACCAAATGCAGCGTTCTATTGAAAAGGAATGCATGTATTTCTGCCGTACCAAAATGCAATGAAGCAACTGAACGTCTGACTGGGGTGTCACTCTTCCTCACACACAAACACAGGTGCACGTGCGCGCATACACACAGGTTGTTACCATAGCAAATAGGCTCACCCCAGAAATGATTTATTATATATGTTAGTAGCCTAATGGTAAATGCTGCAAGTGTAGAAATGTACATAAACCAGATATTTACTTTGATGTCAGGGCTAGATTACAGCATGAAACCTGTTGTGCATATTAATAAATTAAAGGGTTAATTGTTGGCACTGGCACTTATAAACACTAAATGGGTAAAAATTGAAATAAATAGGCTTATTTTTTGGAGCCAAATACCTCTGTTTTTTTTTTTTAGAAATAAAAGCAAAATGCTTGAACATTTTACAGCCACGTTATTTTCGTTATGCATTATTTGTTTTGGTTGTTTAAAAACACATACAAAATTTTTATCCGATTACTCGATTAATCGTTTGATTTAGTGCTGGATTAATCGATTACAAAAAGAATCGATAGCTGCAGCCCTAAAATAATTGAAAAACTGTGGTGTTTTCCTTTAAGTTTAATATTCAGGTGTTCCTGTAGCTCAGTGGTAAAGTATTGCGTTAGCAGTGCAAAAAGTTGTGGGTTCACACCTTCTGATAAAATATAATAATGCACTGTAAGTCCCTTTGGATAAAAGCATCTGCCAAATGCATAAATGTGAATTTATTTAGAGTTAGGGGGCTTGTTAAAATGCATAACCCTGAATACGAGAAATATTAACAGTAATGCTTGCCTTAGAAAACATTTATATTTGCACATTGAATTAACTGCAGGGTCTTACACTGAGCGGTGTGTGCGTGTGTGTGTGTGTGTGTGTGTGTGTGTGTGTGTGTGTGTGTGTGTGTGTGTGTGTGTGTGTGTGTGTGTGTGTGTGTGTGTGTGTGTGTGTGTGTGCGTATGGCACGGTCTGGGTAACATATGCCATCCGGGCAAGCGGTGAGGTTATTATGTCTTAGACAGCTGAGCATCTGCTGAGAGCAGTTCAAGTACAGTGAAATAGTCATGATGTTGTTTACTCTCGCACATTTAACCCAAGATGCCCCCGATGCTCTGACATGCCCCGCCAAATTCCCTCCAGCGAAACCACATCATAGCGCTGGTCTAGGATCAGATTTCTCCTTGAATATATTGACCTTGGCTGCACGTGCAACCAGCCTAAACCGATACAGTGCCATGTGACTGTATGTTAACACATTCGCTGTGAAAAAAGCTTGAGGAAATATACAGAAAAATAGAGAAGAATTAAAGGGATAGTTCACACAAAACTGAACATCATCATGTTGTTTCAAACATGCAGAAGTTTCTTTTCTTCTGTGGAATGCAACACCAGTTTACAGGTTTTGTTTTAAAGAGGACATATCATGAAAATCAGATTTTTCCATGTTTCAGTGCAATAATTGGGTCCCCAGTGCTTCTATCAACCTAGAAAATGTAAAAAGATCAACCCAGTAACTTACTTTTGGTAAACCATTCTCTGCAAGCATGTGAAAAAATAGCTTTTTGAAATTTGGCTCCACTTGTGATGTCTGAAGTGGATAATACCGCCCCTTAATCTGCACTATCCAACCACGGCACTGCCAGTTAATGCAGAGATCAGCTCATTTGCATTTAAAAGGACACACCCAAAAACAGCACTTTTTTGCTCACATCTACAAAGTGAAAATTTAAACATGATTTATAATATATTATCTATATGGTATTTTGAGCTAAAACTTCACATACATACTCTGGGGACACTGATGATTTATTTTACATCTTAAAAAAGTCCCTTTAAAGAAATATACACACTGTAAAAAATGTTTTCGTTTTCACATGCTCGCGCGATAGTTTCAGGTGACCACGCGAAACTAAACTTTAAAAAAGGTTTCGCGTGAGCACATGAAAGTTTCATGTGAGTTGAAATTAATTGTAAATTCAAGTTGATTAAACTCAAAAATTTAAGTACAACAAGCAATTATTTACAGTGTGTTTACTTTGGGCCAATCCCATTTCTCTGTCTTACCCCTTCCCCTTCCCCTACCACTTCGTCTTACCCCTAGCCCTTGTCCCTCAAAACCAAGTGTTAAGCGCTAGGGGTGAAAACATACCCCTATGAAATGAGACACCGCTTGGTTACGGTTACGTCATCATACATCGTCGTTTGCTGGCTGCAACATCACCAGACGCGACAAATGTTGATCACAAACTTCCAAGATGCCGAGTGCAAGTTTAAGCGAAAGTGAATCAGCCGCCGAGTTTCTTCTGGCGTCCCTGTGTGATACAGGACGGTATACGTAAAGCACGTACCGATGTCTCCAAAGCAAGTAGTGTTATGCACTGATATCAAACGAAATTCGCTGCTAACGTTAATGGAATTTAGTTAAAACTGTAGACAAGCATGCAGTCCATTCATGGCTAGTTAGAGAATGTTGTGCAAATCAGCAAACACGGGAATGTTGTGCAAATCAGCAACGTAACGTTAGCGTAGCAAACTAGCGAAATTTTAAAACATTTAAATTAAGAACATAATTCAAATATATATGAACAGGACTGTGTAGAGCACAAAACAAGACGTTAGTAATTTTTAAATTAATTATTAAGCCGAAAATACTTACATTTATGGGACTCTCTGGACGCTCTGGCCGCCATTTTTGCCGGTTGCGCAGTGTATTCTGGGTACCCCTTGGTTTCAAGTAAGCTCGCGGAAATTCTTGGTTTTAAGGGGTATCTACCACTCGCCCTTAGCCCTACCCCTTGATCAAAACGAGAATTGGGATAGCCCTTACTCTCACGTGAACGTGCAAAACTAAGGGGTAGGGGTAAGGGGAAGGGGTAAGACAGAGAAATGGGATTGGCCCTTTAGCTATTAAGGTGTAATAATACAAAAAAGTTGGTTGAACTTTAAAAAAAAATAAGTAAACTAGTTAAATTTAAAAATTTTGAGTTAATTCAACTTTAAAATATTAGTTGACACAATTTTTTTTTAGTGAACTAATATTTTTAAGTTGAACTAACTCAAAATTGTACGGCATCCAGGTAACTTACTTTAAGTTGAACAAACAAATCTGTTTTTACAGTGCACTGTTAAAAGTAAAAAGTTGGATCAACTTAAAAATTTACTTAAATTTAGGTAAACCTAAAAAACACCTAAAGGGAAATTTTAAGTTGAAAAAACTTACTTAAAAATTTGAGTAATTTTTAAGTTGATCCAACCTTTTCACTTTTTACAGTGCATGCATTTGGCAGATGGTTTTATCCAAAGCAACTTACAGTGCATAAACAGATTTGTATTTTTCAGAATGTGCTTCATCGGATTGAACCCCTGACTTTTTGTGTTGCTAACTCAGTGCTCTCTCCATTGAGCAACATGAACATAGGTTACATTGTATACAATTATAAATGAAGCAAAATTATAAACAAAGATTGCAAAGATTATTCGATTTACATTAAACACCAACATACAATTTTATCAAAATGTTATTTTCTAACCCAGCTGTTAGGATAAATGAACCCCCAAAATGAGTTACAGTAACTTGGCATTTTGGGTTGAAACAACTCAGCATAAGTTAAGTTACATCCCAACGAGTTGGTTCATCCCTTTTTGACCCAATAACCCAGCATTTTTTGAAACACAAGTGTAATCATAATATGTGTGAAACTATATCTGATTGTCACCAGCGAGTCAACAGTTAACTTAGCAGCCTGTTTATCCAGAAGGCTAAATATCATGTGTTAATGCCCTTGATAAACCCACAACATCACACCAACAGAAAAATGGAAATAAGATCTGTAATCCAAGATTGTACATGTGAATTCAACTTTTATTAGACTCCCATCAGGTGGTGTTCATATGTTTGCTGATGAATTATGCATGTGGTGTGTACACAATACAAAGACAAACAAACATCAGAAGAAAGCCTACATTTCTTGCCATACATCTTCTGCGCTTAATGAATCATGAAGACTTTAGTTTCTAATATAAGAATTGATTCAAGAAGAGCAGAAGATGCGATGCACATTTACCTAAAAATGTTCCTAAACTACTTTGACTGCAAATGACATCACAATTGTTTGTCAACAGTAAGCATTACAAGAGAGTTTTGCTTTTATTTTCACATTTGTGTCTTCACTAAAGTTTTCATCAATGTCTCAAACAATGCTCAGCTTTGTCAAGATAATTTCTGCAATTAAAATTAAATCTCAAATGACTCAAAATCTGAGCTATGCTATTAACATATAGCTATACTCTCTTATATGTCAAAATTCTTATATTTGTGTCTATTTTATGTATAAGCGAAAACATTAAACCCAGAGTCCCTGAGCAATTAAAGAGCAATACTATTTATCTCTATGTTAAGCAGTTACCAGACAATATTTAACCAGTGCAGTAAAACGTCACGTTAGGTTAAAGCTCATGCGAACACTGTAACAGCTGAAGTGTCTGTCATAATCACCTCTGTGTCTCTTAATGAAAGGTGTAAATGAAAACCAGGTGTCATCTATCCACACCTGTCCAACTATATACCTCACTTTCAAAGCAGGTACGTCTTTTCTCACTATTGCAAAAGCGTGAGTTTTGTGTCCTTATTTCACATCGCCGTGACTGCACGTGGAGGGCAGAACATGAAAGAAGTTTGGTTGACTTTGAGAGTTGAGTTACAGTGAATGACATCAGCGGAGCTCTGGATAATAGCGGCTCTCGTGAGAGGTTCAGCGTCCTTCAGCTGCTGGCGCCGAGCGGGCGATTAAACCCCCAAACTCTCCAGTAATGCGCCCAGGACGCTCTTCCAACTTCAGCCATTAAGTGTCATTAAGGCAGTAGGGTTCATCTGGCGAGGGCTTGCAGAAAAGGCGGGATTATCAGTCCATCAGAGCCAATTTGCTGTCTAGAGATCTGTCAGATGGGCTCAGAAGTAACGTTGAACTGTTTAACATGGAACAATGCATGTGTGCACCATCATGACTTTTGTCAATGAATGCAAATTCCTTACTGTAATTTTCGTCCAGCTCACCTCTTCAAAAAATCCTTTTTTTAATCAAATGTATTTTTTATATGAAATTACTTCCTCATTTGCTAGTTATGTCCATGTAGCTCAGTTAGAGCATTGCGTTAGTAGCACAAAGATTGTGGGTTCAATTCCTAGTGAACCTGGTATGAACTTAAAATCGCTTTGGATAAAAGTGTTCAAATGCATAAATATAATGGCATTTGCAAGTGTAACTAAAAGCCATTGTTTGCCCTTTTGTAGCTCAGGAGATTCGATGAGTTTCAAAAACATTATACAAATATTTTCAAGAGCATGGAGCTATGAAATGAACTAAAACTATTTTACTAAGATAATTTGGTTTTGTATAAAATTCCCAAAAAGTGTTTTAATATTATTAAAGAATTCAATATGAACTCACTTTTTATTGCAAAATCTTGGAAACTCTTGGAAAATCTTGTCTCTGTTTGCGACAATACTTGCATTTAAGTTACTCTTTTAACCGTGCAAAATTAAATTACGAATTGAAAATACAAACAATTGAAGCGTTAATTTCGCAAAAAAGTTTTTATGCAAGCATGTAGTGATTTTTCTGCCAATGAGAAACCAGAATTTATCGCAAAACTGCAAACTGCTTTGCATTTACAGTTTACCTTACGTGCAGTCACATGATCATTCTTTAACTATTTCCCCCCAGCGTTAAAAAAAGTTGCCAGCCAGTGCCAGCATTTTTTATGATTTTCACAAAATATTAATGCCTTCCACAAAAACTTCTTTTAAAGGAACAATAATTAGGATTTACCCCCATCTAGTGGTACAATGGTATTTTGCATTCAAACGAATAGTGCTCTCTAGCGCCTCGCTTTTCCAAATGCGTGTTGCAACTACGGTAGCCGTTATGTACTTACTGATCTCCTTGTCCGTTTCAGCTGGTTTGCATGTTCTAAATGAAAAGCCGTTGTGGAAACGCGTTGGTAGGTTAGTGCTTTTTGTCACTTTCTGCTGTTATAGTTTATCAATATGACAGAACGACATGGAAGCCTCCTTAGACTTACCCGTTCAATGTAAATAAAGAGAAGAAATTCTAAGCTTATAAAGAAAAGTCAGATCACTGGCAGAGGTCATTTGACATCAACGAGGACATATTTATGAATAAAGAGATTGATTTTGATTAATTAAACACTTAAAACCCTACTTCCTGTCCCTTTAAATATATAAACATACAATATATTAAATGAAAGAACAGACCCCCTGGTTTCAAAAAGAAAAAGTTTCATCCTACATTTATTTGTTCTCTTTTTATCACCTCTCAAATATGGGTAGGTTTCTTCAAAAATACCAAATTTTGAGCAAAAAGGTGAAATAATTTCCTTTTTGTGAAGGTTAGGGTTAGGTTAGGGTTTTGGGTTAGGTTAGGGTTTTGATAGAAATCAGATTCAGAATGATCATCAAAACATACAAAGGGTCTGAGGTGTTTGCCCTAAGGGGTTGCTTCAGGGTTTTATTGGTGGGTAACAGCGCTACCTGGTGAATAATAGCGGAAATACGAATTGCCGAAAAAAAACGTCATTGGCAGGGAAGCGTTTTTTCTTAATTGACGAGTTAACTCGTAAATGGTGGTGAAAGAGTTGAAGATAACATTGATTAATAAAAACACTAGCATTTCGCAATTGTTTTTTATTGACATTCAAAAAAATAGCAAAGTTTTGAGCAAATCGGTCATGAAAACCAAGCTATTGCTGAGATCTCTTCTAAAACTTAGTGGATACACATTTTTGGGTCTTTTTCAGAGCAGAAAGGTTTTTTCACAATTACAGGTCACCTGACGTGCATTAAAGTCACATGATCGTTCTTTAAAGATGCGAAATCGCATGCATACTGTAACCTCACAGAAACTTCTTTGATTAAAAATAATGGCTAAAGCGGTGTCTGCGATATACCTGAACCTAATTAACACCTGTCGGCCTGACTATTGAAATGACTTAACGTGAGAGGAAAAATATTTTATTCTTGTAGTTGCATAACATCGGTTTCTAATTGGACAACATCGATGTATGGAAATTATGGATATTAAGAAAATAGCTAAAGTTTTAAGCAAATCTGTCATGGAAACCCATAGATATATACACTAGATGTCGCCTTGGGGTTCTAAGCATGCGTCAAAACTGCCGCCATCTTGGAACAAGGGTCTTGTCATAGAAAGTAGCTAGGTAACGCTGCTATCTCCGTCTGTACTTCGAATTCATGGACGATGGCGGACTTTTATGCTGCTATGGATGTTAGGCCTACTAGTACTATGCATTATAGTTAGAAAAAGTTGATTTTTATAATATCAAAACTTTAATTTTTTCTAGACTCAATGCTAAATACATGTCTGACTGTTGAAACAAACCAAAAGAAAACCAAGGAAATCGCATTCATGACGATTTATGGTGATTTTATTTCCGTTACACCATTGCCTACAATAAGCTGATACAGGGCTCCCCTGTTTCAAGATGGTGGCCCTATTTGACGCATTTGGTCCAATGAACTGCCGTAGCCAAGGCGACATCTAGTGTACATATCTATGATGGAAACCAAGCTTTTGCCGAGATCTCTTCTAAGGGGCCAGTCACACCAAAAGCGTTTATGGCAGTTGCAGGCGCCTTTTTTGAATGATATTCTATGCAGGGCGCGTTTGCGCGCTGTTTATGCGCGCCGGGCGCCTTGCGGTTTTTAGCCGCCTGCCGCGCAAGCGTTTTTGAAGGAGCGCTGAGAGCGGAGAAGCGCCCGAAGTCATTCGCGTCTTTCCATTGTCCAATCGAATGAGGGGAGAGGCGGGCCTTACGCTGTGGTGAGGGAAGTTTACAGTTGCTTTGAAGAACCGGACTCCACTCGCTCACTCTCTCATGCGTGTTTGTGCACCTCTCACCCTCAAACAAGGTTAGAGCAAGCACCCGCTTTTTAAAGTTTCTGCTAATGTGACAGTTAACAGCAAAAGAGCGCTCACGCTTCAATATTTGATTGACAAGACAGCTGACTCGGTGGTTGCTTAGCAATATGAAAAGTCGCGTCACACTGCCCTTTTTTTTAAAAAAGGCAGTGCATCGCGCCTTGCGTTTGCAAGCGTTTAAAGCGCTTTTGGTGTGACTGGCCCCTAAAACTTTAGTGGACACACTTGTGAGATGTTTGGGTCTTTTTCACACACCTTCCACAAAATTGTACATTTGCATCTAGGAGAAACGGCAGAGATGATTAACACTCAAATGAATAACATCTAATGTACCAAAACAGAGATCTGTTTTCATATATTTAGTTCTTAAAATATTTCTTAAAAATTTGACTGCTACATTCAGTCCTGAATGTATTTGACCTGGATGCGGCCATCTGGTCTTCATGGGCAAACACTTCTGGAAACGTTTTTTGGTGAAACATAATAATGACATGCTGTGGCTTACAAAAAGTAAAATGCCAAGAACAAAACAGCAGGGGTCAATTCTTGAAACTAGCCAATTACTGTATGAATGTATGTACTGTATTCACGAATCAAAGTCTTACAGACAGACAGACAGACAGACAGAGAAAGAGAGATTGGAGGGTTAAATAAAGTTACGTCTCATTTTGTGTTGAATTAAAACAACAGAAAATCTTCACAGCATAATCTATGATGGAGATCTGTGACATGTAGAGCAGCCTACTGGTTCATGTGCCACCTCCACCAACCCCTCCTCATCCTGACCCAGTGTCCTCACCATCACCCCCCTCACGGGTACCAGCCCGACCCCTTTCTACTCGAACTCCTCTCCCACTGCGACAGTCACCGGGTGCTTCAGAAGCAGCGAGCTCTCTTCTTGAATCTCTGCCAATGAAGGCTGAAAGTTTTACAAGCGCTCTGCTTGGACGGCAGGAAGCCGAAGTGAGGGATCTGTAACAGCAGCACTCGCAACAGCGGCATCTCTGTCGTGTCGATTCTCTAATCGATTCTCGTCGACAAACACGATCAGATATCCATAATGCTTTTTCTTGGGGGGATTCACGAAGCAGATGGGGAGAAAATGTGATGACTGTGGGATATAAATCAGAAAATAACAAAAGAAGGAAAAGGGGTCTTGTTGACGTCACGCTTTGGGCTGCCCATCGCAATGCCTGAACTGAGACGACAGGACTGTCTCTGTCTTCCTGTCGTTCTTCATCACGCTTTGAATCGATCTTCGGCCAGGTGATGTTGGATTGTTACGTTCGACTACGCCGTGGACGGGGTCTGACTGGAACCTGTCTTCTCTGGAACGTAGTCTTCTCTTGCAATCTTAACCTTCTCAGTTTGTCTCTCTCGGATCGTTTGTTCCCTTCAGTTCAGCAAGATCTCTTTAAAAAAAGGATTTGAATAAATAACTAGTCTTTAGGTTCCTTATGTGAATCTAATATACCCACATCGCAAATACCCAAAAGGTGCCACGCTACTGTGCAGGAAGTGTAAATATGGTCAAATATAATGCAAACAGGCAACCACAGGACAGCTAAAGATGCTGCGATAAATAGTTTCAAAGAGGAATTGAGATGCATGGGCCAAATGCCAAATGCTGACACAAAAGAGCCTTGAACTTCACAGCCTTTAAGGACGCATCTCAAATCTCTGACATTATCTCGTAAATCTGGCGACGCTGATGGCGAATGAGACCGTGAGTAGAGACAGATGACAGTTGTGTATATATATTTGCTTTGTTCACGACTCTCGTCGAGCAACAACACGCTCTTGAAGGATACGCTGTGATTTGTTCATTTCACTCCTTTTGGACGACTTCCATTTCCCGCCCTCAGACCCGAGCCAGGTGACGGCATTTAGCGTTTCTGCCAACACCCAAAGAGGTTTGAAACATGGAAAATTGACTAGAAACCTTACGACGAAACAAAATGACCCAGTGAGAGACACTGAACCGAGCCGGGTGAGCTTAAAGATAGCCTGGTGAAGTTAATGCTTTGTTTACTTTTCTCATGCTGTTGCGACCTCTCTCTCTCTCTTTTTCTCTCTCTCTCTCTCTCTCTCTCTCCGTGCCTGTTCTCTTGGCAGCATGAGTAAAGTAGGCAGGCGTATGAGGGCATAGCTGAATTTGCTGGCAGGGGGCTCAAGCTTCAGCTTTTGCGTGAAAAGGGTTTGTTGCGCACCTTTTTGTGCTTTAACCTTGTCTTGCACCACATGGAATGGTCTCGGTTTTCCTTCATTTTTCCAGTGTTTCTGGAGTCTCGCACCTTGGAAGTCATCCATCAGGTATATCCAACATTTAATTCTGTTTAAATCCTCAACTTTATTTCTTTGTTTTGCTTTGGAATGACAACGTTTTCTTCTTCGCTCCTCATCCTCCTCTTCCTCGTGCATGCACGTGTCTGCCGCCATGCTTGTTACAATCCGATACGCTTCACTTTTATCAAATACAATTTATCAGGACAAAACTGTGCTGGAATTGTTTGGATGCCACAAGTTTTTGTTTGCATTGTTTGTTTGTTTTGCACTCGTGGCTGGTTTTTATATGCAACTTCCTTGCACAAATCACTCTTTGGAGGCTGTACAAACATGCAGTTTTGACTATATAGTAACACTGTATTATTGTTAAGACCATTAAAGGTAAAATACACAAAATGAGGTTTACCCAAGAGAAGAAATAACTACAATCTCAGTGGAAGCATTGCAAAAAGCTTCATAGTGGCTCTTTGTTAGTTTTTGGGTGACTGTTAAATGGTTAACCACAGATAGCTTTATTCTTCCTCATTATTTGACATGTTTAAAGAAACTAAACAGACTGATACATAAATCGATCAATCAGTATCTATATATGGATTTCGAATATGTGTTTATCCATTATTATTAGCTTACATTAATAATAAACATAGCAGAATTTCTGCCGTGGACACAATGATATCCCAGCATGCTTTGTGTACCAAAACGTCTCTGATCATCCGTAGAGAGACTTTATATTATGTTTCCTGATAAAAGCCATCTGCATTATCATTATTTATCACATTTAGATAACAAACCAATCTCTTATCTGTACGAAAACAAACGATAGACGAGATCTGCATGCATTGCTGTGAAGCAAAAACAAAATTGGAGGGAGAGAAAGCGACAAGACGGTGGGTGGGGTGATACACAAAAAAAGGAAAAGAAAGAACGAAAAAAACTTCCTCAACTCCTCCCTCTCTATCCTCAGATGAACTCATCACGTTACTTCAGTTTTTTCTGCCTTATACTTCCTGCTATTTTTGAACGCCCTCCCATTCTCTCTCTTTCTCTCTCTCTCTCTTTCTTTCTGTGGTAACCAGGAACAAAGTCACAGAGCTTTTATCGGGAAACGTATTTCAGTCATCACCTTCAATTACAAAGCAGTAAGACCATAAACAACATCACAGTATGGAAAACAACCCGAGACTCGGATATCCAGCTGTTGTTCGCCTGTGCCTGACACAAACCAGGTATTTGTTTGCTATGCGATTCGAAGTTTAATATTGTACCAATCTGGATCACACGTGGCTCACAGGTATCCAAAGAAAAAGTTAACAGATAAATGTACTATTATTTTTTTAGCTTTCGGTAATCTACTTCGACTAACACGTGTCAATAAATGTTAGGAACGAAGAACTGATTTTTCACCTTTCGTCTGGGTTGCCACGTTCTATTTGTGTTACATCAGGTGACAAATGTTGCAAGCTGCTTGTGTTTGCTGTACAGTTATCATACACAGATAAACCCAGAATTTACTCAGACATCAGTGAATGCAGACACAAAACAAGGTCAGCAGTCAACAGGCGCTTCCTGTTTAGATCTGCTATTTTTGAACCCGGGGCGTAGTGCTGCTGAGTTTTTGCAAACAAAAAGTTTGTTCGAATGTCTTCGAATTTGCAGTAAGACACAGAGGGAAAGATGGAGGTTGCAGGTGACTTGAATGAGTGGAAAGAGGTGCAGATGAAAGTTAAACGATTTCATAAAGGAAACTAAGACGTGTGTCAGTTTCAATGGGTGGGTAGGATGATATGATGCGTCATTCGCATCTATTTAATTGCATTAATGTCGAATTTGCAGTTTAAAGTGTGTTAGTGTGGTGTAACTTCAATTGTTTTTCTGGGTAGATGAACAGCACTGCATTCAGACACGCGTTTCAAAAAGATCAGATACATCTAAAATCGTTTTTTTTTTTTAAAGCAATCGCATGACCGAAAAACAAAATGACTGCTGTATGTAACGCAGATACGTGTTTGCGTCGACACATCAGACGTTTTGTCTTACAATAGAAGAGGATTTTTTTATATTTAAAGCTGAAGTAAGCCATTTTTCGATGTTATAATTTTACAGACAAAACAATATTTTGTTTGAGCATTCTGTCGAGCCGCACAGCAATATTGATCTCTTTAAAACTATATTTTTTGCAATTGACATGATTATTGTTTATGGCTTGTACATTAAATGTTGTTGACGAACACAATGTTAGATTAATGCAAAATAATGCAAAAAAATTTAATGATATAGGCCAGTACTCAAGAATCAATGTATGCTAAATTTTACATTTACTATTAAATATGAAATATGAAATATTTATATTTCAAATTCATTAAATGTATGTCATGTTGTGCAACGCTTTGGGATTGTAAAAAACCCGAACGCCTCTGTGTTTAACCTCAACCTCAATGTTTAAGAAATACTGAACCACATCCACAGACAGTCAGCATGATATTTATCACAAACATATGCAATTGCTGCAAGCTACCAAATAGGAGATATGGGGGCACGACCTAACGCATTTTGGTTTTGGCTTAATGAATTCATCGTATTTTATACAAGCAACAAACACATCTCTGCTACAAATAAAAACTTTAAAGTTGTTTGTGGATCTTACCGGTTTCTTATAATTACACCGAAAGTGACAGAAGTGCAAATTACCCTATAGGTGGGGACTGCGGGGTTAATTGAGGGTTTGCTAGAAAATTATTTGTAAAGTCATTTCAGAGAATTGTTTTTGTATTGCTGAAACACGTTACAAAGACTGTGTGATACTTTACACCGTTAAACAGTTTTTACACATTTATTCAGGATTATTTTGGCGGGGCTAAACGGTGGCTCGATGACTGGGGCCACCTGGCATGACCCCGCCCCTAACACAATTGTGAGCAGCTTTCCCGCAAGTGGGTGTGGTTTTAGCTGTGGGACACGCCCCCAGCATATTAGAGAATAGAATCATGCCTGTTTCCCAAGTTTTTGATAACTTACTGGGTGTTTTTTAATCATTCAAATTTGTCTGGGTGGTTAATATCACATTTTCTGTGGCATCACAAATTTTATTTCACATTTTGCATGGACTTTGAACACATATTATTATTGTGTCTATACACCAGAAGTAAATAGTGTTTGTACATCTGTCTATAATAGATAGATATCCACACACATCCACCCATCCATGATCCTTCATCTAACCAGGCGTCTATTATGCATCAATGCATATGGATAGATATTTTTTAAAGGGCCGCACAATTAAGAGAAAAAAATACAGATTTGTCAATTACTTTCCCTGATATTGGATTTAAAGTTATTATTTGTATTATTGAAATTTACATTGTCTTTATCTCATTACCATTGAGGCTTAGTGGTAACACTGTGTTACTGTAAGTACTGTAACCCTGCAGTGTAAAAAATGTTTTCAATCCCAGCTATCAGTTACTAGGGTTAGCATGTTTCAAAATGGTGGAATGTCATTGTAGCATGCAAGAAATTGAGCATTTTTGTCGAATCAACATATTTTTATGTAACTTTTACTTAACAAATTATCTCATTTCCCGCCAGCAATTTTTGGTAATGTTGCCCACCACCATTTTTTGTGATTTTCACAAAAGTTTTACAAAAGGCCTTTCAGAAAATTTTCTTTTAAAAATATATAAACATGCAAATATGTCAAATGAAGGAACAGACCCTCTGCTTTCAAACAAACGACTTTTCATCCTATTTATATTTTTTTATAAACTCCTAAATATGGGTATTTTTCTTTAAGCTAAAATAATTGCATTTTGGTTAAGGAATTTTGTTAGAGGTCAGATCCAGAACGATTATCAAAACATACACAGAGTTTAAAATAAGTAAATAAAGTTTTTGCTTCAGTGTTTTATAAATTGGTTAAGTGCGTCTATCCAGTGGATAATTGCGGTATTGGAGATTAACATAATAATTCATCAGGAACAAGTATTTTTCATGCAAATGTTTTCTCTTAATTGACGAGAGTTAAACAATTTCAACTTGTTTTTATAAGTTATGTCAACTTTTTTAAGTCAAAACTTAATAGTAGGTTAAATTGACTTGCAAAACCATGTTGTTTTTACTTCATGCTCCATTTTTTACAGTGCAGTGATTAAGACTCAAAATCGAAAAATAAAACATAATTTCGAAATTTACTTTCTTGAACTTTCTAAAAAAACTCTTTGTCCAGTTTTTATAACAGAAACACATCACAAAAGCACAGGAGATCATCTTCTGACAGTGAGAGAAAAAGACCAAAAAGCACAGATTGCTCGGTTCTGTGTAACTACAATTAACCCCAAGTTAGTTTGTGCACCCTCACCCCTATATTATATCCAACTACTGTTTAAATGCCATTACTTTGTGTAATGCTCCATGGTCTTTAGCGAGATGTTCACCATGTACTGAATAACAAATCGTCCTTTACAAATCAAAGAAATATGCAAAACAAGCTTTAGACAGAAACGTCTGAGAATGCAAAGTCGAACACAAAGATGAATGAAACTGCTATGCATCGTATTGGACAATCGGCAGATTGAATTAATGCTTCCCACGCAATCCCAGAATTCACGGTGATCTAATTAAAAATGCTGAAAAATTATTTAAAAGTATTTAAAAATGGTATTGTGCTCATTAGTCGATCAAAACATTAGCTTAGCAACATGCTAACATTGATTTTATTTGGATATAGTCATATAGTTTTCACACTGCATGAGTTTGGGACGGAGCCACAGATTGTTAAGAAGTCGACATAACATCACCATGTTAATTAGGGTGACCATACGTACCATTTTCTTGGGACGCGTCCAGGCCAGGATTTCAACTTCCGAATATCGTATTTGTCGACGTTGTCGAGGTTTATTATTTCAGGTTCTATTTCAGAAAAGCATTACATTTCAAGGTAAGAATAAAACTACAGTGACTGTATGGGCCCTATCTTGCACCCAGCGCAATTGACTTTGTCAGTGACGCATGTATCATTTCGTATTTTGCACTGGCGCACAGCGGGTTTTTCCCTCCACAGACGCACGTCGGCAAACTAGGGAATGAACTTGCGCTCCCTGGGCGGTTCAGCGCAAAAAAGGAGGCGTGCTCCGGCGCAAACCATCTCTTATGCTATTTTGCAGTTTCAAAAAACAATTGCGCTACTAACCAAAAAAAAACTAGTCTAAAGTCAGTGGCGCGTTGCGCTTGGTTCATTATGCTATTTTAAGGGCGCATGCTTGACCATAATGTATAGCGTGCACAACGCGCATTGCTTATCTAATCTACACAGATGCAACAGTTATTTTTGCAAATCATAAATTGTTACAATAAAAAATATAAGATAAGGGAAATCATAAATTGTTACAATAAAAAATATTAATACATGAGATAAGGGAAATCATTGTGGTGAGCATTGTGGTGATAGTTTTTATTTATTTTGTGTGGCTGTGTTAAACAATTATCATGCAAATAACGATTAAAATATTTTCATAAGTTTGTTGTGTGGCTGTATTACGTTTATTTTATCTAAATAATAATTAAAATGTTTTCATAAGAAACCTTCATGTATGTGAACTTGATTTGTAAGTGTAGTTTGGGGTTGGACCTTCTTGTGTCCGATTTCAAAGCCCCCAAACCCTTTCAGCGGTGAGGGTGGACGCAGCGATGTCCTCCTGTGTGCCCAACGTGCCCGATTTATGCTGGCAAGCTTGGGATTCCCCCGTCTCCTGACATCATTGTAGTGCTTGACGCAGCTGATGAGACAATTGTGGCTATTTCCTCTCACGCCTGTTTAACCGACGCTGATTTGGGCGGGTTTCTCCCATCCCCATACAAAACAACTTCTCTGTCTTTGACTGCTCTTACAAGAACGTGGGTCTCCTCGGCTGTGAACCGCTCCTGGCGTGCGCCTGTCAAATCCGTCATAAAAATAGCAACCCGCCATGGAACTTGCGCCCTTGCGTTTAAAGGGAATGTTGGATAGCGTTCTGATTGGTTTATTTGACGTTACGCCCAAACCACACCTATGAATAATGAACCTACTTCAGACCAACCCCTCATTGATTTGCGCCCGGCGCAAGACTTATTTCTCCCGCTGGGAAAATAGCAACAGCGCCCAAGATCCGCCCACAAAGTCACTTGCGCTTTGCGCTTCGGACTTGCGTTTCAGATCGTTAAAATAGGGCCCTATATGTTTTAAACTGAAATGTGAGAACCTAGATGACCTCGACAAATACGACTTCCGAGAGACGCACCCGAAATCCTGGCCTGGAAAAATAGCGCGTATGGTCACCCTAGTGTTGATGTCACAATGTGTATAATCTTTATCAGTAGCCCATCCTCTCAATTTTTGTGTTTCTCTCTGAATCGACTGACAGGTTATACATCTCAATTTTTAAATAACACTAAAATATATTGTGAAATGATGGTATTTCCATTAACCCATGTTATGCGACTAAAACATAATTTTGTCATCCAATGAAACATACCACGCATCAAAGAATGATCGTGTGACTTTACGCACATCAGGTGAATTGTAAATGCAAAAAAAGCTGTTTTCCAAAACATTTATTTTTCTACACTGAAAAAAATTATTTATTGAATTCAATCCACACTGAAAAAAATGATTCATTGAATTTAATAATTTTTTTTAAGGTAAGTGGTTGCAATCAATTTATTTAAGCTACATTTTAAACAAAAAGATTATTAATTTAAAATAAAATATAAAAATTTTGTTTATATGTAGCTTAAATAAATTGATTGCAACCACTTACCTTAAAAAAATTTATTAAATTCAATGAATCATTTTTTTCAAGGTAAGTGGTTGCAATCAATTTATTTAAGCTACATTTAAACAAAAAATATTAGTAAAGTAAAATAAAATATAAAACTTTTGTTTAAATGTAGCTTAAATAAATTGATTGCAACCACTTACCTTAAAAAAATTGATTAAATTCAATGAATCAGTTTTTTCAGTGTAATTGCGTGAAAAACCACCTTACCTGAGCGTAAAAACTTTTTTGCATTATATGGGAATTTTCAATTCGCAATTTTATTTTGCACAATTTGATGGGTAATGAACAGTCCCTCCAAAAAAACGCAATTATGCGATCGCGTGATTCAAACGCATAATTAGCCAAAGTCCGGAATTTTATGCAGGGACCGCATTTTTTAGATACACCGCACTTTCCCTGCATAAATTGCAAATTTCTGCGCACAAAATTTGCAGGGCTTTCCCTGATTTCATAATCTCCACATTTTCGTAGCAAAATGTCACATATATCTTAGCCGAAAGTTGAAAAATGTTGCATTTACCTCACACAAGCACAGCCATGTCCGCTGTTGCCATGGGAACGTTATGAAGTGACGTAATTACACGTCCGCAGTTTTTGCAAGTTACCACAATTTTTGCAAGTTCTTGTAATTTTGTTGCTTAAAATTACATAAATCCCGCATATTTCGTCTACCACATATCTACTCTATCATTACCATACAGGGCAAGACATCATCTGTAGCTTAGCTGGCATTGCAATAGTGTTGAACATTTAACAGGACACCAAAGTAATATATCTCAATCATGTTTAAAAGTACAAATCCTTAGCAATGCTTTTCTATTTCATCTTTTTCATACATTATTCAGTCATGATTCAGGTTTATTACAGAAAACAGCACATTATTCTTGACAGGCAGGAACAGGTTTCCTCCTCACACATGTTCTTAATGTTCAGAGCTAAGATGGCAGAATGGTGGCCATTTTGTTTGGTCCTCTCCCTTTCGTACATATATTATGTCAAGGTCAGGAAATCTGGGAAATTTGTGTTTAAATGCAAAGATTTACATCGAAAAATATCTGTATGAGTAACTAAAAGCCACATTTGAGAAAATGTCCATTATTCGTTGGTGTGGTTCATCTCTGCCAAAGGTTTGAGAGTCACTTTTGTACAAAATATTAGTAAAATTGTCATTGCTAACTTTTGTCCTACATTAAATGGTTAGAATACGGAAATACAGAAATAGATTCAGCAACGTCTAAGTTTCCTCTTGCATTGAAGACAGGTTTTTTGTGCTACAAACTGCTACAAAGGTCATGAAATTGGTGATTAAACATGGAGATTATTTTCTTTTTATATATTGGCTGGTTTTGAACACTTTATAATTGATAAGTAAAATCTTAAACGTATAGCAAAATAAAAATAATGTTACAAACTATGACATTTATTAACATCACCACTACATCACTTTCATAACATTTGGACAACTGAGACACATTTAACCCTCAGTGCATTTGACAAAATAATAAACAAAGTGTTTTAAGGGACTAGATCTAAAAAAATAAAGACAAAAATATATTTTTATCACCACCTGGTTCTTAAATTATAGTTGCAGATGCCACTTTAATATTTTATCCTAACATTTATGTGTCCAAATACCTTTATTTTCTACTGTATGGGTTTATAAATTTTTTGCAACATTAATAAAATATCAGTGTTAATATAATATTTATGTAAAGATGTTCATTGTTGTGAAATATGTACATGAAATACACATTAACCAAGACTAATAATTGTATTTTTATTGTTGTTTCCTGTTAGCAATTGCATTCATTTACAGTAAATTATTTAAATTTATTGTACAGTGTTACTATAGAAATAATATCATATAATGTACAAGTACACATAGAAATTAACCCAAACATATATACAGTTTGAAAAACATGACTAACACTATTGTTGCATTATTTTGTATGACTCATAATAAACAATTTCTTTCTTCCTTTTATTTCAAAGTCTGGAGTAACAAAGCAACTAAACTCCTGGTATGTTTGTCGCTGTCCCTGAAGTTGAGGTAGTAGATTGAATAGTTGTGGAGTGTGAAATCTCCCTTTGAGATAACTATACAATCTACTGTCTTTCTGAAGGAGACAGATTCAACAACTGTCCACCAAAGAAGCGGACTACGTGCACATACGCTTTTTCAACAAGACACATCTGAAACTGAGTTACTGTGAAGTGAAACTGGAGGTCAGTGTGCATCACAAGATGAGGTAGTAGGTTGTATAGTTGGACGGATCGAATCCTGTTCAGGTGATAACTATACAGTCTATTGCCTTCCTTTGAGAGACACAATGAGCAGCCAAAGAAAAAAGGCGTCTCAGACCCAAGACTTCAAAAAACACCAAATGTATTCAAAAATTATTCATAATTATTAAAATGACATTGTTTCTGTGGTTGACACGGGCCTACTTTTTTTAGCGCTGTGTTTTAACAAATAAAATATTTTTTCATTCATAAAGTGAGTCTGTCTTATGCTGATTTATTATTAAAACAGGGATTTTGCATATCGAAGGGCTTGTCTGCTTTGTTAAATAGTATTAGACCTCAGTTACATTTCAGCCATTGAACCTTAAAACCAAATCAATTGTATAGCTGATCTCATAGTTGGTATACTTTATATCAGTCGATGGACTAACAAATACGCTCTTAAAAATAATGATACCATACATGAACCATTTTTGGCTGAATGGTTCCATAAAGAACCCTTTACATCTGAAGAAACTTTCAGAAAAGATATTGGATAAAGTTTCTTATAAAGAGGTATAAAAGAAGTGCTTCTTGTATTAATGGCATCGCTGTGAAGAATCTTCTAAGCACTTTTATTTTTATGATTGTAGTTTATTTACGTTTAGCTCTTCAAACAATGACTTTTAGATGTTGATCTGTGGTGTTTGGAGGAGCCCTGCTGACAGATTTGTGTAACTGCAGTACAGTAAACATTATTAAAGTCAGATTATATTATAGTATTAGAGAAACTGGCAAGTTTGTAAAGTTTTATTAATGCACAAGCGCCAAAATGCAGTAAAATATTGAAACTTTCTATTTGACATCACATGATTTAAATAAATTAGCAGTACTTTTAAATATACTGCTTCATGCTATTTCATCAAAAAAAGAAGAGATTTTTGGAAAAAAAAGTGAGAGAATTTTAGCCAAAAATGCCATGATTTCGGGCAAAGTGAAAAATGGACAAAAATCGTATTACTGTATATAGATGGAAAAAAAACTTCAGAGAACTTCTGAAAGATAAAAAATGTCTAACATATTTAAAATGACACATTGGTTTGTAAATAGCAACAGAATGTACATTTTTGGATTTATTATTATTATTATTATTATTATTATACATTTTATTTATATGCCACCTTACTAGACAGTCAAGGACAACGTACAATGAAACAATCAACATAACAGCAATAATCATTACAACTATTAATACAGCCCAGACAAACTTAATACAAGCATAAAAATAAACAAGAGATTTGAAGACAAGAATGTCCCTGTTTGGGTAGAAGCCAAAACGTGCTGTTTTCAAGTGTGTACCTTTAAATGCAAATGAGCTACTGCTTCTCATTTCCTTACAAAAAGAGACAGTGAGTGATTTTGGATAAAAACAGATGTGATTCCTGTGAATACAGTCTGAGACAATAATATATTTAGCCACATTAGCGCTACATTTACAAAAGCTTTTGGTGAATATTAACCAGTCAGTCAGTGGCTGTGGGCGGGGCTTTATCAGTATGACATCACATTAACAACAAGAGATCAAAACATCATTTTTTTTCATTGTAGGGTTTTTGTAAAAGTAAATTTTGCATAATAGGTGCCCTTTAAATTTTGCACTTAGAACACAATCAGTTGAATTGACACCACTGAACCTGATTGACTTTCACTGTAACTTTATAAATCCAATGTCTCTGTAGTCTGCTGCTGTGGGCCAATCAGGCTTCTCCAAACCTTTCTGAACTCCGCCTTAATCTTAGGTATCTTCAGGGCGTACACAACAGGATTGACAACTGAGTTAGCATGAGATACTATGACACCAAAATAAATGACATCAGAAGGCACTAGTATACTCTGGAAATAGAAATGAATGGCGTGCATGATGTGTAACGGAAGCCAGCATGCAACACACAGAGCCAAAACCAAAACCAGTGAGCCGGCCAGTTTGTGTTCCTTATGGTTATACGCACCAGATTCAGCAATACCCGTCTTTCCCTTCAGCCTTCTAACTTTAAAAAAGATGTAACAATACAAAGCAGCCATGATGGCCAACAGAGGAATAAAGATACCAAAGAAAATAAAGTTGACCAGGTATGAGAGGGAAATGACGGCTGTAAATTCACAGTTTAAGGTGGAGTTGTGACGTTTCAAAGTGTGAGGTTTGTACCATCCATACATTGGTAAGAAGCTAAGCAGACAGGCCAACATCCAGCACACAGCAGCGAGAACCCAAGAGCGTCTTTTAGTTACTGTTGACTTATACCTGCAGGCAAAAAAAAACAACACAAAAAACATTGAAATAGTTTTTCTAACATTAACACTTTCAGTAACTGTAGTGTATTTAGTACATTTGTGTATTCCACGCATACAGTACATGAAAATATTGTGTACGGCAGTGGCGGCTGGTGAAAAAAAAAACAAATTTTAAAATCGAACTTTTACTGTAGTAATGCAGGACTGTAAATAGTAATTTATCAGGTGATGAATATCATTACTGCTCAGCTAAAATACTTAAAGTGTTACTGTTGAAGTCAACTGTTAAAGCATTAAATAAATATACTATGAATCTGTGAATTTGAGTTTAATGTGTGTTTATTTTTTATTTTCAGTAAGGAACTAATCAAGGTAATCATTCATTCAAACACACACACACACACACACACACACACACATTCCATTGACGTAATGCATTTTATACCATACAAACTGTATATTCTATTCCCCTAACTAACCTACCCCATTCCCTAACCCCAACCATCACACAAACCCTTCTGCTACTTCACATTTTCAAGAAGCATCATTCTGTTTGATTTATAAGCTTGTTTTCTCATGGGGACATCAAAATGTCCCCACGAGGTCACAAAAACACTTTTATTCCTATCTTTGTGGGGACAATTGGTCCCCACAACGTGATAATTACCAGGTACACACACACACCCACCCCCACACACACACACACGTTGCATTATAGACCCCTTCAAGGACACTGAAAACATTGAATGACTATCGGGCGCGCGCGCAGCATGGGGTCAAACTGTTCATACCATTTAGGCTTTATAATGTAATCTAACAGGGGTGAAAAATGATGACTTACCTCAAATGAAGTGAGCATTACAAACACAAGCCTCTTTGATACTTGCATTGTTCCAGTCTGCACGTTAATTGCTTGCAGCTGCAGATGTTGTATTTTTTGTTTTTGAGATTCTGCATGAATCGGGAAAACTTAACGGAAGACCTGGTGCGATTTTCAGAGCCCACGACGTAAGTAGGCATTTTTGACGATACCGAATAATACGCAACTCTATCTGCTGTAATGACTTTTCTGACCCCGACATGCGCAGCGGGACTCAGCTGTGACGTGAACCGTGAAGGGGTCTATACTTTATCACTTTTAAAAATCCTGTCATAGTCAATTTTTATCCTTCATTTCATGTTTTAATAATAATAATTGTTTTTGTTCACACATGTTCATTTCTAATCATGAACTTACAAGACATACAAGTTCAAATGTGTTTATTTATTAGTGAAGAGAATAGATGAACAGAAACCGTGCATCACATCACTTTAAATGTTTTTCAATATTTTACTATGTTCTTAACTTAACTTAGACAAATTAATACATACCTATCTTTATTCAATGCATACACTTAATCTTTGTACAGTGTGTCATGAATGTGTTAGCATTTAGCCCAGCAACATTCATTCCTTAGGATCCAAACAGGGATGAATTTAGAAGCCATCAAACACTTCCATGTTTTCCCTATTTAAAGACTGTTACATGAGTAGTTACACGAGTAAGTATGGTGGCACAAAATAAAACGTTGTGATTTTTTAAGCGGATAAAAAATGAGAACTATATTGTATGGCGGAAAAGCACTTAGTTTGCAGCACTTAGACCTCAGGCGCAGTAATATTGACAGAAGTTTGAGCGAGAGGGGGAGGAGTCAGGAGAGATATCTACTTAAAAAATTGCCACGTTTTATTTTGTGCCATCATACTTACTTTGCATTATATATTTAACTTTTTACATATTAAAATATACTGTAAAAAGTCATTCTGCAGGCTTGTAGATTTGATGAAATTGAATATGTAAACTTTATTTAATAAAATTAATTTCATGTAGTTTGGTATTTTTTTGTGTTAAAATTCTTTAAAAATGACTGGAATAAAAACAACTTATTGTTTTTATGAAGGATTTAGCTATTCTTATTGTGTATCTCCGCATGTAGCGAATACTGAATAAATCCAACATAATATTAATCAGCTGTTTCAAATCAAAAACCATTCCGGGTTGTATTGCAGGTCGTGAGCGCTGAGCAGACGGATTTAGGAAATATTTCTGTTATTGTGTTTTTTAAACAAGAATCTGCAGTAGGTTCATAAAGATATCGCCTATTTAAACATTTCCTTCGAGTTTTTTGGTGATGGGACCTCCAGATAATCAGCGGGCGCTCCGCGCGTAAATATACCGGTCAACGTCGCCTCACCTCGGCCAGTCTCGCTGAAAATCTCCGCTGGCTGTGACGTCAATGTAGTGTTTAAAACGTGGATAAAATTCATTTCGGGTAAATTTAATGGGCAATCTTTAGTCTTATAAGTCTATAAGCAGGGTTTCTTTGTATAATTTGTTTGTAATTTGTAAATATTAATTACAATAAGGATTAATATGAACTGGGTTTGGACGTAACTTCAGCTTTAGGACCCAGGAGGTCGCATATCTAGGATGCATTCGTCGATTCGCATGCTGCGATTGGTGGTCCAAATGCAACTCATTTTGAGTGACAGAAAAACTGACCAATCATACTGTTCCTCTGAATGGGTGGGTTCTCTTATCACTTACTCTCATAGATATGTATCATGTATGTATCTATTATGACAAATTCTGCTCGCTCGCTCGCTTGGTTCATGTTATAAAAATAAATGTGACTTTACTGCAGTCTTTTTCGGTTTATTTAGTTTTGTGTTAATTATATCCACAAAGTATTCCAATAAATTGGTAATGTAAAACTATTCTTCGCTGTAAATTAATTGTGTGCTCAATTGCGACGCCCTGTGTTGAATTTTCCCCCGAGTACAGTATCATTACTGAGGGGAAATATAACATTATTCATTTAATTCCACAAAAGGTGAGTAAGATATTAAATGTATAAGTTGTCTTTTTAAAATATTTAAGCTTTCTACATTATGTAAATTGAACATTCACTATTATTATTATTAATTTCGCGACCTATTATCTAAATTGTGTGTTCATGAAGCCTGTAACGTACTGCAGCTTCCTGCAGGCAACGTGAAACATTGCTGAGGGAGAACTTTATTCACAACAAAAGGTGAGGAATATTTAAGCAATATCGCTCGAGTAGGAGTGTGATATAGCTCTATATCATCACGGCTGTGATTAGGCCAGAGGCACGAGGCCGCAGGCCGAGTGCCGGAGGCAATCACAGCCGTGATGATATAGAGCTATATCACACGACTCCAAGAGCGATATTGCTTTTATACAACAGTTCGACGGCACACGTTTGAAAAACGAAAACTAGAAAACAACAACAGAGCTATTTTAAAAGCCTCTTTGTTTGAGAACTACTTCTTCCGCCACGGATTTGAGGGCGGCCAGAATGACAGGTAAAACTTTCGGCTGCTTTGAAGCTCATAACAACTCAATGGACAGAAAAGCCGTTACTTTATATTACCGTTTCTTGGTCACAAAGTGTAGTTTTAAGATTAGTTCAGTCGAGAATGTATATGTATTATATTTAAATCTGCAGTCGATTAGTAAAGATAGCGCCTGTTTGAACGTTTGCTTAGTGAGATTCGGTACAAATGAGAACCAAAGCATGAGCGGACATCAGTGTTCACTCGCCCCGCTGACCACCGCCCTCTCTGGGCTACATTTCTGAAAGAGATACCCTGGCTCTCATGTTGGCCTTGTTTGTTTATGATCGTCAAAATGAGATCAAATTATCAGTATTTGGTGTCATGATCAAACTTGTACTTGTTTTTTTATTCATATTTAGTGTCTTTTGTGTTGTTATTGTTTTGGCGCGAGGTAAAAGTTAATAAAACTACTTGTATAACGTTACTATTGCTTTCTCATTTATTCTTAACGCGATACGAGCACTCGATTATTATTATTAAACTTTGTTCTTGTCAGTACTATACAAAACGTTTTTTTTATAAGTGTCAGAGAGATGTTTTTGCATGCTGCTTATAAATATACCAGTGGCGATATCTCATAATATGTTTTAATAGTCACGTCACGATAAAGTAAATGATCAATGTCCACATTAAAAAGCTGCGGTGCTTACCTGCAGTTCCACAGTGTTTTCGCGTTCTGATAAGAAATATAGCTCCAGAAAAAAACAAGTGTTTATATTCCTCTTTCCAAGTGTTAATCGTCCACACGATGTGACAAGACATTTCTCCCATTAACTTTAACGTAACATCCAAGAGCGCTGATCTTTGACGGAATAATAACTTCTGATTGGGGATTCACAGACTGATTTATGAGCTAGTAAACTAATGAGACACACACACGGAGAGTGATTCACACAGCGCGTCTGTGTTTTTCCATTCAGAGATGAGCCTGCTTAGGACCTCCATTCACTAGGTGGCGGAATAATACCAAAGGTGAAGCGGTTACAGTGCCGTTATCAGTACAATATCGTATAGCTCTTAGCCAATCAGATTCGAGAACCAGAAAGAACTGTTGTATAATATTAAATAAATATATTGTACATATTATCTTGTGTATAATAGTGTATGTGTGTGTGTATATACACATGTGAATAACTTGGTTAACAAATAAATATGTGACTGTAGGTTTTAAGACATATTTGCTGTTTAATGTTGCAGGATAATGATGAAGAGGCAGGACTTGAGCAGCTTGTGATGGCTGTAATTGTAAAGAATGGATCTTCTAGGAGTGGCAGCCCAAGGGATGCTGGAATTGTTATCAAGGCCTTAAAGTGGTTCCCAGGGCATGCTTTATCCTTGGATCTATGCATTGAATCTCCAGTATCCCAGGCATCTTTTCAGGTGTTTCAGAAACTTTTCTTGGAGCAGGATTCTTCAAAGTTTATGAACTGATTACAGTACAGTAAGTCTAAACTGCTGTCGGTTTTCTGGGTGTGAATCAATGTAACAGAACACAAACATGGAACCTTTCGTCGGGAAATGTGGACAGTTTTATTTAAAGACTGTAAAATACTTTTTGAAGTTTACACTGTTACAAATACATCATTAAAATGAGATGCTTTCCTGTTCTTTTGACTGCAATAAAAGAATAATTCATTCATCTTTGTCTGTCATTCTGAAATCAGATATAATACTCATTACTAATAAAAATATTAATGGATGATGTTAAATTAAAATAATATAATTGAATAGTATTTATTGTATAGTGCTAGGTCTTTGTCCTGTATACCCAATATTTTGTTTAAATTTAAATTAATTTCTAATTGCAAAGTGCAGATTACCTTTTTGAATGGGTTACTATTAAGGAGTTTATGGAGTGATTCTAACTCAATTTTTATTTGTTGAATTTAATTAATGATATTGCTTGTAATCTGTTGCCACACTTTTATTAAGTAGATATGGCATAATATTTTTTATTGTATAGTGCTAGATCTTTGTCTAGTATACCCAATATGTTTGTTTAAATTTTAATAAAAAATTTATTTGCAAATTGCAGTTTGGCTTTTTGAAAATGTTAATATTAAGGAGTTTATAGAGTAAATCTAAATCAATTTTGATTTGTTGAATGTAATTAATGATATTGCTTGTAATCTGTTGCCACAATTTTATTGAGTAGATGGGGCATATTATTTTTTACAGTGTAGATTTCTTCTCTGGCCAACTTTAGGGGGCGGCGCTCCAGCACCCACTTTCGTAAAAAGTTGGATCAAATTACTTTACTGTAATAAAAATGCAGCATGTTAAACAACAATTAAGCAATTCAATTCCATCTAATATTTCAAGTTGAGATTGTTTAACTTAATTTGTTAAGTAAAAGTAACATAAAATATAAAATTTGACAAAAATGCTGAATTTTTTACAATGTTCAATTGGTAACCCCTACATTTCTTTTTAGTTTTTTTTAACTTAAATTTTAGTCAGTTCATTTTTAATTTTAACTTACCAACTGAAGTATTTTTTAAGTTGTTCCAACTTTTTACTTTTTACAGGGCATTTGAATATTGTAATTTGTCAAAACTGAAGTTAATTGTTTTAGCTTTTTCAACACTGAATCTAATAAAGCATATTTTACTTTTCAAAATCTCAGGAAACTAGTTTATTAAAGTTTGGTGCAATGGTCCTAAAACAATAAGAGTATTTAATAGTCTTAAAATAAAAACTCACCTGAAGGGAATACAAACTCTCAGGTATCGATCCAAAGCAATAGCCAGGAGGGTGAGCACTGAGGCTTGAAGTGGTACAATGAGAATGCAATTCATAAAGAGACACGCATGGAAAGACATTTCAATGTTGAGCACCTCGACTACAGCAAGCGGAACAACCACACATCCAACCAAAAAATCAGCCATCGCAAGTGATACGATCAAACAGAAAGTGGGTTGATTTAGGGCTCCGCTCTTCCACACGGCCCATATCACCAGCAGATTGCCCAGACAACAACCAATAGCTATAAGAACTTCAAGACCTATGAAAATATATCTTCCATCAACAGCCATCATAATAAGAGCTTATAGATAAGAGTGCAGACAAAAATAACCCTTCTCACCCACAAAGACAACTTAAGATATGGTAGGTGTGAGTTAAAATGAAAAGATATCCTGTCATCAGTTCCTGGGCACGCGTCATGGGGGGCACCCAACATGTGTTTAAAATAAAGTTTTCAATGTTCAGTTAAAAAAATGTCTCTTAGTACTTTGTGCTACTTTTGGTCATAATTGGACCTTTTGTTGATAGCGTTGTTTGTGGAAATGCACATAAAACATTTTACGTCTGCTAACTTATCATTGCTATGTCTGTCATGTCTGGATGTTGATTGTGATTTTTTTGCAGCGAGAAGAAGGGGAGGAAGAGGCGGGATCAGAATGTGTCAGTCAATGCAATATCCTGGCTATGATGTAAACTATATCTTACATCAACAGCCATAATTTACAGACATAAGAGTGCAGACAAAAATAACACTTCTCACCACAAAGACATTTTAGATAGATGTGAACTTCACATGAAAAGAGAAATTGGGTAATCAGTTCCTACTGAAGGGCTTACGTCAAACTTTATATCTATGGGGCTGTTAATACCTGGTATTAAGATGCGTTATGGTCATTCGGATTGCACATCTTTCAAACGCTTGCAAAATGAAATAATACGCTGTATTTAGCGTCGTCCACTTGTGATCCGATTGGCTAAAACGCATCTTCATACCATTTGTAAAAAGGCTTTATATTAGTATAGTTTTCTGTTGTTAGTTTGAGTAACCATGCTGCATAATTCATTTGACATATCTTTAAAATTGTTTTATTATGAGGGGTTTCCTTTGTTCTATCTTTTACTTGAAAGCAAGGACACAAGCTTTAAAGGGAACATTCCATGAAAATCAGACTTTTTCCATGTTTAAGTGCTATAATCGGGTCCCCAGTGCTTCTACCAACCCAGAAAACATGAAAAATAGCAACCCTGTAACTTTGTTTTGGTAAGGCTCTCTCTGCAAGCATGTGAATAAATAGGTCATGCGGATTTCGCTCCCCCCATGACGTAGGTAAGGGCTCCAATTATAATGATACCGCCCCTTCAACTGAGACAGAGCGCCGTTATGCAAATTTGAAAACCACGCCCACCGGGGGGAAATCAATCCAACAGTCTCCATTGACTTTGTATTGCGAGAACCCGCCTCCTTGTCATTTCTGGCTTATAACAAAAAACTGAATAATGCCTAAAAGCTGCTGTGTGACAATATGTACAGCTAACAAGCCAAAGAACCCAGAAATAAGTTTTTATAAGCTGTCGAGCCGTAAAACCCAGCCTTTAAGGAGAATAAAGTGGATCGCCGACTACGTTTCCCCCTAGTGGACGCAGTTCTACTAATAGAAGTACTATGAAAAGTTGCCTGTATCCATTTTTGTGTCTTTAAACGCTCGTTTTTTGGGGTCGACAGCTTATAAAAACTTATTTACAGATTAAACTTAAAAACAGAATAATACCTAAAAGCTGCTGTGTGACAAGGTGTACATCTAACACGGCAAAAAAATAAATAAATAATTTTTTATAAGCTGTCGACTTCAAAAAACGAGCGTTTAAAGACACAGAAATGGAAACAGGCAACTTTTCATAGTACTCCTATTAGTAAAACTGCGTCCAATAGGGGGAAACGTAATCGGCCATCCACTTTATTCTCCTTAAAGACTGGGTTTTACGGCTCGACAGCTTATAAAAACTTATTTCTGTGTTCTTTGGCTTGTTAGCTGTACATATTGTCCCAAAGCAGCTTTTAGGCATTATTCAGTTTTTTGTTATAAGCCAGAAATGACAAGGAGGCGGCCTTTTGCAATACAAAGTCAATGGAGACTGTTGGATTGCTTTCCCCCCCGGTGGGCGTGGTTTTCAGGTTGTGACGCGCTGCGCTCTGTCTCTATCCAACCATGAGGCTACCTCGAGTGCGATAGAAAGAGAGAGAAAGAATGACTGACAGCACGACGCGTTTGTATTCCATCAAACACAAACAGGAGCCTACAATCTTATAACTTGTAGTTTTAATAATCTTTCTAAAGATTGAATTAACTAGGGATGGGCATTTTCCAGTAATTTACTATTCGAATATTTAAGCTCATAAAGAACGAATATTCGAATATTCGTTTATTTAAATTATGTTAATTAAGACATGCGTCTTTTGTATTTTTCATTTTGTCATAATTTCACAGAAGGCTTATAATTAGGAAATATCCACAACAAGCTAAACTTATATTATGTATGTATATTTATGTATGTATTTTTAAGTTGAAAACATTGTAAATTGTATATATATATTTTAAATTCTTCTTAAAAAATATCCTACAGAAAAAAAGGCGTTAAAACCCCATGCGGAGTGAAGTCTGAGTCAGTCAAACCCTTAGTTTCAAGTCGGTCGTTAGTATGAATTCATTACTGTTGGATCTTACATACATTATATTATACCAAATATTATACAATAACCCCAAATCTAAGCGAAGATTGAGGACTTGCGAAGTTTAAAGTTTCGGACTTGACAAAGTAGGCTATCATCATTTAAACCCTTAAACAGACTCCAAATAAGAGCCCGGAGAAAACGAAAAAACGCATCTACATAACCGACTGCTCAGTCAACATATAAATATCTTCTCAGTTTAGTTTGACATGTATTTGTGAATAAAGAAACCATCTTTACCCTACCTGCTTCGGTGAAAGCCCGTTCTTCTGACTAGATACAATGCCGGTGCTGCGGAGAAAACTCTTCCTCGTGTTGCACGTGATGATGGTTATCGGATAAAAACAACAGACGGACTGAACAAGATTGAATATCTGTATAAGTTACTAACGTTAGCTTAATTTAACAAGATTTCACAAAGACGGAGCTTTGCTTTGCTTTTAAACAGCCATGTGCAGTTATCCGGTTCATTTTTGAAAGAGCACCGCATATTATAAATGTTCTCCGTTTCGTTTCGTTCTCCGTGTCTGTCTCGTTATTAACAAAATAAAGTAGACTTTATAACAGAAAGCTTACAAATCTCTCATGATGTGTTGATGCGGGCGGCGGAGAAGCACGTTTAATAACACGTGAGCCCTCACTGACAGTTGCCAAATATGGCGCGGCGCGGCCAAACCCGGAGATAAAAGAAAAAAACTTAAATTCGTCTGCAATCTGCATTGCCAAACAATCAGAAATATATACGAATTAATGTTCATGTATATGATATATCTTACATTTAAGTCTGTAAAAGAGTATAGATGAAGTGAAAAAGCATTAAATAAGGTGGCACATTAAAAACAAACAAACATTCGAATAGCATTTTTTAAATTCGAATTATTATTGCCGATCGAATATTCGAATATTCGAATATCCGTGCCCATCCCTAGAATTAACGTTCTAAAGGATTAACGTTACCTTAGTGCAAGAGAGAGAAAGCGAGTGAGCGAACGAACGAGAGAGAGAGAGCAACGCGACGGTTCGCTTTCAAGCAAGTTATGTTGTTTAATATGTTTCTCTGAAGTTTATATAAATGAACACGAGGATTAATGCACTGCACGAGACAGAGTGAGTGAACAACGCGTATTCACTATCATACACAATAAGTAAATATGTTGTTTAATGTTTCTCTGAAGTTTCAAATGAATGAGGAGTTACAAAATAGATGAGAGACTGACAGAAACGCGAATGTGTTCAATATGTGTGCACAATAAACTTAAACATGTCATTTGATCTGTTTCTCTGAAGTTTAAGCATTAAACGTGTTGTTTTATTACAGATCATTTAAATGTGCTCGTGTGGTTTGGTCAAAAAGTAAACTTCTGAGTGTTTGTGAACGTGTATTTTATTGTAACATGCTGAAACTCATTATGCCTGTTTAAAACAAGGGCAACATGAGACCTTACTGTAAGTCTTTATTTTTATTCCACAATGTTCCCCATCTACTGATAAACATGTATTTAGTATGCATAAAACAGATAATTGACTTTTTAAACTTGTTCATATTTATAATGCTTAACATCGCTCACTAACTTCTTTCGTAAGACTCCGCCCACCTGAGCAGCTCGTTTGGATTTAAAGGGATACACACAAAAACGGTGCATTTTTGCTCAGCCCCATAAATTGCCTATTTTAACATGCCCAATAAATTACCTATATGGTATTTTAGGCTAAAACTTCACATATGTACTCTGGGGACATCAAAGATTTATTTAATATCTTAAAAACGTCTTCTGGAATGTCCCCTTTAAATCTTAATTGGTATTTTAAAATTATTTGTGTGCTTTTTCACAAGCGAAAGAGACCATTGGCGACTGTATAAGCATGTCCAGCACTGCAAGAGAGTTAAGAAAAGTTTAACTTTATGAATTTCAGGAGCAACTACCAATGGGAGCAAGCAGTGGAGTTCACGTCATCCTTCTCTCGTCAATTACTGGAGTGGATGATAGGGATGCACGTTCTTTAAAACGAGGGGTAAGTTGTAACACGGATTGTTTCACAAGGTTGAGCTTTTGTTTTTCAGCTATTTTTTCACGCTGCTAAAAGACGATCTCCCGCAAATTATTGGAAATGTATAATGTTTTTCCAGAGAGTTATTGATGAACAAATGTTTTGTAAGTAAATGTAAGTGGCATGTAAGTACATTTTTTCATCATATGTTTTTTTCGGTTTCTAAGTTGGGTGTGTAAGATACCAAATTCAATGCTATGTCACATTAATCAGTGTCTTGTTGACTAAAACATAGCATCGTTTTGAAATATGTCTGCAGGTCTTAGCAACTTTTTTGGTGGGCTTGAAAATATTTTGATCCAGCGAGGTTAATTGTAACGCTGTGTTAACCCCTCAGCACTTATGATATGAAAACCGCTAACGTTACGTAATTCTTGCCGTTGTTTTAAATAACACACGAATGATTGCTGGCTGCCAACAAAATAAATGTGCCTGTCTTATAAAAAATTGTGTGTCAAATTTGTTTTTGTTCATATCCTAAGTATTGATTGAATAATGTCACGTCAAAAATTAAAATCATAATGAAATGATTGACTAAAATCTGACTTTGATGCCCATTATCTCATTATGGTTATTACAGAGTGGGTCACATAAAAAAGTTTTGTCATAATTGTGCTGCTTTTTCTCACATATTTATACATTTGTGTCCATTTATAATTGAACTATTGTTAGATGAGGGATGAATAGTGTGGATACCTGTCTATTATAAACAGATAAACAATATCCACTTTAAGTATATAGACAAAATAGTATTGAAATATTTGCCTGCAAACTTCATTTTTAGCAAGTGTTACAACTAACCCCCTGACTTTTACAATGAACCCAACTATGGGGTAAGTTGTGACGTTTGAACTTCTGTCATTCTAAAACCAGAAAAAAAATCACTATCGCGTACCAACTTTCCACATCCACATCTTTGGAATAATCTGCCAGTTGCGACAAGATCTGTTGACTCTGGGTCTTGAGTCTTTAGGAATCAGCTAAAAGCCTCGCTTGCTAATGTCTTTTTCTATTTTTCTATCTTTACCTTTGTCATAAAAACCCTTGGCTATGTGTACTTTGTTAAGACTTGCTTCTATTGTTACCTTGTTATTTGAATGTGGCTTCGGACAAAAGCATCTCAACAACGAAATGTAACACTTCTCACCCACAAAAACTATTTTAGATACACGTGAACTTCAAATGAAAAGAGATATCCGGCCATCAGTTCCTACTGAAGGAGGCCATAAGTCAAATCTTATAGTTTGAGTAACCATGCTGCATAATTTAATTTACATTTAAAATTGTATTATTATGAGGGGTTTTTCTTTTTTCCACCATCTTTTACTTAAAACACAAGCTTCAGTATTTAAATTTAAATGAATGAACTATCTTTTAAAATGTCGACTGATAGCACCTAAAAAATGTGGTTTTATATGCCTGCATGTTGAATGTATATGTTTGCAGTGAGAAGTATAAAGTCTCAATCAATGCATTAAAGAAAACTGTGACCTATTTGCTATTAAATTTTCTGCATGATTTGCACTTTGTGGAAAACCTGATGATCCATGTTATCCCAGCATGTTTTAAAAAATGAGTTTTTTTTACGTTACATATGCACATGTGAGCACTCAGCATCTGACTACCAAAGGGGATTTCCTATTCTACCAACCATTGCCACTGAGTTCCTCTTGTGTTGCTTACCTTTTGCTTCATCATGTCTGACAGTGAGAAGGTGATCTATACGGTCTTGGAGGTTTTTATCGCTATAGCATGTTGTCCTGGCAATCTGCTGGTGATTTGGGCCGTCTGGTCGAGTCGGGTTCTTCGTAAGACCACCTTCTGCTTTGTTGTATCACTGGCAGTGGCTGATTTTCTGGTGGGTGCTGTTGTCGTACCTCTGGCTGTGTTAATTGATGGACGAGTACAGACGAGATTTTACACTTGTCTGTTCATCAGCTGTGTGGTCATTGTGTTGACCCAAGCCTCCGTTCATTCCCTGCTCGCTATTGCTGTGGATCGATTCCTGCGTATCTATAATCCCCTCAGGTTAGTTCATTTGTTAAAGTTACAGTTTTTAGTTTTTCATGTCATATAAGACCAACCTAGAAAATGTATCGATATTGTGGATTAAATTGCATTATTTGCAATACATAAGTTATTGTCAACCCAGCGTTGGGTCAAAAAAACACAAACCCAGCTGTTGGGTTAAATTAACCAAGAACATGTTTATACCTGTATTTGACCCAACAATGCACTGTAAAAAGTGAAAGTTTGATCTACTTAAACAAATTACTTTAATTGGTGTCATTTTTTCAAAAATTAAGTTTTGTTACCTTACATTTTTCACTTAAAGTGAAAAAAAATTAAGGTGAGAAAACTTTTAAAAATTACTTTTTCTTATTTTTTGCCCCATATAATTTCTCACTTAAGCTGAAAAATTTAAGTTTTCTTTTTCGCTGTGTTTTTGCTGCTTCAACCGCTTTGTTGCTGCATCACATTCACTTGCTGACGCTAGCAGATGAAAATAAACAGAAATGCACACTTTGGCGGAAACGCATAGATGGACGTTAGGTCAAGAAATGAGTATGTGGAGAGTGTCAAAATAAAGGTGCCTCAAATCGATTTGTTTACGTGTGGCATCGATGCATCAGATCGTTAGAAATAAAATCGATGTATTGTTCCATATCCATGTATTGTTACACCTCTATTATTTACCTAGTTTCCTTTCATAAAAGTTAAAGATGGTGTATCAGGAGTTTTATTCAGAAATTATCAGCATACATTTTCCTTCTTTTGTATAGCATTGGAAATCAATTGTTTAACTTAAATCCTTTGAGTATGTTTGTGATTTACAAATTCTGTAGAATGTATAGAAGTTATCTCTCTAGTGATTTTTTTGCCCATCCCAATATAATTATGGGGTCTTAGCTGGCCACCAAAGGAAATGGCAATGATGCTCGTGGAAGTTGAGGATCAATAACTAAGATGACTGTAGAATCATTTAAATTGGGCTGTTCCCTATTCCATTTTTGACGCAGTTGCTGACCTGGCAAATAATAGTGAATAAAGGATGTCCAAAACCTGTCAGCAAGAACTTGGCTGTGACGCCAAGATCTACGGCCCAGGAACTCTGTGTTGGCATAAATCACCTGTGGCAGAGAAGAGTCCCGCCACCCCAAGGATTTGGGGTAATGGGATCAAAATCTGAGATGTTAGATGAGGCATAACCAAATGGTTTTGAATTTAACACCCCTTCAATTTCTATCAGGACTGTTCGTAAAGACTTCCTCTTACGAACTCTCCCATGATCCTCCAAAATGAGGGGCTTGTGGTGGATTAAATTTAAATGTAATCTGCTGATTTTCCGATTTAAATTGTAATTAAGTGGTAAGGTTCGGGAAGACTTCCTTCAATTCTCTTGCAGCACCACAAAAATTACTCCCTTGATCACTAAGAATTTCATAGGGCTTACCTCTTCTAGATATAAAGCAACGTAGTGCCATCAGGAAACTGTCCACATCTAGACTAGTTAGCAAGTCAATATGTAGACATCGAGTGGTCTGGCACTTGAAGAGGATGCCCCTTCTTTTTTTCTGTCCTACGACTAACCTTAACATGGAAGGGGCCAAAACAATCCATTCCAGTGGACCAAAATGGAGGTTTACACAATTGGAGCTTAGAGGAGGGGAGATCTGACATTTCAGGAATAGACGGTTTTGCTCTCCACTTCTTGCATTCTAAGCAAGACCACTGATGTTTCTTTACAGCTTGTCTCTCTTTAATTATCCAGTAGTTACGCCGAAGTTCTCTGGGCCAGGGTGGAACACTTTCTCATCACAATCTTTGATAATTAAATGGGACAATGGATGTTAAGGGACAATGAACAACTGGATGAACAATTCCTGGTTCAAAATCCTTTACTCGTCTTAGTCTGCCGCCCACTACAATAAGTCATGTTTCTTCATTCAGTTCTGGAGAAAGGATAAGGAGGCGACTTTGAGATTCAACAGGTTTACCTTGCTTCAAGCACTGGTACTCTGAGGAAACTTTGTTGTTGTGCTTGCTTTAAAAGTACATTACTTTTTTAGATTTGACCTCTGCATATTGCGCCAGAGAAAACATAGCAGTGGGCAATCTTCTGGTAGTAGCCTAATTTGGTGAAACATGGATTTTATACACCACTGATTGCCACTGGATACTGATGGAACCGGAGTAGGACGCAGAGAAAGGAGGGGCCTAATTGTGGACCAGGAAGGAGCTGGCTGTTCAATGATATGCCTTTATATTGATGTGAACAGTTAAATTCTATTCGTGGTTTTCCATTATGCTCAACAATATGATAGGGTAGATACCAGGATTCAGATGAATCATGAAAAGCTTCCACATTTGAGATGTAACCAGACTTTTCCAACTGTGTTATTTCTTTATCATACACAATAGCAGCTTTAGGGGTTCCTTCAAGGTGCCTCTCTATACATCCGAGAGAAGAAATAACTGCATTTGTTGAAGCTTGTAGCCTTACAGCAGAAGCAGCACGCAATAAAGGAGTGGCATATCTTTGAACTCCATCCAGAGACACTGTGTCTCATCCAAGTTAGGAATCAGTATTGGACCTTGAAGTACCCAACCTAACCTAGTCTGAATCGCGGTGGGGGATTGAGGAGGTCCTAAACACACCTGGTCAATTGCATTTATTCTTTTCCTTTTTCACAGGATAATTCAGATTTGGCATGGTCTTGACCCAGAGATTGAAGCATGCCAACCAAAGCTCGAACTTTTAGTGCAAAACTACTAAATGCTCTGGAGTCACCATGTCTCACCTTGGGAATAGCTAGAATGTCTTTGACTACACTTGAATTCCATCCAGTCACTTAAGCTATATTTCAGTCAGGACCACTTAAGAATACCAAAGATTTACTATCTGAATTTGTTCAAAGGCTGAGGAATCAAGGGGCTCGGTTGTCATACTGCACCGTTAAGATGCATTCTTTGGCATGTATCCCCCAAACACAACAACGTAGTTGATTGCCTAACTTCTAGAGACTGCTTGTCTCGGAGCACGCGGCTCCTAGGCATCATTGGGTAGCATACCTCAAGAGGGAATGCAGTTCCCTGATATTCGTCAGATTTGGAACATGCAGGTTCAGTAACATCCTCGGTAACAAACAGTGGCTGCCAGGATTTGAGCCCTCAGCTGAGGAGTGATTGCTGCGGCTGGCGGAAAGAAAGGTACTTCGGGTGAGGTTACTGGAACTGTGGAGCTGAGTGTTCTTCTGGGCATGAAGTTGGGGCTATAGGTAGTTTGGGATGTGCTGGCGAGCGTCGCCTGTGGGTGAACTCCCGAAGTGCATGAGATAGGAGACGGACTGGTGGCGTGCTGGTTTTCGATGGCTTGAATCCTTCCGTCGATGTTAGATAAGGCATTTTGGATGGAAGACAAAGCTGTGAGGACTGGGTCGTAAGTCTGAGGCTGTGGGTGCGATGTTAAGGCTTTCGGTGGTTTGGAGATGTCGCTTGCGGAATGGTCGACTAATAAGTGTTTCCTTTTTTGCGTAACTTTCCGACCGGGTGGTCGTGAAATGGAGGCTTCAGGTGGCTCTTGTTCGAATGCGGTTTCTAGGAAAAGTTGAAAGAGATCTTTGTGAGTGGAATGGTGCGGAATCTGAATGTCCCGTTTATGTAACTCGGCCAGGATTTTTTCGAGGGTCTAGTCTAGTGCTTCTTCTAAGAGGAGGTTGTACTTCTGTGGGTAGGCCATCTGAGTCGAGGTGTACGGAAGGGATGTCTTCCGGCACTTCCACAGAGAGTATTGCAACATCTTCCGATTTCGAGCAAGCCATGGTGACGCCGAAAAGGGTAAGGAATAAAATTCCTATCAATCGCATGAGTACTGGTTCAGTCTACAATCTGCTATGCAATTGTCTGACTGTGCGACAGACTGCAGAGCGTCTGCTTGAATGGGCTTAAATACTGTTAATTAAAGCAGGTGGAGTGATTGAGCAACTGAGCGTCAGCTGGTGTAGTTAGCGATCAGAGATCTGCCTGAACTGCGCTTGAATTCCATCCGGTCACTCAAGCTATATTTGTTACTAGGACAACCAAAATTAGGAACGCCTCCTATTGACCTCATTGAAAGAGATGGGTGACACTCAGTGAAGAAGTGGCACAGTAAAAAATAGTCATTTGACATTCTCCTGACCATTGTGTGTAGTACAAAGATAAATTGCAATACAACAATAACTAAATAAATGTACATGCTTATGAAACTTCTGCCATAAATGTTAAAGGATACTGACTTATGATGTTTAATAAAACCAGCAGTAAATTTCCTCTTATTTTCAGGTACAGAGGAGCGATCAAAAAACAAAACCTGTGGGCAGCGGTCACCATCTGCTGGGTTTCTGCTTCTTTTCTGGGTTTCGTTCCCCTTCTTGGATGGCACAACGAAGACCCCACAACAAACGGCACCTCAACTTTCACGTGCCAATTTCTTGCAGTCATTCCCATGTCGTACATGGTCAATTTCTTCTTTTTCGTTTACGTCCTCCCACCCACTGTGGTCATGTTTGCCCTCTATTTGTATATCTTCTGTACGATATCTAAACAACTGAGAAAAGGAATTGGTCAAGCTGCGGAGTCCAGGTCCTTTTTGCAGAAAGAACGTGAACTGGCCAGCTCGCTGGCTTTGGTGTTGGCTCTGTTTGCTATTTGCTGGTTCCCGATTCACATAATAAACACGTTGGCCTACAATACAAGTCTCAACATGCCGCCTCTTGTCTTTTACATAGGTATTCTACTTTCTCATAGCAACTCTGCAGTTAACCCAATAGTGTACGCTTTCAAGGTCCCAAAGATTAAGACTGCATATAAAAACATCTTGATGAAGCTCACAAGCTGGAAGCAAAACACAGATCAAAGCAGTCAGAACTTGGACAAAACCGCTACCAGCTCCAACACTAACATCAGGTATAAGGTGAAAAACACCCAAGATGGTTTTGACCGCTAGTTAAGATCTTTAGCATGTGACAGTTATGTAATCTCTAGTAATATGCATCATTAACATGATATACTGTAAATGTATATTGATATCTACTGCATTATATAACTGATATTGTGATATTTCAAGCAATACCTTTGTTTCTTGAGTATGTCTGCAAATGTAAGACTGATATCAGCTTTATTGCAAAAACTTTTCAAACATAGCCTGCTATTATTTCTACTTACTGCAGATTTGTGTATTTAACACTGACAACTTGAAATTCTGAGCTGATTTTTTTAACACAGCATCTCGCTACACATCTGTCATAACCAACCCATTCTCACCAAAAAGCGTACGCAAAATCGGAATTTGGCGTATCTATTGCACGATAATGACACTGCGTGTCATTTGTACGCATCTTGGTGAGAACGGGTAGGTCATAACACACATGCTTAAGTTTTAAAAACTGCATTCAAGAAATGTCTCGAGTACCACATTGCTGAAAAAACTGTTACAGTGTATATAGATATTTTTGATAAGTTAAGCTAGGTCAATTTTGATATAGTGATATCTAATGATTATAGATTAGCTAATGATTAGCAAATCTAAAGTTTGGTAATAATTAAATTTTTACTTTTATTTGTATTTATATGAGCTTCATTGTTTTTTAAAAATTCATGTGCCCTTATAATTTTATTCAAAATTTAAAATCTCCAAAAGAGGGTTTGAGGAAAGCAGTATATCTAGAGCTACAAAAATGTACGGTATGTGGTAAATAATGGGTTTTTTACCATAAACTGTGCGCACACACTGTATAATACCAAATACACAAAATAACATTGTTTTTATCAATGAAATAGGTGTCCTTTAAAGTATGAACATTTAAAAGGACACTTCACTTTTTTTTAAAATAGGCTAATTTTCCAGCTCCCCTAGAGTTGAACATTTGATTTTTACCGTTTTGGAATCCATTCAGCCGATCTCGAGGTCTGGCGGAACCACTTTTAGCATAGCTTAGCATAATCCATTGAATCTGATTAGACCATTAGCATCATGCTAAAAATAAGCAAAGAGTTTCGATAGTTTTCCTATTTAAAACTTTACTCTTCTGTAGTTACATCGTGTACTAAGACCTACAGAAAATTAAAAGTTGCCATTTTCTAGTCAGATATGGCTAGGAACTATACTCTCATTCTGGCGTAATAATCAAGGACTTTGCTGCCGTAACATGACTGTAGGAGGCGCAATGATATTACCCAGCACCCAAAAATAGTCCCCTTCTATTGAAAGTTACCAAGGGGACTATTTTCGGCTGTTGCGTAATATCACTACTCCTGCTGCCAACGTCCAAATAGAACAATGGGGGTTTTGCGCAACAAACTTCCATATTCGAGAAAAAACATGTCACATCACTTCTGGTTCAGGTCTTTTGCATGTGCTTAATTAAATAGATGTTTTACTCAAGATGCCTTCAAAGAAGCTAGCAAACATAAGCACCACTGCATAGATGAACCATATTTGGCAGAATGGTTCCAAAAAGAACCTTTAACATCTAAAGAACCTGTTTTTTAAAAAATATATTAAATAAACTTTCTTTAGATATAAAAAGGTACACTGAAAAAAATGATTCATTGAATCTAATCAACCCTTTAAGGCAAGTGGTTGCAATCAATCCATCCAAGCTACATCCAAACAAAAGTTTTATATTTTATTTTACGTTACTAATCTTTTTTGTTTAAATGTAGCTTCAATGGATTGATTGCAACCACTTACCTTGAAAAAATTGATTAAATTCAATGAATCATTTTTTTCAGTGTATACATTAATATATATATTTTATTTATGACATCGCTGTCAAGTGTTCAACAATGACTTTTAGATGTTGTTAATCTGTGGTGTTTGGAGGAGCCCTGCTGACAGATTTGTGTAACTGCAGTACAGTAACACATTATTTAAGCCAATAGTATTAGAGAAACTGGCATGTTTATGAAGTTTTATTAATGCACAAGTGCCAAAATGCAGTAAACAATATTTTTGTTACATATTAAAGTACCCGTCTTGTGTACGGTATAGATACTGTTTAAAGTGCCATTCTATTGTTAAAAGCGAAAAGTTGAATCAACTTTTAAAAAATCTTTACCGTAATAAAAATGCAGCATGTTAAACAACTTGATTTTGCAATTCAATTCCATCTAATATTTTAAGTTGAAATTGTTTAACTTAATTTGTTAAGTTAGAGTAACATAAAAATGCTGCATTTTTTACGATCTTTAATTGGTAACACATTTCTTTTTAGTTTTTTCAACTTAAATTTTAGTCAAATTTTTGTTAATTTACCAATTGAAATAATTTTTTCAGTTGTTCCAACTTTTCACTTTTTACAGTGCATTTGAATATTGTAATTTGTCAATACTGAAGTTGTTTTAGCTTTTTCAACACTGAATCTAATAAAGCATATTTTACTTTTCAAAATCTCAGGCAACTAGTTTATTAATGTTCGGTGAAATGACCCTAAAACAATAAGAGTATTCAATAGTCTTAAAATAAAAACTCACCTTAAGGGAATACAAACTCTCAGGTATCGATCCAAAGCAATAGCCAGGAGGGTAAACACTGAGGCTTAAAGCAGTACAATGAGAACGCAACTTATAAAGAGATACACGTGGAAAGACATTTCAACGTGACCGCCTCAACTACAGAAAGCAGAACAACCACACATCCAACCAAAAAATCTGCCATCGCAAGTGATACGATCAAACAGAAGGTGGGTTGATTTAGGGCTTCGCTCTTCCACACGGCCCAAATCACCAGCAGATTGCCCAGACAACAAACCTATAGCTATAAGAACGTCAAAAACTATGAAAATATATCTTCCATCAACAGCCATCATAATAAGAGCTTATACAGAGATAAAATAACACTTCTCACCTACAAAGACAACTTTAGATATAAGAGGTGTGAGTTCAAATGAAAAAATATCCTGTCATCAGTTCCTACTGAAGGGCAGGGCCATCGCTAGAGCATACATAACTGGGGGGCGGGGGGGACTTATCATTTCAATGTCTATGACTTTTATTACATCATGGCTGCATGCTGAACGTGATTTTTTGCTGTGAGAAGAAGAGGAAGAAGAGGCAGGATCAGAAAGTGGCTATGAAACTATATCTTCCATCAACAGCCATAAGAGTAGTAAGAGCAAGAGAGTGCAGACAAAAATAACACTTCTCACCCACAAAGACAACTTTAGAAAAGTTGTGAACATCACAAGAAAAAGGATATCCGGTCATCAGTTCCTACTGGAGGGTCTAAGTCAAACTTTATGGGGTGGATTCCCGGAAAGGGATTAGGTTAAACCACGACTAGGCCTTAGTTAAATTAGGATATTTAAGTCATTTTTATAAGCATTATTTATAAACAAACATTACTGGTGTGCATCTTCAGACACAACACTCGCAATGACATATTTTAAGATATGTCAGAGCAAGTTGTTTTCGGTCAAGACAACACTAACATTTAAGTTAGTATAGGACTGGGCTTAAGCCCTGAAACTGCATCTATATCTATGGAGCTGCTAATACCTGGTATTAAGATGCATTTTGGTCATTCGGATCACAAGAAGACAAGAGAGAGATGTTTACACCTGGTATTTTAGGCTATGTTTACACGTGGGCGGCTATTTTCATAAACTGACATTTCAAGCTCTCCGGTTTCAAAAATAATATCGTGCACACATGTCAGTTTTCAGAAAGTGTTTATGTACACGTACCCGTGCATATATGCCGTCAAGAGAAGCTCAAGCCCACGTAAGCCAATCACCGGCAGCGCTGGTGGTGACGCGAACTGGTTCTTCATGTTGGAGGGAGGAGCTGTTGCAGTAGACTAGGTGATCGATGACGTCAAAGGACCGCGGGAGCGAGTTGAGGAATCACACGTAGAGGTCTAATTTTGAATTGCTCTCGCGGTACTTTGACATCATCCATCTGTCGGTTTTTGCAGCGCCGCATGAAGTCAAACACGCGTAAAATTGCTGACCTCCAAGCACTCGTCTCTGCTCCTCGACATAATGGAGCAGCTGTATTTGCAAATACAAACACACAAAACGAGTTTGCAGGAACATAAATGTGATCTTGGAAGCGTTCAGAGTAGCAGTCACATGTAAACATAGGTCGCACTTTTGACGTAGGTGCGAGCTCTGGCGCATACTCTGTGACGTTGCCTGCTTAAACTTCCGTTTGTCTCAGTTTACATGCAACCGTGCAACCGAAGATTTTCAAGATCTCCACTCTATATATGGTATATAAAGGCTTTTCATGAGGCACACAGGAAAGACTTCAAGATCTTCGTAATCTTATTGTTGAATGGGAAAATGGCTATAGGTGCTTTTCCAGAATGCTGAATGTTCTTGTGAGCACTGTGGGGGCCATTATCTGGAAATGGAAAAAGCATCACTTAACAATAAACCGGCCACAATCAGCTGCTCCACGTAAGATCCCTGTCCAAGGAGTCCAAAGAATAATCAGGAGAGTTCTCCAAGAGCCAAGAACCACTCGGGCAGAACTTCGAGAAGACCTTGCATCAGCAGGTACTGTTGTTTCAAAGAAAACTATAAGCAATGCACTGAACACAAGTAGTCATGCACGCTCACCACGCAAGACTCCATTGCTGAACAAAAAGCATGTTGATGCTCGGTTAAAGTTTGTGAAAGACCATTTGTAGAAGCCTGTGGATTATTGGGAGACTATAGTATGGTCAGATGAAAGCAAAATTGAACTTTTTGGCAGTCATTCAACACACCATGTTTGGAGAAGAAATGGCACTGCCCACCACCCCAAGAACACCATACCAACAGTTAAGTTTGGGGGTGGAAGCATCATGGTTTGGGGCTGCTTTTCAGTAAAGGGTACTGGCATACTTCATATTATTGAAGGCAGGATGAATAGAAAAATGTACTGGGACATTCTGGATAAAAATCTGCTGCCATCTACCAGAAAGCTGAAAAATGAAAATAGGGTGGACATTTCAGCAAGACAATGATTCCAAACACAAGGCCAAGGAAACAATGAAGTGGTCAGTCAATCATCTGAACTAAATCCCATAGAAAATCTATGGAAAGAACTGAAGATCAAAGTTCATAAAAGAGGCCCAAGGAACCTTCAAGATTTAAAGACCATTTGTGTGGAAGAATGGGCCAGAATCACTCCTGAGCAATGCAGACGACGGGTCCCTCCATACAGAGGCGTCTAGAAGCTGTAATCACCAACAAAGGCTTTTCTACAAAGTATTAAATAAAGTGTGTTCAATACTTATTCCCTGTGTCATTTCACTGTATTTATTATGACTCAACTTGTATACTTAAATGTTCTGATTTCTTTGTATGAATTTAATACTTGGCTTGATGGCTAGATCTGGTGGAAATTTGCTGGAAAATGCTGATGTGTCAAACACTTATTTTCCCTGCTGTATTTGTATTCATATGCTTGCAGAATGAAAAAATGAAATAAATAATACGCTGTATTTAGCGTCATCCACTTGTGATTCGATTGACCATGCATCTTTCACCAAGTGTAAACAGGCTTCATATTAGTAATAATTTTCTAGTGTTAGTTTGAGGAAACATGCTGCATAATTCATTTTTAAAATTGTTTCAAATATATATTTCAGTGTCAACATTTACCGAGCAACACAGAATGTCAAAGCCACAGCATCATGGGGTTCATTTCTAAATATAGAAAATCCCCCTGAACCATTTACAAAGTTCCCTTAAATATCCAAAGAGAACAAAGCATGTAGGAATTTGGTACTGATTGGTTGTTGTAAACTCGGGACTGTCCTTAATTTGCATACAGTAGGTGATTGGTTTATCTCTAAGATGGGAGGTGTCTATCAACCTTGAGTGAAGTTTGCTTAATTTATCATTGAATTCTGTTGTCACATTAATGAACCCATTGTAGCACTTGCATTGAAACTTTTCATATGATACCAAACAAGACCAGATTCAGATTCTTTGTGCATGTAGAATGTAGTATTTCATATACAGTTTGCTTTGACAGAATGAGGAGGGGGAGACGAGAAAGTGAGGTAGTGTGTGACCCTTCTGTCTCCGCACCGTGGGGTGGTTGTCTCGGGCGTAGGTGTGAATTCTTTGAGAAAGGTTTCAGATTCAACAGGAATGAAATGTTTTTAGAAAATGGCTCCCCCTGTGGATCCAGTCATTTGGTGTCAGGATATGAAAACAGCCTTACAATAGCGTGACTAAATGACTTCTTCCATTGACTAAATGTAAATGTAACACTTCTCATCCACAAAGACCATTTTAGATACTGTAGAGGTGAACTTCGAATGAAAAGAGATATCCGGCCATCAGTTCCTACTGGAGGAGGACTTAAGTCAAACTTTATATCTATATATTAGTAATAGTTTTCTATTTTTAGTTTGAGTCACCATGCTGCATCATTCATTTTACATTTAAAATTATATTATTATGAGGGGTTTTCTTTGTTCTACCATCTTTAACTTGAAAAGTGAGGACACAAGCTTTTAGTATTCAAATCTAGTTGTTTAAAATGTCAATTGTTAGCACCTAAATAATGAGGTTTTATATGCCTGCATGTTGAACGTAATTTTTTGCAGTGAGAAGGGAAAGAAGAGGTGGGATCAGAAAGTGTCATTTGAGAAAATTGTGACCTATTTGCTATTAAATTTTCTGCATGAAAACCGTATGATCTGTGTTATCCCAGCAAATGAGCTCCGCCCCTCCTTCTGTACTGTATATTTTGACAGTCAAATAAACCCACCATTGCCACAACTGAGTTCCTCTTGTGTTTCTTTCCTTCTGTTTCATCATGTCTAACAGTGAGTTGGTGATCTATACGGTCTCTGAGGTTTTTATAGCTTTATTATGTTGTCTTGGCAATCTGTTGGTGATTTGGGCCGTTTGGTCGAGCCGGGTTCTTCGTAAGACCACGTTCTGCTTTGTTGTATCACTGGCGGTGGCTGATTTTCTGGTGGGCGCTGTGGTCGTACCTCTGGCTGTGTTAATTGATGGACGAGTACAGACGAGATTTTACACTTGTCTGTTCATCAGCTGTGTGGTCATTGTGTTGACCCAAGCCTCCGTTCATTCCCTGCTTGCTATCGCTGTAGATCGATTCTTGCGGGTCCATAATCCCCTCAGGTTAGTTCATTTATTGAGTTACAATTTCATATAAGACTAATCTAGAAAATGTATAGATATTGTGGATTAAATTGCATTATTTGCAATGCATAAGTTATTTTCAACACAGCTTTGGGTCAAAAAGGGACAAACTCAGCTGTTGGGTTACATTAATCCAGAAAATGTTTATATTTGACCCAACAATGCACTGTAAAAAGTGAAAGTTGGATCTACTTAAACAAAATACTTTAATTGGTAACACTTAAAAAATTAAGTTTTGTTAACTAAAAATTAAGGTGAGAAAATTTGTAAAAATTATTTCGATTGGTAACACCTAAAAAGTTGGATTTTTTATTTTTAGATAAAGTAATTTATCACCATACAATTTCTCACTTTAGCTGAAAAATTTAAGTTGACAAAACATATTTTTTAAGTGTTACTTTCACTTTAGGTTAAAATTTTTAAGTTAATCCAACTTTCACTTTTTGCATTGTGGGTTAAACCAGTGGTTCTCAAACTGGGGGCCGGGGCCGGCAACTAGCAATGGCGAAGTGACGTAATCTCATTCATTTCAATGCAAGCTTGCTTGATGTCCGGCGACATGAGCGACAGTGACTGTTGTGACAGGAAGTGGGTGTGTCCAGCTAAGCAACAAAGTTGATAACAGTTAAACTTTATGCAAATGATGGGTGACTTTCAGGAGTGACAACCAATGAGAGTGAAGCAGTGGAGTTCACATCATCCGTGTCTCATCAGTTAAGCCGTGGTCACACAGGCGTGGACTTTTTTTCCATTGACTTCCATTTATACACATGAGAATGCGTCATATTGGAAACGCAAGCTCATGCGTTGCTATTTCGCAGGTCGATGTGTAGCAAAGTTCAGGTCTGGTGAACTTTGACCTGCGAATTCGTATCACGTGGAGCATTGTGACCAGTACAAAACCAGTATGTTAGTGCATGACCTTTCTCTCTACTGAGAGAAAAGCGCAAATGCACAAAGTCAAAAATCATATTGATGAGCTTCCCGCAGCAACATCCGACGAATTTGTTTATAGTTGTTACAAGGACAACCAAAATTAGGAACACCTCATATTAGAAATATGAATTTGACATCCTCCTGACCATTGTGTGTAGTACAAAGGTAAATTGCAATAGAACAGTCATTAACTTAAAAAAAGGAAGACACTTACGAAACTTCTTCCAGAAATGTTATAGGATACTGACTTATGATGTTTAATAAAACCACCAGTAAATTTCCTCTTATTTCCAGGTACAGAGGAGCGATCAAGAAACAAAACCTGTGGGCAGCGGTCACCATCTGTTGGGTTTCTGCTTCTTTTCTGGGTTTCGTTCCCCTGTTTGGATGGCACAACGAAGACCCCACAACAAACGGCACCTCAACCTTCACGTGCCAATTTCTTGCAGTCATTCCCATGTCGTACCTGGTCAACTTCTTCTTTTTCATTTGCATCGTCCCACCCACTTTGATCATGTTTGCCCTCTATTTGTATATCTTCTGTACGATATCTAAACAACTGAGAAAAGGAATCGGTCAAGCTGCGGAGTCCAGGTCCTTTCTTCAGAAAGAGCGGAGATTGGCCAGCTCGTTGGCTTTGGTGTTGGCTCTGTTTGCTATTTGCTGGTTCCCGATTCACATAATGAACTCGTTGAGCTATTTTTACCCGAGTCTAAACATGCCGTCTCTTGTCGTTCACATAGGTATTCTACTTTCTCATGGCAACTCTGCAGTTAACCCAATAGTGTATGCTTTCAAGGTCCCAAAGATTAAGACTGCATATAAAAACATCTTGATGAAGCTCACAAGCTGGAAGCAAAACACTGATCAAAACAGCCAGAACTTGGATAAAACCGTCAGCAGCTCAAACACTAACATCAGGTATAAAGTGAAAAATGCTCAAACACCGGAGGTGGTTTTGACCATTAGTCAAGATCTTTAGCATGGGACGGTTATGTAATTTCTAGTAATATGCATCATACTGTAAATGTATATTGATATAAATGATATACTGCATTATATTACTGATAATATATACTGATATATTACTAGATTTTTTTAAGCAATACCGTAGTTTATTGAGTGCAAATAGAAGACTGATATCAGCTTTATTGCAAAAACTTTAAAATGTAGCCTGCTATTATTTCTGCTTACTGCAGATTTGTGTATTTAACACCGACAACTTGAAGTTCTGAGCTGATTTTTTTATCACAGCATCTCGCTCTTAACACACATGCTGAAGTTTAAAAAAAAAAAAGGAAATGTCTCGAGTACCACACTGCTGAAAAAACTGTTATGTAGATATTTTTGATAAGTTAAGCTAGGTCAATTTTGATATACTGCCAGACTAATTATTAACTAATCTAAAGTTTGGTATTTTAAAATAATTAAATTTGTACTTTGTATTTATATATTATTTGAGATTTGATTGTTGTAAAGCACAATTTCAAATGTATTTAATCTTGTGCTAAAATACAACATTTCAATTATACTTTGTATGCTTAAAATATTTTCATACTGTATGGTTTATTTTTATACGGAATACTTTAGATACTGTAAAAAGATTTCTTGACACCATGACCTTAAGTAACCTTTGTAGTTTGGGGCCGGCATAAGATTTAACAAAGTTTCCATAAGTGTTGCGCTAATACATTTTTTGTTAAAGTCATAATTGTCAGGATCCTGTCGGAATCAGGTCTAAAATTATATCTAGTCTTTGTGACAGGGTCCTGGCAGTACCATGTTTTATGTGGTAAAGGCGTGATTTTAGTATTGGTTTATTCTGACCACGCATTTCCCGGGTCTCGTCACTTTTTACCCGCTCCCTTACTTGTTATTGATTTCAGCTGTGTCCCTCATTAGTTGTCCCTATTTATTCTCCTTGTGTTTGATGTTCTGTGCTTGTTCGTCTTGTCACACAGCTTGTCATTTTCCTGTGTCAGTCATCTGTGAGTATTGAGAGTTATTTAGTCTGTTATAGTGGTGGGCAGTCCGGCTCTTTTCCTAGATTCGGCTCTTCTGGCTCGGCTCCCTTAGAGGGGCCGGCTCTTACGGTCCCACCCCTGCCTGCTTCTGAAGATTCGGCTCTGCTCGTTCGCTACAAAGAATCAGCTCTTACAGCCGGCTCGTTCGTGAACGACCCATCACTAGTCTGTTATATGTTATGAAAGGTTTATTGTTGGTTTATGTTAAGTTTAGTGTTGCATTTACCCTGTCTTGTTTTGCCCCCTCGTGGGTTTTGTTTTCCCTGTTTTGTTAATATATTATTTTTTTGTCACGTTTGCATTTGCGTTCGTTCTTTGTTATATTACTCACAATAATGAAATTGAAATTAAAAACTATTAATTTTGGGGAATTAATGTGGTACTTATTTTTACAAATGACTTCTCTTTGAGCTTTGTTTTTTTATTACAAATTCATGTGCCCTTATAATCTTTAATCAAAAAATGCTAATCTCCTTCCCTTCTCAAAAGAATTGATTCCTCTTTACATTCCGATCACGAGCTATGGCACCTGGGCGGGAAAAGATCAATTAGCAACATGACCCAACTACAAACAATCCAATCAGTTCTTGATGGACAAAGTCCTGCCCTATCTTTATTTAATTTCAGAAGCTGTTTTACTGAGATATGTCACTACAGGTAAAATACACCATTTCATGCCAACTTTAAAGGGACAGTAAGTAGAGTTTTAAGTGTTTTATTACTCAAAATCAATGTCTTTATTCATAAATATGACCTCTGCCAGTTATCTGACTTTGTAAGCTTAGAATTACTTGCATTGAACGGGTAAGTCCAAGGAGGCTTCATGTCTTTCCACCGCACGTTTCCACAACGCTTTTTCATTCAGAACACGTGAACCAGCTGAAACGGACAAGGAGATCGGTAAGTACATAACCGCTACCGTAGTTGCAACACGCATTTGGAAAAGCGAGGCGCTAGAGAGCACTATTGGTTTGAATGCAAAATACAATTTCAACACTAGGGGTAAATCCAACACAGTCTCACGGGAAGTCGTGTTATAGTAACGAAAAATTTTGATTAATTTATTCGTGTTTGATGACACGAATTTCCGCTGTTTTTCGTGTCTCTGGAGACTAATGTCTTTTTCGTCCTTCCCAGCACGAATTTCTATCAATGGCTGTTTGTGTCTGTGGCACGACTTTCTTTGTCGCGTCATTTTATGTTTTGTTTTCTCATCGTTGTTTCCTATTTTTGGATCATTGTCGCTTGGGGTTAGGGTTAGATCCGTGGTTTGCGTTAGGATGTTATTTTTTGCATTGGTTTCTACATGTTTTTCGTCCACTTTTAAAACTATTCTCGCCTGGAGTTGGGGTTAGAGTTGGGGTTTGGGTTAGGAAGTCGCATTCTAACGCAAGCCCCAAGCGACAATGGTCAAAAAATAGAAAACAACGATGAGAAAACAAAATATAAAATGATGCGATAAAGAATGTCGTGCCACAGACACGAACAGCCATTGATAGAAATTGATAAATTAATCAAAATTTTCGTTACTATAACACGACTTGCCGTGAGACTGGGTTGGTAAATCCTACTTATTGAACCTTTAAGACTGTTGACAAAACAACACCCCTCACCCACACAGACAACTTTATAAGTGTGAGCTTCAAATGAAAAGAGACATCCAGTCACCACAGACTCAGTCTGTAAGTAACTCCTATAGACCAGTTCAAAAGATGTAAACAACACTGGTCCAGAAGCACTTCCTGTTTTTTTTAGTTTTTTAACACTAGATAAACGTTGGGATAAAATAAACCTGAATTAACAGAAGTTAAACATCTTAAAGGTAATGATATTTGTGAAATAAAAAAAATACTGTCACAAACTGTAACAGGAAGTGTTTCTGGACCAGTGTTGTTTACATCATTTGAAACGGTCTATTAGCATTGCGAGTGTATCTTTCAAACATGGTAAGGAGCATTACAGTTCCGGCTGACATCAGAGGTATTCAGACCAATCACATTGTACAGATATAGCTGGCCAATCAGGGACACAGCGCTTTTCAGATCGATGAGTTTTGTACAAAATCAAAGTGTTTGAGGAATCTGGAGGAAATCTTTGAGGATATCTGGACCTACATATCTACAAAGCTACAAATCTTTGAGGATATCTGGAGCTAAATATACGACGTGGAATATAATGTGTTTATTTAACCATAAACCGCGTGAACACATAAGCTTACAAAGAAAAGTCAGATCACTGGCAGAGGTCATTTGACACCAACAAGAACATATTTATGAATAAAGACATTGATTTTGATTAATAAAACACTTAAAACCCTTCTTACTGTCCCTTTAAAGAAGAAAATTTAAGTTGAAATACTTTATATATTTAGGCATTAACATTTGAAGTATTTTTTAAAGTTGATCCAACTTTGATTGTTTACAGTGTAGTAGTAACCTAGCCTGACGTTGTCATACTCAATTCTAGTCAGAATTTGAGTCTGATACCGCTCCATTGAGCTATAATTATGAGGCGTGTCTCAACCGAAAAATGCCTCTGCACTCAATTGGATAGACCTACGACCAATCAGAGCAACATAGTGTGTGACGTATGTTGAAATTACGTCTTTGCAGCCTGCCCAAACTGCTAGTTATTTCGCTACAATGACACTAACATTGTGATTATACTGAGTTAGCGAATGTACATCAACACCTACTAATACAACATTTCGTTTATATCACAACATGAAGTATTTACTAAGTCATAGAGTAAAACTATCTCTTACCATTTGTACGTTAGGTGAACTTCATCCACGACGATACCCATTACGTTGGCTTGAAAATATTGGAGCCTAGCATGTCCCTCCACTTATTCAGCAACCACGATTCCGGGCTTCCGAAAAGAAGCTGGCAACGACCGCTAATTATATCCATCTCGTCGTGCACGCTGAGTTGCATCGCCGTGATAACGTTAGCCATTTCAGTTGCGACCAACTTTTGCCGAATAGGAAGGACGGCAAAAACATCAACAAATGCCCTGCTCGCGTTTCTCTGTTCCTCTTTTAAAATCAATGCTCTGTCGATATCTTTTAGAACAGACTCAATGTCAGAAACCACACAGCTGAACTCTACAGCGGCAGCCATTCAACACACGCGCTCTTTGGTGACGTGGTTCATTACGTTACTGTTGATTATCTGTCCATCATCGTATAAAGCCCGCCCTGACAATTTGATTGGTTCGACCAGCATTTGTCCAAGCATAGTAGCTTTCAAAATCTTGTGGGCGGGGCTAAGATCGGCTGGCACACAGGCTAGTAGTAACCCTATATTTACTAAGACTGTAGCTATCATTTTTAACACGAAAGATCATTAAGATCAAAACATCTAAATGAAACATAAACTTTAGATTGATTAAAAGTTGCAAATACAACAATGGGGGTTTTGCGCAACAAACTTTCATATTCTGCAAAACAGGTCACATCACTTCTGGTTCAGGTCTTTTGCATGTGCTTCATTAAATATAGATGTTTAACTCAAGATGATGCTTTACTCAGAATGGTTCCATTAAAAAAAAACTTTAACATCTAAAGAACATTTCTGTATTGAATGAAGTTTCTTTACACTCTCAGAAATAAAGGCACAAAAGGCGGCACAAATGACAGTACCCTTTCAAAAAGGTACACCTTTGTACCCAAAGAGTGCATATTAGTACTTTGAACTGCCAAAATGTACCTTTAAAGGAACATAATTTGTACCTAAATGGTACATATTAGGACCTTTTTTAAAGGGTACTGCCCCAGTGACAGCTTCGTACCTTTATTTTTGACAGTGTATGTTATATAAAGATATAAAAGAAGTGCTTCTTGTATTTATGGCATCGCTGTGAAGAATCTTTTAACCACTTTTATTTTTAAGATTGTAGTTTATTCACATTCAGCTCTTCAAACAATGACTTTTAGATGTTGTTATTCTGTGATGTTTGGAGGAGCCCTGCTGACAGATTTATGTTACTGCAGTAAACATGATTAAAGTCAGGTTACATTACAGTTTTAGATAAACTGGCATGTTTGCAAAGTTTTATTAATGCACAAGCGCCAAAATGCAGTAAAATATTGAAAACGTTCTATTTGACATAACATGATAAAAACGTTGATTTAATTCATTACAATTACTTTAAAATATACTGCTTTATGCCATTTCCTCTTAAAAAAAATAGATTTCTGACTTTGGGCAAAGCGCAAAATAGATGAAAATCGTATTACTGTAAATAAAATAAAAAACTTCTGATAGATAAAAATAAGTCTAACATATTCAAAATGACATTGTTTGTAAATAGCTACAGAATGTACATTTTTGGGAGAAAATTTTAATAAGATGTAATATAAGTCCCAGGTGTGCCTAGAACGTCTCTGTGAAGTTTCAGCTTAAAATTATTTTTATTATTGTTATACATTTTATTTATAGGAGCCTTACTAGACACTCAATGACACCATACAATAAAACAATCAACATTAACAACAATAATCATTACAACTAATAAAACCTAATACAAGCATAAAAGCAATCACATGAAAGCCTGCCTAGATAAGTCTTGAGATTTGAAGACAAGAAGTACCCCACAGATCAAAATCTCCATGTTTAGATGGGAGTAAAAACTTGCTGTTTTCAAGTGTGTACCTTTAAATGCAAATGAGCTACTGCTTCTCATTCACTTACAAAAGAGACAGTGAGTGCTTTTGGTTAAAACAGATTTGATTCCTGTGAATACAGTCTGAGACAATAATATATTTAGCCACATTAGCGCTACAATGTGCTAACAAACACATTTAGAAAAGCTTTAGGTAAATATTAACCAGTCAGTCAGTGTCTGTGGGCGGGGCTTTATCAGTGTGACATCACATTAACAACAAGAGATCAAAACAGCATTTAATGAGACTGTTCTCGTTTAATGGGGATAAAAAGAAGGGATGGTGTTTGTTATTGTAGGGTTGTTGTGTTCACACACTGCCAACACACATTTATCCAAACACCGTGTAAAAGTACATTTTGCATAACAGGTGCCCTTTAAATTCTGCAGTTGTTCCCCAAGCCGATTAGAACACAATCAGTTGAATTGACACCACTGAACCTGATTGACTTTCACTGTAACTTTATAAATCCAATGACTCTGTAGTCTGCTGCTGTGGGCCAATCAGGCTTCTCCAAACCTTTCTGAACTCCGTCTTAATCTTAGGTATCCTCAGGGCGTACACAACAGGATTGATCACTGAGTTAACATGAGCTACTACAACACCAAAATAAATGACATCAGAAGGCACTCGTTTAATCGGGAAATGATAGAAATTAATAGTGTGCATTATGTGTAATGGAAGCCAGCATGCAACAAACAGAGCCAAAACCAAAACCAGTGAGCCAGCCAGTTTGTGCTCCTTATGGTTATATGCACCGGATTCAGCAATACCCGTCTTTCCCTTCAGCCTTCTAACTTTAAAAAAGATGTAACAATACAAAGCAACCATGACGGCCAGCAGAGGCATAAAGATACCAAAGAAAATAAAGTTAACCAGGTATGAGAGGGAAATGACGGCTGTAAATTCACAGTTTAAGGTGGAGTTGTGACGTTTCAAAGTGTGAGGTTTGTTCCATCCATACATTGGTAAGAAGCCGAGCAGACACGCCAACATCCAGCACACAGCAGCGAGAACCCAAGAGCGTCTTTTAGTTACTGTAGACTTATACCTGCCAGCAAAAAAACAACAACACAAAAAACATTGAAATAGCTTTTCTAACATTAACGCTTTAAGTAACTGTAGTACTTTTGTGTATTAAATACTGTGTACGGCTGTGGCGGCTGGTGCCAAAAACTTTTTGGGGGGCGCAAACAAACTTATTGAATTAAACTCATGACACTGTATCTGAAAGCATCTTGTGTAATAAACGGATGAAGGCAGATTAATGCAGACTCTTATTAGATTTTGTGTCTTTACCTCAGATAGACAACATCTTGTTACAGTTTTACTTTTGTTCTGGAGAATGATTTCCCGCTCTTCCATTACACTTCAGTTAAAGCTGAACACTCGGGCCGTCCACATGCGCATGAAAACGTTAAGATGGGACACTCAACTACAAAAAATTACACAAAGGCAATAGACAGAGTTTGCACACACACCGTCGTTTTTTCTTCTTTTATATTCACTTCTTCCAAGAACAAGAAGCCGTAGAGCATTTATTGTCACAGTTGTTACAGTTACATGGCAATATGGAACGCAGTTATAAGACTCAGAGAACGATCCAATCACATGTGGTCAAAGATATAAAAAACAATATTGATTTGCTTACAAAATAAGTGGGAGGGTTTGGGGGCGCACTGTGCTGCGCCCCAAGGCGGATCAGAAACAAACCAATTAGAGCTCAGCGTCAAGTCACATTCTTTTACCACATTTACTGACCAGTGGCGGCTGGTGACTTCTTTTTTTGAAGCTCACGATGCAAAGTTCGTCACAACATGTATGTAGCTTGTCATGTGTGTGGTTCGTCATTTCAAAATATGTGTTCTGCGCTTTGAGAGATCATGTGTGCATCATGTGTCATGCCAAAATAAGTGCCTGCTGCCTTGAACTTGAACTTGAAAGGAGACGCTGGCGTGTGCCAGATATCTCATGCGTAATCAGAGTTTACTGTTAAGAGAGTGTCTTGCGTGTATTTAGGGAACGCGAGCGTCTCTTTTATCATAAACGGTTTTGACGCGTCTCCAGCAGGCACTTATTTTGACAAAACACGTGATGCACACAGGATCTCTCCACACGCATAACACATATTTTGGAAAAGGGAACCACACACGTGACAATCCGAACACTTATTATGAATTAGCGCATCCTCAGAAGTGCAGTCACGAGCCGCCACTGTTACTGACCTACATACACACTTGTTTGGGTGGCGCCCAAGACACACAATGAACTCGGTTTTGATTTTTTTTTATAAATGATAACATGACTTATAGTTAAAGAGTACAACTAAATTATTTTATTTTATTTTAACTTTTTGGTAACATTAAAGTAGCTTGCCTCTCTGGTCAACTTTAGGGGGGCGGCGCCCCAGCGCCCTCTATTGACCAGCCGCCACTGGTGTACGGTATAGATACTGTATACTGTAAAAGTGCCAAATTTAATTGGTGTCACACTGTAAAAAGTGAAAAGTTGGATCAACCTAAAAAATTACTTGCGGTAAAAAACTGTAGCATGTTAAACAACTTGGTTTTGCAATTCATCTAATATTTTAAGTTTTGACATAACTTATAAAAACAAGTTGAAATTGTTTAACTTAATTGGTAAGTTAAAGTGACATATAAAAGATATGGATTTGACAAAAATGAGGCATTTTTTTACAATGTTCAATTGGTCACACCTACATTTCTTTTTAGTTTTTTCAACTTTTTTTGTATTTTTTTTTAATTGTTCCAACTTTTTGGTGTTACCAGTGATTTTGAATATTGTAATTTGTCAAAACTGAAGTTAATTGTTTTAGCTTTTTCAACACTGAATCTTATAAAGCATATTTTACTTTTCAAAATGGTATTAATCGATCTCAGGCAACTAGTTTATTAATGTTTGGTGGAATGGTCCTAATACAATAAGAGTGTTTCATCATCTTAAAATAAAAACTCACCTGAAGGGAATACAAACTCTCAGGTATCGATCCAAAGCAATAGCCAGGAGGGTAAACACTGAGGCTTGAAGCGGTACTATGAGAAAGCAACTTATAAAGAGACATGGATGGAAAGACATTTTAACTTTGAACGCCTCAACTACAGAAAGTGGAACAACCACACTGCCAACCAAAAAATCAGCCATCGCCAGTGATACGATCAAACAGAAGGTGGGTTGATTTAGGGCTCCGCTCTTCCACACGGCCCATATCACCAGCAGATTGCCCAGACAACAACCTATAGCTATAAGAACGTCAAAAACTATGAAAATATATCTTCCATCAACAGCCATCATAATAAAAGCTTATACAGAGATAAAATAACCCTTCTCACCCACAAAACCAACTTTAGATATGGTAGGTGTGAGTTCAAATTAAGAGATACCCTGTCATCAGTTCCTGGGCCGTTGTTATGGGGGACACCCAACATGTGTTAAAAATAATGCAGCAGAATTTAGAGTTTTCAATGTTCAGTTAAAAAAATGTCTCTTCTTAGGCCATACAAATGGATAACATGTTACTGAGAGTACTTTGTGCTACTTTTGGTCATAATTGGAACTTTTGTTGATAGCGTTGTTTGTGGAAATGCACATAATACATTTTACATCTGCTAACTTATCATTGCTATGTCTATGACTTGGATTACAACATCATGGGCCCTATTTTAACAATCTAAGCGCATTGTCTAAAGCGCACGACGTCTAAATGGGCGTGTTCGAACCCACTTTTGCTAATTTAATGACGGAAAAATGGTTTATGCACCAAGCGCACGGCCTAAAAGGGTTGTTCATATTCTCCTAATGAGTAATGGGTGTGTTTTGGGCAAAACGTGCAATACACCAATGAGAGTCTCAGCTCTCATCCCTTTAAAAAGCCAGTTGCGATTGGCGCCATGCCTAATCCCTATTTAGAAAGCGGAATTTGTAAACTGAAAAACTAAGCGGAGGAAGAAGACCCCCAGTTTAAGATTAATATTAAAAAGATGTGTTGTTTACATTTTTATTGAAATTTAAATTTTTTGGATTAAAACCTTTAAAAGCCTTTTTTTCAGTCATAGAAGTACAAATAGCAGGTTTTTAATTGCTGTAAATGTATTGATATCCAACATAATCATTGTAATCTCATAAAATAATTTGCAAAATTGCAAGAAAAGGTTTGTACTCCATTTAAAGACATAAGAGTGCAGACAAAAATAACACTTCTCACCAAAGATAATTTTAGATAGATGTGAACTTCACATGAAAAAAGATATCTGGTAATCAGTTCGTACTGAAGGGCGTAAGTCAAACTTTATATCTATGGGGCTGCTAATACCTGATATTAAGATGCGTTATGGTCATTCGGATCACAAGTAGACAAGAGCTAATAAGCTTGCCCACCTTTCAAACGCTTGCAAAATGAAATAATATGCTAACCCTAATTTCGGAAGAAACTACCAATGGGAGCAAGCAATGGAGTTCACGTCTTCCTTCTCTCGTCAGTTATAAATGGACTAAATGGTATATGAACTCCATTTATATAGCGCTTTTTACAGTAATAAAAAAGCTTTACAAGTTGCCTTACATTCACCCACTCACTCATACACCGAAGGCGGTGTCAGCCATGCAAAGCGCCATCCAGCTCATCGTTAGGTGTCTTGCTCAAGGACACCTCGACACTTGGTCAGGTGGAGCCGGGGATTGAATCACCAACCTTCAGATATGTAGACAACCTACATGAACCACTGAGCCATTGCCGTCCCAAAAGTTACTGGAGTGGACGTTACTCATTTATTACAACTAGTCTTAAAAACGCCCCATTGAAAAAGACGGGCGACATACAGTGAGAAAGTCACTGGTGGTCTGAATGAGGCTTTGTGTACCCACTAGATCCCTCTGCCACCAAACAAAGGGGGAAAAATCACTCTCTCGTACCTTCTCTGGTTCTACTCCACATTTGTGGAATGATCTGACGGTTGCAACAAGATCTGCTGACTCTTCAGTCTTTAAGAATCGGCTAAAGCCTTGCTTACTAATGTCTTTTTCTATCTTTATTTCTGTCATAAAAAAAACCCTTGGCTATGTATTGTGTGTTAGACTTGATGAGACTTGTTTACCTCATTTGTATGTGGCTTTGGAAAAAAGCGTCTCAATGACTAAATATAAATGTACCTAACACTTCTCACCCACAAAAACAAATGTCTTTCATGTAAACTTCAAATGAAAAGAGATATCCGGCCATCAGCTCCTACTGAAGGAGGTCATACATAGGGTGGTGTCCCAGAGAGCGATTAGCTCAAACCAGGAGTCAGGACTAGGCCTTAGTTTAATTAGGAAATATAACTAGTCTGAACAAACATACCTTACTAAAAACAAAACTTGTGTGCATTTTGTGGCAAAACAAAGGGCACTGATGTATTTTAAGATATATCAGTGTAAGTTGTTTTCAGTTTGGACAGCTCTCACATTTATTTTAGTCTAGGACTAATCTAATCGCTTTCTGGGAAACCGCACCTATATCTATATATTAGTAATAGTTTTGTATTTTTAGTTTGAATAACCATGCTGCATAATTCAATTTATATTAAAAATGTTATTATTATGAGGGGTTTTTCTTTGTTCTGCCATCTTTTACTTAAAAGTGAGGAAACAAGCTTTTAGTATATAAATCTAAATTAATAAACCATTCTTTAAAATGTCGATTGGTAGCACCTTAAAAAATTTGGTTTTATATGCCCGTGTCACAGTGTGACTTTTTCTGTGGGCGGAACCAAAACTGGAGGAGATTGGTTCCACCCGGAGATAGTTCCCGCCCGGACGATTTACCACAAACACCGGAACTTCCGGTAGTTTTCCGAGGACAAATCAAGCCAGATGGAATACAGGTGCGTAAAATTAATACAGCGGTTGGTGATTGGCTGAAGAGGAGAAAGGAAGGAGTATAAAGAGAGCTCTGGAAGTACAAATGGGGTCGTGTTTTGTTCATGTTGTGTCGGTTGCTCTAGCGTGTGTGTTGAAGTGCTGTGTTGTCGTTGCCCCGGGAACCTGATCTGGCGTAAAAAGGAAGGATGTCGGGCAGAACTGGTATACGGAGGAAACAGAGGTTGGATTAACTGGGCGAAGAAATCATTCGCTAAAAGCCCATCTGTGTCCATCGTTTCCACACTTCTTCCCCTCCACCAAGAAAATCGCCCAACCAACCGCACAAGGGACCCGGGTCGAGTTCTGGCTCAGTCCGTAGTTCACAAAAAGTGTGTGTAGTGTCGTGGGTGAGTCTTCGTCTTCATTGTGTGTGTACACTTAAAGCTTGCAGTGTCATGCTGTGCTTTTGTCGACAGGAGCCACTTTGAGGCCAGAGGAGCCATGAGAAGATCATAGCCGTTGAGGTTGGTGGAGTGCGGGCGGAAGGCATCTACAATTAGGATTTCCCTGAGGACAAAGTGACGGGTCTTTGCTGGACGGACAAACGGGCAGTGGTGGAGCATCTATCTACTGGAGTGAGTAAACCTCCTTACGATTGGTGCTGTTGACGAAGGGCTGTTGGGCTGACGCCTACGTGAAATAAATGTTTGTGTGTGGAGCCTCTTCAAGGGTTCGCTCCTGTGCAGTAATCTCCGGTACCGGGAGTAGAGGAGGAGCAAGGGAAGCGTTCGGCTCTACATACTCATACTCAACGTCTCTCCAACACCCAGAGCGCCGCAGGTCGGCCGTGGGTCCCCTTTGACCTTCTTGGAGGCCGTAAGTCAGAGCACATCATGTTCAACTCTCACCCTGTTAAGTCCACTGCCCCTGAGTAAAGGTTGTACGGAGTGACCGTTGTGTTGAGTGAACCTGAGAAAGAAAGTAAAGTCCCAGTCTTGTGTGTTACTTACCTCTGCTTATAGCACGAACCTGAGGAAGAAAGTAAAGTCCCAGTCTTGTGTGTTACTTACCTCTGCTTACAGCACGAACCTGAGGAAGGAAGTAAAGTCCCAGTCTTGTGTGTTACTTACCTCTGCTTACAGCACGAACCTGAGGAAGGAAGTAAAGTCCCAATCTTGTGTGTTACTTACCTCTGCTTACAGCACGAACCTGAGGAAGAAAGTAAAGTCCCAGTCTTGTGTGTTACTTACCTCTGCTTACAGCACGAACCTGAGGAAGAAAGTAAAGTCCCAGTCTTGTGTCTTACTTACCTCTGCTTACAGCACGAACCTGAGGAAGGAAGTAAAGTCCCAGTCTTGTGTGTTACTTACCTCTGCTTACAGCACAAACCTGAGGAAGAAAGTAAAGTCCCAGTCTTGTGTATTACTTACCTCTGCTAACAGCACGAACCTGAAAAAGAAAGTAAAGTCCCAGTCTTGTGAGTTACTTACTTCTGCTTACAGCACGGACCTGAGGAAGAAATACTAGTCGGAGAAAGAACAGGAGAGCCGTCGCTACTGGAACATCAGCAGTTTGGAGTATACCTCCGTCAACCCCTGCTGGTGAGGGATAGTAGTCGTACACTCATTGTGATTTCTTGTGATTCTGCCTCCAGGAGAAGAGGAGAGCGCCACGGGTTCTAGTAACCAAGCTAAAGGAATCCATCCCCCTCCCTGTCCCGTGGAAGCTCCGCCTGGCGGCTCGAAGGAGCTATTGTTTTTAGTTTCCCTTTCCCCTTCCTGCTTCATTTTTAAATAATTTAATACAGTTTCATTTTAATTACATTTATTCTCGTGTGTCTGGTCATTGGGGTGGCTTTGGGACCTCCTCGAGGTGGAAACTAGGAAGGGGTGTGGCTTGTTACACTCTGTGGTCCGCCCAACCTTTTTTCCGTGGGCGGAAAAAGTCACACTGTGACACCCGCATGTTGAATGTGATATTTCTGCAGTGAGAAGAAGGGAAAGAAGAGGCGGGATCAGAAAGTGTCAATCAATGCATTGAAGAAAACTGTGACCTATTTGCTATTAAAATTTCTGATGAGCTCCACCCCTGCTTTTGTACTGTATATTTTGAAAAGTCACTGAATTTGCAAGATTTTTAACGTTACATATGCACACGTGAGCACTCAGCATCTGTCTACCAAAGAGGACTTCCTATCCTACCCACCATTGCCACTGAGTTCATCCTGTGTTGCTCACTTTCTGCTTCATCATGTCGAACAGTGAGAAGGTGATCTATACGGTCTTGGAGGTTTTTATCGCCATAGCATGTTGTTTTGGGAATCTGTTGGTGATTTGGGCCGTCTGGTCGAGCCGGGTTCTTCGTAAGACCACCTTCTGCTTTGTTGTATCACTGGCAGTGGCTGATTTTCTGGTGGGGTCTGTGGTCGTACCTCTGGCTGTGTTAATTGATGGACGAGTACAGACGAGATTTTACACTTGTCTGTTCATCAGCTGCGTGGTCATTGTGTTGACCCAAGCCTCCGTTCATTCCCTGCTCGCTATCGCTGTGGATCGATTCCTGCGTGTCCATAATCCTCTGAGGTTAGTTCATTTATTACAGTTACAGTTTTGAGTTTTTACGTTATATAAGACCAACCTAGAAAATGTATTAATATTTTAAATTAAATTGCATTATTTGCAATGCACAAGTTATTGTCAACCCAGCGTTGGGTCAAAAAGGACAAACCCAGTTGTCGAGTTAAATTAACCCAGAAAATGTTTATATTTGACACAACAATGCACTGTAAAAAGTTGGATCTACTTAAACAAATTACTTTAATTGATGTCACTTTTCTTAACTTAAATTTGTCACTTAAAGTGAAAAAATTTAAGGTGAGAAAACCTTTAAAAATTACTTTTTTACATTTTAGATGTTACCATTGAAATAATTTTTCGCATTATAATTTTTCACTGAAGTTGACAAAACATAATTTTTTAAGTGCTACTTTCACTTTCGCTGCATCTTTGATGCTTCAACTGCTTTGTTGCTGCATCTCATTCACTTGCTGACGCTTGCAGATGAAAATAAACAGAAATGCACACTTTGGCGGAAATGCATAGATGGACTTTACGTCAAGAAATGAGGACGTGTAGAGTTTCAAAATAAAGGTCCCTCAAATCGATTTGTTTACGTGTGGCATCGATGCATTGAATCGTTAGAAATAAAATCAATGTATTGATCCATATCAATGTATTGTTACACCCCTATTATTTACCTAGTTGCCTTTCATAAAAGTTAAAGATGGTGTATCTGGAGATTTATTCAGAAATGATCAGCATACATTTTCCTTTTTTTATATAGCATTGGAAATCAATAGTTTAAGTTATGTGTCTAGTAATTTTTTTTGGCCATCCTAATATAATTATGGGGTCTTAGCTGGCCACTCCTGAAAAAACTTTCTGGATACTACCCTGGTTTTGACTTTATTACCTGGGGATAGGGATATAAAACAAACAAACACAAAAAAGTATAAAGCTGCGTGGACACCACCAACAACTAGCAATGGCGAAATGATCCAATCTCATTCATTTTAATGAAACCTATGTGATGTACGGTGACTCAAGCGACTGTTGGTGCAACATCTGACAAATACTTGCATGCTCAAAGTCTAATGTGAACACGGCTTTATTAATAATTTGACATCCTCCTAAACCATTGTGTGTAGTACAAAGGTAAGTTGCAAAAGTCATTACCTATATTTTTAAAGGTGACATAGAATGATTGAACGGGGTATATATCCTTGTTCTGTGATGTGACATGTAGACAAAAATGTTTTTGTTTGGGTCTGTAATGCCTTAGAAGCTTCCTAAAAACCTTTCTCAAATAGCTCTATTAGGGTGGGGGATTTTAAACAAGTGGTTTTGCACCTTTTTGGCTCCCCCTACTGACTTAACTTGCAATCTCATTACTGATTGGCTGACTTTGCTGCCAGTCAAAAATGTAGCCAATTATTTTAAAGTGGAGGGGCAGTTAGATGCCTGTGATGTCATAAGCATCAGTTTTTCAGATTGGGCTGTTTTCTGGCTGACATTTCTAAAAGAGGAATTTCTATGAGACTGAGATGTTTAGCATGTCTAGCACTTTTTGTATGTTCGTGAATGCGGGTAGACTACCATTATTCAACAAAGACAAGATAAAAATGTTTTTTCATTCTCTTTCCCCTTTAAATGAACTGATCAATGAATCAGACAGAACACAGAGTACAAAGGACAGCCATAAATAAATGCACCTGCTTGCAAAACTTCTTCCAGAAAAGACATTGACTATTATGGTGTTTAATGAAGCCAGCAGTGAAGTTTCTCTTTTTTTCAGGTACAGAGGAGCGATCAAAAAACAAAACCTGTGGGCAGCGGTCACCGTCTGTTGGGTTTCTGCTTCTTTTCTGGGTTTCATTCCCCTGTTTGGATGGCACAAAGAAGACCCCACAACAAACGTCAACTCAACCCTCACTTGCGAATTTCTTGCAGTCATTCCCATGTCGTACCTGGTCAACTTCGTATTTTTCGTTTGCATCCTCCCACCAACTGTGGTCATGTTCGTCCTCTATTTGTATATCTTCTGTACGATATCTAAACAACTGAGAAGAGGAATCGGTCAAGCTACGGAGTCCAGGTCCTTTCTTCAGAAAGAGCGGAGACTGGCCAGTTCGTTGGCTTTGGTGTTGGCTCTGTTTGCTATTTGCTGGTTCCCACTTTACATAATGAACTCATTGAGTTACTTTTACCCGAGTCTAAACATGCCGGCTGTTGCCTTTCACATAGGCGTTTTACTTGTGCATGGCAACTCTGCAGTTAACCCAATAGTGTACGCTTTTAAGGTCCCAAAGATTAAGACTGCATATAAAAACATCTTGATGAGGCTTATAAGCAAAAAGCAAAACACAGATCAAAGCAGCCAAAACTTGGATAAAACCGCTACCACCTCCAACACTAACATCAGATATAAAGTGAAAAACAGCCAAGATGGTTTTGACCGCTAGTTAAGATCTTTAGCACAGGGCAGTTATGGAATCTCTAGTAATATGCATCATTAACATGATATACTTTAAATGTATATTGATATATACTGCATTATATTACTGATACTGAGATATTTCAAGCAATACCGTAGTTTCTTGTCTGCAAATGGAAGACTGATATCAGCTTTATTGCAAAAACTTTCAAACATAGCCTGCTAATATTTCTGCTTACTGCACTCTTAAAATGAATGTGTTAAATTAACACATCTTGTGTCTAGTTAAGGACAACACATCTTGGGGCGGTTTCCCGGACAGGGATTAGACTAGTCCTAGACCTAAACACTTTTAAGAGCTCTCCAAACTGAAAACAACTTTCACTTACAGATCTTAAAATACATCAGGGCCCTTTGTTTGACTTCAAGATGCACACAGGTAATGTTTTTAGTAAGGCATGTTGTTTAAAACTAGTTATATTTCCTAATTAAACTAAGTCCTAGTCCTGGATTAAGCTAATCCTGGTCCGGGAAACCGCCCCCTAGTGTGTTGTCCTTAATTTAACACATCTCTGTGTTATTTTTGGAACAACACACTTTGTGTTGTTTTAACACATCTTGTGTTGTCCCTTTTATTTTTTATGAACTTAAATGACACTTAATGTGTTAAAAACAACACATAATGTGTTAAATAGTTTAACACAAAGCAATGTGTTAAAATTAACACATCCAGGGTGTGTTAATTTTAACACATTGCTTTGTGTTAAACTATTTAACACATTATGTGTTAATTTTAACACATTATGTGTCATTTCGTGCTGATTTAGAGTTCATATAAATAAAAGGGACAACACAAGATGTGTTAAAACAACACAAAGTGTGTTGTTCTAAAAATAACACAGAGATGTGTTAAATTAAGGACAACACACTAGATGTGTTGTCCTTAACTAGACACAAGATGTGTTAATTTAACACATTCGTTTTAAGAGTGTGCAGATTTGTCTATTTAATACCAACAACGTAAAATTCTGAGCTGATTTTTATCACAGCATCTCGCTCTTAACTCACATGCTGAAGTTTTAAAAAACACATTTAGGAAATGTTTCGAGTAGGGGAGACCGGGGTTGGTTGTCACAATTTTTACTCATGCATGAATTGCTCATCTTCAAAAAATCTTTCAGCAGTAATTCCTACATGAAATGAAACTTTGGAGTCTTGGCTTTAAATGTGTATACTTTTTACTTTTATAATGTATTGTAACAGGAAGTAATTAACCATCAAAGACCCATCACGGGGTTGGTTGTCACAGGGTATGGGGTCGGTTGTCCCTATAGAGGTTCAATAGGATTTCAGTGATAAATTGGGATCTCAAACGATAATGTGTAACTTTTTAGTTTTTTAAGATAGAAACTGCAAATAAGTTTTAATATGAATTCACCCCTATGATAGTTGTTATTAATGCCCCTTATGTTTAAACAATGGGATTAAAGTGGGTGATCAGTTACTTGAATAGGCTTTATGCCCAGCTGCACTATGAGAACTTCAGCCAGCTCCTTGTTTCCTGTCTTCCATTATTGGACAAACTGATTCAACCAGGTGTGTCTGATTATTGTTGTTGGATTAATCACCTGGATTAATCAGTTTGTCCAATAATGGCAGACAGGAAACAAGAAGCTGGCTGATGTTCAGGAAGTCGTGCAGCTGGGCATAAAGCCTATTATCTACTGTGTTGAGAAATAAAATGAAATAATTTTTAGTGTTAAAATCTCTTTATTTAATGCTTTATTTATTTTATTTTAACAGCAAACAAAAACAAACAAACAGACAAATAGTCTTAAAAGGTCTACATGTCCAATATTCTTATGTGACAACCAACCCCGACTGACTTCTTGACAAACATGATAAGCTAGCTGCCACACGGCTTTAACTTGATCGCTAAAAGATGACTGAAAATAAAGCTACTACTTTTAGCTTTTTAATGAGAGTTTTGTTTTTGAATGATTAATATCCTACAAGATCTCAACACAAAAACAACACCAACATGAAAATTTACTCTGACCTATAAAAATAAAAAATTGTCTCCTAACCTCAATGTTTTGTGTCTGCTCAGCAAAATTTAAAGTGCAAATGAGTAATCTATTAAAGGCTAACAAATTGATATGTTTTGTAGTATGTTTGGAATAAGCAGTGTGACAACCAACCCGTGAGACAACCAGCCCCGGTCTCCCCCTACCACACTGCTGAAAAACTGTTATGTAGATATTTTTAATAAGTTAAGCTAGGTCAATTTTGATATACGGCCAGAGTAATGATTAACTAATCTAAAGTTTGGTATTTTAAAATAATTTAATTTGTACTTTGTATTTATATGTTAGATGAGATTTGATTGTTGTAAGTTAACGCACAATTTAAAATGTATTTAATATACTTTCTTGTGCTAAAATAAAACATTTCAAGTATGCTTTATATGCTTAAAAAATATTTTTATACTGTATGGTTTATTTTTATACTTTACTGTAAAAATATTTCTTGACACCATGACCTGAAGTGACCTTTGACGTTTAGGGCTGGCGTCCCCGAGTGGTCAAAAGATTTTACACAGTCTTCCAAAAAGACATTTTTCTCACAATGAAATTGAAATTAAAAACTATAATTTTTTAGGAAATAATGTGGTATTTATTTCAAATGACTTATATTTGAGCTTTATTGCTTTTTTAAAATTTCATGTGCCCTCATAATCTTTAATGCAAATTTGCAAATCTCTTTCCCTTCTGAAAAGAATTGATTCCTCTTTACTTCCGATAACGGGAACCTGGGCGGCGGGTGGGCAAAGATCAATTAGAAATTTGCAATATGACCCAACTTCAAACAATCCAATCAATTCTCGATGGACTAACTCAAGTCCCGCCATACCTTTTTTAGTTTCAGAAGCTGTTTTACTCTGATATACATCACTACAGGTAAAATACTTGAGTTTCAAAAATAACACCCTCACCCACACAGACACCTTTATAAATGTGAGCTTCAAATAAAATAGACATCCAGTCATCAGCTCCTACCGAAGGCCCTAAAGCCCGAGATACAATACACAATTTTTTGCTTTCGCAGATGAAAGATTGCCATCGTGAATCAATTATTGAGTTTTTGTGACCGTGGCTCTTTATCTATGGTCCTATGTCAAACAATGAGAGAGGTTCAAAGACGGCCGTTATCGTCTCCAATGTAAATCTCTTTTCTTGGACTACATCAAACACAGATTGTAGGCAACAGTTTACTTCTTGGGCTTGTTGACGTAGACAAGACCCACATTATCATAATTCTTCCCGCTTGGACTCCCAGCCTGTAAGTTAACTCATGTCAGCATTGTAAGTGAATCTTTCAAACATGGTAAGGAGCGTCACGTTTTCACCTGATGTCAGAAGTATTCAGACCAATCACAACATACAGATTAGCTGGCCAATCAGGGACACAGCTTTTCAAATTGATGAGTTTTGTACAAAATGGAGCGTTTGAGGAAAGCAATATATCTGGAGCTACAAAAATGTACGGTATGTGGAAATAAATGTGTTTTTTTAAACCATAAGTTTTATACCAAATACACAAAACAACATTGTTTTTATCAATTAAATAGGTGCACTTTAAAGTAAGAACATTTAAGTTGCAAAAACTTCAAATATTTAGGCATTACCATTTAAAGTATTTTTTTTAAGTTGATCCTAATATAGTAACCCTATATTTACTAAGACTGTAGCTATCATTTTTTACACGAAAGATCAAAAAGTCAAACGTAAGGACACAAGCTTTACAATTCTAAATCAAACATCAACTTTAGATTGATTAAACTCACAGCTGGTGGTGATGTTGAGCTACAGTCAGTGTTTAGTTTAAAAACATTAGTTGCAAATACAACAATGGGGGTTTTGCGCAACAAACTTTCATATTCAGCGAAACATGTCACATCACTTCTGGTTCAGGTCTTTTGCATGTGCTTAATTAAATATAGATGTTTTACACAAGATGCCTTCAAAGACGCTAGCAAACATAAGCACCACTGCCTATATGAACCATATTTGGCAGAATGGTTCTATAAAAAACCTTTAACATTCGAAAAAACTTTCAGTTTCAAAAAAGATTTATTATTAAGGTATAAAAAGGTATAAAAGAAGTGCTTCTTGTATTTATGGCATCGATGTGAAGAATCTTTTAAGCACTTTTATTTTTAAGATTGCAGTTTATTCACATTTAGCTCTTTAAACAATGACTTTTATATGTTGTTATTATGTGGTGTTTGGAGGAGCCCTGCTGACAGATTTGTGTAACTGCAGTACAGTAAACATTATTAAAGTCTAGTATTAGAGAAACTGGCATGCTTTTAAAGTTTTATTAATGCCAAAATGCAGTAAAATATTGAAACATTTCTATTTGACATAACATGATAAAAACGTTAATTTAAATTAATTACAATTACTTTAAAATATACTGTTTTATGTTACTTCCTCTTTTAAAAAAAAAACTACAAAAACAAGAGATTTTTTGATTTCGGGCAAAGCGCAAAATAGCACAAAAATCGCATTACTGTAAAAAAAAAAAACGTCTGATATATAAAAATAAGTCTAACATATTTAAAATGACATTGGTTTGTAAATAGCAACAGAATGTACATTTTTGGGAAAACTAACACATTAAATTGCCTGTATTATTCTCATTTTTACAAGAAGTAATATGAGTCCCAGGTGTGCCTAGATTGTGTCTTTGAAGTTTCAGCTCAAAATTATTATTATTGTTACACATTTTATTTATAGGAGCCTTACTAGACATTCAAGGACACCGTACAATAAAACAATCAACATTAACAGCAATAATCATTACAACTATTAATACAGACACACTTAATACAAGCATAAAAGCAATCAAATAAAAGCCTGCCTAGATAAGTCTTGAGATTTAAAAAGAAGAAGTACCCCACAGATCAAAATGTCCAAAATGCCCCTGTAAAGATGGGAGCAAAAATGTGCTGTTTAAATGTGTGTACCTTTAAATGCAAATGAGCTTTTGCTTCTCATTTCCTTACAAAAAGAGACAGTGAGCAGTCTGAGACAATAATTCTTTAGCCACATTAGCGCTACAGTGTGCTAACAAACACATTTAGAAAAGCTTTTGGTGAATATTAACCAGTCAGTCAGTGGTTGTGGACGGGGCTTTATCAGTGTGACATCACATTAACAACAAGAGACCAAAACAGCATATCTGATGAGACTTGGTAAAACATTTATGTCCAAAACCTTTTAGCAATACATTTTGCATAATAGGTGCCCTTTAAATTCTGTGCTTGTTCCCCAGGCCAATTAGAACACAATCAGTTGAATTGACACCACTAAACCTGATTGACTTTCATTGTAACTTTATAACTCCAATGTCTCTGTAGTCTGCTGCTGTGGACCAATCAGGCATTTCCAAAACTTCCTGAACTCCGCCTTAATCTTAGGTATCCTCAGGGCGTACACAACAGGATTGACCACCGAGTTAGCATGAGATACTATGACACCAAAATACATGACATCAGAAGGCACTCGTATACGCCGTCCATAGAAATAATTAATAGCGTGCATGATGTGTAACGGAAGCCAGCATGCAACACACAGAGCCAAAACCAAAACCAGTGATCCGGCCAGGTTGTGTTCCTTTTGGTTATATGCACCAGATTCAGCAATACCCGTCTTTCCCTTCAGCCTTCTAACTTTAAAAAAGATGTAACAATACAAAGCAACCATGATGGCCAACAGAGGAATAAAGATACCAAAGAAAATAAAGTTGACCAGATATGAAAAGGAAATGACGGCTGTAAATTCACAGTTTAAGGTGGAGTTGTGTTTCAAAGGGTCACGATTGTACCATCCAAACATTGGTAAAAAGCCGAGCAGACACGCCAACATCCAGCACACAGCAGCGAGAACCCAAGATCGTCTTTTAGTTACTGTAGACTTATACCTGCCAGAAAAAAAAAACATCTGAAAGGTTTCCTAACATTTACACTTCGTCAAGTAACTATAGTCCATTTAGTACATCTACATTGAGGAAAATAAGTATTTGAACACCCCTCCACTCTGCAAGCTCTCCCACCCAGAAACCACGGAGGGGTCCGAAACTGCCATCGTAGGTGCACGTCCACTGTGAGAGACATAATCTAAAAAAATCTAGAAATCACAATGTATGATTTTTTAGCTATTTATTTTTATGATACAGATGCAAATAAGTATTAGAACACCTGTCTATCAGCTAGAATTCTGACCCTCAAAGATCTTTAAAATGTCCACCTCCACTCCATTTATTATCCTAAATTAGATGCACCTGTTTGAGGTCATTAGCTGCATAAAGACACCTGTCCACCCCATACAATCAATAAGAAATCAAGGACTAATATTGCCAAGACCAAAGAGCTGTCCAAAGACACTAGAGACAAAATTCTACACCTCCACAAGGCTGAAAAGGGCTACGGGGAAATTGCCAAGCAGCTTGGTGAAAAAAGGTTCACTGTTGGAGCAATCATTAGAAAATGGAAGAAGATAAACATGATTGTCAATCTCCCTCGGACTGGGGCTCCTTGCAAGATCTCACCTCGTGGGGTCTCAATGATCCTAAGAAAGGTGAGAAATCAGCCCAGAACTATACGGGAGGAGCTGGTCAATGACCTGAAAAGAGCTGGGACCACCGTTTTCAAGGTCACGGTTGGTAATACACTAAGACGTCATGGTTTGAAATCATACATGGCACGGAAGGTTCCCCTGCTTAAACCAGCACATGTCCAGACCCGTCTTAAGTTTGCCAATGACCATTTGGATGATCCAGAGGAGTCATGGGAGAAAGTCATGTGGTCAGATGAGACCAAAATAGAACTTGTTGGTTATAATTCAACTAAACGTGTTTACAGAAAGAAGAATGATGAGTACCATCCCCTACTGTGAAGCATGGGGGTGTTAGCATCATGCTTTGGGGGTATTTTCCTGCACATGGGACAGGGCGACTGTACTGTATTAAGGAGAGGATGACCGGGGCCATGAATTGCGAGATTTTGGGGAACAACCTCCTTCCCTCAGTTAGAGCATTGAAGATGGGTCGAGGCTGGGTCTTCCAACATGACAATGACCCATAGCACACACTAGGGATGTCCCGATCAGGTTTTTTTGCCCTCGAGTCCGAGTCCGAGTCATTTGATTTTGAGTATCTGCCGATACCGAGTCCCGATCCGATACTTCTATAATACATAAAAAAATAATAAATAAGAGCGAAAAAAACAGAACCAGGATGTTCCTTATGTCATGCCGCACGCATTTCTGTTTCTGTGTGGAGTCAAAAGAGTCTAACTCTGTGCCAGCGCATAACTACAGATGTGTTAAAAAATAATGAGAATATATATAGTATATGTTCAGGGGTTAAATTGGGATTTGTTTTGTGGGGAGGCTCTGTTGGGAGGGAGGGTTCAAGGGGTAACATGTTTAATCCTGATGACAGCAAAGCCACTGGTGTGTTTCAATGACATTTTGTACCTCTGATAGGATTTTATAAGTTTCAGTTTTAAAGCTGTGCCACATGTTGACCCAAACTTTAAAACCTTGGCCCGGTTGCATAAAGCACCTTAAGTTTTTTCCTTAAGTATGACACTTAAGGGGTAAATTCCCCTTAACTTCTGTAAGATAATAATTAAAGAGTTTTGCATATAATCCCTTAAACGGTTCTCTTAGGTAAGGGTAATCGTTAAGTGTTTCAAGACAGTGACCCCGATTTGTTGTTATAAAATACTATTGTTGCCATGGAGACACAACAGAAAAAACCTAAGGGTTTTTCTGCAACACCCTTAAGTTTAAAGGAAACAACTTAAGGGAAAATTACACTTAAGGTGCTTTATGCAACCGGGCCCTGAACTTTAAATTATGCAAATCTATGAGTCTGACACCCTATATGCATTTGGTGCACATGTCATTATGCACAATTGATCAAACTTTGAAGGAAGTTATAAGAATCAACCTCCTTGACTAATTCTAGGCATAAGATAGGCGACCCAAAAAGACTCAATTAACAAGAAAAACAACATACTGATTTAGCAACAAGTCTTATAAATTATCCATAGAGATTCCCTAAGCTGGTCAGCAGTTAGTTATGAAATACCTATAGTTAGGTCGTAATTAATCTGTATAATCAAAATACATTATTTTATTAAACTATACAATCAGTTGTGTCCAGTTATCTAGTTAACATATTGTAATGAGATGAGTGACATGGCTAGACATACTTTAATACTTTGTTTCTAGACTTCTATTAAGTTTTCTCGACGTGGGCACCATTCTTACCTCTCTCTCTATCTCTCATCTCTACAGTATCCTGCGCGAATGCGCGTTCTTGAGGTTCTGAGTGAGACGCGGAGCTGCGTCTGAGCACATGGTGACAAAAACGATCAACGCGTCGTTTAAATGAGCGGTAAAAACCCGGTTTTGTCGTGGGTTCCTTGCACGCACGAGTGTGAAGCCTATGAATGAATTTGAAAGCACGTCAATGGGCTTGTTCGGCTTCGTGCGGCGCCGCGGCAATCGACAGCCGGGTGACGTCAAACTACCGCGAGAGTGATCCGCGAAATCATACGGAGGAGTTTGCTTTTAAATCGCTCTCGCGGAACTTGGACGTCATCCGGCTGCCGGTTGTTGCGGCGCTGCATGAAGTCGAACAAGCCTATTCTCTTCTCATCAGTTCACACGCACCAGCGCAGCGCGTACACTGGCGCAGATCAGAGCGAGACCTTGATGGATTTAAACCCTGTATATGTATCCGAGTCCTGATCGGGAGGTAACGTCCGATTCCGATCGAGTCTGAAACCACGTGATCGGGGCCGATTTCCGATCACGTGATCGGATCGGGACATCCCTAGCACACACCCAGGATAACCTAGGAGTGGCTCTGTAAGAAGCATATCAAGATTCTGGCATGGCCTAGTCAGTCTCCAGACCTAAACCCAATAGAGAATCTTTGGAGAGAGCTCAAACTCTGTGTTTCTCAGCGACAGGCCAGAAACATGACTGATCCAGAGAAGATCTGTGTGGAGGAGTTGGCCAAATTTCAGACCCCTCCATGATTTCTAAGTGGGAGAACTTGCAAAATAGCAGGGTGTTCAAATACTTATTTTCCACGCATACATGAAACTGAAACTGCATACATAAACATACTGTATACGGTTGTAAGATTAAAATTGAAGGAGCTTATTCCTTGGTCAACTTGTCACAACCCCCTGTGCCGATGATCAAAGACTATTGTTACAGCCGTTTATCCAATACAGTGGGGGTTAAAGATGGTCTTCTGATTGGTCAGTTTGAATGTATTATGTTGGGTTTGGTCAAGTACAGTGGGGGTTAAAGGTGATCTTCTGATTGGTCAATTTGAATGTATCAAGTTAGGTTTAGTCACATGGTCAAGAGATAGAGGATAATGGTCACTGTTTTTATGAGCTCTGGGCCTTTGCATTTTAGCTTTTGCCTTGCATTGGCCTTTTCCTTTTTCCTTTCTTTCTTCACCTAAGTTCTGAGGTTCGGGCCATTAGGCCTAGATTTCAGTTCTCAAGTGTGAATCTCTTTCTTCTAAACTTTCTTTCTCTGTTCTCTATCTTATCAGGTAATATCTCACATACATTGGAAACAGTCAATTGTTTGTATTATTTACCATTTCATGCATTTATAGTGTAACCATTTCAACTGTAACTTTAAGTCAGTACTGTAATTAAACCTTTTCATTTACAAATCTGTTGTTTAGTTTTGATTTAGTGTTCCATATTTCTGTACAATATATTCGTACTCTAGCAACGCTCTCAGACCTATTGTGTCCAAAACCCGGGAACGATTGCAGTTTTGTTCTCCTTCCGAAACCTGAGATCCCTTACACGGTAAATAATTTTTTGTTTTATACTTTAACTTTGGATAATAATAAAATGTATTTTAGAGTTACATGTCATGAGGACCAAAATGTTACTGATTTAGTGGACTGGTCCAAAACAATAAGAGTATTACATAGACTACAGGTATGAGTAAAAAAAATCTCACTCACCTGAAGGGAATACAAACTCTCAGGTATCGATCCAAAGCAATAGCCAGGAGGGTGAGCACTGAGGCTTGAAGCGGTACAATGAGAACGCAATTTATAAAGAGACATGCATGGAAAGACATTTCAACGTTAACCGCCTCGACTACAGAAAGCGGAACAACCACACATCCAACCAAAAAATCAGCCATCGCCAGTGACACGATCAAACAGAAGGTAGGTTGATTTAGGGATCCGCTCTTCCACACGGCCCATATCACCAGCAGATTGCCCAGACAACAACCAATAGCTATAAGAATTTCAAGACCTATGAAAATATATCTTCCTTCAACAGCCATCATAATAAGAGCTTGCACTGAACAGAGAGTGCAGACAAAAATAACACCTTATTTTAGATAGGTGTGAGTTTCAAAAGAAAAGAGATATCCGGCCATCAGTTCCTACTGAAGGGCCGGGCCGGCACCAAAACACACGTATTTTGTTTTCAACACGTGTTATGTCCAATATTTACCCAGCATTGAGTAAAAAAAAACAGAATTTAATTATCAATTAAAAAAATGTCTGTACATCCCTTCTTACCCTGGATTTCCACCGGCTGCGGAGCGGCTGCAGATTGGCTGCGCTGCGTTACGGCTCCGCACTCCGCCGTCCGTCAATACCCACCGGTTCCGTATTTGTTGCAGAGCGGCTGCGTGCTGAAATGACGCGGACCCGTGAGTTCTCGCAAATTCACATGAAGATCGCGCGATATCTAGTTCTGTCTCCGCTCATTATGACGTTGAATTATGACGTTATTACAAACCAGCCCAGATCCCAACACGAGATCTCGTGAATTCAGGTATGATCACGCGATAAATTCATGGCTCCGCCCTGCGGAGCTGTCCGGCATCCGTCAAAAATAGAAGCTCTGCGTATTTGTGCCGGAGGGCTGCGGATGGCCGGAGCTGTGACGGATTCGTTACGCAGTCAGTGGAAATACACACATTGAATTGAATGGAAACCGATTGACTCCGCCGCCGTTCCGCAGCGGATCCGCAGCCGCTCCGCAGTCGGTGGAAATTGAGGGTTAGGCCATAGCTAATCCATAACATGTTACTGAGGGCTACTTTTGGTCATAATTGGACCTTTTGTTGGTGGAGTTGTTTGTGAAAATGCACATATAACTTTTTACGTCCACAGCACACTCTAAAAGATGCTGGGTTATTTTAAACCTAGCGTTGGGTCAAAAAGGGACAAGCCCAGTCTGCCCAAAATGCTGGGTTGTTTTAATCCATTGTTGGGTCAAATATTAACATTTTCTGGGTTAATTTCAACCCAGCTGCTAGGCTTGTCCCTTTTGACCCAACGCTGGGTTGAAAATAACCCAGCATTTTTATAGTGTACTTACTTATCATTGCTGTCTATGACTTGGATTACAACGTCATGCCTGCATGTTGAAGGTGAATTTGTTTTGCAGTGAGAAGAGGCGGAATCACAAAGTGTCAATCAATGCAAATATAACCTGGCTATGACCTATGAAACTATATCTTACATCAACAGCCATCATAGTAAGCGCTTTATACAGAGATAAGAGTGCAGACAAAAATAACACTTCTCGCTCACAATTTGGTAAGTGTGAGTTTAAATGAAGAGATAACCCGGTCATCAGTTCCTAAACTTTATATCTATATATTAGTAATAGTTTTCTATTGTTAGTTTGAGTAACCATGCTGCATCATTCATTTTACATATCTTTAAAATTGTATTAGTGATTTCCTTTGTTCTATCATCTTTTCACTAGTTTGCCTGCGCATTCAGGTAAATGACTAATGGTAAACGAACTTGGCTTGCTATCCTCGAAGGGAGCTCTGTACCTGAGCTCTGAATCTCAGAGAGAGCGAACCTGAGGCCGGGGCTCGAGCCCCAAGTTCAACACCATGCAACAGAAACTGCACAGAGGAAGAAAGAGAGCAGTAAAGAAGGAGATGGGAAGGAGGAAAAACCCGGAGGCCTGAAGGCTCCCTTATATTCACCCATAATGATGATTGACAGGCCTGAATGTTTAGGCGCCTCCCGAACCTACGTTTAGAACTACATTCACTTGAAAGTGAGGACACAAGCTTTAGTACTACTTAAATCTAAATTAAACATTAACATCTGATTTATTAAACTAACAGTTGGTGGCGATGTTGGGCAACAGTCATGCTGTCGGATTACTTTAAAGGGACACTCATTTTCCAGCTCCCCCAGAGTTAAACAATTGATTTTTACCGTTTTGGAAGCCATTCAGCCTATCTCTGGGTCTAGCTGTACCACTTTTAGCATAGCTTAGCATAATCCATTGAATCTGATTAGATCATTAGCATCACGCTTAAAAATAACCAAAGAGTTTCGATATTTTTGCTATTTAAAACTTGACTCTTCTGTAGTTACATTGTGGAAAATTAAAAGTTGTGATTTTTATTGAGATATGGCTAGGAACTATACTCTCATTTTGCCGTAATAATCAAGGACTTTGCTGCCGTAACATGGCTGCAGGAGGCGCAATGATATTACACAGTGCCTGAAAATAGTCCTCTGCTATTGAAAGTTACCAAGGAGACTATTTTCAGGGAATGCGTAATATCATTACAGCTCCTGCAGCAATGGTACGGCAGCAAAGTCCTTGATTATAGTAGTTCCTAGAAACATTTTTATTTTCCGTCGGTCTTAGTACACGATGTAACTACAGAAAAGTCAAGTTTTAAATAGGGAAAATATCAAAACCAGGGTTCCCACACTTTAGTTAACTTCAAATTCAAGGACCTTTCAAGCATTTTCCAGGTCCAATACCCTCAAATTCAAGGACTAAATGTGGGGACACATTTCAAGTTAGAGCAAGGTTACATTGTGTTACCTTTTAAGATACATTGTTACAGTTCCCTTTCATGCTGCGTCAATGCGGTGACACTTTGGGGATGCCTCCAGGGGTAAGTGCGTCTGAATGTGTGTATCAAATTCAACCAATGGTGAGGCTTAACGACAAAGACAGGGTGACGCGGGAGCCAGGAAATTTATCGATATCTGAAATATTGCCAAAGACGGCAATACAGGGACGCAGGAAGTATGGCAAGGGAGATGCAGCGTCTCGTTCCCTTCTCAGGGAACAACAGTTACATACGTAACCCGAGACGTTTTCATGTGTCAAACACAACTAACTATGCAAAAAAGCATTTTGGTATGAATCAACATTCGCATACAGAAGATATAAGCATTTAAAGCGAACAGTTTAGCACCTGTGCTTATAAGGCTAGATTTACATTTTATGATATTATCCTATCACAGGGAATAATATGGATTTTTTCCAGAAATTTTTATATTATATTATTTGTGTTCACCGGAAGATAGGTGATAAGAACTCATGTACATCTAGGATGGCATGAGGTTGATGAGCTACTCTTTAAAATGTCAACTGGTAAAACCTTAAAAAATATAGTTTTTTTAGGTTGGTATGTAAATGGTGTATTGTAAAGGTTGTGTGAATAAACAACCAGAGCTGTACTTTACCATACAGATGTGTCAGTAGAGAAATGATGTGTATGACAACAACAATTAAGCAACTAGTTTATTTCCTTTTATACACATCCAAAAGTGTTGCAAACTCTTGGCAGAAAAATACATAACCGCAGCTTCAAAAACAAGCCTAATATTATTAACTGTACGCTGTAAAACGTTGAATCAACTTATTGTACAAATTACATATCAACAAATTACTTCAATTGACAATGCCTAAAAAATTGTTTAAGTGAAAATGTTAGGTTCAAAATTTTTAAATATTTTAGGGATTACCAGTTGAAGTAATTTTTTAAGTTAACTTTTTACAGTGTATGGTAAAGGTTATGTGAATAAACAACCAGAGCTGAACTTTACCATACAGATGTGTCAGTAGAGAAATGATGTGTATGCTGAATTTTAAGATTTGAAGATAGTGGCAACAGCTATCGGTGACCACACGTCAACAAACCAAATAAAGCTCTGCACTTCATGGTACTGATCTAGACAACAACAATTAAGCAACTAGTTTATTTCCTTTTCTACACAACCAATCGTCAGACAAATACATAACTGCAGCTTCAAAAACAAGCCCAATATTATTCACTGTACACTGTAAAACGTTGAATCAACTTTAAAAATTACTTCAGTTTGTAATGCCTAAAAATGTGACGTTTTTTCCACTTAAATTTTCTCACTTTAAGTGAAAATATTAGGTTCAAAATATAAATATAGGCTTAAATATTTTAAGCATTACCAGTTGAAGTCATTTTTTAAGTTGATTAACTTTTTACAGGTAAAGGTTGTGTGAATAAACAACCAGAGCTGAACTTTACCATACCAATGTGTCAGTAGAGAAAGGATGTGTATGCTGAATTTTAAGATGTGAAGATAGTGGCAACAGCTATCGGTGACCACACGTCAACAAACCAAACAAAGCTCTGCACTTCATTGTACTTCAGTGGGTCTAGACAACAACAATGAAGCAACTACTTTATTTCCTTTTTTACACATCCAAAAGTGTTGCAAACTCTCAACAGACAAAAACATAACCGCAGCTCAAGGTTTCCCACAGAAAATGTGTTAGTTAAGATGGTTTTTGGGCCGGGAGCGTGGGAATCAAAGGGCGGGGCGTACACATCATGAGAAAATTAAAATATTTTTATTTAAAACACTCAAATAAAACTTAATTTTGAAGAAACTATGTCAGAAAATGAACACATACTAGATTATTAATGAATTAAATGTTTTTACTTCTAACGGGAATAGCTGCATGATAAAGGGTTAATAAACACAAACTTAAGCAGATGTTGTAGAACATCTGGCGAACGATGATAGAATTGTAAAAACTGATTATTTCCCACTATTAATGACATTATCTTAAAGGAGTGTAACTACTGTAGCATGTAAATAATGCATAAATAACGTGAGCAAGAGCGCTCACCAATTATATTGAATCAACAGGCACAGGCAACCTGCTAGGCAACAGGCTAGCAGGTTGCTCAAACAACAAAATCACCAGCTAACTTACTTTAAATTTGCAAGAACTATAGACGAATACAATAACAGGCTTAAATAACCCCAAAACATAAGTCCACTTACAGTTCTCACGGACACATGTTTTATCAACTGGCTTTTCTCCAGACATGACAGACCACGCCTTTATCTTACTTCGGCCGTGTTGCGCACGTGCACGCTCGCGGTGTGAAGCGCGTCAAGCTATTCTCCGAGATGTTTTATCAACTGGTTCGTTATCCTCCAGACAGTGATGGTCCGGATCACGTCTTTCTCATTTCGGCTGTGTGGCACGCGTGCCCACTCGCGGTGTGAAGCGTGTCCGCGCTCTTCTCCGAGATGCACTTGACGGCCTTTTGTGCAGCAAATTTGTTTTTTGTTTTTTTGGGACGACCTAGTTAAGGCGGTAGGGTTTCTCAGCTTAGGCGGGCCGCCCGTACTGCAAAGTGCTGCGGGAAACCCTGGCAGCTTCAAAAAAGCCCAATTTATTTACTGTACACTGTAAAAAGTTGGATCAACTTAAAAAATTACTTCAATTGGTAATGCCTGAAAAAATTTTTTATTTAATGCCCTAAGTTTTTCCACTTAAATTTTCTCACTTTTAGTGAAATATTTAAGGTATTACCAATTTAAGACATTTTTTATGTTTCACCTTATATTTTTACACTTTTAAATTTAGTGTTCAATTAAAAAAAAATTCTGTACATCACTTCTTAGGCCATAGCGAGTACTTTGTACTACTTTTGCACTATTTTGTTGGTTCCGTTATTTGTAGTAATGCACATACAACTTTTTACATCTACTAACTTATAAATGCTTTGTCTATGACTTGGTTTACAACGTAATGCCTGCATGCTGAACGTGAAGAAGAGGCGGGATGCGGAAAAGTGTCAATCAATGCATTGGAGAAAACTGCAACTATATATGTAAAGAAATTAAGTTACTTGTCAGATTTCCCAAAACGGCAACCATATTTTTTTAAATTAAGCCCCAAACCCTGCAATTTTTTACTGTTACTTAAGAAAAGAAGCCCAGTCGTGTATTATATAAGCGGACTTAGTACTGCTGATGGCTACATGGTTCTTTGTTGGGCCAATAGAAGACAAAAAAGCGTAGAGAAACTTTAAGTTGTTTGTGCAGTTTCTGCAACAGAAGTGCAAGGAAATCATCCATTTTGCTTAGCATTTTGTGCAAAACTGGATGATCCATGTTGTCCCAGCACGATTCAACAATGAGCACCCAAAGAGCATCTTGTGTGCATTATGAAAATCTAATAAAAAATAAATAAAAAAAATCCTGATTTTCAATCTGGTCTCAGATTTCTGTCCTGTACAGGTATATTCCAAAAAGTCAGTCACTGAACTTGCAAGATTTTTTTACGTTATATGCACATGTGCATATCGAGAGCACTTAGCAACTATCTAGCAAAGAGGATTTCCTATTCTACCCACCATTGCCACAACTGAGTTCCTCTTTTGTTTCTTTCCTTCTGTTTCATCATGTCTGACAGTGAGAAGGTGATCTATACGGTCTTGGAGGTTTTTATTGCTATAGCATGTTGTCTTGGGAATCTGTTAGTGATTTGGGCCGTTTGGTCGAGTCGGGTTCTTCGTAAGACCACGTTCTGCTTTGTTGTATCATTGGCGGTGGCTGATTTTCTGGTGGGCGCTGTGGTCGTACCACTTGCTGTGTTAATTGATGGACAAGTACAGACGAGATTTTACACTTGTCTGTTTATCAGCTGCGTGATAATTACTTTGACCCAAGCCTCTGTTCATTCCCTGCTCGCTATCGCTGTGGATCGATTCCTGCGTGTCTATAATCCTCTCAGGTTAGTTTATTTAATATTATATAATAATATAGTTTATATATAAGTTACCGTTTTTACATTCATATAAGAACTAGAAAATGTATCAATATTTTGGATTAAATTGCATTATTTGCAATGCATAAGTTATTGTCAACCCAGCGTTGGGTCAAAAAGGGACAAACCCATCTGACCTAGCTACTTTCTCGTTGTGTGTCAACCGTCTCTTTAAATGAAGCGTTTCTAATTCTGGTTTTCATAAACAAATGAGTACCATCCACTCCAGTAATTGATGACTGATGAAAATTACGTAAACTCCACTGCTTCGCTCCCATTGGTAGTCGCTTCTGAAAATTGTTTATCATTTGCATAAACCTCAACTTTCGTAAAAGTTAACTTTCTCGCGCCGCTGAACACATCCATTCCCTCGCCAATGGTCACTTTCGCTCGTGTCGCCAGACGTCGCCAAGCTTCTGTTAAAATGAAAGAGATCGGGTCGCTCTGCTACTGCTAGTCGCTGGCGGTCCAAATGGAGCATAAGATAAAATAATTTGCCATCCTCCTAAACTATTGTGTGTTGGTGAATTGCAATACAACATTCATTAACTTTTTTTAATTAAATGATTCAGACAGAACATAAAGTACAGCTTTAAATAAATACACCTGCTCGTGAAACTTCTTTCAGAAATGTTATAAGACATTGACTTATGATGTTTAATATTCATTTCCTCTTATTTCAGGTACAGAGGAGCGATCAAAAAACAAAACCTGTGGGCAGCGGTCACCGTCTGTTGGGTTTCCGCTTCTTTTCTGGGTTTCATTCCCCTGTTTGGATGGCACAAAGAAGACCCCACAACAAACGTCAACTCAACCCTCACTTGCAAATTTCTTGAAGTCATTCCCATGTCGTACATGGTCAACTTCGCTTTTTTTGTTTGCATCCTCCCACCCACTGTGGTCATGTTCGTCCTCTATTTGTATATCTTCTGTACGATATCTAAACAACTGAGAAGAGGAATTGGTCAAGCTGCGGAGTCCAGGTCCTTTTTGCAGAAAGAACGTGAATTGGCCAGCTCGTTGGCTTTGGTGTTGGCTCTGTTTGCTATTTGCTGGTTCCCGATTCACATAATAAACTCGTTGAGTTACTTTTACCCACTTCTAAACATGCCGTCTCTTGTCGTTCACATAGGCATTCTACTTTCTCATGGCAACTCTGCAGTTAACCCAATAGTGTACGCTTTCAAGTTCCCAAAGATTAAGACTGCATATAAAAACATCTTGATGAGCCTCATAAGCAAAAAGCAAAACACCGATCAAAGCAGCCAGAACTTGGATAAAACTGCTACCAGCTCCAACACTAATATCAGGTATAAAGTGAAAAACACCCAAGATGGTTTAACCGTTAGTAAAGATCTCTAGTAATATGCATCATTAACATGATATACTGTAAATGTACATTGATATACATGATATACATTATATTACTGATACTAAGATATTTCAAGCAATACCGTAGTTTCCTGAGTATGTCTGCAAATAGAAGACTGATATCAGCTTTATTGCAAAACTTTAAAACATAGCCTGCTATTATTTCTGTATTGAAGAGACAACTTGAACTTTATCAAAAGCATCATCTTAAAATTATCACAGCATCTCGCTGCACATCCGTCAAACCACACATGCTGAAAAAAGCATTCAAGAATTGTGTAAATACCACACTGCTGAAACTGCAATGTAGACAATTTTACATAAACTAGGTCAATTTTGGTATACTGTAATATACTAGCAGCCAGACTAATGATTAGCTAATCTAGGGGCACTAGGTCTTGGTTATATTAGGACATTTAAATGGTTCTTACAAACAAACCTTACAAGAAACAATACTGGTGTGCATCTTGAGACAAAACAATGGTGCTGATATTTGTTAAGATACGTCAGTGGAAAATGTTTTTAAATTATGACAGCACTAACATGCATTTTAATCTGAGACCAGGATATGACATGTCTGGGAAACCACCCCTAAAGTTTGGTATTTTATAATAATGACATTTGTTTTTATATTTTACTTGAGATTTAATTGTTGTACAGCACAATTTGAAATGTATTAAGTTCCCTTTCTTGTGCTAAAATAAAGCATTTCAAGTATACTTTGTATGCTTAAAAAGATTTTTATACAGTATACTTTAGATCCTGTAAAAAGATTTGTTGACACCCTAACCTTTGAAGTTGGGCCAGCATCACCTAGTGGTCAAAAGGTGTAACAAAGTTTCCAGAAATGTTACATTTTGTTAAGTGTTGACAAAAATAACACCTCTCACCCACACAGACACCTAATGTGAGCTTCAAATAAAGAGTCATCAGCTACAGAACGCCAAAAGTCAAACCTCATATGCACTTTGTAACTTTATGACCGGTTTGTATACACTAAAGGTGCTTAAAAGGTTATTCGTCGATGCCATAGAAGAACATCAAAGAATTTCTTTAATACACTTTTATAATCTGAAAAAAAAAACTTTTTCACCTATAAAAAACCTTTTGTGAGGTTCTCCTATGGCACCTTTATTTTTAAGAGTGTATCTGCAAAAAGTGAAAGCTGCTCTACTTAAAAAATTTACTTTAATTGATAACTGGTTTTAGCTCAAAATAACATATAGATAATTTATTATAATAAAATTGCCACTTTGTAGGTGTGAGCAAAAATTTACCATTTTTGGGTGTGTCCTTTAACATGCAATTGAGCTGATTTGTGCACTAAATGGCAGTGTTGTGATTGGATAGTGCAGATTAAGGGGTGGTATTGTCCCCTTCTGACATCACACGGGGAGCTAAATTTCAATTTCTTATTTTTTCACATGCTTGCAGAGAATGGTTTACCAAAACAAAGTTACTGGGTTGATCTTTTTCACATTTTCTAGCTTGATAGAAGCACCGGGGACCTAATTATTGCACTTAAATATGAAAAAAGTTTGATTTTCTTGATAACCATAATGCCAAACAACTCATTTTACATGTTCTTTAAATTGTATGAACAAAATGTCTTAATTTACTAAGACTGACGCTCTCATCTTTTACACAAAAGTTCATTAAGATTAAATACAAATACAAAAAAAGTATGCCAATATTCTTGCCTTTGCCTTGCTAATAGCTCACAGATTAATTTTATTACACTGGAAGTCTTCTTAATTTTTTTCCTTTTTATTTTATTTATTTTTATGAATTTAATCTCCTCCTTTGGGGTGGGTTTGGGGTTCACTAAAGTTTGTGATTGTTTGTGTTTGTGTCCACCCTTAGTAGTTGTTAATGGGGAAAAAGGAATTAAAGGGGCCATGGAATAAAAATCTGACTTTTTCCATGTTTAAGTGCTATAATTGGGTCAGTAACTACGTTTCTCTACAAGCATGTGAAAAATTAGGTCATCAAAATTAGGCTCTCTTTATGATGTCATAAGGAGATCTTATTATAATAATACCGCCCCTTGACCTACACAATCCAACCACGGCACTGCCATTTAGTGCAGAGAAAGAAAATAATTCACAGCACATCTTCAATTGCACCAAACCACCATTGTTGCGATCAGTGTTTGAATTTCATCAGCTCATTTGCATTTTAAAGGACACACCCAAAACAGCACATTTTTGCTCACACCTACAAAGTGTCAATTTTATAATGTTCTAATAAATTATCTATATGGTGTTTTGAGCTAACACTTCACATACACACTCTGGGGACCCCAAAGATTTATTTTTCATCTTAAAAAAGTCTTGTGACATGGCCCCTTTAAAACATGTATTAGTATTGCTGTCTTTCTTTACCTATTCCTATAAAAAAGATCAGTAAGATCAAAAACTCAAAAGTAAGGAGACAAGCTTCAGTACCCAAATCGAAATCAATCATCAACTTTAGATTTAATAACTAACAGCTGGTGGCGATGTTGGGCTACAGTCACTGTTCAAACTGGATTTAAAATGTATGTTCCAAATACAACAGATACATTCAAATACCCACACTTGTGGTCTTGGCCACTCGAGAGTGCGTACACGCGATAGGAAGTGTGCAAGACTGTCCCATGTCTTAAAACTGGCAAAGTGCAGTTCCCCTAAACCACACCAAACCCACACTATCTCGAACAACGCTTCGGAGCGGTATTCAAGGCTGAGAGTATCCCATCATGCATCATGTTCTGGGTGTAAACTGTGAGACTTCAGCCCAAACTTCTTAACTTTAAACTTTGAATTGTGGTAGTAAAACGGATGAAGTGTTGCACATTGCATTGGTGCACACATTATGTTTTGTTTTTTTGTAAAACATCTGCAAGTGCTGCTATCACAAAATTTGAATACTGAATAAACAATAAACTGTAATAAAGTTGCATGCACAAAATGAAGAGTTTTTACAGGTGCAAAGAATACAGATATTTCAGATAAGTGTAGATAATAATCATTAAGTTTAGCAAATGTTCATTTCAGAGTGTTTATGTGTTTATTTTATTTAAAGAAAAACGTAAAAATTTACATTTTAAGTAGCCTAAATAAAAAACCCAATATGTTTTGGTGCAAATTTCTGCTACTACATGGATTGACCTTTTTACAGTTGATAAGTGTGTCCCATCGGGTGAATAATTCAACATGCACGTTTGAGTTTCACAATCACTAAAACACTTAATACAGGAAATATGTCATGTAAGTTGTTAAGTGGTCAAGCCCAAAGACCGCAAGTGTTAGTATTTGGATGCAGCCAACAATGGGGGTTTGCGCAATAAACTTCCATGTTCGGCGAAACAGGTCACACCACTTCCGGATCAGGTCTTACGTGTGTTTCATTAAATATAGAGATTTTACTCAAGATATTTCAAAAAAGCTACCAAAAATAAGCACAACCGATGTCCATTACATATATAGATTGATATTTTAAAGTTTTAGTATATTTCTTCTTCTCACTGACATTTAGATATAAAATAACAAATAAAAACATCTAGCTAGGTTAACCGGTGGTACCCATATATACACCAGCAGAAGTACATTAAACACTGGTGATTTTGCGTTGTCCTAGAAATCAAACCAACTACCTTGTGCAATGCTTTTAGCCGATACTTTTGGCCAAATGAAGGCAACGTTCCCCAGCTGTTCATTGGTCAAAAACTTTTCCACTAAACTTTACATTTGTGTGATGTCAAACCGTCAAACCACAAAATAAACAAACTCAAACCACAGCAAAAGGCCAGCAGAAGCCTAATTCTGCGCCACGGCCCTGTGTGTATGGTAGAAGTTGTGTGAATAAACAACCAGAGATCTAGAGCTGTACTTTATCATACAGATGTGTCAGTGGGAAATGATGTGTATACCCAGGTCAAAAAGTAGTACACTTCCTTAATGTACTTAAAGTCCTCTATTTTCACGGACTAATTTGTAATTAATATACTTAAAATTATTCGTAAGATGTTCTTAAGATTATCTAAGTGTACTTATTTGTGCTATTTTGAGACACCATGAATATGAAATAAAATGCGCTTTTAACATACCATCTCTGTATTAAAAAATGTATTTAGTAAACACTTGCATTAACCTGGAACCCAACTTTAATACAGTAAGTGGTGCTCAATATTTAAATATAAACTCACCTAAAGGATTATTAGGAACACCATACTATTAATGTGTATGACCCCCTTTCGCCTTCAGAACTGTCTTATTCTACGTGGCATTAATTCAACAAGGTGCTGAAAGCATTCTTAAGAAATGTTGGCCCATATTGATAGGATAGCATCTTGCAGCTGATGGAGATTTGTGGGATGCACATCCAGGGCATGAAGCTCCCGTTCCACCACATCCCAAAGATGCTCTATTGGGTTGAGATCTGGTGACTGTGGGGGCCATTTTAGTACAGTGAACTCATTGTCATGTTCAGGAAACCAATTTGAAATGATTCGAGCTTTGTGACATGGTGCATTAGCCTGCTGGAAGTAGCCATCAGAGGATGGGTACATGGTGGTCATAAATGGTAAATGGACTGCATTTATATAGCGCTTTTAACAGGCCTATGGCCATCCAAAGCGCTTTACAAGTAGCCTCATATTCACCCATTCGCCCACTCATTCTTACACCGATGGCGGTGTCAGCCATGCAAGGCGCCATCCAGCTCGTCGGGAGAACCTGGGGTTAGGTGTCTTGCTCAAGGACACCTCGACACTTGGTCACGTGGAGCCGGGGATTGAACCACCAACCTTCCAAATTGTAGACAACGTACATGAACCACTGAGCCACTGCCGCCCCAAAAAAGGGATGGACATGGTCAGAAACAATGCTCAGGTAGGCCGTGGCATTTAAACGATGCCCAACTGGCACTAAGGGGCCTAAAGTGTGCCAAGAAAACATCCCCCACATCATTACACCACCACCAGCCTGCACAGTGGTAACAAGGCATGATGGATCCATGTTCTCATTCTGTTTATGCCGAATTCTGACTCTGACCATCTGAATGCCTCAACAGAAATCGAAACTCAACATTTTTCCAGTCTTCAACTGTCCAATTTTGGTGAGCTCGTGCAAATTGTAGCCTCTTTTTCTTATTTGTAATGGAAATGAGTGGTACCTGGTGGGGTCTTCTGCTGTTGTAGCCCACCCGCCTCAAGGTTGTGCGTGTTGTGGCTTCACAAATGCTTTGCTGCATACCTCGTTTATAACGAGTGGTTATTTCAGTCAAAGTTGCTCTTCTATCAGCTTGAATCAGTCGGCCCATTCTCCTCTGACCTCTAGCATCAACAAGGCATTTTTGCCCACAGGACTGCTGCATACCTGATGTTTTTCCCTTTTCACGCCATTCTTTGTAAACCCTAGAAATGGTTGTGCGTGAAAATCCCAGTAACTGAGCAGATGTGAAATACTCAGACTTGCCTGTCTGGCACCAACAACCATGCCACGCTCAGAATTGCTTAATTCACCTTTCTTTCCCATTCTGACATTCAACTTGGAGTTCAGGATATTGTCTTGACCAGGACACACCCCTAAATGCATTGACACACCCCTAAATGCATTGAAGCAACTGCCATGTGGTGCCATCACAAAAAGGCACAAAATCCATCTCACGCACCTTATTCTGGACCATTCCCACTTTGGTGAAATGATGACCACAAGATCAACCGAGTTATTAGCCATCTTAAAGAATTGACTAAAGACTCATCTCTTTCATCAGCACATAAAAAAACTACTAACCAAACCTTGGCTATGTATACTGTGTAAGACTTGATGACACTATTTCCAGTGAGTTTTCAATAAAGGACCTAAAATGGTCCATGTTCAAAATATATAAATATATTTTATTAGAGAGTAAAAACAAAAAAAAATCCTATTTGAAATGCAGATTTTTAATGTGATCTCAATCATGTGTACTTGATGTTTCTAAAAGTAGGCCTACGTCACGTAATGTAAGTTTTTTAGCCTATTTTACAATATAACGTATGTTATGACATAGGCACGTGTGTGTCAAGAGCAGCTGCCAACAAAAGAGGATTTCCTATCCTACCCACCACTGCCACAAGTAAGTTCCACTTTTGTTTCTTTCCTTCGGCTTCATCATGTCTCGAAGTGAGTTGGTGATCTATACGGTCTTGGAGGTTTTTATCGCTATAGCATGTTGTCTTGGGAATCTGTTGGTGATTTGGGCCGTCTGGTCGAGCCGGGTTCTTCGTAAGACCACCTTCTGCTTTGTTGTATCACTGGCAGTGGCTGATTTTCTGGTGGGCGCTGTGGTCGTACCTCTGGCTGTGTTAATTGATGGACGAGTAAAGACGAGATTTTACACTTGTCTGTTCATCAGCTGCGTGGTCATTGTGTTGACCCAAGCCTCCGTTCATTCCCTCCTCGCTATCGCTGTGGATCGATTCCTGCGTGTCCATAATCCCCTCAGGTTAGTTCATTTATTACAGTTACAGTTTTTTGGTATAAGATTAACTTGAGTAACAGAAAATTGATCAATCTTGTACATTAAATTGCATAAGCAGGAAATCTCTGACAGGACGTGATGTTCCATTTATGCCTGTGCAATCAATGCAGGACGAATTGTGGGGAAAGTTATAAAAGTTTTTTAAAAATTTTAACTTTATGAATAAATATACTTTACTCTTTCCTTGCCAAAGTTTTTTTTAAGTTGCCAGGCAGCGCCGGCTTTGTTATGTTTATTTTACAAACTTGAATGCTTTCCAGAAAATGTTCTTAATTTAATAAATATAAACACACAATATCAAATATATCAAACAGACCCTCTGCTTTCAAAAAAGCTTCATCCTATCTTAATCTGTACCTCTTAAATATGGGTAGGTCTCTTTAAAAATACCAAAATTTGAGCAAAAAAGTGAAATAACTGCATTTTTGTAAAGGACCTTTGTTTGAGATCAGATTCAGAATATACACAATGATCAAAATATACACAAAGTTTTTACTGTTTTTGGATCAGTGGATACTTTAGTGTTTATAAATTGGGTAAGTGCGCCACCTAGTGGATAATAGCCAAAATCTGGATTGCCGGGAAAAATCGTCAATGGCGGGGAAAGAGTAAAAGGAGTATTCCACTTTCATAAAAAAAATCAAAATAATTTACTCACCCCCATGTCATCCAAGATGTTTATGTTTTTATTTGTTCAGTTGAGAAGAAATTAATTTTTTTGAGAAGACGTTCCAGGATTTTTCTCCATATAGTGGACTTAATTGGAACTCAATAGCACCATTTAAAAAAAGTACTTTTAAACCACAACTTCTCGTCTTGCACTAGTCGTAGAGCTGCACGGTTCTGTATAAAATGAGAATCACGATTCTTTTGCTATAATAAAGATCACAATTCTCTCACGATTCTCAAGAACTTTGTTAATTTCAAAGACTTACAACCTCTGAACATTAGTTTTTACAGGTGCAAAGAATTATGCTTCTAAAAGTTTCAGATACGTGTAGATAAACTTTAAATTCAGTTAATGTTAATTGTAGAGTGATTATGTGTTCATTTTATTTAAAGAAACATTTTTAAATATACATTTTAAGTAGCCTAAATAAAAAAAATGTTTTTGTGCAAATTGGTGACACATGGATTGACATTATTTTATGGTAGTGAGCTATGAAGGTTTGAAACCTCCACTTGAAAGGATTCCAGAGAATGCATTCGAGCGTCAGAGCGTTTTTTGACGCTCTCGCTGGCGGCGTGCCCATTGGGTGAATAAATCTACATGCACGCTTAATCGTCACGCCCACTACAACACTTGGGCCAAATACAGAAAACGTAATGTAAGTAGTCAAATGCAAAGACAGCAAGTGTGGTTATTTGGACGCAGCCAATGTTCCATCTGTGCTAAAACCCTTTTGGAAGATCCGGAATAAAATCCTACAGGGCTCGACATTAAGGCGTGTCCGCTTGTCCGGGACAAGTGAATTTTTTGTAGGACAAGTGTAAGAGAAAATTAGTTGTCCAAGTGGACAAGATAAATTTCAAACATGACGTTATGTGCCGTTAACGACAGAGCAGAACGCACAGCGCAAACACAGAGCGGAATATTGAACAGAGAGCGCGGCGCGCCGACACACACACACACACATGTTTACATGTTACTGTTATTGTTACTAAACAAGCTGCGCGCGCATTAAACCTGATCGACGAACACGGAGGGGCGGGAGTCGTGGGACGGCATGAAGTGGAGTGGAGAGTGATGTGTATTCAGGCTCCGCCGTGAGTATAATTGACAGGCACTTTAACCCTGTTTTCATCACTGTGTGTCAAAAAAGCAGATTTTAAGTCCGTAAAAACACATAATGGGCTTAAAATTTTGTTTAAGAATCTGTCTTATAATGAGAATCTCTCTTTCAGTGCGCCTATGTGTGTGTGCATTGCACGACAGCCGGTTTGAATCTGACAGAGTTCGTCACTGTACATAAAAAATCCCACACAAACATTACAGCATAAATGCTAGGTTTAAGATTGATTTTATATATAACAGATAATCTAGACACATTTATCCTAATAAGTTTTTTAAAACATGGTAATGTTTTAATGTTTTGCTTTAGTGTTTTAATGTCAGACAATCATTAAAATGTGGGAAAAATGAAGAGAAAGGCAGCAAATATAGCATCCTTCTTCAGAAAGAGTAGCAAGAAGCAGCCAAATGAATCTTAGTAAAAAACATTTCAGTGGCCTACAAAATTTACATGATTTTCTGGTCTCTATAGTATTTTCAGCAATGGGAGATATAAATCCTGGTTTCAAAGTAAATTTCAAAAGTTTTATTTGATTAAATAGTTAAAAAAAACATGAGGTTGAATTATGACTATAAATTGTATGTTAATCTAAATTCATTTTAATTCAAATTAAAGTATTGTAGCAATTGTATGTTATACATCATTCTGATTAACATACCTATAATACTTAAAGTATTTTAAGGTTGAATGATAGAGATTTTATGTGCCACCCCAGAATAACTGCTGGCCCCTGCCTGGCCACCTCTATGAAAAATCCCTTGCTCCGCCACTGATTAGCAAAACACAAAAAATACATTATATTATAAATCTTTACCCGGACAAGTGACTTTTGTGCATGGAAAAGTGAAACACAAATTTACTTGTCCAGAGGACAAGTTCCTCAAAAAGTTAATGTCAAGCCCTGAATCCTATTTTTGGTACTAAAACAACATCAAGGTTCTTGGCGGACATTCATGCACATTGCTTTGCTCTGCCTCACTCATTCTCTTTGGTTTCTGTTTCTTTCTGTCTAACTTCTCGGCGAAAGAATCCGCTGTGTGGAGCAAACACGAGCACAAGCACATCTGGCTTGCGCAATAATAAATGTGACGTCAAGACGTCATCGTGGCCGCTGTGTTGCGTGTTGTCGAGATAACTGCGTCTTTCCTTCTTGACAATATAATTAATTACCTAAATCGTTGAAATGCTGGATTAAGATAGTTTGGGGGGGGTCGAATCAAGATCACAATCTTTTATCGATAATCGTGCAGCTCTAACTAGTCGTAAAACGTGCTAGCGCGATCTTACGTATTACATAATCACATCAAAAGGTCACGTGTTACAAATGTGAAACGCACACTTACGGACCATTCTAAACCATAAACTGACACAAAGACATTAATTAGTATCATTGCACATACAACAACGTCTGAATGCTTCTCTTTCTCCACACTTGTAAACGCACTTCCTCAAAAAACTTAATTTCGTCTCTACTGAACAAAGAAATATATAAACATGTTTGATGACATGGGGTGAGTAAATTATCAGATTTTCTTATGAAAGTGGAGTAATCCTTTAATGCGATCAATTATGTATCTCTGATTTTACTTGGTAATCTTTCAACATAAGATTACTCTAAAAAAAATGCTGGGTTATTGTTTACAACAAACACAAAAAATGTATGAAAAGGACAAATTTGACATCTTGCTGACCATTGTGTGTAGTAACATAATAGTTACTAATAGTAATAGTTAACACTATTTTTGATTGAAATGATTCAGACAGAACACAGAGTACAAGGACAGCCATAAATAAATGTACACGCTTGCGAAACTTCTTCCAGCAATGTTATAAGACATTGACTTAAGATGTTTAATATTCATTTCCTCTTATTTCCAGGTACAGAGGAGCGATCAAAAAACAAAACCTGTGGGCAGCGGTCACCGTCTGTTGGGTTTCCGCTTCTTTTCTGGGTTTCATTCCCCTGTTTGGATGGCACAAAGAAGACCCCACAACAAACGTCAACTCAACCCTCACTTGCGAATTTCTTGCAGTCATTCCCATGTCGTACCTGGTCAACTTCGTATTTTTCGTTTGCATCCTCCCACCAACTGTGGTCATGTTCGCCCTCTATTTGTATATCTTCTGTACGATATCTAAACAACTGAGAAAAGGAATCGGTCAAGCTGCGGAGTCCACGTCCTTTCTCCAAAGAGAGCGGAGATTGGCCAGTTCGCTGGCTTTGGTGTTGGTTTTGTTTGCTATTTGCTGGTTCCCGCTTTACATAATGAACTCGTTGAGTTACTTTAAGCCGAGTCTAAAGATGCCGGCTGTTGCCTTTCACATAGGCGTTTTACTTGTGCATGGCAACTCTGCAGTTAACCCAATAGTGTACGCTTTCAAGGTCCCAAAGATTAAGACTGCATATAAAAGCATCTTGATGAAGCTCACAAGCTGGAAGCCAAACACCGATCAAAACAGCCAGAACTTGGATAAAACCGTCAGCAGCTCAAACACTAACATCAGATATAAAGTGAAAAATGTTCAAACACCCAAGATGGTTTTGACCGTCAGTCAAGATCTTTAGCATGGGACGATTACGTAATATCGAAATACTTTGTAATTTTTTTTAGAATTTTTTTTAAAAATATTGTGATGTTCATTATTTACATAATTTAAATGCCTTACTGCATTATATTACTGATATATTAAGGTGTTTCAACAGTTTGAGTATATCTGCTAATGATGCAAACAAGATAAAGAATAAAAATAATATAAAGAAACATAAAATAAAGATGCTCTTGTCTGTACTGCAAAAAATAGTGTGATATCATTTCTGATTAATTCAGTTTTGTGTATTTAAGACCGACTGTGGTGAATAACAAAAAGACAAGTGTTGTCAATCTAAGCTTATTGCAGTTACGGTTTACAGTTTCATAACACATAACAGTCTGAATGTTAAAACAAAGCGTATTTAAGAAATGTCGGGTGCCAGTTTGCATTTGTATATCAATCTCAGCCAAAGTTAGCATATTTTTCCATTTACCACCACTGGCATTTGACGCATGTACATTTCGAACCCTATATATAGTTATTCTTCTCCATTTGCTACCCACTGAACTATCTGCACACATCACCTTTCCATCTGCCCAGGATTTAGTCCCTTATCAGTAATGAATTCTGGCTCAGATGCCGTCAATTCAGATAATTCTGCCTGCCAAACGCTTCGTCATAGTTTTCTTAATTGATTTACTGGCAAAAAGCCATGAGAGATTCAAGTCCAGCTGGTAACGTTTGGAGTATACGGCAGAAAAGACTGGATGTGCTCCTGTGTTTCTGTAAGTCATAGTCAGCAAAGGCCACAGTGTCTCGACTCAGTGCATCGTCATTTCGGCATCATTCCAGGTGGCATAAGGAGAAGAAGCAGGATTTATGGTATTCATTTCACACATTATTGCCCTTTCTAACAGGACCGAGTCTATTCTGCTGAGCGAAGTTAAAATTGTGAAATACATTATTTTGGCACTGTATTGAAGAACAACCTTTGAATCGATTCTTATCAAATGCATAAAACCAGGGATTTAAAGCCACACACTTTGTCCACTGAAGCATTACCGTATTTTATATGCAAATTTAATTTTTAACCACATTGCATGTATTGCTTAAACCTAATATGATACACGCTTACATTTAAGATGATGCAAATGTGCATTTATATGGATATACATGGTTTGCTGTAATTACATAATTGTGAGTTTGCCACTGAGACCTCAATAAAAAATTACATACAGAACATTTAAACTAAATGTGTCCCAATAGGGCGGTATTGACCGGTAATAACCCCCCATAATTATCGACATCATGTTACTACTACTCATATGATAATATCATAAATAATTTACCACCCATTTGAAAAAGGGCCACAATGGTTACAAACTCTCTTTCTGCCTTCTTTACAATTGTCTTTTGGGCAGGGCTTTGAACCAGATTTTTTCCCAATTGGTTCGTTCCAAACAGAAACAGTATTTTAACGTTTTCGGTTCAACCCTAAAATTGACGTTCCCGAACCGGTTAATAACGTTCTATGTCAGCTGTGGGACAAATAAGTAGGCTGATCATTAGGACATTACACTTAAATTATTAGTCTACATAATTTTACTTAAGTATCTATCTTGTCATCAAACATTAAAAAAGGCTACATTATGTAAGCAGCATAACTGTAATTCTGACATGCCTACATTTGTTTCAGTATTATAGATGAATTAAGACAAGTACAATTATCTGCCATATCGTTTATTGGCAAACAACTTAAAAAAAGAATACTGTGGTTCACTTGCTTTTTGAAACGCGTCTCTCCGTGTATGCGCTTTTGAGTGCACTTAAACATGCGCGCGCACACACAGACGGAGGACGAACTCCAAACGGTGCTTCGGGAAGAAGATGCAGCATAAACAGTTGCTCCAAATAAAGTGAAAATTATGTTCTTTTTCAGTGCTTTATTCGCCAAATGTATTTTTATGGACTACAGTTTGAGACACAGTAGCGCAAGTCTCCACAAGTTTATTCATCAAGAGTTCTGATCTTTGAAGGGCATAGGAATAATCACGTTTGATTTGGACCAGACACATTCAACACATGTGCATCTGTGCATACAGAAAGTTGCTCGCTTTAGCACCTTTTTGCGGTTAAATTGTTTAAAATCACTTAAGTGTTAACATTTGCTTTGAAACGCGTGCAAATAATCAACTTTCACCCTATTTAAATGTGCGTATTAATCCACGAATCGCATGCAAGTCGAAGCGTGGGGCGTGATCTGTACGAATCACGGATCAACTGCGATCCGTTACCCCATTAATTAGTATAAAAAAAACATCTTGAGATACTTGGTAGCCTACACAATATTTACCTCTTATGATTGAGCATTAGAGACTTGGGCTTTAGTATAGGCTACTTGCTGGTGACAAGCTTTGCATTTCTTGAACTTCACCGAGTCATATTGCACAAAAAATAAAGGTATTAACCGGTAACCACTATTTTAAATAAACGTTTCTGTTCCGGAACATATATTTTTTTGAAAGTTTTTGGTTTCGTTTCTGTCCCTTGCAAAACATCAAAAGTTTCTGGTTTTTGTTTTCGTTTGGTGCACCGGTTCAAAGCCTTGCTTTTGAGAAAAAACAAAGTAAACAGTCCTAAAGATGAATTTGACTGATAGTATTATCAACCCAACAGATATTGCACACAGCACAATGCTATCTGTACCTTTCACATTTTCGTTTTTACTGAACACTCGTAAAAAGAAAGGTGTTTAAAAGGTTCTTCACAGCAATGCATTGAAGAACCATTTTTGGTTCCTCAAAGAACCATACAGTTAAAGGAGCTGTATGTAGGTTTTTGACTGTACTAAATAAAAAATACTTTAATATATTTACACACTGTAAAAAAATTCTTGTTGCAATTTAATCAACTTGAATCTACAATTCATTTTATTTCTTGACTAGTGAGGAGTTGCTATAAATTATAAAAATAAAGCTGAATTAGCTTAAGTTATTAAAAATGTATTTTTATAATTTATAGCAACTCCTCATTAGTCAATAAAGTTGAAATGAATTGTAAATTCAAGTTGAATAAACTTAAAAATGTAAGTTCCACAAAGAATTTTTACAGTAGATACGTTTACATGTAACCAAATAATCTGTTTGTAATCGTATTAATGGCTCAACCGTATTGAAAAGCCTTTATGTAAACACATTAATTAGTACATTAAAGGTCGCTTGATGCAAATTTCGATCGTATTGAAAGGGGTGGTGTACTCCTTAATTGGATGCAAAAAATACTTTGTGCACATGCGCAGAACATTTGTGCTCAAGTTTACATCTTATATTTACCTCTTATTTACGCATCACATGATTCTTGTCACAGAAACATGCAATAGCAAGGCAATAGCAACACGATTATTAAGGTAATGGGGTCACGCACTGTACATTCTACAGCATACATGTTTACTTTTATAACATTAGGCTACATAAAGCAATAAAATAACGTTGTGCCTTTTGAAAATGTGTTTTCTTTGCTCATATCAGAAAATTTCTTAAAACAACTTTCTCCAACTTAGCTTTGTACATTTATCCAGAAATAAAGCGTGAACTCAACGAGAGATGCTGTGCGCTGGGTGGCGTTGCCAAGTCCTCTGCTTTTTTCGAGTTCAGATTTGTGGGTTTTCCTGCGGGTTATATGGACTGTGTATAGTCATTGGGATAGTTTCAAATGTCCATGTGGATGGTTTTGATACGCAAAGCTGCATGTAAACTGTATTGTCGTAACCTTTAATCGTATTATATTCAGTCGGATTGACAAAATTTTGTACATGTAAACATAGCCGGTGTAGCTATTTAAGTACACATGTTAAGTTCACATACATGTTTCTCTGAAAACACAGCCTCATCTCACGAAGTTGGCAAAATCGTATGAAAAAATCATACAAAGTTAATCATGCAAAATTTTACGAAAACAATAACAAAACCCCACTCATAACCCCAACGTCACAAGGGGAAAAAGCAAATCGTACAGAAATGTACGAATGTGGTCATACAAATTTATACGAATTAGCCACCTCGTAAAAAACGTACAAATTGCCATGAGATAGTGTTGGGAAAACAATGCTGTACCCAGTTATTCTCTTTTTGAAATCTGATCTGAAATGTCAGTGTTTGTTTTGGTCTGTGTGATTCTGCCCACAGCCAATTTACCCAACGGTGTATTTCGATAACCGAATTACCACTCGTTTACTCGGTTTCTTAATTAGACTGCGGTACCAAGTTTAAAAGCTAAGCTAAAAAAAGATCCACTTAAAAAATTATTTCAGTTGTAACACTTAAAATGTTTATGTTTTTTCAACCAACCAACGTTACATATTAAAGTACTTATTTAAAGTTTTTTCACCTTAAATTTTTTACTTAAAGTGAGAAAAGTTAAAACTTAATTTGTTAGGTGTTTTTAAGTTGATCCAACTTCTACTTTTTACAATAGTCAATGTAACGCTTTTTAGATGTTAAAGGATCTTTATGGAAGGAAAGGTTCAGCTCTTCTATGGCATTGTGAAGCAGCACCATACATTTTTAAGAGTGTATGAGAGATTTTTTGCTAGTTTTATCATTCACTAGTAGAAAATCGTAAGTTAAATATATAAGATTAATCCTTTCAAGTCAAATGATTTGAGGATCATTCATATCATGAGGTCTAGAAATTAACGTCCATATCAGAGCTTAAGGCTCTCATGTCACTCTTTGCCGGAAAACCACACAGACTGTTATGCTTGATGACAAGTCTGGACCCAAAGGTTTGCATGAGCATTGGGAAATGAATTTCAGTTTAATTTTCCTACTCTTAAAGGCTCATGCCTGCTTTACCTATTCTAAATTATTGGCCACATGCAACAGACCAGAACAAGTTCATGTCTGTAGCCAGTAAAATTACAACTTATGTTTATTTATTAAATTGCAAGCTTCTGTTTTTTCAGTGTATTGCTATATGTTGTTTTTGGTGGTATCTAGTCAGAAAGCCCCCAATCTCTATGATCTAACCATCTCAAATCCTCTGCTTCTAACATAACTTAATCAATTTAAAAGAGACATTAGTGCATCTGAAGCGTTTTACTGAAATGAAACTAATCAAGGAGATTGCTTATTAAGACATCCTCCAACAGTACAACTTTTGGACTGAACATTGCTGCAGTAGACAGATCTTAAAGTGGTTGAACATCTTAAACTTTTTGGCAAGGTGGCACACAATTTCATTACAAGGTTTTGGAAGTGTTATAGTGAAGAGAGAAAGACAAAAGGAGAGATGTAGTTACAGTACAGATCCACACAGAGAAACAGACTTTCACTGCTTAATTGTGCATTTAAATAGCTATGAAAATCCCACTTGACATCTTGTTTCTCCAATACAAAAATAAGTTTTAATACAGCACAAATTTGTTTTATACTAGGAAAAACATACAAATTACTTTAAATGTTTTTGGTAAGATGAGCAAAGCTTTATAAGAGATCTCCAAAACGTCCAAATGTGCAAAAGTTGGCATTAAGTCATCAGAGATTCAATCAAAATTAAATTAAAAATTTTTTATGCACATTATTTTTTATAACCCTACATTTACAACATGTCAACAATTGTTTCGTTTTATGTCTTTTTGTATTTGCCAAAATTAATTTTTGTACCGTAGGCACAGTGAGATAGTTTAGTATTATATTATGACATCTTCTGAGCTATGAAGCAATAGTGTTTCTCAAGTTTATGACTCAATGAGAAATCTCTATTTCTGCATTTATATAAATGCTTAAAACAAAATGAGGAACCCAATAGACAAGATGTTACGAATAAAATCATCCCACTACCAGTCTGCACAGATTTTCTGTTCTGTATGTTCAAAACAGCATTTTCACTTCATAATTCTTGTATTTCCATTGGTGTTCTTTGACTTTACCATTGCCATTATTCTAAGTTAAAGTTCTACCATAAAGGTAAATATATAGATTTTATTTTATTTTATGTATAAAATGTTTATAGACAAAAGTAATTAAGTCTAAGTGTGTCTTGAAATGACATCAATGGCAAATGTCTTCCACATTACCACATCTAATCCATTAGTGCACAATAATGAGCGCTTCTTACAAAAGATTTGATTTTGATGACGTCTAATTTCCTGTGTGGTCAAATTACAATCAAATGAATCTGTCTTCTACGTCAAGATAGAAACATGCATGTATTCTGAAAATTGTTAGAGAAAACAAATACAAGAGAGATAGAGAGAGAGAGGGAGAGAGAGAGAGAAATACTACTGCAGTGACTGGACCACTCCTCCCTTTCAAGCCAGCCGTGTCTCCACACCCGGAGAAGAACAAGCAAGTTTATAAAGATGCTGGGACACAGAAGACAAAATACAGCGACGTCTCTGATCGCATCATTCGAGTCTAAAAAGTACTGAAAACTAAAGACATCATGAACAAGCCGAAACAAGAATCTTGAAGACCGAATGCCATAATGGAGAAACAACTATTGGTAAATATGGAGAACATCTCAACCCAAGTGGTCAATGGGGACTGGGAAAAAATGGATATGATGTACATTTCCATCGAGAGCACCATCGCGTTGGCTTCAGTGCTTGGTAACGTCTTGGTGGTCCTTGTGGTGTCCATGAACCACGCTATGAGAGACCCCACCTTCTGCTTTATTGTGTCTCTAGCGCTGGCTGACATTTCTGTTGGCGTTCTCGTTATTCCTCTGGCCGTGGTCATCAGTCTGGGTCTCATGACACCGTTTTACACCTGCCTCTTCATTTCTTGTGTGCTAGTTATGATCACCCAGAGCTCCATACTGTCACTGCTGGCCATCGCCATTGACAGATTCCTACGCGTCAAAATCCCAACCAGGTGAGTCTAAAACATCTTGCGTATGTCAGTGACAGCATCAAGATAACAGAGACAACAGCCAATGTTTAATAAATTAAAACAAACAACAAAAATTGTACCAACTTGGCCGATTAACATCAGCTTTGAATGAAGCTCTTTGGGATGTAGTCAACTATCCTTTCAATAGAGATGTTTTATATAAATGCTTTGCATTTTATATAATTTATCAATTTTATGATAAAAAGTTTTATAAAAATTGCATGAACTAACTTGAGTCAATTCTGGTTTGCTGGTCTTCCAGACTGACCAATAGGGAAAGTGCTTTGAACCTCACTAAATCCTGCCAACAGTCTAGACTGACCAGACCGGTAAACCAGCTTAGACTCATTTAAGCCTTTCTTCAGCAGGGAATGCAGTAATTATGTTTTATTATAAACCTTAGTCAGACTGCAGAGCGTCCATATATCTGTTGATGCAAATCAATGAGACGGTGTAAGGCTTTTAGCTAAATTAAATCCCTCCTGTTTGTCAGGGCGAGTTATGTCCACTGCTCTTTTAGTATTTTGGCAGCTTCCCTAACCGCTTATTTGCTTGCTGCTCGATGTTACTCAAACTTATGTAAATCACTTAGGAAAACGATGACTTAAAATGCATGTTTTGTATACAATAGAGAACGAATATTATTGTAGAGCTTGCTAAGGCAAGAAGTGTGTTGTATCATATTAACAATACAAATAACCATGCTGTTATTAATGATTTATCCGTGTATTATTTTAACAGATACAGCACTGTCGTCACACAAAGGCGCGCATGGGTAGCTGTAGGCCTGTGTTGGACCCTGTCCTTTCTGGCCGGGTTGGTGCCAATGACCGGTTGGCACCGCACCCCACCTGGAAACACCAGTGTGGACCTCATGGAATGCCAGTTCACCAACGTCATGTGCCTGAATTATATGGTCTACTTTAATTTCTTTGGCTGGGTGGTGGCACCCTTGACTATAATGATCAGCCTGTATGCCGAGATCTTTCGCATAATTTGCCGGCAACTCAATCGGCGAGCCGAAGCCACTTCCGATTCCAGCAGGTACTATCGCAAAGAGCTGAAATTAGCGAAATCTTTGGCACTAGTTCTCTTTCTGTTCGCTTTCTGCTGGCTACCACTGCATATTATGAACTGCATAGTGTTCTTTTGCCCTACGTGCACCGTGCCCAGGACCGCTTTTTACGTAGGCATCTTTATGTCGCATGGCAACTCCGCCCTGAACCCGCTGGTGTACGCGTTTCGCATCCAGCGCTTTCGTGAAACGCTGATCCAGATCATTCACCGATTCATACTATGTAAGATCTCATCAACCAGTCCGACCCAGCACGGTCCGGAACCGATCAATGAGAAAACACAAGCTCAGATGTAGCAGCCTGGACTAAGACAATAGGACTAGATTTGAGCCTGTAGACCATAATCTAGTCCAGGAGTGGCCATTCCTGGTCCTGGAGGGCCGCTGCCATGCAAAGTTTAGCTCCAACCCATCAATATGATCTTGGCTTCATCCATTTGTGCTTTTTAGTAGAGAGAAACCGGCTTTGTACTTGTCACAATGCTCAACGTGATACGCAAAATATCGGTGCACTAGCTTGCATTTCCGGTCTGATGCATTCCGCGTATGAATGGAAGTCAATGGAATGAAAAATACTGTGTGACTGGCCCTTTACTTGGAAATGACATTCAGGTGTGTTTGATTGGGTTGGAGCTGGAATTTGCAGGACAGCGGCACTCCAGGAGCAGGAATGTCCACCCCTGATCTAGCCAATGGATAACACTGTGAAGCTTAAAATATTTCTTCCTTTTGAATGTAATAAAAAAATATTTTCCGGCCATAATGTGGCTAGGTATGAGAACTGGGTGATGAATTGTTTGTTTAGATGCACGCCAACTAGATTAACTAGAACAAACTAGATCGGTGGTTCTCAACTGATTAGGTTGTGACCTAAAAATAAAAATTGTTCATCACGCAACAAAGGTAAACAAGAGTTAAAGGCATGAAACTAGATTATTAAAACAAAATGGCTTTTACTATTTAAAGGGAGTGAAAAACATTAAAAGCCCAAATGTGTATTTTGGCACAAATTCATGCAAGGTGAATAAAAAACAATGCAGGCATAATAATAATGGGATTGCTTGCTGTGCCAGCAGATATCTCACTGATGTTTATGAACTTCATGGTTTTGTATTTCTCATCTTCCGCACCCATATTTAATATTTGGTCCAGTGTTTGTTTCATATCAATCACTCTTGCACGGCCACAAAATATACTTTGTTACTTAGTATTTTTGTCTTGTTTGTTTTCAGTACAAATATCTAAAAAAATTCTTACCCCATTGGCAGATTTTTTGTTTGTTTTCCGCACAAATTCACTTAAATTATATATATTTTTTGTCTAAAAACTAGATTTATTATCTTATTTTGCTCAATAAGAAAATGCATTTTAATTTAAGAATTTTTAGATATTTGTACTAGAAAAACAAGATAAAAATACTAAGTAAAGAAAGTAATTTTTTGCAGTGCGCCTTTGTCATAAATGTATATATTGTTGGGCCTATTCATGGTAATATTAATAAAGGCCTATTTTTAAATGTAATTACATATGATTAACAGATTTGGTCACTTATTGATGTCCGATGCAAAAACTGGCTATGAAACACAAGCAGTTGAGAACCACTGATATACATGAGACAAATATTTACTGTTATTGGTTTGTATTTGGTTGAACAGTGAAGGTTTATGATACTGACAGAATGCGAAGAAATGCACTGTGAATTGTTTTCTTTTTATTACAATCACCATTGTTATCATTCAATAATAAAAAAAATCACAGATAAGATCTCGATTGTTTCTCCTAGACTCCATATGAATTGAATTGTGAGCAAATAGAAACCTTTGCTAGTGTATACGTTTCTCCCAAAATAAGGTTGCATATGTCTGCACTAGAGATTATAAGATCATAATACTTTTTTCATCCAATGTATTGGATTATATTTATTAATTGGATTAAATTGGATTACAGTTATTATAGCTATCCAATCTACATTAATTACTTTTGTGTATTCAGCAGGAATCTCAGTTGTATGTGTTTCTAGTTCTCCTATGCTAATACAGCACTTAATTAAAACACAAGAGACTTCCAAATTTCATGAGCTATGCAAAACCAACATCTAAGCAACAACACTTCCCTCTCGAAAGAAGAAAAATAGTGAGTAGAGTAATAAATGACATTTATAGATGGTTTCATCGGACGCACGTGCGCTGGCGCGATACACGTCTGGATCCGAACTTTACTTCCGTTTTTTTTAATAGTCTGACTAGTTGCTAAACTGATCTCTTGAACAAATGCCTCGTTGAAAATAACAAATGTTTTGGTTTCCTAGGTAATCTATGTGTTCGTTTTTTGCTTGTTATATAAATAAACTATGTTTAAAGAACTTTAAAGAACTTTGACCGCCGTCAGTGTATGAATGTGGGAGTGAATGGGTGAATGTGAGGCAAATTGTAAAGCGCTTTGAATGGCCATAGGTCTGTTAAAAGCGCTATATAAATGCAGTCCATTTACCATTTTGTTGTTATTTATTCTTAGCAGAGTTTACCGGAAATTATGTGTGGACCACGACAGCCGCTTGTTTATGTTGTTACTGCTGAAACCGTCTATAAATGACTTAATCTTAAAGGGCCGATGCCTAATTTCACAAGATGAAATATGAGTCTTAGGTGTGCCTAGATATGTGTCTGTGAAGTTTCAGCTCAAAATTAGCGCTATGATAGATATGTATAAAGGCTAGATGTCTCGCTTGCACTGCTGGCCAATTGAGTGGAACGTCCGCATTTGGCGGCCATCTTACCACATGACGCTCGCTCACTTATAGCATTCAGTTTTAATGGTGCAGGTACTTTTAAATGACCATAACTTGCTTAAATCTCTACCGATTTTCAAACAGTTTGGTTTGTTATAAAACATAAAATATTGTTTATAATATTGTGAGCCAGGGTTGTGTCTAAAATATGGCTGTAGTAAAATAAATCTGACAAAAACCAAGAAAGCAAATTCTCTCCTCTCTCTCTCTCTCTCTCTCTCTCTCTCTCTCTCTCTCTCTCTCTCTCTCTCTCTCTCTCTCTCTTTCTCTGTCTGGTTACATTGTCATAACTTGGTGTACAGAGGTACTGTATATCATGATGTTCTAACTTCCTACCGAAACAACTGACAGAGGTGTCGATGACAAACTCCCTGCTCTTCTTTACACGCATAATGAAACCAGTGAGATGTGTGATAACACCTCAGAAGAGTCAGGGGTTAAAGGGTGTAGTTTTTGACACTGTGGTGACAGCCAGACTGTGAAATGTCACAGACTACAAAACAGGAAGGAGTCACAAAACCAACAGTGAACTTTCTTTCACCATAACAGAGATCATGCAAGTCCTTTTAAAGGGGACATTTCACAAAACTGTTTTAAGATGTCAAATAAATATTTGGCATCTCTAGAGTGTGTATATGAAGTATTGGTTCAAAAAAACATATAGATAATTTATTATAACATGTTACATTTGCCACTTTGTAGGTGTGAGCAAAAAATTTTGGGAGTTTTGGGAGTATCCTTTAAAATGCCAATGAGCTGATCTCTGCACTACATGGCAGTGCTGTGGTTGGATAGTGCAGATTAAGGGGGCGGTATTATACCTTTCTGACATCACAAAGGGAGCCAGACTTAATTTACCAATTTTTTTACTTTTTCACATTTTCTAGGTTGAAGCATAGGGACCCAATTATAGCACTTGAAACAAGTCCCCTTTAAAACAATTTCTTAAGGGTCTCACTCGCACAGATCACATATTTAAATAACATTTATCCATTTGCCAGACTTAATCAAGGCAACTTTCAATGCATTAAAGACAAGTTATACGTTTATTATCAGTATGTGTGTTCCTTGGGCTTTAACCCTAAACTTGCGTTGCGTTGAGCCATTTTCCTAACTATTTCTTTTTGGTATACAATTGCACTTTACAACAGGTTAACATTAAATTATAAACTTTAATATTTTGGTTTAGAGCCAACTGTTTTAAATGTTCCTATATAAAAGCTTAAATTGATGTTGTTTTATCAAATTAAGCAGGTGATCTTGCTAATACAGATGATATGATAATTCTAACTCCCATGCAGCTTTTAATACCAATGATATGAAAATATTTGATAAAAATTAATTTTATCATAATATATTCATGAATATAAAGTGATTTTATAAACGTTGTTTCCTACCTGAGGATTTGCGTTCGTCCCACACCACAGAATCGTGTTACCTCAGGGCCTTTACTGTCACTAAATCATAATTCTCCCACTTATATATTATAATTTACTGAATTAAATGTTATTTTAGCTTTTTTGACAATAAACAACAGTTAGAAGATCTTTTATAAAGTGAATGTTTTAAAATGAACTGTTAAAAAGGTGCTATGCGACAATGTTCTGTGTCGAATCTGCGCCGAGCGACGCAAAGTTAGCGATGACGTCACGCCGTGATCACCAGCTGAAAGTTTCCTATGCGGTTTAAGTGATTATTATTAGCGCTTTAACGAACCTTAACCTGTCACCCGACGGAGGATCACGTTACGGATCTGGCGTGTTTGGGGTTTGTATTTTTATGATGTTACAAGCGTTAAACAGATGTCAACAACGGCGTTGGCTAGCAAAGAGTTAGCGTGCTAATGCTAATAAACAGTTAGCTAGCCTGTTAAACGTATCGTTTTACTTTTGTGTTTATGAAGTTGACTTGGCATCACACTAATATCATCATATAAACTAATTTTCAGATAGTGTTGTTAGAACAAACGATATGATAATATATTTTCTAGTATGTTTATATGATGTGTTGATGCTAACTCCTAACAGTTAATGTCTTTTGTAATTAGCTTGGTCACTAACAAAATATACAGTGGTAATACTATGTTTTTGGACTTGTGCTATTGGCAGCTTGTAAAATTCACAGTAGTTACTTGAATAATAGGATAACCATATTATTATCTGATTACGTCACTCAACCACGATGGTACTTTTGTTAAGGCGTTTATCGTGATTATCTGTTTTGATTGGTAGATCAATAGGAGATGACCTCATTCACAACAATGTGAACTTTGTACTGTATCATTCCAGAACTAAGTTTCCAACAATCAATGGCCGTAGTGATAATCTATTGATGCTTAAATCTGTCCTCCCCAACATTACTGTTGATATGTTTCAGGGCATCAGATTTGAAAGGCAGTTGTTTAAATGTTGGAATTAAATGTTTCCATTTGTTTGATACTGTTTTGCAGTGCAGATTTTAAAGCACCTGTGGAGTCTGCCCGGGGACGCGTGTTGTCCCTGACATCTTCTGCAAGATGTCCAGTCATTTCCGCAGTTACATCTGGGATCCGGTCCTCATCGTCTCTCAGATTATTTTAATGCAGTGCATCTACTACAGCTTCTTGGGTCTGTGGTTGGCTGGTGTTGATGGTTTGGTGCAGACCAGTAGATCACTTGACCAGATATTCAATTATGAGGTAAACATTTCTAAGTTTAATACTTAAGATGTCAGGGTTGTTGAAAACCTGTTGATGTGTACCCACCAAAAGCAAAAATGCATGTAAAGTTTTTAGTTTTGGTTGAAACGGTCCCTAACTAGTTTGTAACCTTTGTTTTAAGGTGCTTGGCTTTTCAACAACACACGGTCGCCTCTCAATGATGGCGTTTATATTGAACTCTCTCACGTGGTAAGTTCATATCCGTGGCTTATTGTTTACGAGATCATTCCAATTCTGTCTGCCATCTGAAGTCATTTATGGCACAATCTCTCTGTTTCTACTCCCTTTAGTGCTCTTGGCTTGTGGTTTTTCATCAGACGTGGAAAACAGTGTCTGGACTTTACCATCACGGTGCATTTCTTTCACATGATTGGCTGCTGGATCTATAACGCCCACCTCCCAGCCGCTCTGTCGTGGTGGTTGGTCAACATGGCCTGCATGGCACTTATGGCGGTCATCGGCGAGTACTTGTGCATGCGGACAGAGCTCAGAGCCATTCCAGTAAACACAGCACCCAAATCGAACCTATGAGAACCGTATAGAGACAGATTTGGCACGGGTGATGCTGGAGCCTTGGGCTGGACAGGCTGTGGACTAATGCTGCTTTGGTTTTTGCAGTTTCGAGATGGAATGATTATTGGCCCCGAGGGAACAGAAATGAATTTTTACAGTGATGTAATGGTCATGTCACTGTATTCAATCGTAATCGTGTGTTTTAGACTAATTGCGGTCATGCCGTTATACGTACGAAAAGGACTTGGAATTTTCAAGCTTTAATGCTTGCCGATAATAATGATCTACTGGGACTTCCTTCATCCAGCATTATACCGTAATATATCGTAATTGCTCTTGTTTAGGACCAACTCTTACTGTTATTCACAGATGGTTACTGAAATGACAGAGATGGTCTGTTTTAAATGTGCCGAAACCTCCCAAGACTCATGTTAATAATAAAATAAAATACAGTCGCATACTGAATACTTTAATGGTTACAGTCAAATTTCTCAATGTCACCAAAGACACAGTTGGCCTTTTGTTTACCTTAAAGGTTAAAGTCAACAAAAACTGAATATCCAAACAAGGTATGCAACATTTCTAAAATCTTAGAATCTTAATTTAATCCTGGATAATGTCAATAAAATATTCACACACACACAAAAAAAGTTTTTATAAAAGAAGCATTTCCCTTAAGATTTTTCAAGTCAAGCTTTTCCATCAATAAATATGCTATATCACTCATGTAAATATGTCATTTTGTGGAAGTAAGATAGATGGTGGATAAGTTGCCTGCGATATAAAGTTACTGCAATTTCTGGGTCATTTTATAATGGGGATCTCAGCTCAGTATCAAACGTATGAACTTTGTTTGCTCTGTAAGTTACGTATTTCCTGTACTTCCTGTGCGTAAAACACTTTCAGCTTTTAGGATGCTGACTGTGATTACTTAATATTCATTGCTTATAGGATTCATGAACGTAAACGATTTGATAATCAGGAAGTGTTTGCACATTTTTACACTCCCTTGAGAAATTGTACAACGTGTTGCAACTTTTCACCAAATGGTTCTGATTGCTTTGGCAGAGCTTTCAACGGCAAAATAACGGACAAAACTGAATAAAATTATGCTGTTTTAATTCTTAAAAACTGCAGATAAGAAGTCATCTTCAAGGCATGAAAACAGTTCTTAAAAAAAATCTGGATGTTGTTTTGTTTCTCAAATACGTGTCATGAAACTGCTTTTAAAACGATAATGTTTTTCAATTGTTTTGTAAAAGCTCTGTTTTGGAAAATTGCTACAAATTGGTGAATAATATACAGCTGTGTTTGATAATAAAGCATTTCGATGGAGTTGTATATCTTTAATAATATTATTTTCATTTTCAGTGCATAACTCTCTTTTGTATGTAATTTTTTATTCTTATGATTCTCTTAATTACTGTAATACAGTACTGAAATTATCCTGGACACAATCATGTTTTGTTATCAAACTAAAACCGTCATCTACCTTATTTAGGAGTTTACTGTACGTTATGTGCAGGGCTGGAAATGGCAGAAATTCTTTGGGGGGTTATTTAAGATGACTTAAATTTTTACATGTATGCAATTGCAGATGCTTTTATCCAAAGCGACTTAAAATGCATTACAAGGTACACATTTTTTATTAGTATGTGTTTTCCCTGGGTTTGAATCGAACCCATGACTTTTGAAAAGGAAAAATCTGAAATGAAATCGATACACTGTACAGTCACAGTGACTGTGAAGTGTCATGACAAGTTTGCTGATGCATTATAAAATATTTTTATTTTATTTTTTATTAATTACTTCAATTTTACAAATAATCACTGCATATTATTACAAACAATTAATATATAAGTATCCATCAGCCTACCAGTAATTACAAAAATACAAAATAAGAGCATAAACTCAACGTTGACAAATAGTAAAAATGAAACAAATAAATAAATACATAATAACATCGCACAAAACACTATAAAATAGGATTACTCAAGCATTATAAAATAATATTTGCAAAAAAAAAACACTCATAAAATATATTTCCTTTTCAATTCCAGGAAAAATTTAGCCAGTTTGATTCTAAATTTTACCCCGACCCCATTTTAAGCCCTGGTTATAGGTTAATAGAAATTAAATAAAAAACGTCTTTAATCGCTAATTTATTAAAAAAAATCCGAGCTATCATGTTCCCGCCAAAACGTAAGGTGGCGCTAGAGCGAGCTCGTGTTTGCGCGATGACGTGACGGAAGCGCTGGATTGATTCTATATCCGGTCATTTTCGCACCGCGCTGCAGTGCTGCGACGATGCCGAAGTAAGTCTTGTATTATTGTTTATTTATACGCGTTTATTGTATGTAAATATTTTTGTGTATGTTAAAAACGCAGTTGGTTTGATCTGTAAATAGTAACCATTTTTAAAAAAGCGCCTTGAAGAGAAACGTCTGTTTTCACACATGAACTAGCTGTTTATGCTAATCCAGATCCTGAGTTTCGTTGCAGGGTTTTGATTTGTATCTAAAGTCATTTTTTTTGTATAAAAAGATAGTTTTTAGTATAATAAAACTCGCAAGTTTGTAAAATAATGATATGTAAATACAGTGTTTATGAGTATGGTATTGATGTTACACTGACTGGTTACTGAAGGTACAACGCCGTTAACGTCCAGTATCACAACTGTATAGATTGGTTTTGTTTATTTGGCTTTGTCTGACTTATGTGTTTATTTGTCTATCGCAGGTTTTATTGTGATTATTGTGACACGTACCTGACACACGACTCGGTAAGATTTCCATGTCATTGTCTAATGTTAATCTTTTGTTGTTGTATATGTGAAAATGTTGAACATTTGTGTGCAACTTTTCTCTTTACAGCCGTCTGTCAGGAAGACGCACTGCAGCGGGCGTAAACATAAAGAAAATGTAAAGGATTATTATCAGAAGTGGATGGAAGAGCAAGCTCAGAGTCTCATTGACAAAACGAGTGAGTTGTTTTATTTTCCATGTTTATCTCAGATCATACTTGATATAGTAATGTATGTGAATTGGGGACTTATTGACTCCTTTCTTTCACTTTTATGGGATGATTTGTAAAGTGATTCTGGTCTAAGGTAATTTTTTTATTTTTTTGACAGCGGCTGCCTTCCAGCAGGGTAAAATTCCACCCACGCCGTTCCCTGGTGCCCCTCCACCTGGTGGATCTCTGTTACCTCATCCAAATATTAGTAAGTCATTACGCTCCACAAATAATCAGAGTTATTAAAATTTGCCATGACTTAGGAAGGTTTCCTTGTATTCTGCGCAATAGGGTAAAATGTAGGGGACAGTGGGGCACAGACTAACTTTTTTGTCTTTGGTTCTATCATTCAAAAAAATAAGTTAATATTTTTGTACACAATCAACACGTTTGCTAAAAATGAACACTTAAAGTTTGTTTGTGGGACCTACCATTATCGTACAATTACACCGAAAGTGACAGGAGTGCAAACGCCCCATAGGTGGGGTTCATTCATAACAAACAGAGGGTTTGTTGTAACGCTGGCTAGGAAATTTAAACGCAAATAATTCAATCAGATTCTGTCTATATACTAAAATGATAAGTAACGGTTATCATTTTGATGAATAGTATTTACATTGTTTTCATTATCATTGTATACCTGAGGCTTACTGTAACAGTGCATTCACACGGGGCGCTAGCATTAACGCTTCCCATTCACTTTTAATGGGAGACGTCATGCGTTGCCGAACTGAATTGTGGATCCGTCAGTGCCGCGTCAGTGCCGTTGCTTGCGGCAGAAGTTGAACATTTCTCAACTTTTCACACGGAAACGCGTGCGTCAGCCAATCAGATTGCTTTATGCAAATAACCTAGGCAGAGCCAGCCAATTACGTTTATGGAAGACTAGAGCATAGGTTGCGGCCACTGTGATTGGCTGTCAGCCACGCTTTAGACAAGCCTTCCGTCAAGCGATATCGCACCATGTGAATGTACCGTAAAGCCCGATTTATAGTCGTGCGCAAGTTCTACGCCGTAGCTACGGTAAAAAAATGCAGGTGAAAAAACTGCGTAAGTATTTCCGTTTGCGACGGTGAAAACAAAGATGAGCCAAGTTAAGGAGTGATTTAACTTAAACTGCAACAAAAGTCACTGTTTATTTACTTCCATCATTGCTGGTCTTCTTAAATCATACACAACAAGTTGCTGTTTCTTCTTCGTTTGTGGGGTTAACTTGCCAAGCTGCACAGGAGATCTTCTGACAGTAAGACCATGAGCACAGATTGCTGTATAAATATGTAAAGTAGCCGGGTTATTATTAACCCTGGGTTAGTTTGTGCCCTGCTCACCCCTACTAGTGTCATAATGTTTTTTTTTTTTTTCTGCAGGTGGACCTCCAAGACCAGGTATGTTACCAGCCCCACCAATGGGTGGCCCTCCTATGATGCCCATGATGGGTCCCCCTCCACACGGTATGATGCCTGGAGGACCAGGTAAGACTTGGTGTCTTTAAACATAGCTTTTATGTAAATAAAACCATCCATATATTCAGAGGAATAATAACTTTTGCTTCTTTCAGGTCCAGGTATGCGGCCGCCAATGGGTGGGCATATGCAGATGATGCCTGGGCCTCACATGATGCGACCACCCGCACGGCCAATGATGTTGTCCGTTAGACCCGGAATGGTGCGACCAGATCGATAAAACACAGTGCCACGATTTATTACGTTTCCCCACAGATATTCATTGATCAAGGACTCGGCCAAATAACTGTGCACTGGTTTTACAGTAGATTTGAGTTTTATTCCCCATTTGAGTTTCACGATGACTTAACGTTTGTGGCCCGGAAGAGTTGGGAACATTCTGGTATGTCGCACCTTGACTGTAAGTTAAACCTTACATTGTGACAAACCCAAGGAAGTTATGTGAATTTGTGTATGATGTGCATTTATTACAAGTTGTTTTAATTTTTGTTAAGTGACTGTCGGCGTTTTTCATTTTTAGAAAATAAAACTGAAAAACAATTAGACTTGTTCTGTTTGTATTTGTAAAGTGAACTTGAGCATGCAAGTTGATTCTCCGTTAACAAAAACAGTTAAAATTCAACAAAAGACAAAAACCGATAGAGCAAAAATTCTAGTTGAATTTATTAGTTCAATGGCATTGAGACAGTATAATGATTGTTCCTTAAGTAGCTGTAATGAACATATGGAACAGTATGAACATTCAGGATGAAAGTACATTAAAAAGACATCTTTTAATCATAATTACTTTACCTTGAACATAGACCAACAGTGATATTTGATCCTGTGTTCAAGTGCAAGCATTCAGCCCTGATTCGAATGAATTTCTGACATCCTCATACCATAAAGAGAATACTGCTAATGTCATTGTCCATGTTTGCTTCAATTACGTGAGATTCAAGTGAATTCAAACAAGGATTGTGGCCTGAGGGGTTTGTGTGTTTTCATGATCTATAAATCGGTTTCATTGCAGCATATGTGCCCAGATTCATGTCAAATAAAGCACAAATGAAAAAAACTCAGATGTTTAGACAGCTAGTCTTTGTCATGTGGACATAAAGTGACAATAAATCCTTCATATTGCAAATCTATAGCCTACATATGCTACATCTTTGCTATTTCACAGTAATATCATTGCATCAGTCACTGGTTTGATTTAAATTTGACTTGATTCTTCACACACAGCTTTTTTTTAACATGTTTTCTTTTCATCTTAAACATGTTTGGTCACCATTTAGACCAACATTTTTTGATACCTCACATTCCTTCATCAAACAGTTTTAAAATGTACAAGGTTGAGACAAACTTAAGAGAATATTTTGCTATTCTCGCTCACAAAGTCCTCAATGTTCAAAGAAACCACAGTTTAAGAGAAAACATTGAACACAAATGTTACAATGTTCACACAGTGCTCAGTTTAGTGTAGTTCAGTTTTCTAGAAAGTTTTTTTGTCTTTGGACAGCAGTGAAGTAAAAACTTAACTTTAAAGGTCAAGAAATGTCCAGGTCATAAATGTCCCAATAAAATAAAAACAAATGTGAAGCCCATTTCCTTCTAAATTATATCACAATGCATTCTGCCCCTTAACTGGCGCAGAGCCTTTTGGGTGTGTGATAAAAATAAAAATAATGCAACAAAATATATATATTTATACATAAAATTGTCACAAAAATGATACACTTTTAGTGGTCTTACCAACAACAGCCACTAGGTGTCAATAGTTTGCTGCATATTCTTGTCACCAATTAATAAATTACTGTCACTGCATTATTATTACTGCTAAAAGGTTTTAAACATAAAAACTACATTCTTAGACCTTTACAATAATATCTAGTTGGTTGTGATAGATTAAAATGTACATGCAAACTATTACAGTAAACTGAGATGTCCCGCTTGTGCGCCAGTTAAGGGGATATTACTGCAATGCAAACAAACTACTGTATTGCGGTAATACGAATACATTTGCCCCCACATTTCTGTCGCAAACAAGATCCTAAAAATAGTAAATTTATTTCATGCAAAATACACATTTTGATTTTAAATGACCCAGACATTGCTTCATGAAATTAACCCGAATTGACCTTTACCCATATGAATGCTGAATTAGATTTGAATATTAGACAGGCTATTATGTCCATTTCCACACCACCTGCAGAAATAATTTTGGACAGTCGCAGTCGCTCTCGTACGGCAGTTAAGTGCTAATGTAAGATCTCGATTTTTCTCTCGCATACTCACTCAATTTCTTCACACAAAACGTTTCACCTGATTCCCCTTCAATTCACACCTTGGTGTCCGGAAACTTGAACGGTGGTGTCAGCTACACAAGGAAAAATATATTGGAATTCAGAAATGGGAACGTGCTAAAATCCCAATCAAGCTATTGTGTGTTGTCTGAGCCAAGGAAAGACAATGCTAATCACATAAGAAATATAAAAACGTATACAGAAATCACATAACATTATGTGATGGTATGAGTGAAATGGAGCCTCTTTGGATATTTTTGGTTAGGAAATGATACAAAACAACGTAAAAGGATGAGTTGAGGAATGATCGCGATACTGTGGATGTGCAACACAGTCACAAAGAAATTACCTCGAGATGTCATGAGAGACATAACAGTGAACAACAACCAGAATCAATGCAAACCTGTCCACACCAAAAATAACAAAAGGCCATGTACACACCTCCAAGTTTTAGGACTCAAATGGGACACGGTCGCTCTTGTCTCTTTTACAGAATACAGAAGTCATTTCATATTTAAACATGGCAACATTTTGGCAACTTGCACCTTTAAACTATACATGGATGGCAAAAGTTTGGTGTTGCCTATTTTTGATAAGCAAAGATATATTTACAAACGTTCGGTAATATTCAGGTCTGGTGTGAGCAAATTGGGTAAAGAGACATTATTGAAATTTGCAAAAAAAAAAATCAGGACACGCACCTGTCTCTATTTTTTTAAACACTGACCCAGCAAGCAATGTTGCTTTTAAAATACGACAAATAGCTATTCAAACATAGCCCAGACGTCTAGGCTAAAACGAGACCAAATTTGGGCTGTTGGAAAAAATGTAATAGACGTCTAACCGTGAATAAATAAATCAAAAAATTAAACCAAACACCTTGTAATCACTGTTGACTTTGCTTACATTATGGACATCTCACAAGTTTTTTGGCAAAAATTAAATGTAACCAAATTCAAGGTAGCAGTGTGTTACTCATAGCTGAGTCTATAGTTACTCGGTCTATAGTTAACCTAGTATGCTTGCTGGGTCAGACCACCCTACTAATGTACCTATGGATTGAATGAAATTGTGGTAATCGATACCCTGATTCTGAACTGAATGTGGTTTTATGTGGTTGTCCCTTAAGTAAAAACACTGAATTTATCTGCATAGTGCAAGTGTCCTTTGAGTCGAGACAAAACAAATATTACACAAGGTGAAAACTTTAAGCCAAAAAAATTAAAAACAACAATAGCTTTCATTTTATACACTGAAATGTTGTGAACAACTAAAGTTAACTTTTAAAGTGTTTACGCCATAACGTTCCTTAAACATTCAATACATTTCACAATAAACATACAGCTTTCTAGCCTATAAGTGCTTTTCATCTTGTGTCTTGACTTCATTATATTCTCGCATTAAGGGAGCATGTACACTGTACAAAAAAAAACTTTTAACAATTCAATTTAGTCAATTCAACCTGCTAAAAGGACACTCCATTTTTTTTTTAAATATTCTCATTTTCCAGCTCCCCCAGAGTTAAACATTTCATTTTTACAGTTTTGTAATCCATTCAGTTGATGTCCGGGTCTGGTGGTACCACTTTTAGCATAGCTTAGCATAATGCATTAAATCTGATTAGACCATTAGCATTGCGCTAAAAAATAACCAAAGAGTTTCGATATTTTTCCTATTTAAAACTTGACTCTTCTGTAGTTACTTTGTGTACTAAGACCGACAGAAAATGAAAAGTTGCGATTTTCTAGGCAGATATGGCTAGAAACTATACTCTCATTATGGCGAAATAATCAAGGACTTTGCTGCCGTAACATGGCTGCAGCAGGCGCAATGATATTACGCAGTGCCCAAAAATACACCAGAATGAGAGTATAGTTCCTAGCCATATCGACCTAGAACTTTTAATTTTCTGTCAGTCTTAGTAGACGATGTAACTACAGAAGAGTCAAGTTTTAAATATGAAAAATATTAAAACTCTTTGGTTATTTTTTTTAGCACAATGCCAATGGTCCAACCAGATTCAATGGATTATGTTAAGCTATGCCTAAAGTAGTACCCGGAGATCGGCTAAATGGATTACAAAACAGTAAAAATCAAATGTTCAACTCCAGGGGAGCTGGAAAATGAGCACACTTTCAAAAACAGTGAAGTGTCCCTTTAAGGTTTCACTTGTGATAAGTTGACAACTTAAACAAACACCAAAGTGTTCACGTCTATGGCCGGCGTATGCTCTCAATTGTTTCCAATGGAAGTGCTACGCTTTTCAAAAATGCCAGCATGCTGGCGGATTTCGTTAGTGCTGAGCGGGACAGTGGAGGAGCGGCGGGACAAACATCAAAACAACCAACCGGCGCATCGTTCAACAACTGATAAACAAAATAGAAGAATCATAGCAACCAAAGCTCATTAAAAAAGCTTTGGTGTACACTCCCCCTTACGGTTAAAAAAGTAACTATTTTTACGTATACCAAAATATTGAGTTTCACTCTCCTTCAAAGGACTTTGCAGTGGAAATCTTAGATTAATAACATTTCACAAAACAAACCATTAAACACAGAAAGAACCCAAATGTAAACACATTTACAATGTGATGTTACAAAGTTACAAATATAAAAAACCTCAAACCTAATTCCTTCCCATAAGTGAGAAACCAGAATAAAACTTTTGTCTTGGATATTATAGTCATTCCACTCGAACACTTGACGTTTAAAATCCAAACCTAGGTTAAATCTAAACAGGCATCAGTCTTTCTTCCTCCGAATCTCAGAGCTGCAAACGCCTGGTAAGACAAAAGGAAGCACTGGATGTGAATTGAGATGACCAAAATCAAATGAAGGCGTGCTGGGGAGAAATGGGTCAAGCTAAGATCCAGCTAACGGAGAAAAGTGATCTAGTGCTACAGGGTTTGGGGAGCGCTCATGGAGAATTGCCGCATTCATGTTGGGGAACGTACGTAAACTTAGTATTAGTATTGCTGCTGCAGTTTGTGGATGTCTAACAAAGTTCTGCCAACACGTCCTTCGAGATGAAATGCTACAAATGTCCAAGCTACCCGGTAGGACCCGTTGGCTCGAGTTCGGAGGTTTTATGATAGAGAACCCTCTGATACGAGGGACCGGACCGTAAACATTCAGCGTGACGTATAAAAGAGGGAAGCTTTCTGAGGCGAGGTTTTCTGATCACGACGGAAGGCTGGTTAGACGACAAATCCAGGTTTTACAGTCAAGATGGAAAAAGAAGGTGGTGGAGGCATTGGGCTCTCCGAGAGGGCAAGGTGTGGGGATAGGATTGGTGCAGGAAGTAGTCTTGCCCTGAGGAAGGCTACAAATCACAGTGTGAAGGCACGGGGCACTAGAGTTTACCGGGCGGGGTTGAATCGGGGCAGCAGGCGGGATCGGGGTCTTCAAAATATGGTGGTCTCGTACTTGGTGCTACTCGAAGGTCTGGAAGAGTCCCGTGGTTCGTAGAGCCAACTGGTGCTGCCGAACGACTGCAGGTCCGTTTCGTGATCCAGAAGGTCCATCTGAGGGTGGAGGAGCTGGGAATGATACTGCGGGAGAGAGGGGCAGCCAACGGAACGTGAGGAGACTGAGGACGGTGTGGGTGAACATCATGTAGGAGATATCTCACATATGATTTTGGTTTGAGTGCATCTACTGAATTTGTCCGAAAACGTTGTACTAACTGCAACTACAAGCAAATTTACTTCCATTGCACGTAAACATTTCTGAAAATCAATCTAAAGGTGTATTATTAAACAACATCCTTACAAACTGGAATTTGTTGTTAAAGGGGACATTTCACAAGACCAAATAAATCGTTTGTGTCCCCAGAGTACATATGTGAAGTTTAAGCTCAAAATATCATATAGATAATTGATTACAGCATGTTAAAATTGCAACTTTGTAGGTGTGATGGCAGTGCCGTGGTTGGATAGTGCAGATTAAGGGGCGGTATTATCCCCTTCTGACATCACAAGGGGAGCCAAATTTCAATGAGCTATTTTTTCCATGCTTGCAGAGAATGGTTTACCAAAACTAAGTTACTGGGTTGATCTTTTTCACATTCTCTAGGTTGATAGAAGCACTGGGGACCCAATTATAGCATTTAAACATGAAAAAAGTCAGATTTTCATGATATGTCCTCTTTAAATGTATATATTTAAGATGACAATCGCTGGAGAGATGGTAAAGCCAAGCTGTACTATCTGTGATATAGAAATATAATCATGTGATTTTAACAATTTTTAACATGTCCAGGTCATATTTCACCACCAAAAAAGACTACAATGTTGCTTTAAGTATAAAATGTTTTGCATTATGACTATCTATGAAAATGAAGAAAAATTCTTAATACGATAACTTTTAGGGTTTTTATTTGTCATTTTTATTCCTACACTGTAAAAAAAATTGACAATTTTTTTATGTTACTTGCCGTTTTTTGTGATCCCACTTTTCAACCTTTAGTTTGTGTGTAATGTTGCTGTTATAAAGCTCAAAGTTCAATGCCAAGCGATATATATTTTCTTTAACAGAATTCGCTTTTCAAGGACTACATAGAACGGCCGGTTTGGACTACAGCCATCTACTTCCCAGGTATATGACGTCAATATTTATATTTTTAAGACATTCAATTACAGAGAAATAAAAACAGAAAAATAATCAACACCCATGGAACATTTCTTAGCCAATCAGAATAAAGCATTCAACAGGCCCATGGTATCAGCAGATAAAAGCAAATGTTCCCTCTATCGGATATCGGCCAACTGTTTAAAAACACAGTCGATTATCAAATTATACAGTCACACTGTTAAAAAGTTGGTTCAACACCGTAAAAAATACTTTGCTGCCTTAATTTTTTAGTTTTAGTTTAATCCACTTACATTTACAAGTCATTTCAATTAACCATTATTTATCCTGACCAGAAACGAATTGTTATAACTTATAATATATAGTAAAAATATGTCAACTTCATATTATAAGTTGTAACAACTTATCTCTTGTCAAGATAAATAATAGTAAGTTTAAGGGGGTCGCACACCGGATGCGCAGCTCTGCGTCGCGTCAAGTCGTGTCTAGGACAACTCGGAGGTATTGTACACCGGAAGTCCACATTAAATAGTGCGAGCTTGGTCAGATAGTGTCTACTTCAAAATGCAAAATATACGTTAGCAGCCAATGTTAATCATTAATGATTTGGTACAAATATGATGTTATTTAATGTTGAACTATGTGAGTGGCGCTCTGTGGCGCGACAGGGATTAGAGCAACTTCCTGAGTCGTAGCTGGGCGCAGGTGTGCGTATACTCATAGAAAGCAATGTGTTCGAGTTTTTTAGAGCTGCGCGTCCGGTGTGCGACCCCCTTAATGAAACAAAAATCTGTATACCGCTGTTTTCACTATCCTAAAAAAAAACGAACTGATGTCAAAAAAAAATTCCAATAGGGTAAGCTAATTTTTCTTTAATATTTCTTAAATTCAGTGTTTCAGAAAAATGTTCAAGATTTTTTTGCTTACCCCATTGGCAGATTTATTTGCTTGTTTTATGCACAAAATCACTTAAATTTGATATTTTTGGTCTAAAAACTAGACTTATTTTCTTGGGTCGTTGTGCTCATAAAGAAAAAGCATCTAAATTTAAGAATTTTTAGATATTTTTACTGAAAACAAGACAAAAATACTAAGAATTTTTTTTCTTGAAAATATTTTTTTGCAGTGTAGATAGTAACTGAATATCGGTATCTCTTCCAAAAATACTTGACATGGATATTGACTGCATTTCTATCTCATATCTCTTATTGGAATAGTGAAAACTTGTATCTTAGACAGTATAAGCATCTTTTGTACTATTGCCTCCCTATGACACATCGCTTTTATTGTTTCCTAATCTTTGTAAGTCGCTTTGGAGAAAAGAATCTGTTAAATGCCTAAATGTAAATTCATTTGATGCAGGTGTGAAATATGACCCATTTCATTACCGGTTTCTGAGAGATTCACTCAACCAAGCTGTAGTCTGCTAACATAATGAGCAGATCCTCAGGCCAAAACAAGACCATCGCCTCATCGCTATATTATACAAGACTGGCAACTCACATTTGGACATTTCCCTTAAAAGATGAACAGACTTCACTCTACCACATTTTAAAATTGTGACCTGTTGCTAGTGTCAAACAAAGATGTGCATGAGGGGAAAATAAGTGGATAATAGTGAAAACATAAGAGGAAAATTAGTAAAGTGAAAAGTGGAAGGGAGGAGACAGCTAGAAAGAGAAAGAGAGCAGAACCTGAACTCCAGGGCTGAGGGAGGGCAGCGGGAGGTAGGAGGGGCGGTGGGCGGAGCACGTGTGACAGTAACAGCAGCGGCATTCAAGCACAGGTGCACCCTGGGAAGGATAGAGTACAGGTTTACGGAGACAGATAGGATGTGATAGATCTATCGGGTCTGGTGGGGAAAGCATTTGACGTCTGCATATTCAAATGTGACGGGAGTATCTGAATTATTTGACATCACTGATATTTTGGTTTTTGCAATGTGGTACTTCACTATTTATTGAGTTTGATAGCATGCACATTCTGGTGAATGTTATGTTACTATAGCCCTAACAGCACATGCCATATTTAGATTAAAAACAGCAAGAACTGTGACTATATTGTGTTAAAAATTGAATTTGTCATCCTAATTAATTTTGCATTACCAAAAACAAGGTTGTGAGGGATTCTATATACAGTTATATTTGCAGAACCTGACAAAACACTGAAATCTTTTACCAAATTTCCATTGGGGTTTCGCCTAAAACTGAAACCGCCTACTTCCATACTATATAGTAGGCGAAAAGCAGTAGGCGAGGAATGTGTCGGAATTACAAAAACAGTGGGCGAAAAGTACCCAGATGACCTACTACTTCCGGCAAGATCCTGAAGTGTTCATTCGATGGACCCTTTACTATCCTGTGAGCCCCGGGAGAGGAGTTATCCAACGAAGAGGAAGGAGATGCGTTGTTTTATTAAAGGACAAGTTCTGTATTTTACACTTAAAGTTCTGTTTTCAGATTGTTTATGACGAAATAGAACAGTTTTGACTGAAATTTCGACATATGCGGCTGCCCCGAGAATCCTCGGGCGTCTATTGCCTCACCTCCCACCTCTACAATGGGTGTACAGGTGCACAGGAACAATCCTTCCTAAAATGCATTAAACTTTCGTTTACAAAGACGTGAAACTCACCGAGTGGTCAGGGGTGTTCACTGATATGCCCCAACAAAAATCGCTGCAGAAGATGCTTTCCAACAGCTGTTTTAGCATTCGTTGTAAACTTGTGGACCTATTTTTCCAAACGCCTCACACCTGTATATTCTTCCGCTGAGAGCTTGAATAATAAACACTCCAGCCCAGTTGGTGGCGAAAATCCGCCAATTGCAAGAATACAAACAAAGTTCCCGGCGCGGAGTAATGCCGTACCTCACAGCACATCTAATACAAGTCAATGGAGTTGGACAAAAACTACGATAAAACCTGTTTGAGTGCGTATTTTGCGGCGATTTTGTGTGAGCATATCAGTGAACACCGCTGACCACTCGTTGAGTTTCACGTCTTTGTAAACTAAAGTTTAATGCATTTTAGAAAGGATTGTTCCTGTGCACCTATAGACCCATTGTAGAGGAGGGAGGTGATACAAGAAACACGCGAAAATTCTCGGGCCAGCATCATATGTCCAAATTTCAGTCAAAACCGTTTTATTTCATCATAAACAATCTGAAAGCCGGGCTTTAAGTGTAAAATACTGAACTTGTCCTTTAAAAAATGTCCAAAAGGAGTAACGCGGCTCTATTCAAATGCAAATACATATATTAAACAGCTGTTCCTTGTGGTTAAATTGCACTAGTTTAATGTCATTACAGTTAAGGGGGGGGGTGTTGGGGTCAACGGTATTTCATGCATTCTGAAATGCTAAACATAGGCAAAGTTTCAAAAAAGCAGTTGGACGTGTTACAGAGTATTTCTTTGCCGAATGCACTTTGCCAGGTATCGTACGAGTTTTTTCTGAACACCGGTACAGCTTACATACTTGCGCGCAGTAACATTGACGAAAGTTTGAGCGAGAGGAGAAGTAGTCAGGAGTGATGATGTTACTGCACGGCAAGGTAAGTGCTCTTCCGCCATACAATATAGTTCTCATTTTTATCTGCTTAAAAAATCTCAACGTTTTATTTTGTGCCACCATACTTACTCGTGTAACAGTCTTTAAATAGCTAAAACATGGAAGTGTTTGGTGGCTTCTAAATTCATCCCTGTTTGGATCCTAAGGAATGAATGGGGCTAGGCTAAATGCTAACACATTCACAACGCGCAGTACAAAAATAAAGTGCACCCATTGAAAAAAGATAGATATGTATTAATTTGTCTCAGTTGAGGTAAGAACATAGTAAAATATAAAAAAAGGTGGTGTTTTCCTTTAAATATAAAAACCGTATACGGGTGATTCTCACGAAACCATTGAAACACCAAGGCAACAATGATTTTAGCTTTAAAATGTGTAATATAGTACCATTAAAAAGCATCAGAATTAACACAATACTGTGTTCTAACTTGCACAATGTGTGATTTCAACATAAGAATTTATAATTGGAAATTTTATCTCATTTTCTGCTGAAATTCTCATTACCGCAATGTGTTTGGCTGTGTTTAAACATGCGTTATGTTGTAATTTAATCAAATTAACACAAAAATATTAAGAAAAAAAATAAATGGATGTTTTGCTAGACTACTTTAGATGACAGAAAAAATATTTACTGAATATTCATGTATAATAATAATAAAGAAAAATTAGGAAAATGATGTGTCCATGCCTGATGTTCTCATCCTCCGCAACACTTTTTGAAAACAGTTTAAGCACACATACAGAATTTTAATAAAGTTTGATTTTGAGTGACCAAGCACATGGACCAGCTACTTCAAGATGGCTACCAGGTAAGATCATTTTTTTTACAGTTAATTTGAAATATTGTCTTGTCAGAATGCTTACACGACATTTTGATTATCATTACCGCAACAGATGCTTATTAAATGTTAATTTAATTAATAGAAACATAATACTTTGATTTTAAATGCATGTGCAGAATCTCCAAATTATGTTCTTTCAGGTTTGTCATGTCATTTTGAAAATATGTCAGTGTTGATGTTTTCTGACTGTTGCGGTAATGAGATTTTTTAGGACTAATTTTTTAAATTATGTTACAAAAAGTGTTAAATGATAAGTAAAAGTTTTTAAATTAATGTTCCCATTTACTCCAGACTTTGTGGGAAAAAAAGTAAATTTAAGCAATTTTTACATTTTCATGCTTGACATTTTTAAAACCAAGTTTTCGTGAGAATCACCCACACAATGTTGAAATAGTAAGGTTTTCAAGGTAAAAACAATTATTGTTCAACCACTATCGATTCCTTTAACACAATATATTCACAGTGCACGGTTCATCCTTATTTAATAAGCTTATCCATTTATTCTGTGCATTTGTACTTCTCACTGATGGCAAAGTGCACACAGGTGTCTGTGTGATGAACTTATACTCACTACGGCGCGGCGTGTACTGTTGCGGGATTGAGACGTCGGCCGACTGCTCTTGATTTCTATATTTTCTGTCGCTGGACCTGCAAAGGAACTGTGACGCCGGGCCTTCTGTGCTTGGAGAGCCACCTGATAGGCCACCTCGAACGCTTGTCCCAGAGTCAAAATGATCTCGTACGTCTGTGTCTGCATAAAGAACGGTCACTGGTTTTAGGAACGGTTATCAAGACTGGAATATAATAAACAGAGTCACAGGAAACAAGATACAGATGATTACTAATTAAACTTTTATCCAGAGCTACAAATACTACAACAAAAGTACTTGTGACCATATCTGTGACCTTATCCAGTTGATAATAAAGATTATATTTTAACAGAATGACCTTTACATTATGTACAATGATTTTATGTAGACAACAGTAAATCTGAGTTTTCACAGGCAGTGTTACATTTTGAATAGGATGAAAATAACTTGTGCAATACAAATGTTATAAATGTACATCAATCGAAAGTACATGTCTGAGCAACACTGAGGTCATAGGTTCAATGCCCACATACTGATAAAATGCTTAGTTTGAATGCGCTGTAAGTTGCTTTGATTAAAGCATGTTTCGTTATTAGATAAACCAACACCTACCACCTCTACCGTAGTGAAGACATGACAGAAGTGATATCCAGACTTCAGGTCTTTTGTGATGTAGGCAAATGTACAGAGGTCATCAGGATCCTGGGCTGCACATGAGATATTCTGGATCTCGTGTTCTGCAACTATTGCCTGAAAAAACATCCCAAGAGCCCATCACAGTCTCAAAAAAGTTAAAAACAAATATAGCTGCAAGCATGGGTTTAAGCCATTTAAGACCTTTAATGGCTTGACTGTGTAGATATTCTGCATTGTTAGCAAATGTACTAATGATTATACTCCAAGCCACAAGTGAAATAAGCTCACCCCCATGCCTCTATGATGTTCTGATGCAGAGATATAGGCCTCGCTAAACGGTTGAAACAGTACTTTGGTTGGTTGGTAGGGAGACAAGAGTCAAACAGGCCCACTGAGTTCATACCTGTCAACCCTCCCGTTTTTCCCAGGATTCTCCCGTATTTTATCATTCATTCTTGACATCAATTTCCCGTATTTCTCCTGTATTTTTAGTCTTTCTATAATAAATCCCACATCGGCATATTTGATGTTTGCTACATTCACCTCGGGTAAAGCAGGCGGCAGTACATCTGTAACATATCACTCAAAAGACACCTGCCAATGTAAAAAGAAGAAAAAAGCTTCCCTGGGATGGGTGGAGGAGTACAAGTCACAACCGCTGTGCGCAAGTCCACCCGCCAGCATACACAAACTCACACGTTTGGATATGCGGACTGATGTGTATAGAGAGGTGTGCATTTTTTAAAATATAAATTTGCGTGTAGGGAAACACTGCTGTCCGCGACCTATGTGTATAACAAGTCACTTGAAGGAGCCATATAAACAATAATACAAGGTATACACTGCAAAAAAATGACTTTTTTACTTAGTATTTTTGTCTTGTTTTCAGCACAAATATCTAAAAATTCTTAAATCAAGATGCATTTTCTTAATGAGTAAAATGACCTAAAAAAAGAAAAAAAAAAAACGATCAAATCTAAGTGAATTTGTGATTAAAACAAGCAAAAAAAAAAAATAAAAAAATCTGCCAATGGGGTATGAAAACGTTACATAAATTTTTCTTGAATTGAGTGTTTAAGAAAAAAATTAAACTTATTTTAAGATTTTTTTCATACCCCGGTGGAATTTTTATTATGTTTTTTGTTTGTTTTAAGCACAAATTCACTTAAATTTTTATATATTCTTAGGTTATTTTGCTCATCAAGAAAATATATCTTGATTTAAGAATTGTTAGTATTTTTGTCTTGTTTTAAGTACAAATATCTTATTTATCCCTTATTTTTAAATCCCAATGTTGAAAGGCATGTGTTCTGATCAGCCTCCGTTAAGCTTGTCTAATAATATTTTTTGATAATTATTGATATTCGATGTCCAAACCATTGGTTCATGATCTTGTATTATAAATCAAAGTTGACTTTGTTATGGTGTGATAGATGAACAAAATGTTCTTTACATACACTGCAAAAAAAATTATTTTTAAGAAAAAAATTCTTAGTATTGTTGTCTTGTTTTCAGTAAAAATATCTAAAAATTCTTACATTAAGATGCTTTTTCTTGATGAGCAAAACGACCCAAGAAAATAAGTCTAGTTTTTAGACCAAAAATATGACATTTAAGTGATTTTGTGCATAAAACAAGCAAAAAAATCTGCCAATGGGGTAAGCAAATTTTTCTTGAATTTTTTTTGAATTTAGTGTTTAAGAAAAATTTTCAAGATTTTTTTGCTTACCGCATTGGCAGATTTTTTGTAAGTTTTATGCACAAAATCACTTAAATTTGATATTTTTGGTCTAAAAACTAGACTTATTTTCTTGGGTCGTTTTGCTCATCAAGAAAAAGCTGTAAGAATTTTTAGATATTTTACTGAAAACACGACAAAAATACTAAGAAAATGTTTCCTTGAAAATCATTTTTTGCAGCGTACAGATGATGGTTTGATGGATTGGTTACCTTTGTGGCTGCATCAACAAACTTGACTCCTCTGTAGGTGATATGAAGAACAATGACAGGACCTTTCCGGTGGTCCTTAGATTTCTAAACATAATAGGGGAAAAATCTGATCAACGCACTCTGAAAGTGACTTATTTAAAGTTACAAAGATAACAAAATGCATATTTACTAATATATACCCTGATTCTAGCACACGCCTCCTGTGTAGACTCGATCCCTCGTAGATCTCGAATGATCACTGAGCCCAAATACTGGAAAATATAACCACGAGAATAACACATACTTCACAGATTGAATAGAAAAATAATTACAACTAAAACTTTTTTCTTGCCTAGCAATTTATCACAACAATAAGAAGTGAAATACCCAAACATAAGTTTATTCTACTAAGCTGAATTGGTAATGCACATCTCCATACGCTTATTTGTTTAGCAGATGTTTATTATTGTGTCACTGCATACAGATCCCAGAAATATCCACGATGTCTTGTGAAGTCTTGCATGTACAGTATTGTGTAAAGCCTTAGGCACATTTGACACAGATGTTTATATATGAAGGAGTCCTACAACAGACGGTAAGATCTGATCTCACCATAATCAGATCAGTCTGGGATTACATAAAGAGACAGAAAAGCAAAGAAAGACAAAATCCAAGATGGTCGAGTCACGCATGCGTTTTTACTGTCAAATAAACCTGTTTCGATATAAAATCATCACTCACTCGGGCCTCATAAATGCAGGACTCTGTAATGAGTTTATCAGGGTGATGGTGCCAGGTGGAGACGGTGGTGTATGTGGCGGAGTGGCTGGATGGACGAATGCTGAAACGAGACTGTCGATCTGCGTGCCGATCCTAAAGAAAAATACAACAACGTGTGAAGTTTGTCTTGTAAATTGTCACTTGCATTTTAATAAAACGCTTCTAATGTAATGTGCATTGACACTCCCTCAACTGTGGTAAAATCACTGTAGGGGACTCGATGGACTTTTTATTAAAAAAAATACCAAACAATGGGTTTAAAGCGCACGCTCTGGATGTCCATCACTCACAGTCTCGGTTTGAAATCAACAAGGTGGCAGACTGAATAAGGCATATTAAGAGCTGGGAAGAGACTCTAAATGTGCTCGGCTGAAGAAAGGAAGTAATATGGCATTAAAGGTGCAGTGTGTACATTTTAGGCGCATCTAGTGGTGAGGTTGCGAATTGCAACCAACGGCTCAGTCCACTGCTCAACCCTCGCTTTTGAAAGGCATAAAGAAGCTACGATAACCACCACCGGACAAACATTTCATCATCGGAGACAACTTAGTAAAAAAGTTTGTACGTTAAGGGCTTCTGTAGAAAAATGGTGGCACAAAATGGCGACTTCCATGTAAGGGGACCCTCTGTGTATGTAGATAAAAACGTCTCATTCTAAGGTTATAAAAACATAACGGTTCTTTTTAAAAGGTCTTCATACACCCCTGATAATATAGTTTTGTATATCATTTTGCATTTCTTTCAAGAGATCCTTCTAAAAATTACACACTGCACCTTTAAGGTAAGTAAATTATGGGCTAATTTTCACTTTTGTTTCCCATATTTCACTCAATCGGTCACTGTATTACAGAATCACTCACGTGCGAGCGTGACCGTTCACCAAAGGAGCGGAGGGAGATGGTGCCGTCCTGGTCCAATGCTCGACTCTTTCGGCCCGATTCCCCCAGTGGAAGCAGCATATCCATCGAGCGGCTGGTGTACGGGTCCAAAAAACCCAGTGATGATGTGTTCTGAGACAACAGGTCCTGAATCTAATAATCACAAACATAACTGAAGGCTCTATATATGTGTATTGATCAGGTTTTGTGAAGAACAGGGTTCCCACACCTTAGTTAACTTCAAATTCAAGGAGTTTCCAGGTCCAATATCCTCAAATTCAAGGACTAAATGTGGGGATAAATTTTAAGTTAGAGCAAGGTTACCATCGAGTTACCTTTATAAGATACATTGTTACAGTTCTCTTTTGAGGGAACTCGCGCTGCATCACTGCGATGACACTTTGGGGACGCCTGCAGGGGTAAGTGTGTCTGAATGTGTACATCAAATTTAACCAATGGTGAGGCTTAACCACAAAGACAGGGTGACGCGGGAGCCAGGAAGTATATCACTATCTGAAATATTGCCAAAGACGGCGTTACAGGGACGCAGGAAGTATGGCAAGGGAGACGCAGCGTCTCGTTCCGTTCTCAGGGAACAACAGTTACATACGTAACCCGAGACGTTTTCATGTGTCAAACACAACTTTGCAAAAAAACATTTTGTTATGAATCAACATTCAGATACAAAAGATATAAGCATTTAAAGCGAACAGTTTAGCACGTGTGCTTAAAAGTCTAGAATTTTTATGATATCATCGTACACTACACAGGGAATAATATGGATTTTTTTCCCAGAAAACTTCTTGCATAAAATAGATTTAAGCACTTTCAATGACCTGTATCTATGTATGTATTTTTTTTTTTTAAACTTCCCAGGGCCTTTAATTTTTCCCACCCCAGATTTTACAAACTTTCAAGGATTTCAAGGACTCGTGGGAACCCTGGAAGAAACACACATCACCTTAAGCTGGGCGAAGCGGTTTGATTTCGAGGGTGCTTCTTCATAGGGTCGCTCCGCTATTGACGCAATGATCCTTTTTCTGTGACCAAGCAGGCCGATTTTCAACACCTGCATAGAGAAATCACAGTACGCATACTTCATGTGAAGTCACAAGAGAATCATGATCACCTGGACTGTACAATGATACACAAAGATATTGTTATATACACACTAGTTGCACTTCATTACCATTAATTTTGCACAAATTGAAATAGCGAATTGAAAATGCACCCAATGGAAACACAGCAATTTGCATAAACTCCCATATATCGCAAAAACGTTTTTATGCACAAGCTGCGTTTTCTCTCCAAATTGAGCAAATTGACGTTGCGAATTGAAAACACAGGCAATACGGTCAATTTCCATTGGCCGTATTTTTAATTCGCAATGTCAATTCGTGCAATTTAAAGGGCAATGAAAACGCAACTACAGGTAAGGTGGTTTTTCATGCAATTTGAAAAAGAGATATATCGCAAAACTACAATGATCATGTCACATGAGCACTCTTTAAATGTGGCATGGTATGTTTGACAAGGACAAGACTTGGTGTCACAAGAATCGACAATCACATGACATCAATGTTTTAGTTGCAAAACATCAGTAAATGGAAATGCTGTCATTTCGCAATAGTTTTTTGTCATTTAAAAAATAATGCACAAATCTTTAACACAAACACAGCTACTGACAGATGCAGACTTTGTCTTTGTAGTATGACAATGAAAACAAAATAGCCAATAGACAGAGACATTGTTCAGTGCACAATAAGGCATTTTGATTCGTCAAATAAAAGCACACGTACGTTGACGATTTCAAGTTCCCATAAGTTCTTCACGCAGTCCAGGGTTCGATAACCGCTGGAGAGAAAGTTGTGCAGATATTCTCCAAGACCAAGAGTGTCCAACCATGAAGACAGAGACGTGCTACCATCACACCCCAAAGCTTTTACCTGAACACATGTAAAACATCCACCAACTGTTATATACAGTAAGTATTTTGGACAATAAATTTACCAAAAAATGATGTGTGACCATGAGAAAACTGAAATCATTTACTTTTTAACACCGTGTCGGCTTCATTGGCTATGTTAATGGCGAAGCTAGGTTTAGTTATTCATAAATGAACCGAAATAACATTAAGGTTCATTTTTACCAAAAACCTTGAGAATGAATTTGGATTAACTTGGTTTTTACTGAGGTAGACAAACTACAGTACAGATATTTTATTACTGAATGCCGTGTTCGAATTATGTCAAAGATTATGGGGGTCCACTAGCTAAGCCCCCGTCAACATTTTTTTTTTTTTGGTCAACGCTTTAATCAAAGAAATTACTCTTAACTAAAACCCTAACCATTTTTACGCCTATATTATAGTTTGAGAAGCCTAACCCAATCCTAAATTAAACAATCTGTCAATTCCTTCAGAAAACAGCGTGAGGCGCTTACACTTAGTTTACATTTCAGACAAAATCTTTTGGATTCGTTTATTGCAAAATTGGGACAAATAATGAACAGTATCGCTTTGTAGCAGCACAGTACAAGAATTTTAAATTCATGTAGTATATTAATTTTAATAAATAATATTTTCTGCTTCATACAAAATAAAAGTCCCTCCAATTCAAACACTGATTTAATACAAATACTTTTTAGGGTCACTGTATGAAAATGAGTACTGAATGTGAAAGGACTCGGTAACTTTACCTTTGGCAGGGTTTTAGCCGCATGAAGGATTTTCTTTCTGTGTCCAGGATCAGTAATTCCAATCTCTTGAAGGTCCTCATCTTCCATCACGTTACTCCCCTAAACAAGATTCATGTTATTTCAATTTATAAGAGCAATACAACGTTTAATGGAAGAAAATACATATTTTTTTTTGGGGGGGGCAATGTAAAATTATTTTGGGCCCAAAGTAAGTAAATAAACAGTACTGTGCAAAAGTCTTAGGCCACCACCACCAACTTTGTTGTTTTAGCAAAGTTTTAATGTCCATTCATATTTACTTATCACTCTTTTTATTAAGATACAAACAGACATAAAATATAAAACAATCACCAGATCTTAATGGTTTTTTAGGCATCAGTCAGTATTTAGTGTGACCTCTCTTAGCACTTAACACAGTGTAAAAAATACAGCATTTTGTCAAATCAATGTAATCTGTTAAGTTAAATTAACACAAAAATATAAGTTAAACCATTTCAACTTGTTTTTATAAGTTATGTCAACAGGTCACAGGTCAAAATCTAAAATATTGACTTGCAAAACCAAGTTAACTTTATTCTGCATTTTATTTACAGTGCACATCTTCAGCTTTTTTGAGACAGTCCTGAAGTCATTTTTTTCATTTAAGTTATCCAGCAGTTGCCTGTTGCTCAAGTGGAAGGAAAGTTTACTCTTAATACTTTTTTTATACTGTTTTTAATACTACATACAAATTTCTGGTTGTATTCTAATAAAGAAACTGAGAAATAATTATATATGCTTACTATACCATTATAATTTAGTGGTAGCCTAAGACTTTTGCAAAGTATTTTTTTTTTATTCTTGGAGTGGGAGTAGGCTGGATTACAGCGTTCGATAAACTACATCAGCTTTATGCCTTTAATTGGATATGCGCCTTCAAACTCCCCCGGCATTGACCAAACTGCCACGTTGATCAATGAGGCCCTTTCAGACATACAAAAGCCACTCACCATGAAGCGCAGGTCATCGAAGCCGTTGAGCACCAGTTTGCTCTCGTACTGAGGGAAACCCACGTGTTCCAGCCACTCCCCCACCGACTGCTCCAGGACGCGGCTACCCGCTGCATCTGCCGACAGAGCATGTCGTTTGAGCAGCGAAAAACCGTTCAGCCTATAGCAGCGGCACTCGGAGGCCGAGATGTGACATTGCCACATCATCTTCGGCCAGCAGAGCTGAGGGCAGCAGCAACAACAGCAAGGCAGTGTCCAGGCTTACGTGACGGGCTCCGCTTAAAGCAGGGCCCAGGATACACGGACAAAACTAGTGAGGGAGAAACCTCCAGAAGCCCTCGCCGGACTGGGACGAGGGCCAGGCTGAATGAAGAGTATGGAGGTAGACCTTGGCTGGTAGTCCTTTAAAGAATAGAGTCAAGTATGGGAGATCTTTCAACAGGGCACAGCGATGTTAACACAAGTTTCCTTAAATACGATTTACGACTACCCGGCTGTGCAAAGAAGGATTGTGAAAGTTCAAAGCTTTTGGCTTGCAGCAAAATATTAAGATCTACAAGACGCTAGGAAGTCGCAGGAAACTTCGTGCATGCTCGGCGCCCTTGAAAGACACATTCCAGCACGATGCAAGGCCTAATAAAACAGAACGGGCAGCGATGGGCCCTTCGACAAAACGGTTATGTTGGAAAATAAGTCAAATAAAGAGTTCGCTACAAAAGTCATTGATCCTCAAACCAAACAGCCCAACTCTTTGATCAATGGCGGCTCTTTCAAACGGAAATCTTTGCGCGACCCCGGATCATCCTGCGAAACACCTTCATCGCACATTTTCCCATTTCAAGAATCCACCCACTGTCTTAAAGCCACCTTCTCCAAAGTAATCCAAGCTTAGATGCACCTGGCTGGGTTAACATACCAGAACCAACAGAGTGAGGTAAAGCCAAGCTTTGATCCTATAAGGTGAGCTCCAATAATGGACATTTGACCCCTTAAAAAACCCTGTTGGGGCTCGTCTCTTTTTTGCAGCCCAGCCCACTCCTCCAGGTTCCTAAGGTTCTTGCGTTCCAGTCACGGTAATCCAGTCCTTCCGAGCGTAGACGCACCTCGCCACGCTAACATACCAGTACGGAGCGCGCCATCAAAGCGAGGTACAGCCAAGCCTTGATCTGGCAGAAATAAGGTGAGCTCCAACAACGTACAGATAAGCCCATAAGAAAGCCCTGTTGATGTTTCTTTTTTGCAGTCTAGCACCCAGCTCTGGTCGCTCCGTTCTTCCAGCAGACGTTCCTAAGGGTCTTGCGCTCGGGGGCAAGGTTTGCTGCATCCCTGATCCAGGAACGCACAGTCACAGCGGCAGCTGCATTCGGCGCTCACAAAGCAAAACATCCAGATGACATACTGCTCCTCCAGAAAGCCATCGGTAGCGCGTCGCCTGCACGTTTGCGGCTGGCAATCACCTTTTGCACATCTCATTCATTCACTCGCCATCGTTACCTCTCACCGTTCTCTCGCTTGCTCTTCTTTGATTGGCCTTTTACCCCAATTCTCATTGACAGAGTCCTCTCTATGAGCTCTGCAGGGCTGCCATATGCTGTCTGACGCCGAGTGCCGCTGCACGGCATCTACGCTCTGTTCGTTCCTAAATCCCCCTCCCTCCTGTCTCCCTGCCTCTCTTTTGCTATCTGTCTCACATACGCACACACTCTCTCGCTCGTGCTCGCTCTCTCTCTCTCTGTGGCGATCAATCCCCCCCTTCTCTCTCTCTCTTCCCCTTTATTTTTTCCTGCTCCCCATACTGATTAAAATTGCACGCAGGCTCTCTGATCTTGTTGGTGCAGAAAGGACACCATCAGAGGAAAGAGCAACGGAGAGACAAACCCCGAATCACACGCTACTGTGCCAGGATCAGCCGGAGAAGATAGAACCAGAGAAAACGTACAGGTCCCACTGTTTTCCCCCACACTTAAGCACTCCGAGAGCCTCTGCACTCTCTCTATGAAAAATTAAATCGCGGCCAAGCTACATACCACGGTAAATCATCAGAGGAATTAAATTCATGAATGTGTCACCGTACGTTTGTCGTGGAGGGGGCTGGGGCCGCATCTTAAACGGAGTCAGCGGAAAGCGCCATGCACCTAACGCAGCCTAACCCGCGCTCACCTTCATATCGAACACGTCTCATCGTCACAATCCAACACACGTGATCGAAGCATAATGTAGAAAAATACGAATTTTGCATGCAGATGTGTCATCCGCATTTTCACGGCATTGCGTGATCACATTTAATGCATGTTGGGCATTATCTGCATGCAGCTGAGAGCAGGGGAATCATACGAGCTGTCAGCCTGCCAGGCCATTATTCACATCTGTACAGACATTCGACTAAGCTGAAGATGTAAAATACATTCAAACTGCTGAAGGCTCAAAATAATGATTGAAGGCGCTGGAGTTCACAAACCTGTTCGACCATATAAGCATTACGAAAAGGTTGTTGAGTTTGTGACATTGTATTGTAATTTCTCAAGGGGTTCTCAACCTTTTGCAACTTACAGCCCACCAATGATTGTTTAAAAACATTTTGAGGACCACCTTTCCTAGTATCAATGCAGAAAAAACAATGCATTGTGACATTTCTTTTGTGTCATTATGAAGTCGCTAAAGGTATCCCTGTAGATAAACGAGGACTGCAATTGCTTCCAATGGATAAATAAAACCACACAAATATAATTTCTAGCAGAATAAACAAGTGGAAGATGTAACGGTGGACTTTTAGGCTTAGATATTAATTCAATTCAATTTTATTTATAGTTAATTGTTTCAAAGCAGCTTTACATTAATAGGTATAGACTTTATATAGATATAGACTTTATATTAGACTTTATCTTTATTAGTTCTTAAGGGTATTACTTTTGAGAAATTACATCTTTAAAGGTAAAATATACAGGCGCAGAAAAAATTAAGAGACCACTTCACTCCTAATAAAAAAATATGTTTTAATTTATTTACTAAAAATTTAAATGGGGAAAATTGCTAAAATAACAAAAAAGATTCAGATTTTTAATAGGCCTACTACTACGGAGCCCCTAAGGGGACATGGAGCAAAAATTAAATAAAGTTTTGTTTCGCGTTCGCCCTTGAAACTATATAAAACGTGCGCACGTGAAACTATCGCGTTTAGTTTCACGCGAAAATTCTGCACATGAAGGTTTTACGTGAGCACATGAAACTAAACTTAACTTCATTTGATTAACCTAAACTGTCACCTTAGGGGCTCGGTATACTGCAAATAAAACAAGGTCAAAATAATTTTTTTAAACAACTAAATGCTAAAGTTTTATATGTATTTTAGGAAAATTCAAAAGTGAATATTTCATTGAATAACCCTGATTTTTAATTGTGTCTTGTCATGCTCTCAGTCTTTTAGATTGCTTTTGGAAGACTTTATGTGAAGTTTGCTTTTGTTGAAATTTAACAGAATAAATGTAGAAATGATGATGAAAGACAAAACTGGAATGGTCTCCTAATTTTTTCCAGCTGATGTATTAAAAATCCAATGATTTAAAATGTGTCTTTATTTGACGCATAAGGCAAACACCGAAAGTTTCTTGCACGTCACAAAAGGTAAGGGTATCGCACACCGGAGTCACAGCTGCCACCAGTGTGTTGGAAATTTAAATGTGGCGCAACGCGGACGTGCTGTTTGCGACTCCCTTAACGTAATGTCACTGCATATGAATAAACATTCGTTCTATCTAACGTGACGTGATTGACGTTGCGATATTCAAACATAAATGTGCATTTAGATCATGCATCTTGAATTCATATAAATTCATAAGAAACATCAGATGCAAAAATAAAAAAAAAGATTTGTCAATTGAAAAATAAATAAACATCAATGTCTACCACTGCCTACGCGGCCCACCAGATGGCGCTTCGAGGACCACCAGTGGGCCGCGGTCCACCGGTAGACAATAAAGGATGACTTTGAATGAAATTAATGCATTTATATCTACGCACTAAAATTTTGTTGAAAGTAGGTTGATTTTTTTTCTTCGCCCAGCGAAAATAACCTCACTGACCAATACGATCCAAAGATTTTGGGTCATGAGCTTAGACTCATTTGTAAACACCCTGCGCCTGTAACACAGGGACAATTTTGGTGACTGTTTTTCTTTAGATGATACTATTCATATAAAAAGTATTTTTGTTGGCAGCAAACATCACACGCAAACTCCCATGAGATTTTTGAGGACACTGGCTTGTACAACAAAAACCCAGTCTGTTTCTTTGATGAGACTCTGCTGTGCAATTTCATAATTATTATCTCTCAGAAATCTCCATTAAAATATAGTGCGCCTGCTCCATATAGTTGCTACCTTGGGAAGCACTGCGTAAAGGGAAAAATATCAAGTCCTAATTACTGAGTATCGCTGTGATGGCCACGGTTAATGGATGTCATCTCATCTTTGTAAAGTAGGCCCTTGACACCAACTGCGTACCAGAGGGTGTCCGTGTCAAAATATAAGGTACAAAAATATCACACGCAAACTAAATTGGGCTGGAAAGTGAGAGTATGCGCTTCAGAACGTGTATGGGTGGTTGTTAAAGATGGCAGTGAAATAACGCCAGGGATGATTCAGACGGAGCAAAGCTTTGTGGAAAAACACAGGCTTGTCAAAAAAGACTATAGTTAGAGATTGTATTTTATTATTATTATTATTATCTTTTACCTTTATTCAGAGACTTTATGGAGAAGATCTTTGCATGCACTTAGAGGGTTTTGCAGCGAAAGACAGTCAAATTTGATACTGTAAATACTAATGAAATGACTACAATGACATTTGTAAAAATAAGGCATTTAATTATTGACTAATAACCATTTCATTGCCAATCAAGAGAAATGACTAAACGTAAACACAAGAGCCTGATAAAAATGCTCATTAAAAAAAACGCCAGACGTACTTGGAGGGTTTTGCATCTGAGCTCTTCAAATCAAAACTTTATTTTAGCATCTTTAATGTAGTCACCCCTTTGAATCTCTCCTTCTTATTACTTGGTCCATGTTGTTGTTTCATTTGTCTTTAACACTAATTACAAAAGGATACACCTTCAGATTAAAATGTTTCATGAGAAACATTTTAGTTAAGTAACCAAAAACTTTTGACTGGTGCATACTTGAAAAACAAAGAATAAAACAGCAAATGCTATCATTTTTCTTTGAAATGTAAAATCTTAACAGTTAAAGTAATCCCTAGATATATATTCAAGATATTTATTATTTTTATTCTTCTATGATCTTTTCAATGAAACAGAAGTAGTGATTATCTTATTTTCCCAGCCGTGACATATATTCGACTTCTGAAATTGAAAAAAAGGAGGGCTTGATTTGAATTTGTCCATCAAGAACTGATCGTTTGAAGTTGGGTCATGTTGCTGTTTACTTGTCGCCATACCCCATGACCGGAAGTAAAGAAATATAGTTTCGAGGAGGGAAGGAAATTTGTCTCTTAACTCTTTCCACGCCATTGATGAGTTAACTCCTTAATTAAGAGAAAACGCTTTCCTTCCAATGACGAGTGTTTCTGGCAATCAGTATTTCCACTATTATCCACCAGATGGCACTCTTACCCAACTTATAAAACCCAAAAGCAATCCTTTAGGGCAAACAGTAAAGGGCTCATTATAGTTGTGTGTAGGTCCTACGGCGTAAGTTCTGCATCGGTTTTCATTTATACTTTTGCGTCGTCGTCCGCGTCGACGTGCAAACACATGCGCAGACCGCTGGTAGGCAGTATCCACCCTGTAACCACAGTAGCAGCGCGACCGGCAAAGAAGAAGAAGCTTGGCAAGTTAACCCACAAACAAAGAAGAAACAGCAACTTGTGATTGATTTGAGAAAAGCAGCAATGATGGAAGTAAATAAACAGCGACTTTTGTTGCAGTTTGAGTTAAATCACTCCTCAACACGTACCTATGACGCAGTTTTTTACCTGACGGGAGGGGTTCTGGTGGACCAATCACAGCGCTTGCGGTCAGCGTAGAACTGACACGCTGTTAAAAAATTTGCGTCAGGCTACGCAGACCAGGCTACGGGTAACCTCCGACATAGCTACGGCTTAGAGCTTACGCACGACTATAAATCGGGCATAAGAACTCCATGTATGTTTTGATCATCGCTCTGAATATGATCTCTATCAAAAGTTCTTTACAAAAATGCAGTTATCTCAGCATTTTGCTTAAAATTTTGTATTTTTGAAGAAACCTACCCATATTTGAGAGGTGATAAAAACAGAACAAATGAAGGTAGGATGAAATGTTGTTTTTTTTTCTGTTTGAAAGCAGAGGGTCTGTCCTTTCATTTGATATATTGTATGTTTATATATTTATATATTTAAAGAAGAACATTTTCTGGAAGGCATTAAACTTTTTTAAAAATCATAAAAAAAAATTCTTTTAAAAATACTACAATATTCCATCTTTTTTGTTTGCTTTTTAAAGCAGCCCTTGATTAAAACCCCACATTACATTTCAAGTAGAGTTTAAGTTTGCAGTCACTTTTTTTACTGTGTCCCTGCATCATGAAGACTTCTCATATTCACCTTCCACAGCTGGTTGAAGATCCCCGGAGATCTCGAAGCCGGCAATTAGAGTCATGATCTTTTCAATCTGAGACAAAACAACAAGAACAGAAGGGTTATAAAATGTAATTCAATATTTCATTTCGCTGTAATCTGCCATGACAGGTTACTCTTCATCAGGCATTGTTAGATATGATTTTAATACATAATGCATATTTGCTGTTTTGCCAAGACCCTGTTTCTAAATCCAGAAGAGCTAAATGAGTAAATCTTTTCTGCATTTCACTTGAATTACATAAAGACCTTTATACTGTGTTGGTTTAAAAAACAACCAAAATCATAAACTAAATAGTCATGTTCACATTAAAAAGGTATAGATCAGCAAAAAAAAAAAAACCTAAACAAATGAATGATCTATTATTCACATCTTCAATCATTGGAGCTTTAGGACAGGCCCGAAATAGAAAAGCATTGTTTTTTATGTAATATTTAAAGTCTGAAGAAGTCATCTGCTGTCTGCTTGTGGCATCAACATGCCGTCAAACCCCTGGATTCATTAAGGAGTCAGATGCCACGCTCCACGGGCTTGATCCCCTCTAGCCATACAGACCTTCACATTTCCATCTCGCAAGTAACCTACATACTAACCCGTCAGTGCTGGTTAGTGCTCTATACACTCTGAGTCTATCTATTATAGAACGCACATTACATCATCACACTATCTCATGGTAGACTTCCCAGAATCCCTGAGCTGCCAGTTAACGTTTTAGGATTTATCAGTGGTTATGTATTCAGAGGTCATTTTATAACCTAGCTCATATAAAGGGGAGAAATTCTCAACTTTATGTTAAAGAGAATGTTGGTCGATTTGAAATATTTGATGAATTCATTCATTTATCTATTTGTTCATTTTTATTTAACCAGGAAGGTCCTGTTGAGATACAATATCTCTTCTACCAGGCACTCCTTGTCAAGATGCAAAACCCCAAAAATTATACAATGTAAAAACATTTTGCTGATTTAAATTTTTTAAGTTTATTGCAACATGACTACATTTTAACTTTTCAAATTATGATTTATAGCAATCAATAGGCTTTATGCCCAGCTGCACTACTTTCTGAACTGGAGCCAGCTCCTTGTTTCCTGTCTGCCATTATTGGACAAACTGATTAATCCAGGTGTGTCTGATTATTGTTGTTGTGACGACTGAGGTCAGGCACACCTGGATTAATCAGTTTGTCCAATAATGGCAGACAGGAAACAATGAGCTGGCTGAAGATCAGGAAGTAGTGCAGCTGGGCATAAAGCCTATTGTCAACATTTAAAATAGTATTGTGACAAAAATAATTTGTGAATTATTCACCTTAATATTGTAATTGGGATTATTATTGCCAATTAATAGATTTAACATTGAAGTTTTGAACTGTCTGTAAAGCAGCTGCATGGTCAATTCTAAACATCCAAAAATAAATAATAATGTCAATAACAAATAATTATGGGAGTTGTGTTAGTAAAAATTTCAAAATGAATGGCTAAAGGACACGTCAACTTATCAATTTTAAATCTCTGATATTTGGTGCCCAAACATACTGGTGAAATAACACAAATGGACAGCTGTAATGGAGGCTTTTGGCGATTTTGTAATTGTTCTTCGATTAATTGTGCAGCCTTAGTACGTTGAAATGTCTTGTAAAGCTAATTTGATTAAAATGATAAATAATCTGTTTCTGAAACAGTTGACATAAAATTAAAATATTTTGGTCTGATTGTGAATAGACACTTTTAGAATTAATTAATCTGTCTAATGTGATCTAAAAATGTGCAGATTTTGAAAAACATTGTTAATCAAGAATTCACTTAAGTCTAGTCTTCGAAAATGTGTAATAAAGATTTTATACAGCCCTGCCATGTGCCAGAGCGGTAACAAGATTACAAGCCTCTGAGATCGCCTTCAATATACAGTAATGGACCGATCGCAACGCTTTGCTGACACCACACAGAGCGTTTGATCAAAGCCAAGCCAGAACTGAACTGAACCAAAACCATATCATTACCATCACACACTTATTTTGCAAACAATTCATACGGCAAAAAACAACAAATAGCATTAACAACATCATGCACAGCTCACTACTGTCCACATTGCTTTTGTATACATGCTTGCATTCATTCAAATGCAGAAGAAAAACTGCTGATGTAAAATAATGCCGGATGAACATGCAGGGCTCCACGTGGCTCCCAGAAGATCTCTGACAGGTGAAAGCTTCTTCAAACCACTTCTTCTCTCCCGTGAACATCTTTCACTTGCCATCTAAAGATATTTTCCCCTGACATCTTCCGTTTGCCTATGAATTATGAAGAGACTTATATTGCCATCTGTGGAAAGCATGTTTGACCGCTCGCTCAAATGCAAAACAACTTTAAGATTTTCTGCAGAGGTGCTGAAACATTTACATGCAGCCTATAGGCATGTATGAAGAAAGGTTTCCTTTGCATAAATGAATGTTTTTGGTATTAAAATGATTGTTTTAGAGTCATATAAACATTTGGCGTGAAGGTGAAAATGAATTAACGACTTTCAGGGTTCCCACACCTTGGTTAAATTCAAATTCAAGGACCTTTCAAGGACTTTCCAGGTCTAATACCCTCAAATTCAAGGACAATGGGCTCTATCTTAGCAATGCAGCGCAATGAGTGACGCAAGTCTCTTTTGCTACCCTGCGCAATTATAATTTTCACGTTTAGCGCCACGTTGTTTAAATAGCAAATGCATTTGCGCCTCCTTCTGGTCTGAAAACGAGGTGTGTTCAGGCGCATTGTTGGCGCGTTGCTATTTTGAGGCAACTAAAATAGACTACGCCATTGACCAACAAAAACCTGCTCTAAAGTCTAAAGTCAATGGCGCAATATGTTTTTTGTTATACTTTTGTTAAAGAGCGCATTAGTAATATGCGCCTAAACGGGACGACAACGCGGGTTTGCTTAACACATACATGAATGCGCAGCAGCACAAAAACGCTTTTAAATATGAAATATTAAAGGATTGAATGTAAAAGATTATTATTGAGTCTCTTGGACATAAATGAGGACTAATTATGAGACGTTAAAAGGCACAAAGAGCTGCTTCACTTGTAGCCTGGTAAGTAAATAAATGCTTTGCTTTAAACAAATGCTTTAATCTGTTTTTAAATGTTTTATACCTCATGGATTTATTGTATATGATGACTCTGTACCTGTGGATATGGTGAGATGAGAAACATTTTTAAGTAATGCTTAAAAAAAACTGACGCTGTCCAAGTGATGAACCTTGCGGAGAGCCGTTTGTAAATTCTTTATCTCCTGTTTGTTACAAATAAAGTATTTTTACAGTACAAACCTTTTCTTACATACTTGTAAATTATTTTTTGATGATATTGGATAGCCATACATTTAAAGCAATTAAAAGCCTGCTTTTTTACGTCCATGACTAAATGAAAACGGGTTTTAAAGGTTTTATTGAAAAAATAACAATTTCAATACAAGTGAAGAACAACACAATTATTTAACGTTAATCTTAAACTGGGGATCTTCTTCCTCCGCTTAGTTTTTCCGTTTACAAAGTTCGTCATCTAAATAGGGATTAGACATAGCGCCAGCGCGACTGGCTTTTAAAGGGGATGAGAGCTGAGACTCTCATTGGTTTATTGCACGTTACGCCCAAAATACTCCCATTAATCATTAAAAAATAGGACCAGCCCTTTTCAACCATGCGCTCGGTGCACAAACCATTTTTCCCGTCGTTAAATTAGCAAAAGTGGATTCGGACACGCCCATTTAGACGTTGCGCTGTGCGCTTTAGACAATGCGCTTAGATTGTTAAAATAGGGCCCTAAATGTGGGGACACATTTCAAGTTAGAGCAAGGTTACATCGTGTTACCTTTTAAGATACATTGTTACAGTTCCCTTTCGAGGGAACTCGCGCTGCGTCACTGCGGTGACACTTTGGGGACGCCTCCAGGGGTAAGTGCGAATGAATGTATATATCAAATTCAACCAATGGTGAGGCTTAACGACAAAGACAGGGTGACGCGGGAGTCAGGAAGTATATCGCTATCTGAAATATTGCCAGAGACGGCGTTACAGGGAAGCAGAAAGTATGGCAAGGGAGACGCAGCGTCTCGTTCCCTTCTCAGGGAACTACAGTAACATACGTAACCCAAGACGTTTTCATGTGTCAAACACAACTATGCAAAAAAACTATGCAACTATGCATTTTGGTATGAATCAACATTCACATACAGAAGATATATAAGCATTTAAAGTGAACAGTTTAGCATGTGTGCTTAAAAAGTCTAGAATTTTTATGATATTATCCTACACTACACAGGGAATAATATGGATTTTTTTTCCAGATAACTTCTTGCATAAAATAGATTCAAGCACTTTCAATGACCTGTATATATATGTATGTATATTTTCAAAAACTTCCCAGGGCCTTGAATTTTTTATGCCAATACCATGATACTTTGATATAGGCTACTACTAATTCACCCATTTATAAATCACGGCATATGTCAAAAAACATAATAATAGCCTGGTACTGTTTTGTTAGTGGCATTTTTTGATTAATATAAAGTAATCAGCGATTTAATAAAAATTCAATAAAGTAAACATCAATACCAGCATATTACAGCACCACACCACAGAGTCAGCATCTAATCTCCACACACTCAAATTTATTACGTAAATATTTTACGCACTTCGCTTTCAATAAAAGTTACTGATGTGAGCAAAAAATGTCTCTTCACGCATTTATAAATGCTGATACAGCCGTTTTGCAGGAATGATGTCCGCTGTCTTGCTCTCTCACTGAACATTATAGGGAGCTATGAGCTGGAAAGAAGGAGGTTTTGTATTGGTTTAAACAATGGGGCTATGTCATCTTCTGTCCATCCTCCAGACAGCATTTTTCCAAAGCCACTTTCTGTCATTTTCTGTCTCGCTCTCTCTCTTAGATTTAGTGGATGAGTCCAAAAACAGTATGTTCTTAGACAGCGCTCTTGGCCCCAGTTTGGCTTGATTTCACTGTAAAGATGATCTGACAGGAGTTTGGTTTGTGATCCTTTCATTTCCTACTGTTTTATAAAGCTTGGAGTAGAAATTTAATCACATTTGCTCTTTTTAAAATGTGTGTTTTTAGTAAACAGATAGCTTGGCTATAAATTTTAATGGAATGAGCCATATCAGCCTATTTTTACACATTATTATACAACGAACAAATGTGATGCAGCATTAAATTCTCTATCAGTAGCTATGTATGTAAATTCAATTCATCAGAAACGATTGATGGAAGCACCAATTTCCCTTAAAGGTGCTGTGTGTAGATTTTTGCGGCATCTAGCAGTGAAATTACCAATTGCAACCGGGTGTGCCTCATATGTCTTGAAAAGTAAAGCTTCTGACTCTTTGATCGCCCCCTGGTGGCTGGCTGCAGTACAAGTCATAAACCGCGCCCTCTCCATTTAAACCTTTTGGTCCTTTAAGGTAGTTCTTATCACGCTGATATATGTTCAATTGTTCATTTTTGTGATAAGTTTCATTTTAGCTAGTAATTTGATGCTATAGAAATGGGGCGTGTTCTTATGATTGGCGTGGTTGAATTGGGCGTGCGAGCATTTGGGCAGAAGTTTGATACCGCGGCTCCGCCTCCTGCTCCACGGGTGATTCCTTCTGCGCATGCCTTGGCTCCAAACTGACGTTTTTACGTAACATGACGGCGACTGTGGTCGGACATTTTTAGCTTCAATTCAATACAATGGAAGGAGGCAACGTTGCGTCGTCCATCTTTTTTTTACAGTCTATGACTGCAACCAACAGCTCAGTCTACAGCTCAACCCTCCCTTTCGAAACGCACAGAGAAGCTACGGTAGCTGCCACAGGACAAACATGACATTGTCTGAGACAACGTAGTGACGAAACACACTCTCTAGAACAGTTTGTCTGTTTATGGCTACTGTTAGGGCTGCACGATAAATCGTGTGTGATTGTCATGCACATCTCGTCAGAAAGGCCGGTTCCTTGATTAGTAGTAAATCGCCATCAGCTGCTTTCAGATGGAGTGACATTTTTTTTTTAAATATCATAATCGCAAGCGATTCATCCGCGACATTTCCCCTCTTGTCAGTGAACTACGGCTCTGTGTAGTAAATGCCCAACCCAAATGCCGCTCGATCTGAAAGCAGCTGATGGCGATTTATTACTAATCAAGGAACCGTCTTTAATGACGAGATGCGCATGACAATCGCATGCGATTAATCGTGCAGCCCTAGCTACTATAGAAACATGGTGCTACAAAATGCCGACTTCCATGTAAGGGGACCTGTGGTGTATGTAGATAAAAACGTCTCAATCTAAGGTAATAAAAACAATACAGTTTATTATGCAAGGTCTTTATACACCATTGATAATATAGTTATGTAGATTATATTGCAGTGCTTCCCAAACTGTGGCCCGCGGCCCCCCAGTGGGCCGTCGCGGTACTGCGGGGAGGCCTTGGCTAGGATAAATCAAAATATTAAAATAATTAAAATATTCTAAGGGCCCGTTCACATGTAGGTTTTTGTCACATGACCTGCAGTGCGCTTGCAGCATTCTGAAAATCTTGAAATGTTTTTAACCTTGATGCGGTGCGGACACGCCTGGAAAAAACGAGCACGTCGCACCGCGTGTGTGTCCCGTGCGCCGCTTCTATTATGAGCGTGCATACCGCGTGCCTACATTTCAAATGATGAACTTGAGCGTGCAAAAGATGCAATATGTGAATCACCACTAATTGTTCTGAAATGTGATTTTTCCCTCCCCATAAACATAAAGCATATAAAACAATTCCCATTATAGTGAGGTGAGATAAATGGTTTTAGATTTTATTTAATTCATTGCAACAGATTTGTGAAATATGTAGCTTAAACACTTTGCATTATAATTGAAAATAGTATGCAGAAAGTATGTAGTGTTATGGATTTAAATATATTTGTAAAGAATGTTTACGTCATCTTTCACCAGAATATACAAATATTTCTCATAATTATTTAATATTGCTCATAGTATTGCTCTTAATTCACATGAGATTCTCAAAAAGTGGTTAATAAATGTTGATAATTTTGTGCAAGGAGACAATCTGCTTTATTAAAAATATATGTAATGTACAAATGGGGGGCTATGTTTTTGGGGAGACTTACTATTCTGAATTTTGGGAAGCTCTGTTATAATGCATTTCTGCCAATACACACTCTTAAAATTTACACACTGCACCTTTAATTTACAATAACTGTTTTTTGTTGTTGTTGTGCAAAATATGAGATGGAAATGCATTTGACGAATAAATTCTTATGTACCAAACATTAAACCCACATGACTAATCGGCTGCCTCCGCTGTATTTAACAAGCCCTGGGTCAAAAAGGGTTGAGCCTTGCCACTGGGTTAAATTAACCTGGGAATATGTTTATATTGGACCCAACAATGGGTTAAAACAACATAGCATTTCAGGTTGTAACAATCCATTGCAAAGTCCCTTTTTGACCCAACGCCGGGTTGAAAATAACCCAGCATTTTTTAGAGTGTAAGAAATGGTTATTTTAGGAACCATTCACTAAAAGGTTCTTAGGGGACCCAAAAATAGTTCTTCATGGCATCACTGCAAAACCTCTTTTTAAAACCTTTTCTTTTAGAGTGCATTGTGAAATGCTGCCATTTTAAACCACACAAAGCTGTACTTTACTACAATCGAAGGGGTTTTAACACTTACCATCACACTACAGCCATACTGTAGTTAAAATCCCAGAACGCCCAACCACGAGTGCCCAACTGATTCATATCATCATAGAAAATACTACTGCATTTGTCTGGTCAATAGCCTGCAAGATATCATTAAAGCTGATGGCAAGAATAATCGTAATCGATAATTTAATCAGCATGTACGTTCATCATTGTCACGCAGTTAAACTGCTGATTTAACAGCGTGAAGGCAGCGACGACGGTGCTCATTCTGCTTCTGACTGACGCTCTCGTGCGAGAGGAGAGGAGCTGTTATAGATGCAGCGTGGGCCGACCCCTGGGAAACTTCCTGAGAAGATGCGGAGCGACAGTAAAGGCCCAATTAGCCCTGTGTGCTGCGGCCAGCACACAGCAGAAGGACTGATGGGTCCAACCAAGCGTTCAGCATTCAGCCACCGGCGCTGATACTGTCAAGACCGCTGCCTCCGCCTCCCTCCCTCTTCTGCTCATCCTCTCATCCTGCTGTGGTTCCTGCCCCACCCACATACAGCAGTGAGGACTTTTACTTTTAAAAGCGTTACATTATAAAAGTATTTATAATATAAGTAACTATAGCTTATTAGTTGTTTGTTTAGAGTATTTCGTAACATGCAAGTTGTGTACTGACTTGTAATATACGATACGGCAAAAAGATTATAATTTTTTGGCCAAAAATATATTCAATTCAATTTTATTTATATAGCGCTTTTCACAATAGTTCATTGTTTCAAAGCAGCTTTACATTAATAGAAACAGTGAAAAGCACAGAAAAGCGACAGATAGCACAACATAATACACGATAGCATAAGCAGTTAAATTTGCTGCGGCTATGACTCAACATTATAAGCGAGCGTATAACTAATGTAACGTCTAGAAGAGGAAGCTAAGTTAAGCCCAAGAAGGCTGCCTCCCTGGGTTAAAAAACCCCCTAGGAGAAAAAAAACCCGGGCTTTTAGCCGAGGAAATCAAAAAAAGTCCTAGGAGGTAAAAACCCTTGGGATATATATATATATATATATATATATATATATATATATATATATATATATATATATATATACACACATATAAACGGATAAGGAGATTAAGCGGAGATTAAGCGGGTTATATAATAAATAAACTTGTGGAAAGTAAAGCTTAATTAAATTTTTTTAAATATTTGAAAATATATTCGTTTTAACGTTCATATTAACATATATTTCAAAATGTATTTCAGGGGCAACAAATACATTTCTAGTTTTACAACCCATGTGGCAAAAAAATAAAGGTTGCATAAAATGTATATAGTATAAGTATAAAATATAAAATTAAGTCTATTTTTGTTCAAAATATATTTAAATATAAATTTTTTAAACCTGTTATGTTATCAGGTTTGTAACATACAAAGTTTTTCTTCCAATGTAACGTAAATATGTACGGAGCCCCTAAGGGGAAATAAAGTTTAGGTTGGGTGCGCACGTGAAACTATCGAGTGCGCACGTGAAACTATCGAGTGCGCACGTGAAACTATCGAGTGCGTGAAAGTTTCACATGAGCAAGCAAAACTAAACTTTAAAAGAAAATTCTGCACAAATCTGCGTGAGTACGTGAAAATAAACTTTAGATTTTTTTACTCCAATGTCACCTTAGGGGCTCGGTAAATATGAATGCTTTAATATATATATTTTTTTAAATATACAAAATATATAGGTGAAAAATAAATTTTTGTAAACATTTTTCAAAATATATTTCAGTACATATATATTTTTGGCCATTTTTTTTATTTTAAAATATATTTAATATTATATTTTAAAATATATTTTTTGCCATATGGGCTTCTTAGAATTACACAAGAAGATTTGGATACAAACCCAACTAATCGTTTGCGGAATAAAAGTTTTGTTTACATCATATAAATACTATGTGTGTACTGTGTATAATAATTATGTATACATAAATACACATACATGTATAATTTTAAGAAGAAATATATTTATAATTGTATATATAAATATTTACATATTAAGTATTTATATATAATATAAATTATATATAAATATAAAACTGTATACATGTAAATAAGGTCACGTTCTTTCTGATCCCATTATTTAAACCCTAGTTAGTGTGTAATGTTGCTATAATAGCATTAATAATACCTGTAAAATCATAAAGCTCAAAGTTCACTGGCAGGCGATATATTTTCTTTAACAGAATTAGCCTACAGCAAACGGCCAGTTTGGACTACAGCTCTCTACTTCCTGCTTTAATGACGTGACTAGAACATTTTTTAACTAAACTCCGCCCACAGGAATACGTCAGTCGCTAGCTAAGCTAACGGCAACTAAGCTGCTATCGAATCACAACACACTTAACAAACTACACAATCAGAACTCGGTACATATTTCTGAAGGAGGGACTTTATAGAACAAGGAAGACATCAGCCCATGTTTAGGACACTGAAAACAGAGGTATACAGATAAGTAAATTGTGTGAAAAATACCGCTTTTTACACGTGAAACATGAACACATGTTATATTGCGCACTGTAGACACAATCAAAGCTTCAAAAACACAGAAAGAACAGGACCTTTAAATATATACATGCATGTGTGTGTACTTATATAATTATTATACACAGTACACACACATATATGATGTAAACAAAAACTTTTATTCTACAAACGATTAGTTGCGATTAATCGTTATGCAGCCCTATATGGGACAAAGAAAAGTTTCCAAATGTATTCATCAATAAATGATCTAAATAAACACCAAAGTAGTGCATATAATTTGACTTCCACAAAGTAAACTCCATGCCCACAACCCACGGCCTCAATCATTTGTTTCACATGCCAGGAAGTCTGTTCTGCTGTTCTGTGCTCCCACCCCAGTCTCTAATTCCTCAGTTCTTACCTCGTCCCATTCGGAGGCGAGCGATGGCATCTGCTTGGTTTCCTTCCTCTCGACAACACAGTCGGACAGGGATCCACTTCGGTCGTATGGAGGCCCATCAACCTCACAATCAGGGGAAGCCAGCAGGTCAGAGTCTGATTGGTAGAGGCCGCATGACAGGTTCAGATATCCAGGTGAAGGCTCTGTTGAAGCGCAGGCATTATTATCAGTCCGGTCCTGGTGGACCACAGGTGCAGTGGTGCGAGCCTCCGGAGCGGGATCAGACATTTTGGAATCCTGGAACAACAGTGAAGAAATCCGTCTCTGCTGGGAAACAAATCTGCTTAACAGTTAGTTTGTGCACTTGGTATCAGTCAGCCTACGCTTTTATAATCCATGGTATTACACTTAAACTAATAAGCTCAGTTTCCTCAAATCTATCCGAGTGTGTGCACTTGTGGTGCTCTTGTTTTTTGAAGGTGCTTGTCTCAGAGGTCCACCCACAGTTTGTGTCCTATTTGCCCTCCCCTTGCCAAGAAACAGGGGTTTTGTAAAGCGTTTCCTTCCCTTCCTTCCCCACACAACAATCTCAGATATACACACACAGCGGTTCCTAACTAAAGGGCTAAAACTAATGAGTGGTGTCAGGATGCATTCAACAGCACATCTAAGATGTGCACAACAGTGCCTGAAATAGAAATTAAGTAGAGAAAGACTAAAACGAAGGGTTACTTAAAGTAATTAAATATTTACTAAATTGATTTAAGTTTTAATTGTTACAAGGAAAGTATAGTGCTATTTGAAACCAATTTGCTTAGGAAAACAAACTATAAAAGGTACTGCAACATTACGTGTTTTTGCACAAACGTCTATTACATACAAACAATGCAAGCATTCCCAGAATGATGCATCAACCAAAGTTCAAATATTGATTGTGGCGAGAAAACACAACAGATATAATACCGTGCACCTTTTGGCTTTGGTAACTAGCTGACACAGCGATGGGTCTCGTACTCTGGATCTCAGGTCTGGCCTTATTAATCCTGACAGCTTGGCTAATCAAGTTACTGAGACTTGTGGATCTGTAGTGGGTTCATCCTCAGAGGAAGCTCAATTTAAAACAGAAACCCTGTGTGAATATTATACAACAAAGAATGCACACTATACATAAATATATAACTCTAAATATATAATATAGAGAGTGCACAGTTTATTTTCAACATCAATCATAGTATAAACAAGGTTATGAGTTCCGTTCTCTGTATGAAATATTCACAAATTTCGGCTGATTTATGTAGGTAGAAGTTCAATTACAATAATACTGCCACTATCCAACCATGGCACTGCCATTTAGTGCAGAGAAAAAGGACAGAAAAAATATAAGCACAAGTGAGTTTCAATTACAACAAACCACCATCATTGTGACCAGTGTTTGCATTCCATTAGCTCATTTGCATTTAAAAGGACACACCCAAAATTGGTACATTTTGGCTCTGACCTACAAAGTGGCAATTTTAACATGCTATAATAAAATATCTGTGAGGTATTTTGAGCTAAAACTTCACATACGTACTCTGGGGACACTAAAGATGTATTTTACTTCTTTAAAAAAATCTCATAATATGACCCCTTTAATTTTCCCTTAAGTCTCCTCATTCCATGTAGCATATCTGTATTGGTTAACCAAAGCAATAAACTACATAAATGAACAGAAGGGACAATAATTTTCACTCAAATTACCAAATCATTCCCCCATTCTATCACATCGATATTGTTTTTTCTAATAATTAGCCAAACGTTCAACAAGCATGAATTAAATCACAGCTGAATGGTTTTATCTTTCAGATACACTCCCCTGTCTATTATATAATCTCAATACCTCATTCCTGTTCTGTCTCCTGACAATACAAAAACAACTGAAACATGTGTGAAGGAATAATGAACTTCCGGTACAGCAGAAATACAAAATAACCAATATGACTAATATTATGACAATGCATAATATTCTGTGGTTTAATTTATTTACAACTGTGCAAATATTATGCATTAAATCAATGCTGTGGATTTCATAATATATAAAATAAATGTAATAGAAAGTGGTTTACGGGTAAATGGTAAGTAGAAATTCACTACACAAACGACAACACTTGTGATCACATGACAAACAGGTCGATTATGTTTGAAACAAAAAGGCTATGTAGCAATTCTGAATTTACTATACATGAAAACTTACTTTTTAACTTGTTTAACAAGGTTACACAGAGAAGATGAATAAAACGCATCTGCCGCCGTGAGCTTATTGTGACCTCTGACCTGTGGCTTTGGTCGTTATGGAAACCACGCAAGTGACAAGTTCCCGTACACCCACTACAGCGATAGTGAATTTTACCGCCTGCTTTTACAATTGCCCCATTTTGTATAACTATGTAAATAAATGCATTTACAAAAATTTCAGTGCTTTTGTGTTTAAGAGGATTATGTGTAATTTGAAGTAATTTAAGTACTGTAAGTAAATATCATAAATCTATTCAGTTGCAAATCACGTGACGCCCCTATATCTTGGTACAGTGCTCAAGAATACACTTCTTATTTTTAGAACTCTGTCTTGTGTTATCTTTGAAGCAACAAAGTAAATTAATTGTACCATGGTACCACCATGAATGTTTGGGATTATGATACACCAATCATACGTCAAAAGCTCCGCCATCTTGGATCGGGCAAGACTGCCATTTACATTTAGAAGTAGCCTGGTTAGCGTTATTATAAGTAAAAATAAGTAAGTAAAATTTAGAAGTAAAAAACGTAAAAACGTTAAGCAATAGCGTTTACATTTCACAAACGATTTCAATGGATTAAAATCTACGTGAAATTCAAAATTCAAGCCTTAAAAGTTAGACATGGAAATATCCATTTTCATGATGAATTGTCAAGCATTGACAGACATTGAAATTATTCATTGTCATGATGAATTGACTAATGCCGCAGACACAGTCGAATAGCAACAGCTGACGTCGGCCGCACCACGGTTACGTCACCCGCTACGTAACGCCCCGCCCGCAGCCATGCGTACTGAGCTTGTTATCGGGTCGCTTGTTATGACTGGAGAAGGCCTCGGACTCAATTAAAACTCTTCCCCCCGTTGCTGCCCCGGGACAGCTGCATGCTCATGGAGGGCATGGACATAGACTTGGATCCGGAGCTCATGCAAAAGTTCAGCTGCATGGGCACCACGGATAAAGATGTCCTCATCTCGGAGTTCCAGAGGCTGCTTGGCTTCCAGCTCAACCCGGCTGGTTGCGCCTTCTTCCTGGACATGACCAACTGGTGAGTCCGAGGACTGAACTGCGGCCTACTGGGGGTCCTGGTCCGTGCGTCAACATGGCGAATTTCCCTTTGCGATGTTCTCACTTTTGATGTCTTGTATGTGAAAAATAGCTTTGAAATGACAGCTGTCACGAGCCGTGACAAGTTTAAACTGGGATGAAGCGAAACAGACAACAAGCTAACTGCTAACTGACTGTTTATAAAGGCAACAGATGTTCGATTTCGCAAAACATGAGCTGCAAAAGTCATTTTTTAGACCAACAAACTGTTTAAAATACATTTTGCGCAAAACGTTTCTTAAATAACTCTTGTTTCATTTCTGTCAGTTGACAAACAATTAGCTTGTTTGTGTTAGCAGCAGGCTACTACACGGGCTGCGTTCCAAATTCTACTGAGCGTCCTATGTAGGCAGCAAGTGTGGGCATCATAAAATGTTGCCGAGTCAGTTAAGTTGAGGTTCCAAGTATCTGCGATTTTCAAAAAATTATGCTGACTCCAATCGAGTACGAAAATGCAGTTTGGATAGCGACTGTGATGATGAAGTGCTGGCTAACTATTAAGTTCACTTGGTTTTGAGAACACACATCGTGTAATGTCGCTCAGTCACGACTTTGCGAGTAGATTGTTTTTCATTACCATGTAAAATCTTAATCTAAACTAAAATAAGTACTAATCTGTGTATTTTATGAAAAACAGACTTGTTCGTGTTTGTATAAACTTTGTGTTTATTGACAAGGTGTAAAGTTTTGGATCAGAGTTACGTAATAAGTGTACTTTCATCTCAGGTCTGACACACAGGCCACAAAGTCTTTCCCTACTTTTGTTTTCGACATAAGCTTTCTGATCAGTTCATTTTGTACATTTTTAGTTCTTTATAATTATCTTGTAGGTAATAATTTAACCTATACAAAATTTCTCAGATTTAATTATAATATCTATCTATCTATATTCCCAATAATGTGGCATCATGACCAAAAAACATGCCCTAAAAAGGAAATACAACATTTCATCAAAGTCCATCAAACCTTGGTTTCACATACAGATAAACTTTTGTGTTAGTGAAGGTTTTTGGTAGTTTTTGGAGCCGAGACAAGAGGTGGGTATGACCTTTGTTCAATTTCTCAGTAACACTTTGCAATAAGGTTGTATTTGTTAACAATTAGTTAAAGCATTACCTAACATGAACTATCAACGATCATTACTTCTATTGCATTTATTAATATTAGTTCATGTTAATTTTAGCATTAACAAATACATTGTTTAAACATACTGTAACTGTAAATAACTGTATTGACATTAACTAACATTAACAAGAATTAATAAATAAAAAATCTATAAGGTTCATTGTTTGTTCATGTTGGTTAATGTGTTTATTAATGTTTACTAATACAACCTTATTGTAAAGTGTTACCAATTTTTCTTGTACATTTTTTCATGTTTGTGTCAACAGGAACCTTCAAGCAGCTATTGGGGCATATTATGACTTTGAGAGTCCAAATATCAACACACCGTTGATGTCTTTTGTGGAAGACGTGACGATCGGTGAGGGAGAGTCGGTCCCTCCAGACACACAGTTCACAAAAACATGGAGGATACAGAACACAGGTGTGTGTGTTTTGTTTTTAGATATAAGAGGTGTTGTAGGAGTGGCAAACATTTTTAATTATTAATGTAACAGGATATCAGTTGTGCTTGATTCAAGCAATGCTGTATCTGCCTCACGATTGTTTTTTGTTTTACAGGTGCAGAATCGTGGCCTCCGGGTGTTAGTCTGAAGTACGTTGGAGGAGATCAGTTTGGTCATGTGAACATGGTAATGGTGCGATCGCTGGAACCGCAGGAGATCTCCGATGTGAGCGTGCAGATGCGTAGTCCAGCCGTTCCTGGCATGTACCAGGGCCAGTGGAGGATGTGTACGGCCACTGGACTCTTTTACGGAGATGTGACGCTAATGATGAACACCCAGTGTCACTAACTAATATAGATGACCACAACAATATAGACAACTATCGTCCTTCGAATAATTTGCATAAGCTTATGTGAAACATAGGCTGTGTTTGGAATAGAGGTCTACACCGAAGACCCGGGACCCGACCCGAGACCCGTACGTGTTCGGGTCTATATTTTAAATGATCAGCCGGGTCCGGGTCGGGTCTCAATCTATTACTTCGGGTCCCGGGTCTGTTTAACATTGTGGGTAATACCCGAGGTCGATCGGACTCGGAGAAAACACACTCACATTTAAATAAATTTTTTCAAAAACAGCAACAAAAACTTCGCATAAATTTTTTCTATGACGCTAAAATTGCGTTAAAAAGTTTATATTTGGTCACTGAACGAGCAATCGTTATTATAATCCAAATGGCCAAACATTATTAAGCAAGTTGACCCGATACACAACAAATGACTGTAAAGTGGACTTTTAAAGCTGGAATAAGCATTAAACATTTCAATCGTCAAGAGAGGAATAACATGATGGAACTTTCTTGGAAATAAGGATTGTGCATCACATCACACAGTCAGGTACAAGGAGGGAGAAGACTAAATTCTATGGGTAAGACAAAAAGTTTAATTTTCGCTACTTGTTTATTGACTTATTAATAACATTTAGCTAAAGAATATTTGCCGGTCGGGTCTGTGTCTTCCCGGACGGGTTCGGGTCCAGATTTTAAATAATAGACGGGTCCGCGTCGGATCCGGGTCCAGCTTTTAAATAATAGACGGGTCCGGGTCGGGTCCAGCTTTCAAAACAACAGACGGGTCCGGGTCGGTTCAGTGTAGCACATTTACAGGTCTGATCGGGCTCGGGTAGGAATTTTTGGACCCGTGTAGACCTCTAGTTTGGAATGGAAAAATTGTGTGAAATAGGAAACTGTATGCAATAAGTTATTTCATTGTAATCGCATGACCTTGCTATTGCAAGTATAACTGTGCATTCACCCCAGACACGGTAGAGGTGGCAAAAATGCGCTATTCGCGCTTAGTTGGACACTAAAACGTTTTGAGTTAACTCGATAGTTAATTCTATTCAGTCGAGACATTCAAGCGGAAATTCGTGTCAGGGGAGGGTCTTCTGCGACTCCGCTCACTCCCTGTAATCACATCACTACTACAGCAAGCTCCTGATTGGTTAATGCAGCCAAAGATTTTTTCAAACCCTCAATTCGCGGGGAATGCACCTTACATGCTTTCCACGACATTCACGCGTACTGCGCCGGAGGATGCCTATTCGCGTCTTTGCATTTTGCCTTTTCCCCGTCTGGTGTGAATGCCACATAATTCAGCCAGTGGCATCTATATAACTAATAAACTTTATTGGCAAAGCATTGGTGCAAATATTTTAAAAGGGATATCAAGGCAAAAGTATTGATGATGAATAGCATTTCTTAAAGGAAATAATATAAATTCATATTGTATCGCTTCTGGTTTATACGTCACTAGTTATCGAAGGTCAAGTTAAAGGAATAGTTCACCAAAAAACGAAAATTAACCCACAAAGTTTACTGGGCTTGTATAGATACTTTTATGATGGATGGATGCACTATTTGGCTTCAGCTTCCGAACATGGATGAGCTTCGCAAAATCGGCCACCATTCAATTGCATTACAAGGCTAGGAGAAGCCTGGATATTATTTAATATAATGTGTTCGGTTGAAGCAAGAAACTCATATATACCTAAGATGGCATGAGGGTGAGTAAACTGTGGGTTAATTTTCATTTTTGTGTGCGCTATCTTTATTAGGGATAGAGTATATATGGTATTGTACAGCAGTACTATGTTATTCCAAATGTGTTACTCATCCCATCCCCGTACTGTGCAGATGTGATCTGGGTAATTTTGAGTGTTGAGGAGGGCGGCCTGTTGGGCGTCACGCAGCAGTTATCCTCATTTGAGACGGAGTTTAACACGCAGCCACACCGCAGCCTGGAGGGAGACTTCAACCCTTTCGCTTCCCCGCAGAAGAACAAACAGGACACCAATGAGGATCATCTAAAAGACCCCGGGGGCCCATGGGAGGCCCCTCTGGACTCCATTCAGCAAGATCAAAATGGACTCACTCACAACTCTGTAAATATTACACCAAATGGTCTCCAAAACAACTTATCAGTAGTGACGTACAGCCAGGTATGTATTCAATGTTTGTTGAATTTTGACACCTTTGCAGGTTATTATTGGCCCTGTTTACACCTGGCATTAAGTTGTGCTTTGGTCGATCCGATCACAAGTGGATGAGAAAGACACATTCCCGTTCACGCCTGGTTTTTTAATCTGTATCTTTTTTCCACTTTCGTCCTGATTACTTTGAGGGGATAGTCTGTTGACGACTAAATAAAACAAGTGGGAGAAATGACGGGTTTGTTGATGCGCACAAATATTTTGTCAAAACCAATTGAAAGTATTGTGCACCACGAAAGCGATCCGTTTGAATGCATTTTTGACTACCTCTGAATGTGGTCGAAACTAGACAAACTTAAAACGTTTTACACCTGTACTTAGCCTTGTCCACTTGTGGTCCCATCGACCAAAACGCATCTTGATACCAGGTGTAAACAGACCCATTGTTAACTGTATGAAATAATGATCGCTATATCAGACATTAAATAATGCTCACTAACCGTCAAAGTGTGTGAACATGATGCAAAACTATTTTTTTTTAATGAATAAGTCAATCTTAGATTTATGCCAGATATTTGTGGTAGATTTAGTCCAGAAAACTAAGTTCAAGGGTAGTTATGATGAACCCTTAACTACTGTTAAGTGTCTTAACACAAGGGCTGCAACAACTAATCAATAAAATAGTTGGTCTGTGATGTCACATGCTTGCGCACCACCGTTGGACATCGTGGACACGCATCTGCTTCATACGGCACAAACTGTGCACTTATAATTAAAGTCAGGCACTGTTTCTTCATACAACACGAACTGCACTTTTATCAGGCGCTGCTGCTTCTCACCGCGCGACCAGCTTGTTTAAAAGAAAGGCAGTGTTGCCAGGACCGCAGCGTTGCCAAGTCCTCAGCCTTTAAGCAGGGTTCTGAATTGGGCCACTTTTAAACTGTTTCTGCGGGTTTAAGATTGAAGGATTTGGTCCATTAGTTGTTGGTATTGGGCTGTGATAGTCATTGGGATGCTTTTGGACTAATTTTTAATTGCCATTGGGCTGGTTTTGTTACGCGGATCTGGCAACCCTGACAGGACAATGACGATAGCAAAAGTGCAAACGAACACTGGTTAATTAAGGTTTAATTTCATCCTTAAGTGAGTTTGTATTTGTTGAATTGTTGTAGAGTTTGTTGTAGATGCAAACAAGCATCTGTTTTAAAGGGGGCATTTCACAAGACTTTAAGATGTCAAACAAATCTTTGGTGTCTCCAGAGTACGTATGTGAAGTTTTAGCTCAATATATCATATAGATAATTTATTATAGATTATTTTAATTTCCACTTTGTAGGTGTGAGCAAAAGTGTTTTGTTTTTGGGTGTGTCCATTTAAATGCAACGAATGGTTTACCAAAACTAAGTTACTGGGTTGATCTTTTACACATTTTCTAGGTTGATAGAAGCACTGGGGACCCAAGTATTTCACTTAAACATGGAAAAAGTCAGATTTTCATGATATGTCCCGTTTAAAGTAAGGGGGGAAATTAGGTTTTTATTACTGTAGCATGCTTGTATATAACTTTTATATCAAAATCGTTTTTTTTTTTTTTGTTAATAGCCAATAATGTTAATACTCATCAAAGATGTTTTACTATTAAAAAGCTGCACAAACTTTTTTATTTAAGGCTTAAAATATCAAAATCAAAAAGATTATGTCAGTAAAACTCTGTAGTAGTGTGTGGCTTTGCATTTTTAAAAGTACATTTCTACATGCCTTATTTATTTATAATAAGTGTAAAATCTAATATTTAAGTAAATATTTGTTTTTTTCCGACTAGTCGATTAATCTGAAAAATAATCGCCCGATTAATCGATTGTGAAAATAATCGTTACGTGCAGCTCTACTGGCATCAACAAATAACGCATGTCCTTAAGACAGTGAATCACCTGTTTGATTTCTGCCCTGTGTTTTGTGACAGCAAATCAAAAAAACACATTGCAATGATTCACAGCGTTACACCTTCCCTATTTGACGTGTGAAGTGTGATACATTACATTAAGGGCTGGGCAATGTAGCCATAAATGATTCATCTTTTTACACCCTGTAATATATGAACATAAAGAAGAATGACATTTAATCATTTTTACTTGTATACATCAATAAATAATACAGTAACATTACCAATGTATATTTCTGTATACATTTTATGTGAATTTTTGTAGTGTATGAGAGCTGATCGTGCACATGTGGTGCACTTGGCAAAGTAATGTGAGCAGCAGAGGGGTGTGATCTTAATACCCGCCTAAATAATAGTATACTAAAGGTTGTTTACAGACACACCTTAAGGTCTTTTAAATAATACAAGATCTTTTTACTTCATTTCTATAGGAGCCAACCTGGTAAAGTTTAAACACTTATTTTTAGTGCTTTAAAATATTTGATGGTTTTGCTTTCACTTAAAACTCATTTAGAGTCATTTAGATTTAGATTAATCATTTGTTTATATCGTTATCGTCACTCAAAAATGTTTACAGAAGTTTCCTTATGGCATTTTTCCTATAGTAAATTTTTTTTCCTATAGTACTTTTTTTTAATGAAATATGTGATGCATATTGGTGTTTACCGTGTTTATTTGTTATTCAGAGTTAGTTTTTTTTTTTACTTGTTTGTGGTAATTTTCGGGAAGTGTTTAAAATATAAATGGCAGTCCATCGGCTGGTGAAAGGGCCAAGTTGCCTCTCGGCCACAAGATGGAGTGCCATACAAATGGGTGAAATGAAATAACTCGTAGCTTACAAGTTCAGCACAGTAAGCTCATTGTAGAAAAATATAATAGTAGAAATATAAAACATCTTAAGTATAACCTTTACTATTCATATAATATGTGTGTATGTTTTATTTAAGCTACAACAAATGTCACTATTACTACTACTCTTACCTAAATTGAAAAAAAAAAAATTCTGTCATTATTTACTTAACCTACAAACTTGTATAAATGATTCTTTTCTGCTGGATACCAAGAAAGATAATTTAAAAAATATCTGGAGCACCATTCACTTTCATAGTAGTATTTTCTCCTACTATACAAGTCAATGGTGCCCCAGATCTTCCTTGGTATTAAGTTGAACATAGAAATTTAAAGGGGCACGCCACTTTTTTGAAAATAGGCTCATTTTTCAGCTCCCCTGGAGTTGAACGTCTGATTTTTGCCATTTTGGAATCCGTTCGGCCGATCTCCGGGTCTCCCGCTGGCACTTTTGGCATGGCTTGGCACAATCCATTGAATCTGATTAGACCATTAGCATTGCGTTAAAAAATAATCAAGGAGTTTCAATATTTTTCCTATTTAAAACTTGACTCTTCTGTAGTTACATCGTGTACTAAGACTGACGAAAAACTAAAAGTTGTGATTTTCTAGGCAGATATGGCTAGGAACTATACTCTTATTCTGGCGCAACAATCAAGGACTTTACTAATGTAACATGGCAGCAGGAGGTGCAATGATATTACGCAGCGCCTGAAAATAGTCCCCTGCTATTGAAAGTTACCAAGGGGACTATTTTCAGGCAGTGCTTAATATCATTGCGCCTCCTGCAGCCATGTTACAACAATTTTCTGTCAGTCTTAGTACACGACATAACTACACAAGAGTCAAGTTTTAAATAGGAAAAATATTGAAACTCTTTGGTTATTTTTTAGTAGGGCTGTCCTCGACTTAGGATTAACATATTCGAATCAGAATTGTCGAATCTTTTCATAGTCGACCGATAGTCGAATCATCTATGTGTGTGTGTGTGTGTGTGTGTGTGTGTGTGTGTGTGTGCATGAGTTGGGAGGGGGTCAGACCAGGTACAAATTGAAATCTTTTACTTTCTTTCACAAGCAGCACACATAGACAACTTTCTGATAAAGTGACCAAAACTGTCTTTCAAGTGATGAACGAAGACAAAACTGACGATGCATTTATATATTTTTAAGGTAAAATGTAAGGCAACATTTGTTTAATTATTCCTCATAACATTTTAAAGCCACGATCTACAGAACATCACACAAAAAAAAAAACATTTTGATAACTAAAACAAAAATTTATAACAAAGGTGATCCTGCCTTGGAAACCTCGGCTAATTCAGTGTTTTTATTTAATTTGGAGATTAAGCGCGTCAAAGCAGGAGAAATGACAAATAATTTGTGATTGTTACTGCAAATTATAAAAACTAAGCTTTATATACAATTCATAAAAACATTGAAATTAATGATTTTATAGACACTACGCGTTATTATTTAGCACAGAAATACCTGCTTGCTTTCACTTTGATCATCTCCATTCACTTTAGATACAGAAACAACTGATGAAATTATTTATTTCAGGAATCTCTTTTCTATCATTTGAAAGCGAACACCAACCATAATATTAAATCACAAGAAAGACAGTCGTGTCAGGCATAAATATTGGTTCATTGCAGATATTTTCCGTTTCATCACCAAAATTTAAAGAAACAGCTTACCTATTTTGTAGTTTAACTTTTGACAAGATAACCACTCTGTTTTAAATACATTTTAAAAACGTATACCCGTCGAAAACATCCTTTTTTTAATGTTTAGTTTGATGAACTTCTAAATATGAGACGCAGAGCACATAGCACATTCGGCTAAATTGCGTGCGCAAGCATGGCCAGCACGCAATAGTGCAAAATCTATACAATGAAAAGCGATCCAAAATGTACAGACTTAAATTAGATCAGAATTTACGTTTATAATAAATACATTTTTTTTTTATAAAATCAGGTCAGAAGTAACAAAGTGCAGAACAAATGTGCAAAATGCCTCAAGTGCACGAAAACAAAACACAAGCCAAATATATACATCAGATAACCCAAAGTGATTATAAATAAAATAAAATTAAGAAATTATTAAAAGAATGAAAGTAGACCCAGAATTGCCAGCTTTTTCTTTTAAATGTAGAAACAAAGAGGCAATGGTTTATTAACATAGGAACCTTTTATGGACGTGTAGCCCGGTCACAGGGGTTGCTGGATTTATTAACGCATTTTAATAATATTTAGTGAAAGGTGATACTTCACATATTATTTGCAGAATTATAATAATATGCTGTATATTAATATATTGGGAGAAAGCTGTTATACGTGAAATCAGAGTTGTGCACAGTGCACCCATATACGACCGAAATTAAAGGATCCTCATTTCATAACACATCTGCGACGATTCGACTGTCAGATTGGTAGTCGAATCAGGCTTCTCCTATCGATGCATCGAATCTTCGACTATTCGGGGTCACCCCTATTTTTTAGCATGATGCTAATGGTCTAATCAGATTCAATGGATTATGCTAAGCTATGCTAAAAGTGCTGGCGCCAGATCCGGAGAATCGGCTGAATGGATTCCAGAGTGGTGGAAATCAGGTGTTTAGCTTTAGGAAATCTGGAAAATGAGTTTATTAAAAAAAAAAGTGGAGTGTCCCTTTAAGGTTAGAAATTTGAACATACCCAAAGTTACTTTGATGTTCGAGATTTGGGGTCTCTCTCGCCAGAAAGCAAACATCTAGAAATGGATCTGTGCATGAGGTTTGCGTGAGAGAATGTAAGCATCCCATTAGATTTTCGTCTCACTCTTTTTCTTTTATTCCCAGGGCATTCCTGGACCCTTCCCGTTTGGACAGTCTTAAGAAACAGAAACCACCGTCTAGCTCACCTGAGCTGCTACTTTTGCCCTTTTCTGGGGTTCATTGAGAGGAGGAGTGGATTTATTCCAAAGACTCTGTGACCCTCTCTACCCCAACACATCACAACATCACAGAAAGTGTGGACAAATCGGCTCCAAATCAATATTCAACCAACACCTGAGTTACGCATGTGTGAATGCTAGATTTAGATCGAGTGCTAGAAGTGATATAATGAAATACACAGTTTTTGATCTGTATCGTCACATTACAGCAGTGAGATTTGATGTGCGAGGAAAGAGAGGCGGGTGGGTTAATAGTTGAATGAATGACATTCAGGAACCATTTCAAAGCAAAATCAAATAAAAAAGGATATTATATTTTGCAGAATATAAAGCTTTCAAATTTGTGACACTATTTTTATGACAATTATGATTTACACAATTAAATTTTTTTAAATTGGCATAAATACTATATATGTAAAATAAAAGTCTGTTTAATTGACATGAAAATAATGTCACAGAAATATTTTCTTTTAATGCCAAATATAATTTCTTTCTGATTCTTGAGATGTTTTCTGAATAGTGTGAGATGTGCGAATGTTTCGACCATGCGCAAAAAGCCATCGACGAAGAATTAACGCCTGTTAAGTAGTAATTTTACATCGTTCTTCGAATTTTACTTTAAATAAGGAATTGTTTTGAAGTAGAAAAGTTCAATGTGTCTACTCGAAGGTTTAGTTGCATAATTGGTAAAAACAACCATTTATATCGATTCTCTGCCAGCCGCATTATTAATTCATTACAAAATTGCTCGGGATTCAATGCTGCCACCACGCAGGTTCAATACATCGCTGTTATCAGAAACACGGTCATGATCTTGTTGCTGTTATATTTGTTTACATCTGTATTGTTCTTGAGTGCTGATGTTGATTTTTATTATCCATCAGAGATAAAAGTTAACAAAAGTGGCTTTGATTTCCTCACTCGCCGAGTCCACAAGCACATCGATGCATTTTCTAAGTCATCTGTTTGTGTTGTTCACCTAGACTTAAGATGGTATTAAGCTGTTTTAAATGAGACTGAGGGGTTTTAAAGAGGGAAGGTGTGTGAATGGGTCCATTAAAGAAATACTCTGGGTTAAATTTTATCTAATTGAATCAAAATCGTTGAAAGTGCATTTCTGTATAGATGCAAATGGATACAGCTGGATATTATTTCTGCGTTAAATTTAACCCAAAATATTCCTTTAATTTGTATTTGCTTGAATGATTCATGAATGTCAAAAATGTTTTGCTCCAGATAATATTTTAATGCGTAAAGAAAATGTGTGAAATTTATGTGTGGGTTTGAATTGTGCCTCTGTGTTTGGTGGTATGATGGAAAGCTTCTTGGATGTTTATATCGAAATATATCTGAAAGGCCCGCGTGCCGTTTTACTCGCTATTTTCTGTCTTTATAAATCATACACGAAACGAACGACTGCTTTCTATTATGTTTTCCGTCTAATAAAATAGAAATTGGGTTATGTGATGAAGATTAAAGCGTTTAAACAAATTGGGGTAGCGTCCCAAGCAGTATGCAAATCGATTGTCTAAACTGACCTTTGAAAGGCAAAGAGATTGATGTTATCTCATCCGTTTCCCCAACATTGTATCCAGATTTTTTTTTAAAGCATTGCAAATGATCTATGCATTGTTTTCCATATTCAAAAAGTTGTGCTTGTAGTTAAAAGCATACAAACCGCTTATACGGACAGAGAAATACTGACAGTGCTCGGCCCATCCACGGCTCATTTGGTGAATTTACTTTTTTTTTATCGGTAAAATGTTTAATCTGAGCTGTGTTTGTGAATGTCCCAAACGGCACACACATGTATTTGACACTTTGGATTTTCCTTTTTTTGTGTGTGTGTTTCTTCTGCATGTGAGAAGTGTGATTGATTCATTGCTGCGTTGTCTTTCTTTTCACGTTTTCTTTTTATTCTGTTGGATTTTCTGCACCACGCCATGGTGTGTGATTGAGAGGAGTGTTTGCGTAGAGTCCTATAACAGCACAGTGAAAAAGAGAAAATATGAAACGCCTTTTCCTGTATGTATAAGTGAACATTTGTATGATTAAATTAACACTGAAACAAATAAGTCTCTGTTTGTCCTGTGTGGATGGCTTTGTCATCATATGTATAGCGTGTACAGTTTTACTAGGTCTCTTCATCTTTCTATGCATTCTAGCATGCATTTTGAACCACATCCAAGTTGTCTGGAATTGCTTTGCACAAACAAGGCAATGTCTCTTTAACCCTCAGGCAACAAACTACCTTTTTGAGCCTCACACTGACACTTTAAATTTTTTATTTAAAGAAATATATGTATAATATCACCTGACATGTCTCTCCAATGAAATGAGGGGCTGGAGTGGTTGTGACCTTTTGTTTGGGGGTGGAGCAGTGCTTTTTGGAAGCAAAGCCACATGGGATGCAGTGCCACCAATTGCCAGGATAAAAATCACTTTTTAACATGTTTAAATTGAAATAATTTTACAGAAAAAAATGTGTATGTGCATCAGTATGTTTGATTGTCTGAAGATTTTCTTTGTTTTTATTTTCATACTAACACCGTGTTTTTTGTTTGTTGCCCCAGGGCAACGTTGTGCTATAAGGGTACTAAAACACCAAGTTTTTTATCTGATAAGATATATGCATTAGAAAGTTTAACTCTAACAAACATCAATCACACATGATTTCACTTAATCACAAACATGACTAATTAGTTTTATGGGCAACATTGTGCAGTTTTTGTTTAGCAATATCATGCCAAAATGATGCATAACACACACACACACACACACATTTGTTGGTTTATATTTTATATGAAAATGTGGAAAACATGTTCACACGCAGTGTTAGTTACAATTAGTAGTGTGCATGTTTGGCTGGAATCATCATTTGTGATTGATGTTTTTTTTTTCTAATGCATATATTTATCATATTCAGAGTTCCCACACCTTAGTTAACTTCAAATTCAAGGACCTTTCAAGGACTTTCCAGGTCCAATACCCTCTAAATGTGGGAAACACTTCAAGGGAGAGCAAAGTTACATCATGTTACGTTTTAAGATACACTGTTACAGTTCCCTTTCGAGGGAACTCGCGCTCCGTCACTGCAGTGACACTTTGGGGACGCTTCCAGGGGTAAGTGCGTCTGAATGTGTATATCAAATTCAACCAATGGTGAGGCTTAACAACAAAGACAGGGTGACGCGGGAGCCAGGAAGTATATCGCTATCTGAAATATTGCCAAAGACGGCGTTACAGGGACGCAGGAAGTATGGCAAGGGAGACGCAGCGTCTCGTTCCCTTCTCAGGGAACAACAGTTACATACGTAACCCGAGATGTTTTTACTATGCAAAAAGGCATTTTGGTATGAATCAACATTCACATACAGAAGATATAAGCATTTAAAGTGAACAGTTTAGAACTTGTGCTTAAAAAGTCTAGAAATTTTATGATATCCTACACCACACAGGGAATAATATGGATTATTTTTCCAGAAAACTTCTTGCATAAAATAGATTCAAGCACTTTCAATGACCTGTATCTATGTATGTATATTTTCAAAAATGTCCAAGGGCCTTGAATTATTTCCCCCAGATTCACAAACTTTCAAGGATTTCATATCATAAAAATTCTAGACTTTTTAATCACACGTGCTAAACTGTTCACTTTTAATGCTTATATCTTCTGTATGCGAATGTTGATTCATACCAAAATGCTTTTTTGCATAGTTTTGTTTGACGCATGAAAACGTCTCTGGTTACGTATGTAACTGAGAAGGGAACGAGACGCTGCGTCTCTCTTGCTATACTTCCTGCTTTCCTGTAACGCCGTCTTTGGCAATATTTCAGATAGCGATATACTTCCTGACTCCCGCGTCAACCTGTCTTTGTCATTAAGACCTCACCATCGGTTGAATTTGATATACACATTCAGACACACTTATCTCTGGAGGCGTCACCGCAGTGACGCAGCGCGAGTTCCCTCGAAAGGGAACTGTAACAATGTATCTTAAAAGGTAACACGATGTAACATTGCTCTCCCTTGAAGTGTTTCCCACATTTAGTCCTTGAATTTGAGGGTATTAGACCTGGAAAGTCCTTGAAAGCTCCTTGAATTTGAAGTTAACTAAGGTGTGGGAACCCTGAAAGTTATAAACTGCTTAAAGTTCATTAATATTGTGTTAAAGTGAGGCCAGTTTATATCAAAAACTATATGATATGCAAGAGCTTTATATCATCCAACATCATATCATGTTACCCCAGTAATACTAACTGGGTGGAGCTGAATTTAAATTACGAGTGGAAGACAGTTTTATTTTAGTGGATTTTATGACCAAAACCATAATGGCATCTGTTCCTTATCATATAAACTAAATTCCAGTACAGTATACAAGGAAAACCTGATGTCCTATAGCCCTTCAGGAAGAAATATAATCTTGTTTAAACTGATTACCTTTGCTGGGTTGTGTTGATCCAGAATGTGAAGACCATATCTAGGCAAATATTTACTCATGGTTTTTTTCAGGTCTTGTGAAACTTGCCTTGGCAGTATCCTAATATTACCCATCTGACAAACATGAAAATCGGCCCTTTAACAAATGCAAAACATTTCCTCTTGGTTTGACAGCTGCTCTTCCTCAAGACCCACAAACACTTGTGTGGGCTGTGGGAGTCTGTAGCGGCAGGCAAATTATGTGGTATGACCGTGATAATAGCTTTAATAGGATTCGTATAAAAACACAGATTTGAGTTTCCGGCACTAAACTTGTAATCTCAATAAAGAGGACGTGACGGTGGGATTCTAGAAGTAAAAATCCCATTCGTTTTCTTTATAGAGCAAGATTTTTAACGCTTACTCTTTCCCCGCCAGCGTTTTTTATGATTTTCAGAAAAGTTTAATGTCTTCCAGAATATTTTCTTTATTTATAAACATACAGTATGTCAACTGAAAGAAGAACAGACCCTTTGCTTTCAAATAAACAAACAAAAAATGGGTAAAAAAAGTTTTATCCTATCTTGATTTTCTTTCTTTTTATCACCTTTCAAATATGGGTAAGTTTCTTCAAAAATAACAAACTTTGTGCAAAGAGCTGAGATAACTGCATTTTTGTAAAGGACTTATGTTATAGATCAGATTCAGAGTGATGATCAAAACATACACAGAGTTTTTACTGTTGTTGGATCAGTGGATGCTTCAGTGTTTTTTATAAGTTGGGTAAGAGCGCCATCTAGTTGATAATTACAGAAATCATGATTGCCGCAAAAACCCGTCATTGGCAGGGAAGTGTTTTCTCTTAATTGACGAAATAACCTGTCAATGGCAGGGAGAGAGTTGATGTATAAACGATTAAGACTTGAAAGTTCTTGAGAGGTTGTTTGATGATGCTAAATGTATGAACTCAATCGTCTGGAAAATGGGGGACTATGCAAATATTTTTTCTTTTGAAGCTTGAAAGGGTTTATAATAATGTGTATTACTCTTCATAATGCCTGTAAAGGAGAAAGAAGATACTTCTAGAAATAAGACCATTGCTTTTTTATCTAATATCTAAACAAATTTTCTTTCATTTCCCTACGTTAAAAGGGAAATCAGGCGTCAAGCGCGAGTGATTTCAAGGTTAAGTCAATGTAAACACGCGTTGACTTGCGTCTGGAGGTCTCGCGGCGCGAATGAGGCATTTAGCGCGTTAGACGCGATTCCGCCTCATTCACGCGTCTAGTTCACACAAATGACGTGAAACATGCGAGTTGAAAAATCTGTACTTTGGCGGAATTAACAAATAAGGAGCTTGCTCTAATAGTGACGTAATTACAGGAAGCGAGCAGAGTCGCAGAAGCCCCTCCCATGACGCGAATTACGTTGTGAATGTCTCGATGACTAGAATTTCACGTGCGGCTTTCGCGCGCGAATGAAGCGGGTACACTCAGAATGTTCAAGCGTCCAACTACGCGTGGTAGACACAAATTTGATGCCTCAAACGCGTCTGGTGGGAACCCACAGTAACAGGTTCTTTATGGAACAGCCCAAAATGTTTCTTTTATAGACGGTTTTAGCAGTAACAACATAAACACGCGGCTTTCAGGGTCATCACGTAACTTCCGGTAAACTCTGCAAAGAATAAATAACAACAAAGTCCTTTAAAGTAGTTTATTTATATAACAAGCAAAATAAACAACACGTAGATGGCATAGGAACCCAAAACATTTGGTATTTTTGACGAGGTATTTGTTTAAGAGTTCAGTTTCAGCAACTAGTCAGACCATTAAACAAACAGAAACCGGAAGTAAAGTTCGGACGAGATGCTTATCGTGTCACTGCAGGTGCGCCCGATAAAACGGTCTATAAGACATCATGAAACATCTTTACTTTGTATGAGTTTAATGAAGATTTGGCATCAGTCCTGGTGTGAAAGAAGTCTTGCTGATAACAACTCGTGTATTTCAGGAGAACACAGTTTCCTTCAAATCCAGTCGGTACATCAATGTGTTTTTCTTCAGTACACCTGTGTAGATTTTTTGTTGACACAGGGTGTAATAGTTTGTTAGTAGGCCTATGGGTAATCTTGTCATGGAGTTTGGGTGGGTAAACATCTTATTCATAAGAGCTGCTATACACGAGTCTTCTCTATCTGTCATACAGTGATGCACTGAGTCAGTTATTGTTGACATGGTTGTGTAGATTTGGATCGTGCGTGCGTGCGTGCGTGTGTGTGTGTGTGTGTGTGTGTGTGTGTGTGTGTCCACAGTGCAAGCCAGGTATGATTCAGGGGGAGAAAGGTTTACAAACATAAAATTTTACTAGCTTAAAAAAGTCAAGGTTATGGTCCACTAGATAAACACTTAAGCTGGTGCCAAAAAGACATTGTGTACACTTGGTACGTAAAGCAACAGCTTGTTAAGAGAAATTTAAAACTATTTGTCTTATGTCATTTAGCATTTGTTATTGAAGTATTCGCCCAAAATTAAACAAACAAAAAAATTATTTGTCAACAGGGCCGGCCCATCACTCCAGCATGAAGTTAAAACAACTTGGTTTTGCAAGTCAGTTCAATCTACTTATACGTTTTGACTTGCAATAAGTTAAGATGCTTATAAAAACAAGTTAAAATTGTTTAAATACATTTTTTATTATTTTTTAGGTTAAAGTAACGTTTACTCAACGAGTTTGCGAAACTGTCACCGTTTCATTTAAAGTGCACCTATTTTATTGCTAAAAACGTTATTTCGGGTATTTGGTATAATACAATGTGTTTGCGTGGTTTATTTTCCACATATCGTAAATATTTGTAGCTCCAGATATCCCTGCCTTCCTCAAATGCATTGATTTTGTACAAAAATCATCAATCTGAAAAGCTCTGTGTCCCTGATTGGCCAGCTAATCTGTATTTTGTGATTGGCCTGAATACCTCTGACGTCACCTGGAAATGTGACGCTCCTTACCATGTTTGAAAGATTCGCTCACAATGCAATGCTAAGTAAGGGATAATGTAGAGGCAGCCGGTAGTTATTGGAAAATAAGCCCCGACAGTGTGATCAGGACCCGACGCAAAGCTGAAGGGGCTTATTTCCCAATAACTACCGGCTGCCTCTACATTATCCCGCTTATTACACGGCTACTTGCCACATAAGAAAAAAAACTGGACATGAATATGAATTTGAAACATTTTATTGGCATATTTGTTTTAAATTAACATTTTTATCCTTCCGCGAAACTTTGCACAGATGCATAAAATGATCGTAATACCTTATTAAGATGCTCTGCTTCATACTTGTCTGTCTCCATTTTTTTCTCCTTTAGACAGTCTTTGAGAAGTTTTAATGCCCATTCTGTTTTTTTTTTTTTTTTTTTGGTGTTGGCTTCGTAGCTGTCATGCTCTATTTTGTCAAGTTCAGTCTCAGTAAGCTCTCTGTGTCTTGTTGTTGTTCGTTCTTCTATCCACTGTTTAAATGTTTAGTTTTAAAATTAATGTCAAAATGTTCCATTCTTAATTGTGGTTGTCCAGTGTTTGTCACAAGATGGCGCCAAACAGTAATCTTTGTTGGCGCGGAGGGATTTTAAACTTACAAGTAGTCCGGCTATGCGTTATTACTTTGGAGCGGTTATTATTTGAAAAGATGTCTCAACTGACCAATCAGAATCAAGCATTCCAGAGAGCCGTGTAATAAAAGGAGTTAACGTACAGGCTGTGACTCAAAGTGGGAGGAGTTATGATAACTTTTGTGATAATTACAAAAAATGCTTGCTGGCAACTTAAAAAATAAACACTGGCCGGGAAAGAGTTAAAAGTACTTTTTTTATGTCACCCTTATGTACATTTATTATGAGGTGATTTATGTTTTGTCATTGTCTGTAGCGATCACTCGCTTACTGTAGTCGAGCGTGACTTCTGTTATCAAACGGTTTGTGTTTGCAGAAACCTCCGTAAGACGCCACGTTAAGAAATTGAAGGATGGGTTATTAATGCCAACACCTTATTAAAAAGTTTTTTTCTCAAGCATTAGATCACCATCTAACCTGAACGGCTGTGGTTAATGATCAGACGCTTCACCTCAGATGATCTTGGTTTGGTTCATGACTCGTTAATCTGTAGCAACAAACTTTTGCTTTCACTTAACCCAAAACGTACTATAGGCTATACTGTATTTGAATGTATTGAAATTAATCATTTATTAGTCCATTTATGCAGTTAGTGTTTGATATTTCAGTCTGCTACTAAAACAATCATTTGCCAACTTATCACAGATATATGTACATAATAATATAGTTTGTATATGTACCTAGTAATGTGGTCAAGTTATTTTTGGAGAGAACAACAAAATTGTCTGCTAATCAAAACATTTCTTAGTTTTTTTTAATAAGTTTCATGAACGAGAACATCCAAGTGCTGTAAACGTGACTATAAGAAACACATTTTATCTTAAAATCAGTTGCACTATATCATTTTCCTTTATGTAAATTAACCTTTGATCTATTGATGCCATTCGTAAAACCATGGTTTTACATTTTTTCTCCTTAATTTACATATATAAGGAAAAGTGGGTCATAAATGCTGGTTTCGAGATCAGGTGCATACACTTCCCTGTCATTAGGATTAAAACTTGTTCTCGTAAATCTGCCATGTTATATCACATCATGCAAATAATCATACTTAAAAACAACATTGTTATGCATTCATGATCTTAACATTTTTGGGCATATCCAACACTATCTCTGAAAGATCTAAAAGATTTGCTGCCTTAATTTTTTTGTTGAATTAACTCATATTTACCAGTCATTTTCACTTATTATTTATCTTGAATTGAGATGAGTTGTTATAACTTACAAAATATCAAAATTGAAAAAAGTCAACTTCATTTTAAAAGCAACTCATCTCTTGTCAAGATAAATAATAGTAAACTGACATGACTTGTAAATCTGAGTTGATTTAATAAAAAAATTAAGGCAGCAAATATTTTATTTACAGTGTACGAATTTAGGAGGTGGCTTATTCATATTAATTTGCATGACCACATTCGTACATTATACGTTTTGCATTTGCCTGTGACATTGGTGTTAGCGGTGGGGTGTTTTTTATGATAATCGCACGTTTTTGTATGATTCCCTTTTAATGAATTCATACGAATTAGCCAAATTGTAAAATATGAATTCTCGTGAGTTCAGGTTATCTGTAAATATTCTCACTAAAGTCTTGGACACTTTATATGCATCACAACATATATTCTTCACAGTCATCATAATCATATCAAAAGGCAACCAAATCTCTTTTGCGTGTATCTTGCTCTTATTGGCTAATTCATCCATAAAGCCACATATTTTATGGGTCATTTGTAAGAACAAATCTGTAAATTTTTGTTCAATTTGCTTTTGCTCCGTGACATTGGGGTCGGGGTTGGGGTGGTGTAGGGTTACGACATAATTTTTTCAGAAAAAATAATTTAAGTTACACATACACTCATCAATACTTGTTCTGGGTTTTCCCCTAAACTTTTCAATAAACTTTATTCCCAATCGACATTATTCGTAATGTTTTAAACGTACAATAGAGCTAAAGTCTGATGGATTAGCAATTGGACCAAGATTTCATGAGACAAAGTCTCCTTGACAATGAGCTATAGCATCATGTGAGCTGAAAGTCTGATAAATGGCTCAACCGAACGATCTTAAACAGACACCTCTGGCAGTGTCAGTAACCTTTCTGTTCTTACATGGTTATGTGCTGCATGAGAATGTTGTTTCAGAGCAAGAGGGTGAAGAGAGCACATCTTAAATCCGCGGTTTTTTGTAACTGCCATGCAAATGAACGCCCTCTGGGAAATGTTCAAGACAAACAAAAAGTGCAAAGCAAACCTTTGTTTGAAGCAAGACATACCTCAAGTTTCCAATTCTGATCTTAACTGTTGTCACTGTTTATAGCCTTTGAATTCAAAACCGTATCATACGATTATTAATACGCTGGATGACACATAGATAATATTGGGCGTCAATACTTTATTGAAAAAAATGCTCTCCTGAAAGCAAGATACATTTACATGTGGAGCTAAACTATGTGCAATTTCCAGATTTGTTTTTAGAAAATAAAAAGTTTATTTTAATCTTTTAATTTATTCGCTCATTTTTTTAAGCATAGTCTTGCAAAATGTATTTTTTTCCATGTAAGACAATATCACCCATCTTCAGTTTTTAGGATTCTTCATTTTATGATCTGGAATAGCTTGTAAAATTATAATGTGACGATCTTGCTCACTCGCCCTTTTTCTATTTTCAATAAAGTGTGTATTAAATGTGTGTGTGGTTTGCTTTGGTGTGTCTGTTTAACTGTGCAAACACGCGCCATGCTGAACTTATACAGACGTATCATTTGTACCCTGACGCAAGCACGACTCTCACACGCTCAAATCCATACGTAGAAATATCTAGAAATGCAACTTATGATGTACATAATGAACACAGACGTCAGAACCTGTAACATTTGCAAGTTTAAGCCTTAAATTAAAAGAAATGTATTTCTGAAAAAAGGAAATCTTAACAAAATATTAAATCCATTCTCATCACTTTGGATCAAAGCACAATTAAAAAATGATATCAAATCAACATATATATATTTTATGTTAGTTTAACTTAACAAATTAAGTTAAACAATTTCAAGTTGTTTTATAAGTTACGCCAAAAATTAAAATAGTAGGTTGAATTGACTTGCTTCAACAAGTTGTTTTAACGTCATGCTTCATTTTTTTATCCAAGTGAATAAATGTACATAAGCTTGATGAAATTGTTTCTGAAAACTCTCAAAACATGTTCGGGTCTTATTTTCACTCCAGAACTCAAAAAAGAAATTATGAAATGAAGCTCATCTAAAGAGAAATACAAAAAACTACAAAACCGTAAAATTTAGAGGCGGGGTTTTTATCTCAAAGCCGAATATTTCATTGCTTCTAAAGTAAGCTACATTTCGTTTTACTTTTGGGGGTGAAATTTAAGCTATTTTTGCAAGATTACTGCTATTACTAACTGTTAAGTATTAGGTATTGTGTTTGTGTTTTCACATGATTTTTTCCTTTATTTTTTTTTTAACAAAGAAATGTATAGCATCTTAATGCATAAAATGCACTCTTGGACATTTAAATCTTAAATTCCTCTGGAAGCTGTGGCTTTGGCTGCGTTTAGGAGGGGGGTTAGTGGTCCACAGCAACAGCCGTGCATGTCAAAAGCCTTTAGGCTGGAATAGAGCCCTGAGACAATGTTTGCTCAGCTTAATAAGGCCTGTGTATAAAAGTGAGACCTGAAGTCAATGAAGCAGGCATTCCTTCACTTACTTGAAGTCTTGTGCACACCCACATCAGGTGTAGACACACATACACAGGCCAGAGAAGGTTGTCACTAACAGTATTAGTCATTAGGGTTAGTAATGCGGCACTTTACTCTGTTGCATTTACTCCATTGCTGTGAAAAAAACCCTGCATTTTGAGTCTTTAGGAAGATCAACAGGCCTTGAATCAATCCCTGTCATCGGTTCATCTGAGAGACGAGTGGAAACTAAAGAGGCTCTCCTGCTCTCTTCACCTGGACAGGTAAGCCTAAACATCATATTGATCCACTTTAAGGGGCAGTTGCCAACAATATTCAATATTTTTAACCTGTATTATGGAAAGGATATTTTGATATTGCACATGACCACTATATAGTCCGGACACAAAAAAGCATGCATAATTTTTCAGTTGAGCTAAAGGCCTATCCTTTAATGCTATTTGTGTACATAAATATGTGAGACTTTGCAAAAATGTATACCACGGATCTGTTGAATGCTGTATTCTGATTGGCTTAGAAATGTTCCATGGGTGTTGCTTATTTTTCTGTAAACCGCACACTTAACTTGTCAAATGTTTTAAAAATAGGCACCAGAGTGATGTTTGTAACCGTGATATAAGAGGAATAATTGACTCTGGTCCTTTGAATTATTTGAAAATAATGCACACCCGCGGTGTAACAGCACTCCGCTTCGTGCCGCATTACCACCTTACGTGTGCATTTTTGGGTGTGTCGTCAATTATTCCTTACATATGTGTGACTTACGTGTGTAAATGTGTGTTATGCATAAGCATACATATAGGGACTCATTCAATAGTAGTTTAAAATGTATCCCAGAATGCACCTCACGGGGTTTATTGGGAGAATGAGTATATGCAGAGCTGTTTATCTGCACTGTAAAAAAAGTGTATATCACCATACATTGTTATTTTACTCCAACTTAACAAATTTAGTTAAATAATTTCAACTTGATTTTAAGTAATGCCAATATACTAGTCAAAAACTTAAAATAGTAGGTTTAATTGACTTGCATAACCAATTTGATTAAACTTGCACTGCAGCATTTTTTTTTACTGTAAAAAAACTGTAAAAAGTTGGATCAACTTAAAAACTCCTTTTTAAGTTTTACCATTTAAAAAATTGTTCAAGTTGATCCATCTTTTTACAGTGTCGCTTATTTTGAGAACAAGCTATCGCTGTAAAAAAAAATCAAATACGTTTTTGTTTTACTTTAACTTAACCAATTAGGTTCAATGATTTCAACTTGCTTATAAGTTATGTCAATATACTAGTCAAAAACTTAAAATAGTAGGTTCAATTGACTTGTATAACCAATTTGATTAAACTTGCACTGCAGAAATTGTTTTACACTGTAAAGTCTAAAAAGTTGGATCAACTTTAAAAAATACTTTTTAAGGTACTTAACATTTCACTTTAGGTGAAAAATTACTTTTTTAAGTGTTACCATTTAAATAATTGTTTAAGTTGATCAATCTTTTTACAGTGTCGCTTATTTTGAGAACAAGCTATCACTGTAAAAAAAATCAAATAAGTTTTTGTTTTACTTTAACTTAACAAATTAAGTTCAATAATTTCAACTTGTTTATAAGTTATGTCAATATACTAGTCAAAAACTTAAAATAGTAGGTTCAATTGACTTGCATAACCAATTTGATTAAACTTACACTGCAGCATTTGTTTCACACTGTAAACTGTAAAAAGTTGGATCAACTTAAAAAAAATACTTTTTTAAGAGTTACCATTTAAATAATTGTTTAAGTTGATTCATCTTTTTACAGTGTCGCTTATTTTGAGAACAAGCTATTTTTGTTTTACTTTAACTTAACAAATTAAGTTCAATAATTTTAACTTGTTTATAAGTTATGTCAATATACTAGTCAAAAATGTAAAAAAGGTTGACTTGCATAATCACTTTTTATAGTGTAGGGTTGATATGATGTGTATTTTGGCCACTACATAATTCCCACACATTAACTGTAAAAAAATTACTGTAGAAATTGCAGTACTGGCAGCTGGTTGCCAGTAACTTACTGTAGATTTTACATTTGTGTTATTTACTGGCAACAGTTTGTTCAAAGTTAAATGAACATGAAACATTTTCAGTCTTTATCTTCTACAGTAAGTTACTGGCAACCAGCTGCATAATTACAGCTATTTACAGTGTTTGTGTAATTTATACTTTTGATGACTTTACTCAAAATTATGGAGTAAAAAAATATGTATGCATGTCCAAATGTTTGGCTGGTGCATTAGGTATATTATATTAAATATGAGTAACTTTGTAACTTCTTGACAGTCATTACAGTATTATTGTCTGCTTTATATCGTCAAGCATTTTATTGGGAGACATTCAACTGAATATAAGTATCTTTGCAACTACATGTAAAACTAACCCTAACCCCTACCTCTACTCTTCCCTAACCAATGTAGTTGCAAAGTTGCTTATAGTTGGACCACCGAAATAAAGTGCAACTTTATGTGCATCAGAAACAAATGCATTTCTAAAGGCTGTTTAGTTTTGTAGGCTATAGGGAGCAATAATTCAACCTTATAATTAACAGTGTCTTGATTGATAGCGGTCAATGCCAATTGCGATCACCTGTTCTGACTGCACCTGTTCTCACTCCAACATCATTCACCTGTTCTTCACATGCAACATGTCATTAACCTCCATAAAAAACAAAATGGGTGTGAAGCCCTTAGGTTTATAACTGGCTTGCATCCAGAAAAAAAATGTGTCTGCCTGAAGGAAAAGTGCAAGTGTTTTATTTCTGGCTGTTGTCCAGATGCTTCAAAAGAAGAAAAATTGCCGAAGGTGAATTTAAAGTTTCAATTGACTGCTGCTATGACTAGAAAGATTATTTTGACTGAAATAATGTGTTACCGTGCTGAGTAAATACATCTAAACAGACAATGGATTTGTTGAGCTTACAGCATGTCAATTATTCCTTAAGGGAAAAATTTTACCCAAATCTCTCCCTTGTGTTTTTCCAAATTTGTGGGACTTATTTGGAAGATAAAAGCAAAAATTTGCAAAAAAAAAAAAAATGTAATAGTGTACATATATCATACACCATACAGCAGATCTACATTAGAAACCAATACGAAATGCAATATTCACTGAATTTCCTCTCCTTTGTCATAACGTCTCAAAGTTTGCACGCAACTACTTTGGCAAACACAAGCCAACTAGTGAAGTTTGAAACAATCGACAACATTAAATATGCAACGGCACTATTGATTTAAGATAGATGTTGGCTTCCGAGCCAAAATAATATGAACGTTTTTAATTGGGATTTGTTTTTAAAATGAAGTCATACAATTCAGGACAACTTAAGGCAGAGTAACTGACCACAGAATTGTAATTTGGCATTGGGATGTTTGATCTCAGTCATTTGGAAGATTAACAACTCGATAAGCCAATAGGAGAAAACCTGGCACAGGCACATCGCACCTGCAGATTTTGAAGAAGAAATGAAAACGTTAGCTGAAGATAACAAACACAATGAGAATTCCCCTTACAATTACATTCAGACTTAAAGTTCATAGAAAAAAATCAGAGATATTTATCATGTCAGCGGTTGAGTGACTTAAGATGAACATTTGCATACGGCCCTGTCGGTTTTCTTTCAAACAGCTGAGAGGTTTTGTGTTTGTCAAGATCGTACTGTGACCGAGTAGAAGACAAAAATCAAAATAATATGTCATTAAACAAATTTGCATTTTATATCAAATTTAGTCGCAAGTTGCATGTCTGCTGAACTTTAAGCAAGCAGTATTACAATATTGATTTCAAACAGGTTTTTAGCATCTTCAATTGCCCAAAAAACATGAATCACCTATGTTGAATTTCGGAGCATGTGCAATGAATGTACATTTAATTGCGTCACTCCTAAAGGTTTGTTATAATTCAGCCAATCATTGTTAAACACCTCACTGGACTCATGGTGGGAAAACAAAAATGGCTTGTAATGATTGCCGAATCTTTTATGATGAGAAAGACCCAGCTGTTGTTGAAGTTGCGCAGCCAGTGAAGCATTTCTTCCAGTAAAGGTCTTGACACAGAAAAGCCCACAGACTCTTATGGTGGTAAAGTGGATATTAATAGTTAATCTTTTCCCATCGCACTGAGCTGTTGCTACGCTCAGCCAGATTCCATTACAAAATTTAGAAACAGGAATCATTTTAATTAATTTTAATTGAGAAAAAATAAGCAATGAGTCAGTTATTGAGCAAGTGCATAAACAATCAGTGTTGAAAGCTGTCTTTTTACTTTACCACAAGTCATGGTTAGATTTCATGGAAAATGTCAGTTGTTTACTTCATGTCAACTAAAGTAAAGCACATAAAGTAACCTGCAGTTTAATGTTTCGGACAGAGATGGCGATAGAGAGGCCAGCTACATTACATTTAAATTTTGCAAAGCGACTCATAGTGCACTTAAGCTATAAATGTAATCAGTATGCATTTTTGTCAAATTAACCAATAACGGCTCGTGACAGCTCTTCCGAGGGGCTTGAATTTAAAATATTTGTTTGGAGTGTCGTGTGTCACTCGTCATTTCAAAATATGTGTTCGTTGCGTCATGTGAACCATGTGCATTATGTGTTTTGCCTGCTGCACACGCGTCAATCCGTTTATGATAAAAGAGACGCTCACGTTCACAAAATACACGCAAGACACTCCCTTAACACTAAACTCTGATTACGCATGAGATTATGCGAGTATTAAAGGAATAGTCTACTCATTTTCAATATTAAAATATTACCTTAACTAAGAATTGTTGATACATCCCTCTATCATCTGTGTGCGTGCACGTAAGCGCTGGAGCGTGCTGCGATGCTTCGATAGCATTTAGCTTAGCCCCATTCATTCAATTGTACCATTTAGAGATAAAGTTAGAAGTGACCAAACACATCAACGTTTTTCCTATTTAAGACGAGTAGTTATACGAGCAAGTTTGGTGGTACAAAATAAAACGTAGCACTTTTCTAAGCGGATTTAAAAGAGGAACTATATTTTATGGCGTAATAGCACTTTTGTGAGTACTTCGACTCGCCTAAAAAGTCCGCTCCCCTTCTCACTCTCAAAATGGGAGAGGGAGGGTGTTACTGCGCCGAGTCGAAGTACTCACAAAAGTGCTATTACGCCATAAAATATAGTTCCTCTTTTAAATCCGCTCCAGCGCTTACGTGCACGCACACAGATGATAGAGGGATGTATCAACAATTCTTAGTTAAGGTAATAACATATTTTAATATTGAAAATGAGTAGACTATTCCTTTAAGCGTCTCTTTTATCATAAACCCTTTAGATGCGTCAGCAGCAGGCACTTATTTTGACAAGACACGTGATGCACATAGGTTCACTTGACGCGCCAAACACATATTTTGAAATGATGAGCCACACACATGACGGGCTACATAAATGTTGTGACAAGCTTTGCATCGTGCGTCCTCGAAAAAGAAGTCACCTGCCGCCACTGAAATCAACATTTATTTTTTTTGTTACTTTAACTTAATTAAGTTAAACAATTATAAATTGATTTTATAAGTTATGCTGCAACTTATCACAGGCCTAAACTTAAAAAAGTAGGTTGAAATGAAAACCATTTTTTATGCTTTCCTTTGGCATATTCATAGTTTCCATGGCAACCTCTAACTGGTGAATCGTTCTTTAGGGTTATGGGTTGTAATCTAAAATTACATTGAGATCTCACTGGCCTGTGGCTTGCGCTGATGCAAATATCATCACTTAATCGTAGAGCTCATGGTTTGAACTGAAGGCTTAATGGAGACAATGAATGAGATTTTGACTTTCGGAAACCTGCGGTTACTGTAACTGCAGAGTCACACCCGACTTACTGCCACATTGATATGGAAATGAGCGAATGTCCTTATTTGCCAGGAAAGAACGAAATGTTATTTTCTCCAATTTTACTGGGCGTGTGTAAAAAGAGACGTTTTTGTTTGATGGTTATCTGTAACTGCCAGAGTCATCTTTTCCCACATCTCTGACAGCCATGTAGATAAGTCAGTCTGGTGCTTTTTAAATACATTAACATACAAAACTTATAAAAATAAAGGGAAGAGGGGGTGTTTAAATATAATGTAAACACACTGTAAATATTGATTTAAATATTAACAACTTGGAGTCATTTCAACTTATATTTTTTATCTTGACTAGTGATGTTTGCTGTAATGAATAAAGTTAAAATAATAAGCTAATTCAACTTGTTTTTTATGTTACAGCAACTTAACTTTTATTTTTTATCTTGACTAGATATGATTGCTGTAACTAAAAAAGGTCAAATAATAAGGTAATTCAACTTAATTTTTTATGTTACAGCAACTTAACCTTTTTTATCTCGACTAGTGATGTTTACTGTAACAAATAAAGTTAAGATGATAAGCTAATTTAACTAAATTTTTTAAGTTACAGCAACTTTTTTATTTTTTATCTCAATTAGTGATGAGTACTGTAACTAATAAAGTTAAAATAATAAGCTAATTCAACTTAATTTTTTATGATACAACAACTTAACCTTTTTTATCTCAAGTAGTGATGTTTGCTGTAACTAATAAAGTTAAAATAATAAGCTAATTCAACTTAGTTTTTATGTTACAGCAACTTAACTTTTATTTTTTATCTTGACTAGATATGATTGCTGTAACTAAAAAAGGTCAAATAATAAGGTAATTCAACTTAATTTTTTATGTTACAACAACTTAACCTTTTTTATCTTGACTAGTGATGTTTGCTGTAACTAATAAAGATAACATAATCAGCTAATTTAACTTAATGTTTTAAGTTACAGCAACTACTCTTTTATTTTTATCTCAATTAGTGATGAGTACTGTAACTAATAAAGTTAAAATAATAAGCTAATTTAACTTAATTTTTTTAAGTTACAGCAACTTAACTTTTATTTTTTATCTTGACTAGATATGATTGCTGTAACTAAAAAAGGTCAAATAATAAGGCAATTCAACTTAATTTTTTATGTTACAACAACTTAACCTTTTTTATCTCGACGAGTGATGTTTGCTGTAACTAATAAAGATAACATAATCAGCTAATTTAACTTAATGTTTTAAGTTACAGCAACTACTCTTTTATTTTTATCTCAATTAGTGATGAGTACTGTAACTAATAAAGTTAAAATAATAAGCTAATTTAACTTAATTTTTTAAGTTACAGCAACTTAACTTTTATTTTTTTTTTATCTCAACTAGTGAGGATTACTGTAACAAATAAAGTTAAGATGATAAGCTCATTTAACTTAATTTTTTAAGTTACAGCAACTTTTTTATTTTTTATCTCAATTAGTGATGAGTACTGTAACTAATAAAGTTAAAATAATAAGCTAATTCAACTTAATTTTTTATGTTACAACAACTTAACCTTTTTTATCTCAAGTAGTGATGTTTGCTTTAACTAATAAAGTTAAAATAATAAGCTGATTCAACTTCATTTTATAAGTTACAGCAACTCATCACTAGTCAAGATAAAAAAAAATGAAAGTTGAAATCACTTGTAAGTCCAAGTTGATTATATTTAAAACTTTAAACAAAAAATACAAAAAATAAATAAAAATATTTTTTACATTATAAAATCTAACAAAGTAAATCGTAATTTATTTTCAGACTTAATAATTTTCTTTAATTTACGCTCCTGATGTTCACATTCGAGTTTATTAAGATCAGGATGTTGGTTTTAGGAAATCTCATGGAAATTCATACATATTTCACGAGGTGGCTAATTCGTATGATCACATTTGCATGTTTTGGTACGACTTGCTTTCACCCCTGTGACATTTGCATTTCTGTTTTTTATGTATTTTTAGCTACTTCTTACCAATTTATAGGAATCAACTCGTAAAATATGTACAAATTCCCATGAGATGAGACTGGAAACTTAGATTTAATTAAAGAAATAGTGTACAAGAATTTAGACTTAAAATAGTTCATATCATTCGCTCTTCGAAGAATTTGATGCCAGAATACAATAAGCCCACTTTGAGACATTGTTGACATCTTTTTTTTCATTAGAGAGATCCAGACTAAATTAGCTTTTAATCTCAGCACTGTATATGAGAAACAACTGAGAAATCAAAGAGATCCCATTTGTGATTTTGCTTATTAAAGATAAAGCGGCCTTTAAGCGTATAAGAGGCTGATAAACACTTTGGATCTTTAGTGTTGAATGCATCTGACCCGTCAAATGGAGCATCTCTTTACCCTTCCAAAATGAATTTTCAAGTCTTTAACCAAACTCATTTAGGGCTCAGTCATGGGTTTAATCCGTCGCCCGGAGAGCCTGTTTACCGATGCTTTTCCTGCTGCCCAGAGTCAATACGACTAAATGTGCCTGTCTAATGGGCTTATCGCAAGCTGTTGCGAGCAGGACTGGACACTAGGTTACAGAGCGAAACTAAGCCGAGCGCAGATGAAGAGCTTCTCCATTGAGGGGAGGAGGGTGAAAACAGCAGGGGTCAGAGAGAAGAGTTTGAGAATGAAAACAAGGATTGTTGAAGGAGGATAACTTCATTTCCTTTAGCGTTTACCCCAGGAGAGCTTCAAAGTCCGATCTGGACCACTGTTTGTGTTCACGTATGGAGATGAGAAAGAACGAGACACAAACGGTTTGAACTTTGACCTTTCATAACACGCCCGCATCTCCGTGACCGCCAGCGTCGCAGACAGGACAGTCATAAATGTGAGACACGGCACACGGGTTTTGGCGTAATAAGACTTCGTTTCCTCTGCTATTGCTGGGTGTGGAGTAATCACACGATTTTATGAATGACCATACAAACAGAGTTTCTCCAAGAACATCTGGCATTCTGTAGACATCGATAGATTAACCTTAAATATGTCTTATTCTCCATCTGGGTGCCTAAAATCAGACGATTGTAGGCACATATTTACTTATGATATGAACAGATGAAATTATGCAATAAATACCCTCACAGGTCTTTACATAAAGATTTATTGCAATCAATAAAGCATATTAAATCCAGATATATTATACTTTAGAATATGTTTGGAAGTAAAGTAACAAACTGAAATCAAAATAGTGGCTATTGACACACATGTTTCATTACATTATTGTTTTTAAAGGAGTTTAATAATGTAAGTGTTTATAAATGAATATCTGTAGTCAGTATGCATTTATTTGATTCAACACTTCATTCTTTATTCATTCATGATCATTTACGTTTTAAAATGTATGTATTTGGCAGACAATTTTATCCAGTGCGACTAACAGTGTTGTTTATCGGTACACTTTAAAAATAAAGGCGCTTCATGATGCCATTCAATGGGGAAAAATGCAGCATAAAGTTAAAACAACTTGGCTTTGCAAGTCAACTCAACCTACTATTTTAAGTATTGTGATAATTTGATAAAACATATAAAAACAAGTTGAAATTGTTTAACTTGATTTGTTAAGTTAAATTAACCTAAAATATATATGCTGCTTTGTCTGCACTGTAAAAAGTATAAGTTGGATCAATTTAAAAAATTACTTCTATTGGTAATGCCTAAAAAAATTTTTTCAACCAAAAGTTTCTCACTTTAAGTGAAAAATTTAGTTAAACAGGTTTAAATGTTTTATATATTACCAATTAAAGTCATTTTTAAAAAATCACCTTAAATTTTACTTTGAAAAAACTAAAAACTGGTAATTTTTAAGTTGATTCAACTTGATCCTTTTTACCGTAGGGAAGAACCGGGCTGAAAGTAATGCGGGACAAAAGTAACAAAGTGATTTTCTCAGAGCCCTGACTATTTGGATTTCAAACTATGACAGCATCTTTAGCGCGCAACCATAGACAACGCTGACCAATATTGCGTTATTTCAGTCAACGTTTTGCGTGTGTAGGGTCAGAAAGCTGTTTTCAACCATGATAAGTAAATTCATAAAGCTGTGATTTTTTTGTTTCATGTGTTACAGTACTAATCAATCTACAGGTTATTTAGTGTTGAAACACATCCTGAAATTTGCATTCTAAGAGTTTTTCAAAATAAAAGTCAGTTGGATTTAAATGTCAGAAGTTCCTGTTTGGACGAAAGCAACACTTGTTAGCCTACTGTTGTGTCGCTGCTAATACTGTTGCATTATGTTGAACATTAAATTTCATTTTCATATTGTTCAAGCCAAGCATGCTGCACAAGCCCTGAAAAGTGAAGCCAAAACGTCTCAATCGCCTTCCAGAGACTGGTCCCAGTATAGGTCACAAACTCCGCCTCCCCATGTTATTCAATGGGACTTGAGACCAACTAAACAATTTAATTACACTTCAATTATCTTTTTTCCAAAGCTGGTTTCTGTCACTTACTGTAGTTTTTATCACGCTGATGTAAATTCAAGTGTTTATTTTCAGTAAGTTATTTAATGCTATAAAAACGGTGGTGTCACGTCATGATTGACAGCTGTGATATGCGCATTCTGCGAGAGCTAGGGCGGGGCCTTGCTTTCACGGCTTCACTTCCTGCTCACTAGTGCGCAGGACGGGTCCTGAAAACGCTGCTGTGCAGACTCAAGACCCAAGATGTCAGCGTCGTATCGGGACACTGACGGCTTCACTTTTCACCAATGACAGGCGTCGTCCATCTTTATTTACTGTCTATGGTTATTTCAGTCAACGTTTCGCGTGTAGGTCCAGAAAGCTGTTTTCAACCTTGATAAGTAAATTCATAAAGCTGTGTTTTTTTTGTTTCATGTGTTACAGTACTAATCAATCTACAGGTTATTTAGTGTTGAAACACATCCTGAAATTTGCATTCTTAGAGTTTTTCAAAATAAAAGTCAGTTGGATTTAAATGTCAGGAGTTCCTGTTGGGACGAGAGTAACACTTGTTAGCTTACTTTTGGTTCGTTGCTAATACTGTGGCATTATGTTGAACATTTATATTTCATTTTCATAGTGTTCAAGCTGTTGAAAAAATTTTTTTCTCAAAATTTCAAGTTTTGTACTGTCGGGTTGCTTTTAAAACATTTGATTAAACTAAAATTTAAAATAAGAAATGTAATTATATATTTTTTTTGCATAAGAATTTATGTTTGCAGTTACATATTAACAAGGTCATATTCATGAAATTTTACTAAAAACAAGTGTAACACAAAATCTATATTGTTCTGTTATGTTACTTTTGACCCACATGTGTTACTTTTGTCCCAGCTGATGATGTGCTACTTATGTTCAAAGTGAAATTATACTGAAGTCGTTTTACATTTGTTCAAAATTCCACCTGGTATTCATAGACCACACTTGTGAGTTATTGACCACAGCAAAAATATATCTCTGTCTAAAATATTAGCTTTTAAAATGAAATTTTTCTGAAAAATTGTACTTTCGCCCCTGCTCTCCCCTTATTTCCATTAAAAACCTTTAACATCCAAATAACCTTCACAAACTATTCTTTGCAGTGATAAACTTTCCTTTATACTATAAAAAGGTAAGAAGAAAATTATTTAAAGAAACTTTGACTGAAAGGTTCCTTGAGGAACCAAAAATAGTTCATCACTATATGAAGAACCTTTAAAGCACTTTTATGATTGCTTTCAGCGCAAAGCTCTTTCAAATTGTGCTACACGAATCATAAGACAAGTGCAGCTATGATTGATAGTTGAATAGTCAGCATGTCGACACAAAGCAGCACGCTTCAGACATCACTACAACACTTCGCTGACTGCGTGGAGGAGCTTACATAACTTTAATGATTAATGGTGTTCAATGTTTCTGGAAGTATTTTACAATTTGGTGTCATTCCTCAGTTGCCCTAGGATATAGAAGAACCGAAGTTAATATTACAGCCATTTCTGAATGTGCAACAAATTCAATAAAACAGTGACGCCATACAGTAGAAGAACCATTTTTGGTTCCTGTTGAACCATTTCTTTCATACCTTTTTATAATGGATGATAAAGGATCTTTATAAAACCATATAAAATCCCTTAGGTAAGCAATATTTAAGAATCAGAATATCACAAGGTCTTTCTCAGGAAACCATGGAGAAAGTATTGCAGCACACTAAAACCCCTTAAGATGTAACTTTAAAGGATGACTTTGTGCACGGCAAGCACAGAAAATGTAAAACCTTGATTGTTAGCACAAATATTAAGGTGACCACCCAGCTTCCCTGTTTGTTCAAAGCACATGAAACATTGACGCTTCCTTAAGGCCCTTTAAGGAAATTCTTGTTAAACGGCAGTTTAAACAGACGGTTCTTTAAGGCTAATATTTTATCACATCTCTGAAAGCGTAATTGTATTCCAGGGAACTTGTAATTTGAGCCTTCACTTGGTATGTCTGCCTCCAGGCGATCAAGATTGACAGATATATATCGGGTCAAGCTCCGCCTCTCGTGTCATCCAGCATTTAAAGCATCTTGTAGTCGAACCCTCGATTTGATTAAAAACTCACGCTGACACAGGAGACAGGAGACTGAGGGTCGGCACCTTGAAAGCAGACCTCAAAATCGCAGATGTCACTCGCTATTCTGTACAAATGACCCATAAGTAAATGAATCCAGTTTGCTGCCCCCATGCTGCAGACTCTTTCTGAATGTCCCGGGACCCTTAAAGATATCAACACCATCACCTAGACTAGACTCATTGTTTGTCTTGAGTTGGTGGGCGATGGAAAACAGTCATGTTCAAGTATATTGACATCAAGGAGCACTCTTGTGTACGACAGCTGTGTTTTTACTTTAATTCATAGTCGATGGTTTACATTATATAATACATCGATTTTATTAGATAATCTTATTTTTTATTACTTTTGCAGGAGACGATGGCCAGTCCAGTTCGGATCCAGACAGACGGCTCTGTCCTTCAGCTGCCTCGCTCCGCCACCAACTTTGTGGAGAGCTCGCTGGCTTTTCTCAAGCAAGAAGATAACATAGTGCAAACGTCGGAGATGGTTGACCACAAACCTCGTCTGGACGGCTCGGACCGCGGACATCCGGGACTCTATCTCTCCTGCTTCGACATGCTGTTTACAGAGGACGCCACCTGGCTGGTAAGGGTGTCGGATTCCTCCACGGCGGTGGGCGCAGGGCCCAGGCTGGAACCGTGTCAGGAACCGGAGCAGTGCCCTGTGATTGACAGCCCTGGGTTGGGAAGCTCACCTCTGTCTCCTACACTGGAAGAGCAGGTGGAGGAGAGATCTCTGGAGCAGGTGCAGAGTTTAGTGGTGGGAGAAGTTTTGAAGGACATTGAAACAGCTTGTAAACTTCTAAATATTACGCCAGGTGAGTGAGATTTTTTTTAATTGTGTCAAATATCAGATTGAATTATGTATTTAGGCTAGAAAATACACATACACTGCAGAAAATGACTTGGTATTGTTGTCTTGTTTTCAGGACAAATATCTAATAATTCTTGAATCAAGTTTCTTGATGAGCAAATTGACCTGAGACAAGAAAATAAGTCTAAAAAAAGTTAAAACAACTTAGTTTTGCTAGTTAATTGAACCTATGATAAGTTGATAAGCTTTGACCTATGATGAGTTGATATAACTTCTAAAAAGTTGAAATTGTTAAAAAATATAAAATGCTGTATTTTAACAGTGTAGTTTTTAGACAAAAAATGAGGGGAATTTGTGTACTGTAAAAAGTGAAAAGTTCAACCTTAAAAATGTACTTCAGTTGGTAACACCTAAAAATGTAAGTTTGTTCAACTTAAAATTTCACTTCAGCTTCACTTTTTGAAGGTGTTACCAACTGAAGTCATTTATTAAGTTGATACAACTTTTCACTTTTTACAGTGCAAAAAATAAGCAAAATAAATGAAAAAAAAAAAAAAAAAAGAAATATATATATATATATATATATATATATATATATATATATATATATAATTTTGTTTGCTAAAAGCACAAATTCACTTAAATTTTATATGTTTTGTCTAAAATCTAGACTTATTTTCATAGTTCATTTGCTAATCAAGAAAATTATCATCTTGATTTAAAAATGTAGATACTAAAACCAAGACAAAAATAATAAAAAAGAAAGTCATTTTTTGCAATCCAAGTCCCATATATATCTTTAATACTGTTATGCTCTAATGGTGCTACGAAAAGGTTATTCGCAGCAATGCCATAGAAGAACCATTTTAGGTTTTTAAAGAACCATTCAATCAAAGGTTCCTCAAAGAACCATTCAGTCAAAGGATCCTCAAAGAACCATTCAGTCAAAGGTTTTTCAAAGAACCATTCAGTCAAAGGTTCCTCAAAGAACCATTCAGTCAAAGGTTCCTCAAAGAACCATTCAGTCAAAGGTTCCTCAAAGAACCATTTAGTCAAAGGTTCCTCAAAGAACCATTTAGTCAAAGGTTTCTCAAAGAACCATTCAGTCAAAGGATCCTCAAAGAACCATTCAGTCAAAGGTTCCTCAAAACACCATTTAATCAAAGGTTCCTCAAAGAACCATTTAGTCAAAGGTTTCTCAAAGAACCATTCAGTCAAAGGTTCCTTAAAGAACCATTTAGTCAAAGGATCCTCAAAGAAACATGCAGTCAAAGGATCCTCAAAGAACCATTCAGTCAAAGGTTTTTCAAAGAACCATTCAGTCAAAGGTTCCTCAAAGAACCATTCAGTCCAAGGATCCTCAAAGAACCATTCAGTCAAGGTTCCTCAAAGAACCATTCAGTCAAAGGTTCCTCAAAACACCATTTAATCAAAGGTTCCTCAAAGAACCATTTAGTCAAAGGTTTCTCAAAGAACCATTCAATCAAAGGTTCCTCAAAGAACCATTCAGTCAAAGGTTGCTCAAAGAACCTTTTCTTTCTTACCTTTTAATAAATTCTTCAAATAAATGTACTAAATGACACCACAGAAGAACCATTTTTTGGTTTAACATCTAACATCAGGTTCTTTTGTAGTGAAAAAAGGTTCTTCAGACTATAAAAGGATAAGAATGAAATGCATTTTTTTAGGAACCTTTGACTGAAAACTTTAGTAGTTCTCATAAAAATAAAGGCGCTTAAAAGCAGCGGCAGCCGGTGACTTCTTTTTCGAGGGCGCACAAATGCGAAGCTCGTCAAAACATGTATTTAGCCCGACATGTGTGTGGCCCATCATGTAAAAAGTATGTGTTTGGCCCATCATGTGAACCTGTCACCTGTCATGTCAAAATACGTGCCTTCTGCAGACTCTTCGAAGTGGCTTATGATAAAAGAGACCCTCGCGTTTGGCAGATACTTGCTTAATATCATGTGTGATCAGAATTTAGTGTTACATTAGTGTCACCGGCCAGCACAACGATGCCATAGAAGAACAATTTTTTGGTTCTTTAACCATTCGGTCAAAGGTTCTTAAAAGAATAATTTCATTTATACCTTTATATAATCTACAGAAACACTTTCACTACAAAGAACCTTTTACAAAGTTTCTTCGGATGTTAAAGGTTCTTTATGCAACCAAAAATGGTTCCTTTATGTATTGTGAAGCATCTTTATTTTTCAGAGTGCCTGGCATTGGTTTAAAAAGTGTAGTCTAAAGCAGTGGTTTTCAAACTGGGGTCAAACTAGAGTCCAGTGACCCCACGGAGGTTTTAAGGGGTCCCCAGAAAATCTCAGAGAAAAAACACAAAGCAAAAAAAAAAAAGTTTATGGTCCCTCACATAAAGTTCAGTCAATTTGGGATATTAAACCCCTGATCTAAAGAACCTTCATTTCCATGAGTTAACTGTGAAAGTAAATTTAAAGTGCACCTATGTCACAATAAAGAGGTCATGACATTACCGTATCACAGAAATGTCAAAAGTCAGATATTTATGCAAAATATGAAATATTACAATACATTTAACAATACACGGCTACAGTGTGACACAGCGGGAGGAAAACAAAACCGTGGCAAATATTCAAATGAGGAACCCATCACTCATCGTTGACTCTAAATGTGAGACGGCTTTAAGTTCTTATTGAGCCGTGCAAACATTCATAATGAAACTGTTAGTAAAGGCTTTGACTCGAGTAACCCCGAGGGCAGCTGAAAGTATATATACCAGGATCTGCATAATCCTCCAAGTTTCACTAACTTCATGTGAGCTTTGTTATACTGACTTTCCTTAAGGACATACAAAGCCCCTCCCATCTAACAATCACCTTTTCTAAAAAAGTAAACACGATGACACACATCAAACGTATTGAGTTTTAATACTCGTGCGTCTTGCTAAATGTCTTCGTGTCGCTCTTCATCAATGTGGTGTTCCATGCACTTTTGCCATTGGCAACATGCTTTGTGGTGTCATGCCAAATTTGCCGCTTTTAAAGGTCACAACACCTTGTGTAAACACCCGTCCCATGTGTTTACTTTTATGAATAGCGCTCTCCTTGGCTAACTTTCTTTAAGACGTTTCAAAACATTAGGAGACTGTCCAAACAAAACCCCAATCCGAACGGCTTGGAAATCCAGTGAGCTTTGTCAGTTAGAAGATGGAGACGGATGGCTTGTACAGTTTGACTGACTCACCTGTCTGATCTTTCAGATCCGATGGAGTGGAATTGTGGGAACGTTCAGAAGTGGTTGCTGTGGACCGAGCATCTCTACAGGCTTCCGCAGGTGGGAAAAGCTTTCCAAGACCTGGATGGAAAAGATTTATGTTCGATGAGCGAAGAAGACTTCAGACAGCGCTCGCCGCAGTGCAGCGAAACATTGCATGCACATTTGGATATATGGAAATCAGGTACACTACAAATACACTGAGTTTGTGTGTACTGCGATAACTGTACAAGTTTATGCAAACACAGGGACAGTAAACATAAAAATGAAGCTTCTTTGCAAAAATCACATAGATTAACCAATTTTTGGTGGCACATTTTTCTAAAGTAAATCCAATACTAATTTACACAGCCAATAAACCCTATTTATTTTTCCATAAAACACCACAATCTGGCAACCACATTCTTTAAGTATTGGCAAAAAATGTAATCTATTGATTATTTAATATTTTGAGGTACTGAAAAATCTTTAGCGCAATATTTCTACCCAGTCTCACGAGGTTTCGTGATATATTGATTCTTTTTCGTGATATCACAATTTTCTGCGTTTTTTCACGATCGTATAACGAATTCCTGTTTTCGTGTGATTATCGTATTGGTTACTCAACTGCTTTTTCCTATTTTTAAACCATTGTCGCTTTGGTTTAGGGTTAGATTTGGTGCTTGCATTAGAATGTCACCTTATACATTCACTGTAAAAAAAATTCCGTAGAAATTGCAATGTTATTGCAGCTGGGTTGCCGGTAATTTACCGTAGATTTAAATTTATGTTACTTACTGGCAAGAGTTTGTTCAAAGTTAAATAAATTTTAAATATTGGCGGGTCTTTGTCTTTACAGAGTAAAACTATACAATAGCAGCCTCGTGCAAAGCATTCTGGGAACCAGAAATCATCATCAACCTTTTTCTGTTTTTTGCTTCAGATTTTGTTTCCCAAAATGTTTTGCTTGCTGCTGTTTTTTTTTTGTTTTGCTCTGTAAAGACAAAGACTTGTAAATGTTGCCAGTAAATAACATAAATTTGAAACTACGGTAAGTTACCGGCAACTGCCATTTCTACTGATTTTTTACAGTGTTGGTTTATACAATTTTTTTAGTTAATTTTTTTATATGTCACCTGGCGTTAGCTTAGAGTTGGGTTTGGGTAGGAATGTCATTTTATGTAAATCTAACCCTAAACCGAAGCGACAATGGTAAGAAAATGGGACAAAACAGTTGAGTAACCAATACGTGATAATCACACAAAAAAAACGCGGAAATTCGTGATAATAGATAATATCACAAAAAAGAATCAAAAAATGTACGAAATATATAACAAAATTTTGTGAGATTGGGCTGAATATTACTAATGAAGTTTTTTTCTGGATTAGTTAGTGGATGTTTACTACCGAGCCCCTTTGCTTTTTACCCCATTGGAGTAAAAAAATCTAAAGGTTAGTTTCATGTGGAAATTTTTTTTTTAAGTTTAGTTTCGCGTGCGCATGTGAAACTAAACTTTATTTATTTTTTGCTCCATGTCCCCTTAGGCCAGGGGTCACCAATCCTGGTCCTGGAGGGCCGGTGTCTCTGCATAGTTTAGCTCCAACCCTAATCAAACACACCTGAAACACCTTAATTAGCTGCTTCAGGTGTGTTTGATTAGCGTTGGAGCTAAACTCTGCAGAGACACCGGCCCTCCAGGACCAGGATTGGTGACCCCTGCCTTAGGCGCTCCATAATTTACTGATGTTTAATACATTTTATTTCTACTGAATTGCAATTTTAAAGTCTTTTTTAAACAATTCTGAATTCTGCACAGCTACACTCCCCTTATAGAAATTAAGCATGATTTTTGTAGTAATCGTGTTTTTTTTAGGTACGTTACTTTTTTTTAATAACATAACCATTGTTTTTACCATGTTTATTTTCTGGTAACAATGTTTTATCTATAGTAACCCTTACACAATGTTACTACAGTTCAAACAAAAAAAAACATGGTTTATTTTGTAAGGGATATTTAGTGGGACTTTTTGTACATTTTGAAAGACAAGTATTATATTTTGTATTCCCTCGTGTCCTCAGCTGCCTGGATGAAGGAGAGAGGTTCAGTTGGAGAGACGAGGATAAGAGGTAAATCACACACTCATACATAGCCACACTATGCACCAATACACCTGCAACCCTCGCACGTACGGTATTACCATAAAAATGTTTTAAAGGGGACGTATAATGAAAATCAAAAGTGCCATAATTGGGTCCCCAGTGCGTCTATCAACCTAGAAACCCAGTAACTTAGTTTTGGTAAACCCTTCTCTGCAAGCATCATGTAAAAAAATAGGTCATCGAAATTTGTCTCCCCTTGTGATGTCAGAAAGAGATCCTCTTATTATAATCTGCAACCATCCAACCACGGCACTGCCATTTAGTACACAGAGAGAGAGAGAGAGAGAGAGAGAAAGAGAGAGAGAAAGTAATTGACAGCACAATTGACTTTCAATTTCAACAAACCACCATTATGGTGATCAGTGTTTGCATTTCATCAGCTCATTTGCATTTTAAAGGACACACCCAAAAATGACACATTTTTGCTCACACCAACATGTTATAATAAATCATCTATATGATATTTTGAGCTTAAACTTCACATACAGTATGTACTCTGGGGACACCAAAGATTTATTTGACATCTTAAAAGGTCTTGTGAAATGTCCGCTTTAATAATCCGTGTGTGTCGTCCCACAGAAACAGAGGAGCTTTGGTCAGAAGCCGATTCATCGTGTTCTGGTCAACCGATCCACCTGTGGCAGTTTCTTAGAGAACTGCTCCTTAAACCTCACAGTTACGGACGCTGCATACGTTGGCTGAATAAAGAGAAAGGTGAGAACGCAACCAGGAATAATCCACCATCAAATACATTTTAAACCACAGTCCAGAATTGTCCCGTATGATGCTTTAAAAAATATATTTGGCTGTGTTTCTAAACAGGGATCTTCAAAATCGAAGATTCGGCGCACGTGGCTCGTCTCTGGGGTCTGAGGAAGAACCGACCAGCTATGAACTATGACAAACTCAGTCGCTCCATACGCCAGTACTACAAAAAAGGGATCATTCGGAAGCCAGACGTCTCTCAAAGACTCGTCTATCAGTTTGTCCATCCGGTTTAAAAGACAATGCATTCAGACCAGAGGACGGCCTTGAAGTCTTTGAACTGACAAACCTTCAACATTTCAGCGATGAATCTTTATTACAGACTCTTCAAGAGCAAAACCAAGAAAAATTAAACGAAATATAATTGTGTTTAGAAACGTGCATTGAATTGTTATATAAATGTGTTATATAATATACATTTATTCTTTGAAAGCAGTCGTTCTCAAAGTGAGGGGTGGGTAGGTGGTGCCAGAGCGCCCCAATTTTATGACATTTTATTAAATACATTCATTTAGCATAAATTAAACTTTAGCAAAATATAGCTACCAACCAAGAGCACTACATTGTATAATTTAATAGGTTTTGTTTAATTAAAATGATAAGTTTCATGTCATAAATTTTCTTTGGGGGGGTGGCGAAGGGATGCACCCTACCCAAGGGGGCGCATGCTGAAAAGTTTGAGAACCACATTTATACATGTTTATATAATTCCAGGTACATTTGGTGTCCAAAGTTGGTATTTAGATAGAAATATTATATTGTAATCTTCTGATCTATTATACTAAGTACCAAAATAAAACATTATTAAAATATAAATATAACAATTTGAATCAACTTCAAACTACTTCAATTGGAAACACCCAACTTAAAATTTCACATTATTTTTTATATAAGTTGTGTTAAAAATTGAAGTTGATCCTACTTTTAACTTTTTACAGCGATAAAGCACAGAGAAATAATGACTTTGGACACCAAATATACCTGTGATTATTTAAACACCCACATGTGTGCCACTTCAACACATCCATACTGTTACTTCTATTACTTAAGAACAATCTGTCAACTAATTTATGATGTTTAACAATAGCAATCATGTTATATATAAGAAAAGTTTAGTCTGATGTTTCAAGCAGAAAAGGTTTCTCGCAGCGTCTGCCTGTCATTCGACACTATGACTCGATAGGGTGTGACATTGCTACAAATATTGTTTGTCTGTACACTCGCCTTTATGTACATACAGATGAGCGTTCATTGCCTTTAGCTTCTATATGAGCGTGTGAATACTGCCGGTGTGTGTGTTTGAGCAAACCTTCATTACCCTGCCCATGATCTGCAGTGAGAAAGCCTCATGTCGGGCTTAATCTCTGGCCTGCACCCAACAAACATTGCTTTTTAACTGGTTTGTGAGTAATTGTACAGCAAACTTTCAAATCTGCCTGTGTTAATTCACCAAAGACAGTTTCTTCGTTTGAATGTTGATGAATTTGCGATTTAAAGTACGTCATATGTGTGATGTAAAGCAAGGCTTTACTGGCCGTCAATATAATTATTATAATTTGTTATTTGTGTTGTACAGTTTTGCGTAGGACATCAGTCAGGAAGTCGTGTATTAGATCTATTGTGAAACTGTGTTTGCATTGGGTAACTGTTGTCTTTACTGTAATTTCAGCAATATTATTCAGTTTTGTTTCAGACTTCTGTTAGATCAGAGTTTCACATACACACTTTTGTGCTTTGCCTTATTTCATTTATTAAAATATTCTTTATTCTTGTTTTTTTGCTGTAGCTTGTCTATTTCACTTGGTAATATATTACTGGATACTGGGATTACCATGTTACATTCACTGTAAACCCAAACTTTACAATGAGTGAACTGTACTCAAATCTGTGAAAAAGTTGATTAAACTTAAGGGTTTTATGTGTGTTCAACAAGTTCACAATTTTGAGTTTCACAAACTCAAATAAAATGTGTAGGGTTGCAAAGGGACGGAACACTTCCGGTAAATTTCCAGAAGCTTTCCATGGGAACTTAATCTGGGGAAATAATGGAAATTATTTGGAAATTTAGGGACATTATATATATATATATATATAACTACTATATTATATACAAAAAATAAATAAACATTTTGTTTGGTCATAAGCAGACTTGCATGAAAGGTAATATAAATTTTTAAAATTACGTATTTACTGATTTAATTGTAAGCAAAACTTTAGTTAAATTTCCAGAAGCTTTCCATGGGAACTTAATCTGGGGAAATAATGGAAATTATTTGGAAATTTAGGGACATTATATATATATATATATACACTATATATAATATACAAAAAAATAAATAAACATTTTGTTTGGTCATAAGCAGACTTGCATGAAAGGTAATATAAATTTTTAAAATTATGTATTTACTGATTTAATTGTAAGCAAAACTTTAGTTAAATTTCCAGAAGCTTTCCATGTGAACTTAATCTGGGGAAATAATGAAATTTAGGGACATTTTATATATATAACTATATTATATACAAACATAAATAAACATTTTGTTTGGTCATAAGCAGACTTGCATGAAAGGTAATATAAATGTAAAAAATTATGTATTTACTGATTTAATTGTAAGCAAAACTTTAGTTGATTCTTTCATTGAGAAACACAAAAGCATGGCTGGGTTATTTTTTGACCCATGTTGGGTAAATATTGGACATAAGACACCGCTGGGTTAAAACTGACCCTTAACCCAACCGCTTGGTTATTATAACCAATGGTTGCATAACAACAACCCAGAATTAGGTCATTTTTAACCCAGCATGTGCTTTGTCCAACCTTTACCCAACATGGGTCAAAAAAAAGAACCCAGCCATTTTTAAAGTGTAATAAACATTATTATAGTTATTATACACGGCAAAAAATGATTTTCAAGAAAATAAATTCTTAGTATTTTTGTCTTGTTTTCAGTAAAAATATCTAAAAATTCTTAAATTAAAGATGCTTTTTCTTGATAAGCCAAACAACTCAAGAAAATAAGTCTATAGTTTTAGACCAAAAATATCAAATTTAAGGGATTTTGTGCATAAAACAAGCAAAAAAATCTGCTAATGGGGAAATAATTTTTCTTGAATTTAGTGTTAGAAAAATGTTTTATGCACAAAATCACCCAAATGTGACACTTTTGGTCTGAAAACTAGACTTATTTTCTTGGGTCGTTTTGCTCATCAAGAAAAAGCATCTTAGTTTAAGAATTTGTAGATATTTTTACTGAAAACAAGACCAAAACACCAAGATTTCTTTTCTTGAAAATAACTTTTTTGCAGTGTAATCGTGCAATCTTACATTTAGATATCTGATTTACTGCTAGCTACTGTACAGGCAACTCTCAAATTCCCTGTTTATTCCCATATATTCCTTTATCAGTTAATTCCCATGGAAAGTTTCAAGCCTTAAAAATGTCTGAAATCTGGCAGCCCTAAAAATGAGTCAAAAAACTTAGTTAATTGAAAAACGGTATATTACTTCCAAACATTTCAATACCACATCCTAATTTCAACAAACACTGCAAATAATTACAAACCCTTGATGGTTGTGATGAGGTTTATAACATTGAATTTAGTGCCTGTGCTTAGGCTGTAGGTTGGAAATGTGTTGCTTTATTAACAATAACTGTGTGAAAGTCAGCACTGAACTCAGACTATTTACACTTACAATGGTCTTAATTTCATGAGTCACATAATCTGTTTCTGTGACTTGTGAACAAAAAAGAAATGGTAAACAGTAGTTTTAAGTATAGTGTACTTAAATATTAAATAAAATGAAATGTAAATGTTTAAGTTTGGATTAATTGTAATTTATAAATATTCTTTCCTTAACAATTTTTAAGTAAACCAACTTCTTTTAGACCCTGCCTGAGGTCGTAACATATAATGGGGGCTCGTCCGGGATATGAACCTCTCGCACCCCAAGAATCATACTCATAGTCCTGCTTTTCTCTTCCACCAGATATAATCAAGACTAGCAGAACCCAATACATTACTAGTAGACCATTATAGTTTCTATTAAAACCAATACAATTTTCATTACAACCATTAAAAAAAGAATGGTGGGTGATATAAAAATCAGAAATTATATTTTCAATTAAATAAAGTTTTTAGAACAAGATTTTGCATTGTGACATTGTTTTAATCAGAAATACCTTGGTATGATATATGACCTGGAGATTTTCATGACATTCACCTGTACAAACAGTCAAGACGCTGGTAAAGGGCTTCTGCACTGGTGACCTCTAGTGGTGAAACAAAGTATTGTGCTCTACTCTGAACATCTGGGACTGATGAGTTTTATTGTGCACTACGCTGACATGAGTTAAAACGACATCGGACACAGTATATACATCATCACCTCATTTGTCCAGTGTTAAAGACACAATCCATAACAGCTAACGGAGCAATAACATCAAGTCTGAGTAAAAACACAAAGCTACAGTGTTATGAACATAAAAAAACAAAATCACCATAAACAATAATAACTATTACTGTAAAACATTTGCTTACACAATACAAGCAGAAGTTGCTCAGCCCATTGAATCTGTTATGGATTGCACATAAGACATTTGCAGGTAGATAATAAAGGCAAAAAGGCATAAAAAATTGAATTCAAACTCACTTTCTAAGCTTTACATGTGTCCAGATTTCATTTAAAACATCACAGTTTGACAGTCGTGAAATCTCTTGTTAGTTAAATAAAATCCCTGTGAAAGGAGATGTTACAACAGTTTTACTGAACACCTGCACAATTCAACCGTCCATCAATGTTAAAGTTCAGAATTTGTTCATGGACGTTTACGTTTTCATTAAATAAATTTTATAAAGGGTAAAAAACATTAAATAAATATGGAGAGCATTTCATTTAAATGCGTTTATCTGCACTTGAAATGGATAAAAGCAAAATTATTTTATTATTTATATTACATTTTTCTGGGCTTACTGTGTTTGATTTATTTGCCAAACAAAGAAACATTTATCCTTGGAGTCTCTCCTTTTTTTTGGATGATGTCAGCAAGCCGTGTTTTTCAATCCCTTCAAATCAAAACGGACTGTAATACGACAGGGTCACTAGTTTCAACACTATAACACCAAAGTCTTTTTTTAAGTTTCACATTGCATAGCTGAATTTTGCTATGCAAGCCTTCATGGACTTACAATAATATTACGGACCGTACATGTACACATGTTAGTAGCACAATAATTCATACCGAACATGGCCACTTAGATGAACAAAACCACTGCCTGCTCTTGCTGGGGTATGAAGGAAATGATGATATGTGTTTTTGTAGATGTTTTGTTACTGTATTTAGGTGGAAATGCATCTTCAGTAAGTCAGGCATTGAGATGGTTGCTCTGTAATCTCGAGTTCAAGTCTTTAAGGATGTGGAAAGGTTGCTCAGCACACAAAACTATTAAATGGGCTCCACGTAGTTAGCAGGGTACAAGCCTAGCTGACCGTTAACCAGTCGACCTTTACACCAACCCTGCTCATCTTCATCTTCTAGCTTGATGAGTTCATCTCCTGTGGAAAGATGTGGATGATATATTTAGTTAGTATGAGTTGATTCGGAAACACCTTTTTATTAAATACTTCAAAGGAATTACACAAGAGGATGAAAGACTGTAAACTGATAAAACAAATGGTATTAGTATTCAATGTACACTGTCAGAAAACATGGTCCAAAAATAGTCCCTATCTTCACTGGGACAGAACCCCTTTAAATACACATTTGCGCCCTCAAAAAGTTCAGATTAGTACCTCAGTAGTAAATATTAGTACTTCAAACATACATTTTGGTAACAAAAGTACATTTTGGCTACATTAGTACTCCAAAGGTAAATATTAATACCTCAAAAGTAAATATTAGTACCTCAAAGGTAAAGCTTAGTAACTCAAAAGGTACATTTTGGAACCAAATAAGTGCATATTCGTCCCTCAAAAAGAGGAACATTTTGGAACCAAATAGTGCATAATAGTACCTCAAAAGTAAATTTTGGAACCAAATAGTGCATATTAGTATCTAAAAAAACCTACCTTTTGGAACCAAAAAGTGGATATTAGTATCTCAAAAAAGTACCTTTTGGAACCAAATAGTGCATAATAGTTCCTCAAAAAAGTACCTTTTGGAACCAAATAGTGCATATTAGTACCTAAAAAAGTACATTTTGGAACCAAAAAGTGGATATTAGTATCTCAAAAAAGTAACTTTTGAAACCAGATAGTGCATAATAGTTCTTCAAAAAAGTAACTTTTGGAACCAAATAGTGCATATTAGTTCCTCAAAAAAGTAACTTTTGGAACCAAATAGTGCATATTAGTAGCTGAAAAAGTACATTTTGGAACCAAAAAGTGGATATTAGTATCTCAAAAAAGTAACTTTTGAAACCAGATAGTGCATAATAGTTCCATAAAAAAGTACCTTTTGGAACCAAATAGTGCATAATAGTTCCTCAAAAAAGTACCTTTTGGAACCAAATAGTGCATATTAGTACCTAAAAAAGTAACTTTTGGAACCAAATAGTGCATATTAGTTCCTCAAAAAAGTAACTTTTGAAACCAGATAGTGCATAATAGTTCTTCAAAAAAGTACCTTTTGGAACCAAATAGTGCATATTAGTACCTAAAAAAGTACATTTTGGAACCAAAAAGTGGATATTAGTATCTCAAAAAAGTAACTTTTGAAACCAGAAAGTGCATAATAGTTCTTCAAAAAAGTACCTTTTGGAACCAAATAGTGCATATTAGTACCTGAAAAAGTACATTTTGGAACCAAAAAGTGGATATTAGTATCTCAAAAAAGTACCTTTTGGAACCAAATAGTGCATAATAGTTCTTCAAAAAAGTACCTTTTGGAACCAAATAGTGCATATTAGTACCTGAAAAAGTACATTTTGGAACCAAAAAGTGGATATTAGTATCTCAAAAAAGTAACTTTTGGAACCAAATAGTGCATATTAGTTCCTCAAAAAAGTACCTTTTGGAACCAAATAGTGCAGATTAGTACCTAAAAAAAGTAAATTTTGGAATCAAAAAGTGGATATTAGTATCTCAAAAAAGTAACTTTTGAAACCAGATAGTGCATAATAGTTCTTCAAAAAAGTACCTTTTGGAACCAAATAGTGCATATTAGTACCTAAAAAAGTACATTTTGGAACCAAAAAGTGGATATTAGTATCTCAAAAAAGTAACATTTGGAACCAAATAGTGCATATTAGTTCCTCAAAAAAGTACCTTTTGGAACCAAATAGTGCAGATTAGTACCTAAAAAAGTACCTTTTGGAACAAGATAGTGGATATTAGTACCTAAAAAAAAGGGTAAAATTTGGAACCAAATTAGTGCATATCAGTACCTCAAAAGTACATTTGGAACCAAATAGTGCATATTGGCATCTCAAAAAAGATCCTTTTAGAACCAAATAGTGCATATAAGTACCTCAAAAAGTTCCTTTTGGAACCAAATAGTGGATATAAGTACCTCAAAAAAGTTCCTTTTGGAACCAAATTGGTGCATATTAGTATCTCACAAAAGTACCTTTTGGAACCAAATAGTGAATATTAGTACCCCAAAAAGTACCTTTTGGAACCAAATAGTGCCTATTAGTACCTCAAAGGTACGTTTTGGAACCAACAGTTCATATTAGTACATCAAAGGTACATTTTGGAACCAAAGAGTGCAAATTAGTACATCAAATGTACATTTTGGAACCAAAAGTTTTAGTGGCTGAAATGTGCATATTGGTACCAAAGAGTGCACATTAGTACATCAAAGGTAAATATTAGTACCTCAAAGGTACATATTAGTACCTCAAAAGGTACATATTGCTTCCAAATGTATACATATCTGCAAATGGTGCATATTAGGAGCTTTTTAAAGGTTACTGCCCCAGTGATAGCTCGGGACCATTTTTTTCTGACACTGTAACTAATATCGACTTGTCAGATGTTTGGTTTACTGGTCTTTGACCTGCTTTAAAGGTCAGCTCATCCTGCTCTTGCCCCGTATAGTCGTACAGCGCCCTGACTCGCACTCCTTTGCTGTCCTCATCGAATGGATTTTCACCTCCGTTGGTTTCGTCTACTGGTTGGGCGGCAGGTGGCTCATCGTCGGACCATTCGGCAGAATACTGCTGGTTCTTCTCGTAGCTACTCAAGCTGAAGAGACGAGAGAACATCAAGTTAGTTTTACAAAAATACATTGGTGGTCTACCCATAATGGATCTAAGAAACTTTTCTAAAACATTTAGCGGACAGATCTCTTTACCTGCCGCGGTCTCCGGTTCTCGGTGTGCCTTGATCTCCGCCCACTGACATTTGAGTTAATGTCACTCCATCGTGGTTCTTTTTAACCTTTTCTTTCTTATTTATGGAATGACTCAGATCTGGATTGAATTCCTGGTTTGTAGTCAAATAAGAAGTCAAATCACACAGCTTACAACATTAGTAACAAAAGTAACTGTTTTGTTTGTGTATTATAGGTGCTTTACCTCAAACTGTGGCCAGTTCATGTGCATGCCAGGCCCATGATTATTACTAAACCACTTTAGATCTTCTTGAGCACTGGCTGACGTGATGGTTCGCTCCAGGTCCCGGTAAACTGTGGCATAGCTGCATGTAAGAGCAGTGTTCGAATTATGTTAAAGATTATGTGGGGTCCCCATAAGATAAGCCCCCTCATCATTACAGGGTTGCCAGGAATTCACAAAGTAAGATGTTATCCTGGATCAACATTTCAAAATTAGCCTTAACTCAAACTCTAACCCTTAAATTAGTGTGAAATAATAGTTTGAGAATAATTTTTTAAAAGCCCCTAAGCCAATCCTAAATCTAAAAATCTGTCAATTCCCTTAGAAAACAGCATGAGGCGCACTTGACAGTTTACATTTATTTCAGACAGAAATCTTTTGGATTATTTTATTGCGAAATTGGGCCAAATAATGGACAGTATCACTTTGTGGCAGCGCAGCACAAGAATTTTAAATTCATGTAGTATGTTAATAAAAACCAGTGGAACCCCCCTAATTTATATTTTTGTGCTTTATACGGTGCCCCACATTGCTTATAGGAGGTCTGGGACCACCCCAGCCCCCCTTAAATCAAACACTAGATACAAGTTTACATTAGTAATAGATAACTGATTATATTGATGCACTACGATTTATCAGTAGATTCCAAATATTAAAGGAAAACACCACAGTTTTTCAATTTTTTGCTATTCTCTTACCTCAACTTAGATGAAATAATACATATCTATCTTTTTTCAATGCGTGCACTTAATCTTTTTACAGCGCTTCTTAAATGTTTTAGCATTTAGCCTAGCCCCATTCATTCCTTAGGATCCAAACTAAAGTTTTATTTTGTGCCACCATACTTGTGTAACTACTCATGTAACAGTCTTTAAATAGAAAAAACATGGTAGTGTTTGGTGGCTTCTAAATTCATCCGTTTGGATCCCAATGAACGAATGGGGCCAGGCCAAATGCCAACACATTCACGACACGCTACACAAAGACCAAGTGCACGCATGAAAAAAGACAGGTATGTATTAATTCATCTAAGTTGAGGTAAGAAAATAGTAAAATATTGAAAAACTGTGGTGTTTTCCTTTAAAGATGAGCATTGCAATCATTTATAAAAAAATCACCCTGGGCGATTCTGACCAAATGTCATATCTCGGTAATTGTGGGATGGCTTGCGGTATATGATAAATATCTCTGTGTTTTCATGCAAGTCAAAGCCTCACGTGAGATGTCACAATTAATAGCATATTATGTAAATAAAATTTTAAGATGAAGTTAATATAAAGCTGACCTTTGGTTCTCAGTGAGGTTGAGATGTCGTTTGATATCTAGAAGAACCTCACGGAGGAAGTTTAACCTCTTCTCCTCAAACTGCTGACAGGGTTCAAACACGGCCTCCATGTTCTCAATGTACGCCGGTGTGCACTTCCCGAGCTCCTCCAGACTCTTATCATATTTCTCTTTGGCCTAAAACACAAAAAAATCCATGCAAATGGATCTTATTTATACAAAATATAATTCTGTATAGTTTTCATAAGTGACATGTGTCTTATATAATCAACGTGTTGCTCTTTCCTAATAAAATAGCATCAGTGTATTGATTAAGTGTTTGACATTACAGGTGCATTAGGGAAGTTTCTACAGTCTTCACTTATATGAGCAACTGTTCCACTGTGTCGTTTCAGGCTGATCTCAGATCAGGCCTATCTGAGTCCACTGGGACTTTGTGTTTAAGTGCTTATAATGGATGCAGTGAGGTTAAAGGCTAATGAATTGGCTGTGCAATTTATTGAACGTGTCTGCGGGATCCAGAGAGGAACAATAAAACTGAGCTCAGGGGATCTGGACCTTCTGCTGTAATGAATAGCAGATAAAATCATGTAAAGATGTTTCAGTGGCCTGTTATATATCAATACAGTTGTGGTGAGCATGGAAAGCTGATGTTTTGGTGTAAAGTTCAATTGACATAGTAGTAAAATAAAAATCGTTGTATATAATGTAAAGACCATTCTGTGAAAATATAACCTTAATATCAGACTGAGTAAGGTCATGTAAAAAATTGAAATCAAATTTTGATACTCCTCATCTCATCATAATATTATCAGACAGGGTCACGAATGATACTTAGATTCACTTTTCTGGGCCATTTAAAAAAAAAGTGCATGAAGACTATTTTTGGCTGACCTTCTGAACGTCATTTTTACACTTGTCCAGTTTCTCCTGAAGTTTCTTTTGCTGGTCTGATGTCACAGATGCTTCTGCTTTGCTATTGGCCTCTCTTGTTGATGCTATTTTCTCTTCCTTGCAGGCCATGTGGTACGTTTTCTTCGCCGTTTCCAACTGAAAATAAAAATGACAAGAGTTGTGACAAAAAAGCTTAAGTAAACCAAACTAAACTAAAACTAAGCATTCTATTAATATCTCGGCATATTAAAGGGATAGTTCACCCAAAAAATGAAATGATGTTATCATTAATTCACTTTCAAGTTGTTACAAACCTGTATACATTTCTTTGTTCTGCTCAACACAAAGAAATATATTTTGAAAAATGTTTGTAGCAGATCTGGGGCACCATTGACTTCCATAGTAGGAGTAAATAATACTACACTCCAAAAAATGATTTTCAAGAAAACATTTTCTTAGCATTTTGGTCTTGTTTTCAATTCATTAAATTAAAATCCTTTTTTAGTGATTTAGTGCATTAAACAAGCAAAAAAATCTGCCAATGGGGTACACTGCAAAAAAATATTTTCAAGAAAAATTTTTCTTAGTAATTTTGTCTAGTTTTCAGTAAAAAATATCAAAAAATTAAAAAGATGCTTTTTTCTAGAAAATAAGTCTAGTTTTTAGACCAAAAATATAAAATTAAATTTTTTATTTTTTAAATATTTTTTATGCAAAAATATTGCATTTAATTTGTGCATAAAAAAATCTGCCAATGGGGTAAGCAAATTTTTCTTGAATTTAGTGTTTAAGAAAAATGTTCAAGATTTTTTTGCTTGCCCCATTAGCAGATTTTTATGCTTGATTTATGCAAAAAATCACATAAATTTGATATTTTTGGTCTAAAAACTAGACTTATTTTCTTGGGTCGTTTTGCTCAGAAAAAGCATCTTAATTTAAGAATGTTTAGATATTTTTACTGAAAACAAGACAAAAATACTAAGAACATTTTTCTTAAAATAACTTTTTTGTAGTGTATGGAAGTGAATGGTGCCCCAGATCTGTTTGTTATTAACATTTTTCAAAATATCTTAATTTGTGTTCAGCATAACAAAGACATTTTTACAGGTTTGTCACCACTTGAGGGTGAGTAAATGATGACAAAAAAATTTTGGGGGGTGAACTATCCCTTTAAGTAAATAATTTAGTATTTTTTCTCCATTTTAAATGGCATTATCCTTATAGACAAAACACCAAAAATCAAATCAAATCAAAACTTGCACTTTTTTGCACATTTGCACTTTTATGGCCTCGGGATAATAAAATCCTTTCAGCTTTTTGGCCCAGTTTTTGTGTGCGGATCTCATTTGTTTTTTAAATTATCTTTGTATCTACACACGGCCAGAAGTTGTATATATTAGCATTTGTATAGACAGAACATTCAAGGAAGACATTTCAGATTGATTTTTTTTTGTTCATAAGAAACTGTGTATGACACCCGTTAGAAATGTTTGGTTCTCTCACCTCTTTGAGTTTTTTGGCCCAGGGCTTCTGGGCTTTTCTGAAGCCCTCTTCAGCCTCTTTGGTCTCTTTAAAGCTGCCCATCATTTGTTTGTGGTAGGAATCTTTCTGCCAGTTCTTCACCTTCTCCAAGTCCTCGTTCAGCAGATTATTTTTAACCTCCTGATGCAACTCGCTGACTTTCTCAGCCTCGGTCATCATGGCGAGCCAGGCTCTCTCCAGAGTACCATACTGTGGTCCTGTGAGACGGACGGCATGCCAGTAAACAATGTAGAAAATTATTAAATGTGAAGGTCAAGTTTATTCAGGATGAGAAACATTTGCTTTTTAGGATGGTCACTTTGCATCGGTGGGAGGATTTCAAAAATGACTTTATACCTTTTTCCACAAGCTGTCTCCATCTCTTCGACCAGTCGGTGAGCTGCTGGGCATAAGACTTTTCTATTTTGGCACGCTCCTGTATGCAATTCATCATGTCGTTACAGAGACGATGACCATCTTCTATCCGCTTCACTGTTCGCTTGTAGTTCCCAACCTGGTAAAACAGACAGTCTTTAAAATATCTGACCCGGGACTACAAAACCTTTCACAAGTCGCAAGGGGAATTTGTAGCAATAGCCAACAATATATTGTATGGGTCGATTTTATTTATGTCAAAATCATTAGGGTATTAAGTAAAGATCATGCTCCATGAATATATTTTGTACATTTCCTACTGCAAATATAAAAAAAATCATAATTAGTAATATGTGTTGCTAAGGATTTTATTTGGACAAATTTAAAGGCGATTTTCTCAATATTTGGATTTTTTGGCCCCGCCAGATTCCAGATTTGTATCTCGGCCAAACATTGTCCTATTTTTAACAAACCATACATCAATAAAAAGCATATTTATTTATACAATTTAAAAAAAAAATCTTTACATTATAAGTAAAAACATTATTTGAAAATTCCCAGTTGGGAATTATGGGTAATGTGGATCTGCACCAAGAATTTAATAATTGCTAAGTGAAAATAAGAAGATTATATGTTATTGGTTAATATCAACTTTTAATTCATCTCGTGTAAAGTTCATTTAACATTATGTTAACATCTTGTTGATCAATATGATGCGGATTTGACATTTACAAGGACATACAGCTCACAGTGTTAAAGGTCAATCAGTCAATAAGATAACAAGGAAACTGGTCAAGAAACATCAGCCAACAAACTGGACAATCATCCAAAATAACAAGACAGGATCTTAATAGTTATGGATGGTTGTACACAAAGACATTTATATGCACATTAATGATTCATGACATTAAACTCGGCACAGAATAGAAATGAGTCTGACCTCCCAGAAACTGTCTGTAGTTTCATCGGACATAGCGGCCTCATCGTAGGCTCCCGACATGCTGTGAGATTCAGTGGTGCAGACTTGAAGAACAAATGAAATTCACCATGAACTGTAGAAAAGACAAAATCAGAAAAAATGGTAATAGTCAAATAAGGAGGTTCAATTTAATATAAATGATGTTTGCAACTTATTTCAAATGTACTTTTAATGCTTTTTATCCCTTATTTCTCTCTAACCTTTATTTTATATTTATTCTCCAAAAAAAAAGGTTGGTTATTTTCAAGCCATGGTTGAGTCAAAAAGAACAAACCCAACCCATTGGGTTGTAATTTAACATATGCTGGGTTGTTTTAATCCATTGTTAGGTCCAATATAACATTTTCTGGGTTAACTTAACCCAACACTGAGCTGTAAATAACCCGGCATTTTTAACGTAGTATATTTGTTATGTTTTTAGTACAAATATCTAAAGAAATCTTAAATCAAGAATAAATTACTTAAGAAATTAAGTCTAGTTTACAGACAAAAATTATACAATTTACATAAATTTGTACTTAAAACAAGCAAAAAAAAAATCTGCCAATGTGGTAAGAAATTTTTTCTTGAATTAAGTTTTTATGAAAAAAATTGGGGTTTTTTTCTTACCCCATTGCAGATTTTTATTTTTTTGGGCTTGTATTAAGCACAAATTCAATTAAATGTTATGTTTTCTGGCATAACTGCTTTGCAACTCATTTATTGATTTTCAAGAAAAAAATTCTTAGTATTTTTGTCTTGTTTTCAGTAAAAATATCTAAAAATTCTTAAATTAAGATGGTTTTTCTTTATGAGCAAAACAACCCAAAAAAGTCTATTTTGTGCATAAAACAAGCAAAAAAAAAAAAAAATTGCCAATGGGGTAAGCAGTTTTTTCTTGAATTTAGTGTTTAAGAAAAATATTCAATATTTTTTTGCTTACCTCATTGCCAGATTTTTTTTTTTGCTTGTTTTATGAACAAAATCTCTTACATTTGATATTTATGGTCTAAAAACTAGACTTATTTTCTTGGTTCATTTTGCTAATCAAGAAAAAGTATCTTAATTTAAGAATTTTAAAATATTTTTACTGAAAACAAGACAAAAATAAGAATTTTTTTTCTTAAAAATCATTTTTTGCAGTGTAATAAAGACAATGTAGATATCAGAAAATAATTTAACATATTATTTCAATGCATTCTTTGGCACCTTTAACATGAATTTACAAGGTTATATTAAACCAATCGATTTCCTTCACTAACCATTTTAAATTTTGGCTAAGAGTTAATATTACTTGAAATTGCTTAACTTAATTTGATAAGTTAAAATAACATAAAACATATGTTGACACAACTTCAAATTGCATCTTATACAGTATGATATGAACTTTTAACAATAAACTCTTATTTAAACTTTCTTAGGATGACATGAACCATTTAAAATAATGTGTCAAATTATTTAAAAGTAAAAATAACCTACATTCATAGAATCTTCACTTACTGATAAAACTTTAAGGATATATATCTTCTCTTGTTATTAAATGATTGATGTAGACTACTGACCTGAACCTTTGAAGAATCTAGTGACTTTTTCTTAAAGGATGTTATTTTTATCCTCATGTGAAATCTCTCAGGATTTATATCCTCACATAGAGAAAAGTTACTATAATGGTCAGTCTTAACACGAAAAGACAAACGCGTTGGTCCATCCCAATTGAATGTGATTAAATCACTGCCACTTTAAATGTCTTTCTGCTCCACTTATGTGATTCATCTCAACAAAACCACTCATTGATTTCTTCTTTCCAGACGGAATTTTACTTTAAAACAAACCCGACGGCTCACTGTGAACCACAGGAAGTGATTACATCATCATCAGTTTATTTTCAATGAGTGATATCTTATCATCACACTGACAGACGTCAATTATCATTCCTGACGACCTGAATGCATGATGTCATAGAAAAATAATTGGCTAACAGTGATGATGTCATGGGGACCTGACAGGACAATGCATTCTGATTTTCGGGCGATTGGAGGTTGGGTTTGACTTTTTTTAATAGGGGGATGGAAGGGGGGCTCAGGAATTGGGTCAATGGGAACACATTAGAGAGACAAAAACATATTAATCAAAACTGACAACAAAAGTGTGACATTTAAAAGATCTTTGCTCTCATTTTTGTGTGGTGTTTTTGTTAATCCTTTCAAATGGAACGGGGCAAGTGGGAGGAGCTTTCAACACAGCACATGGCTCTTTTTGGCATGAGAAACAAAAGATCGGTAAAAGTGGTTGAGCATCATAACTATTGTTTAGCTTTGACTTAGTCTATATTGCGGGAGCTGAAATAGATCACATACCAAATACTATTAAACATTGAAAGCACATTATTGAAAGTCATTTAAGCAAGTATGTAAACGATCATTTAAATGATACGAGACAATCATACAACCCCAAACAAATGCAATGCAAGCCAACACAACAAAGATTACTGCACGTTTAAATGCATTCAAATACAAACTCCAATAAGCATGTGTGTTACGAGTCGGACGGCAAAAACAAATCCCCCAAACAAATGTCATCATACCATCTGTGGTCACGGAGAAGGCTTCAAAACTTGAATTTAAAAGGAGAAATGCAACAAAAGGCTTACCCGATCCCCTGCGATGGACCGCGATACAGGCTGCATTCATACCCCGGGCACGTAAGATCCCCACCAAACCAATCACAGCGCATCTTAACCTCTTTACACCACACTTCTGATCTATTTCACACCGTTTATTACTAGATAACTATCTGGTTGAGTTGAGTAACTGCAGATGTAGTTCAGCTTCTGTATCCTTGATGTTGGGGTGCAACAGCGTGTGTGTGTGTGTGACTAATCACATTTGACTTGAGTTATTCTGACAGTGATGGGTGGGAGCTGGGGGGTGAAGAGGGGGTGGGAATTCAACTTTAGGGTTTCTGTTTGTTTTGAAATATGTACGCTTATTCCTCCATATTTTTTTCACTGCATTTTTAGTTAGAAGACAAAATAAAAATGGTTTTATGATGTTGTGCTCTCTGGAAATTATAAATCAAGTAGTAAAATCAGTTAAAAAGAAGCACAGTAATTAAGGTGAAAATGTGCATAAAGGTCACGTTCTTCCTGATCCTATTTTTAAACCCTAGTTAGTGCTATAATAGCATACCTGTAAAATGCTAAAGCTCAAAGTTCACTGCCAGGCATTTTATTTTCTTTAACAGATTTCCCCTTTCACAGCCTACAGCGAACGGCTGGTTTGGACTACAGTCCTCTACTTCCTGCTTTAATGACGTCACTAGAACAGTTTTTTGACTAAACTCCGCCCACAGGAATACGTCAGTCGCCAGCTAAGCTAAAGGCAAGCTAAGCTGCTGTCGAATCACAACATACTAAACAAACTACACAATCAAAACTCATTACGTATTTCTGAAGGAGGGACTTCATAGAACAAAGACGACATCAGCCCGTTTTTAGGACAGTAAAAACAGCGCTATACAGATAAGTCAATTGTGTGAAAACTAACACGTGAAATATAAACACATGTTATATTGCCCACTATAAACACAATCAAAGCTTCAAAAACACAGAAATAATGGTAACTTTAAAGAGCCATTTTACAGCCAACCTGATCTCACAAGAATTCGTACATATTTTGCGAGTCGGCTAATTCGTATGAATTAGTACGAAGATAACATACGATTTTCATATTTTTTTATTATTTTACCATTAACTCTTTTCCCGCCATTGATGAGTTATCTCGTCAATTAAGAAAAAAAATCTCTGCCAATGACGCTTTCCTGACGAGTTTTACTGTAATCTGTAATTCTGCTATTATTCACTGGATGGCGCTCTTACCAAATTTATAAAAAAACTGAAGCAAAAACTAATTTAATTAATTTTAAACTCCAAGTATGTTTTATTAATCATTTTGAATCTTTTCAAAAATGCAATTATCTCAGCTTTTTGCTCAAAACTTGGTATTTTTGAAGAAACCTACTCATATTTGAGAGGTTATAAAAAGGGAACAAATGAAAATAGGAGGATGAAACGTTTTTTTTTCCCCCGTTTTGTTTTTGTTTTGTTTGTTTGAAAGCAGCGGGTTTGTTCTTTCATTTGATATATTTGTATGGTTATAAATTTAAAGAAGAAAATTTTCCTGGAAGGCATTTTGTGAAACTTGAGAAAATCACAAAAATGCAACTTTTTAAAAAAAAGGCTGGCGTAATGAGTTAATAATCTGCAAAATCTTAAAGGATGTATTGTACTCTACACATCCCTGATTAAATGTGATGAAGATAAATCTCAACGATGATGAATGGAAAGTGACATGACAGATGTTAGAAGGAATGCTGTGATGTCCTTGTTAGATAACTTATCTTAACCTTCTTAAACGTACACCGTACAAAGTCTGAAGGTAGAGGGCTTTGTGAATAATGCAGTACTGTATGTGCTGTATTGTAATATATATACACAGCATCAATGAATCAGCACTTAAAAATACCAGAAGAGCTGCACTTCATCTCCTCACAGCTCATCCAGATTTCACAACCGTGTTTGGTACTTTTTATGTTAATGATAACAGCACGCTAGATTATACAATGGTCCTGTTGGATTACTATATTTATGTACCATAGTATTTAGTATTATAAAGTGCTTAAAAAGTTGTTTGGAATAAAAGTGTCTACTAAATGCTTGAATGTCTGTGACATAAGTAAGTTTGTGAAGAGCATTTCTGAAGCCAATAGTTGTCGCCATCTTGGCATCGCATCCCTCGCAGACAGCCGAAAATAGGCAAAGAGGCGGGACGTGGGTGGAGCTGAGGTGCCTGGTTGCTGAAACTACGCCTGCCTAGCTCGACAATAGTGACAGCACTGGCAGTTCCCCTGTCACTCAAGTGGCCACGCCCTTAATTATGCAGAACTTTAAAGCTTAATATAATTTAAACAAATGAGTTACAAAATAAGTTACACCACCTCACAGTTGTCATAAATGACAACATTAGCTATATAGACCAAAAACACTTTTTGTACCAGGCTGTAAACATATTTATTTCTGCTGTAAAGTTGGCCATTTTAACATGGGGGTCTATGGGAACTCTAGTGGCCAGTTGCTGTATTGCAGTTTAAGTCACTTCCACGTTAGCTTCAAGATATAGACGGAAAGGTTGCCGCTTGCTGCTAACACAATACTCTACTACTAGTTAATCTATAGGAGCATAACTTTGGTAACAAATATTTCTTTAACATGTCTTACATTTTTCTTTGTTGTTTTTCCAGTAAGCAATTTTGTGTTTAAAATACGTCTAATAGCTGTCCAAACACAGCCCAGACGTCTAAGCTAAGGCATCGCAAAATTAGCTTTAGTGAATGAAAATTTTATAGAAATAAAATAATGAAAGCAAACTGTTAATTACATGATGGAATAACACAAGTTATTTTATGGGATGTTCCGATACCACTTTTTCATTTCTGAATATCAGCCGATACCGATACCTGCCCCAATGTGTGCTTTCTGCTACATCTAGTATAATTTTAAATGTAAAAATCAATAATTTAAAATGATTTACAAGTTACAGGAAACATTAGTAGGCTAATTATTAATCATGGCAGTGTTTTGGAGAACATATAATAGGTACGTTTGATCAATTAAGTAAGTATGCTAAATATTTTTTCCTTAATTGCGTAAAACTGTCATAGTGAAACCACTTCAGTGTGCAGATTGTTATTTTGGGAATTATGTGCTTGACTGAACCTTTTATTACTTTGTCCTTTTAATAGCTTGTCAGTAACAACCATGGCTAACGCACAGTATATGGGTGATTCTCACGAAACCATTGAAACACCACGGCACTAATGATTTTAGCTTTAAAATGTGTAATATAGTAACATTAAAAAGCATCAGAATTAACACAATACTGTGTTCTACCTTGCACAATGTGTGATTTCAACATAAGAATTTATAATTGGAAATTTTATCTCATTTTCTGCTGAAATTCTCATTACCGCAATGTGTCCGGCTGTGTTTGAACATGCGTTATGTTGTCATTTAATCAAATTAACACAAAAATATTAAGAATGGGTGGATGTTTTGCTAGACTACTTTAGATGACAGAAAAAATATTTACTGAATATTCATGTATAATAATAATGAAGAAAAATTAGGAAACTGATGTGTCCATGCCTGATGTTCTCATCCTCCGCAACACTTTTTGAGAACAGTTTAAGCACACATACAGAATTTTAATAAAGTTTGATTTTGAGTGACCAAGCACATGGACCAGTTACTTCAAGATGACTACCAGGTAAGATCATTTTTTTTACAGTTAATTTGAAATATTGTCTTGTCAGAATGCTTACACGACATTTTGATTATCATTACCGCAACAGATTCTTATTAAATGTTAATTTAATTAATAGAAGCATAATACTTTGATTTTAAATGCATGTGCAGAATCTCCAAATTATGTTCTTTCAGGTTTGTCATGTAATTTTGAAAATATGTCATAATATAACACATTTTGAAAAAAGTGTTAAATGATAAGTTTTTAAATTAATGTTCCCATTTACTCCAGACTTTGTTTTCAATGTCTGGTGGGAAAAAAGTAAATTTAAGCAATTTTTACATTTTTATGCTTGACATTTTTAAAACCAAGTTTTCGTGAGATTCACCCATATGATTGGATCGGTCATGTTGTCGGTCCTCGATCCGATCCAGCCAAAAAGCCCGGATCGGCCCCAATGCCGAATCCAGAATATCGGATCAGAACATCTCTAGTTATTTTTGCAAAAACAACATTTAATCAAATTCAAGGTTATTTTGGCTAGAAGTGGGTTAACCGGACTATATCGGGTCAATAGTTAACCAAGACAGTGAAATGACAGCTTTTGCAAACTGAATTACAATCTGTCTTACTGTACGTAAATATTATTGCTACCTGAATTGGTCATTAAACCGATAAGACGGACCCATAACACCGTTTTGTTGTTGTATATCAGCAGCAAGATCTCTGCAGGAATTTCACTGCAGCTCCCCTGAGATTTACAATCAATAACTGTAAGGACATCCAACACGCTGCTTCCGCATGCATGAGAAACATGCCACAGATCTTAAAGTCTCTGTCTGCACAAGCAGCACACGCACACAAATCTGCAGTTGTGCTCAATGACATTCTTGTCCTTAACAGGCTCAGCTAGGCAGAAATAATGTGCTCAACCTCTTAATCTTTTATTTATAGACCTTTAAATGACATAGTTTGCAATTGTGACAAAAGTTGGAAAGATTTGCTGCTCTAAAAATGCAGGAGTTGCACAATCCACGGATGTTAAAACTGAGCCCGAGATGATAAATAATTCACAACCAGTTAACGGAGTACCGGCAGGCCCACGTACGTCAGCGGTCGTATAACCTGAGCCATGTGGGCGGTTTTTACTCTGTTGCTCTGAATACTGCGTCATGCATGCACAATGTAACTCAGCATGTAATCTGATGTCATCGGTTGTGATGTCGATTTCTTTTCACGGGCACACGCCACACGCGTCTTACCTCTAAGATGTTTAACGCATACATGAAATTACACGGAGTAAAGATTTACATTGCCAAATAAGTTTACATTTTCATCTGCAGTAGATGTACCTGTAGCAGGCAGATTCCCCATTTAAAGCAAATAAAGGTTCAAGCAATGAAAAAAACATTACACATTGCTATTAAATCAACATATATTAAGTATACTATAGATACATGCTTTACAAGATACAATAATACAGATCAAATAAATCTGCCTTGTTTGCCAATATTAAAGAAGAACACCACAGTTTTTAAATATTTTACTATGTTCTTATCTCAACTTAATACATACATATCTTTATTCAATGCATGCACTTAAACTTTGCACAGCGTGTTGTGAATGTGTTAGCATTTAGCCTAGCCCCATTCATTCCTTAGGATCCAAACAGAGATGAATTTAGAAGCCACCAAACACTTCCATGTTTTAGCTATTTAAAGACTGTTACATGAGTAAGTATGGTGAGTAAGTATGGCTTCTAAATTCATCCCTGTTTGGATCCTAAGGAATGAATGGGGCTAGGCTAAATGCTAACACATTCACGACGCGCTATATAAAGATTAAGTGCACGCATTGAAAAAAGAAAGTTATGCATTTATTCGTCTAAGTTAAGGTGAGAACATAATAAAATATTGAAAAACTGTGGTGTTTTCCTTTAAATATGTTCTCAATCTATTGTAAATGTTTGTTGATGTCAACTTAGTGTGGGTTTGACATAATAATGCATTTCATGGAAAGTATTTTTTTTTATCTAGACCCCACTGAATGAGGCACCAGAGCCAAATATTAAGAATATGTGACCCTGTCATAAGTCGCATATTTGCGGCAATAGCCAAAAATATATTGTATGGGTCAAAATTATAATTTCTTATGCCAAAAATCATGTCTCATGAAAATATTTTGTACATTTCATACCGTATATATAAAAAAAAGTCATATATGTGTTTCTAAGGACTTCATTTGGACAACTTTAAAGGTGATTTTCTCAATATTGTGATATTTTTAGATACCAAATTTTTAAATAGTATCTTGGCCAAATATTGTTTTATTCCAACGAACAATACATCAATGGAAAATATTTATTTCATGTGATTTATAAATCTCAAGTTGACGCGCAAATTGACCCTTATGACTGATTTTGTGGTCCAGGGTCACATATAAGAACCATAAGAACAACACCAATGGCACCGCAACACCCTGCTATTGCAGACAGCTATAGATCCCTACAGTCACACAGCATGGAAACCAAATACTCTTCACCTAAAATATCTCTTCACGCTCTGACAGGATAAAAATTCATGCAGTCTCGACAATCCGCCTGAAGGAGTAGACACAATTTCAGTTTATCTCATTCACATCGGACAGATTAGCACAAACCTGAAGCCAACAGCAATGCAATTTCCAAGAGAAAAAGCAAGTTCTGTCACATACCAATATGGAAAAGCAATAGACATTAGACAAAATGATGCTACACCTAGTGGTGTTAATGCACGACATCTACCTATGTACAGACAAAACGCTATTTGCTGGACTGTCAGAAAAATTGTAAAAAATGGTCCCTAGCTGTCACGTGGGCACCTAAAGAGTTCATATTAGTACCTCAAAGGAATATATTGGTAGCTTGTAACAATGAGTGCAAATGAATACGTCAGCAAAATTGCATTCTGACCGTGTGCATTACAGCGAAATCTTACAGGCCCTTAAATAAACCTAATTTTATTCATTAAAAATTTACTCTTTGGTAATACTTATACTTTACAATAAAGTTGTATTTGTTAACAAAATATTTGATATTAAATGTGCTCTGAGTTTGTCACACCATAGAAAAAATTGATATTAACCACCCACCCAAATTTGAGTTCCCCCAAATAAATAAAATAAGTTATCAAAATCTTGTAAAAACAGGCAGGATTCTCTACTCTCAAAAGCTGGGGGCGTGTCTACTGTCTGAAACCACGCCTACTCATGGGTCTCTCTTAACTGTCACATACCTCTACAACCTAAATGGATGCTTACGATTGTGTTAGGGGCGGAGCTATGCTCGGTGGCTCCAGTGTGTCATCAAGCCACTGTTTTAGCCCCGCCCAGATTATCCCAGATGTGGAAAACTGTTTAACAATTTAACTCCACAATTCAGTACTACATAGTTCACAGTCTTTGTAACATGTTTCGGCAATACATTTATAACATTTATGATGTGTTTACAAACAATTGACTTTACACAGACTGCTTATTGTTAGCTAATGCATTTACAAGTGTTAACCAATACAACCTTATCGTAAAGTGTTACAGAATTTTTAAGTCCATCTTTTCTAAAATATGACTCAAACATATTCTATCGATTAATTCTTTACATAGATAACAGGTTTCCTTACACAAGATGAATTAGACTTACAATGTTTGATGTAGATCTTAACTATTTATCTAAGATAATATCTCACCTGGTAAACAGCCCAAAAAAAGATGTTCCAGGACCTGCGGGTGACACCAGATACTCTTTACATCCGACCGGTGTTGGACTAGTAGGTGTGTCTTGTGTAATACATACTGAAACCTGTCAAACCCAATTCCCTAACACACAAACACTGCCTTACAAAGACATACACATGGAAAATGGTTTGTGACGATTGTTCATCCATTTAATTGAACTTTGACAACCCCACCCTGAAAAATGATCAATGATTAACGGGAGCGCCACAGCAGAAGTCTCTTAAAAAGACAGATATCACTAAACAACAAGCCAAACAACTAAACTTACATTATTTTATGGCCAACAAAGCTTAAAACACAATATGCATTTCCTCTTCAACTGTTATCTCACTGCTCAATACTGCGGTCGAGCAACGTGACAAAATGCTGATAATTGCTCATTAAAAGTTATTTAGCAGACAGTCACACCAGCTTCAGACCACAGCAAAACCCAAAATCTATATCATTGATCAGACCAAAGTGAACTGAAGCGGTCTGAGGCCAGCAACATCAATAACTAAACGCCCACCCGGGTTCATAACTGAATCTCTACTGCTGGAGAAATCTGATGCATTATCAAAACATATCAGTGACATTTACTAAAGTATTTATTAAACTATGCTAAAAATAACTCATTCAGTGATCAGTTTTATTATCATAAAGATAAACAAACTCACACCCTTAAATTTGATCTTTAGCAACTTGGCCACTTCATCTACCTACACTGTCAGAAAAAAATGAATAAATGGTCCCTAGCTGTCACTGGGGTAGAACCCTATTGATATGTACCATTTGGGTACAGATATGTATATATTCGGTGCCAATATATGTACTTGTGAGGTACTAATATGAACTCTTTAGGTGCAAAGATGTATTTTTGAAAGGGAACCACCCCAGTGATGCTTGGGACCATTTCTTGTGACCATTTTTCTGATAGTGTAGGACAGATACTTTATATTGTTAAACACGATAAAAAAAATCACAGATACCGATTTTTCAGTGTGATATCTGCCGATACATGAAAGATTAAATTAGTGATGTTTCTTTATATTTTCTATACACAGAGCTCAAATGTATTGCATTTTTCTGTTCTCTTTTGATTGAGAGGATATGTCGACCATGACTATCGGCTGTTTTTAACTATTGACCGATTGCCGATAGTGAGAAAAAATAGCTTTATCGACGATAATATAATTGGCCGATATATGGGTGCATCTCTATTAAACACCAGAACTAAAATTTGTAAAAACTAAAAAGTTTGTATAACTAGTAGCATATAGACGGCTTCATCGTACGCACGCGCGCTGATGCGATACACGTCTGGATCCGAACTTTTCTTCCGGTTTCTTTTTTTTAATGGTCTGACTACTTGCTAAACAAATGCCTCATCGAAAATAACAAATGTTTTGGTTTACTAGGTAATCTATGTGTTGTTTTTTTGCTTGTTATATAAATAAACTACGTTTAAAGAACTTTGTTGTTATTTATTCTTTGCGGAGTTTACCGGAAGTTACGTGCGGACCACGACAGCCCCTTGTTTATGTTGTTACTGTTGAAACCGTCTATATTAACTCTTTCACCGCCATTGACGAGATATCTCGTCAATTAAGAGAAAACGCTTCCCCGCCAATGACGAGATTTTCCGTCTTTCCGCAATACCGCTATTATCTACCAGGTGGCGCCCTTCCACAACTTTTTTAACCCGGAAGTATTGCCACTGCCCTATGGCAAGCGGCTGCATGTCCGTGTTTGTTTTAAAGATCGCATCTCTATGAAAAGTCCGTCGCAAAAATGGAATTATCTCTGCTTTTTGCTCAAAATGTGGTGTTTTTGCAGAAACCTACCCATATTCAAAAGCTGATTACAAAAGAACCACTGAAGGTAGGATGAAACGTTTTTTTTTTTTTGTTTGAAAGCAGAGGGTCTGTTCTTTCATTTGGTATATTGTATGTTTATATATTTAAAGAAGAACATTTTCTGGAAGGCATTAAACTTTGGTAAAAATCATGAAAAACGCTGGCGCTGGCTGGCAACTTTTTTAAAAAAACGCTGGCGGTGAAAGAGTTAATTAGCAACTAACAATTTTTTTAAATATTTTAATTTTTTTTTACTATTATTAGCGCTACTGCAGAGCCCCTGCCAAGCAGGCAGTGCACATTTAAGAGTAGTGATAGGCCAATATTTAATATATATAATTAATAATTAATATATAAATTAATATATGAAGAGTTTCGTTGCAAAACGAGATAAATCCATTTTTTTACATTTTTGACAAAACATGTTTATTATTATGTTATCATGTTATTATTTTGTTTTATGGTGCTACTTAGCTGTATTTTTTAAGTTATGAAGGTTTAAATCAAAACATATAAGTTGCATTGAAATTAATTGGAATGCACAACCAAAAAACGAGATTTCCGAACAATTAAAAAAACGGTGGTTATCTCGTTTTGCAACGAAACTCTTCAAATTTTGGCCAATATTTTGACCTTTTTTGTTATCGGCATTGGCCGATAAATCTTTTCAATCGGCCTGCAAATTTCTATTACTTAAATTTTATGTTTGTTATAAAAAATACACTCAGTGTCACTCAATGTAAAGCCAAAGTCTGACAGACAGTGAAATTCAATCATTATTTACTTTTTAACATGACGTTATGTTGTGTCAAACACAACACCACACTAGTTTAACACACTTGAAGTACTGTAAGTCAGATACACGCTAATTAATCTTGTAAATATAGTTCTTTAAAATGGTATATTTATAAATGTTATGCATAACAAATGTATTTTTCAGTTTGTCTCTTATTTATTGTAATAACATTTGTGTTATATCGGCCAATTGGCCATATAGCATTCTTAATATCGGTATCGGCATCTGCCATAAAAATGATATTGGACCCATATTGGTCAACCACTATTTAAGAATATGTTCAGCCCCCTTGTGACAAACCCATGACCTTTGCACTATTAACTCGGAAGGAGGGGGCTGAACATATTCTTAAATACTGGTCGACCAATATGGGTATTTTATGGCAGATACCGATATTAAGAATGCTGTATGGCCAATTGGCCGATATAACACAAATGTTATTACAGCAAATAAGAGACAAACTGAAAATTGGTGAAAGTAAAAATATATCTGTTATTTGTGTTCCAGTGAACATACATACTGATCAAATGTAAAGCATGAGTGGGCTGTAAGTTGCATTGTATAATAGTGTCTGCAAAATGCATAATGAATACCTTCAGTTTTAATTGCACTGGAACTTCTAAAAGATGAAACTTTGGGATTCATTTTGCTTTTCCAATATCAGATGAGTTCAAACTCAGTTCATGGCACGCCAACAATGGCCTTTTCTTCACTTTCAGAAGTCTAATTTTCTTCACGACCCAAAGGGAGATTCAAAGGACTGCCTTCGATTCTGTGCCTAAACAACCTTATTAATGCTTGCCTGTGGTTTTCTTGGTCTGCTGCAGAGCGGTTTCGCTGCTTGCCGCTATTGCAGATGAAACCCAATCGAACATCACATACAAACCAATGATCCATCACTGAAGCAGTCAGCATTAACCAACCAGTCAGCTCTTCTGCTCTCTCTCGATCTCTCTATGCATACACAATAAATATCTACACACACACTTTTGCTTTGGTTTAGTGCAGTCAAGTGTGAAACACAGAGGCAGCATCCATTATCAACAACAAACACACAATAATCCGACCTAACACCCGAGCAATCTAAACGTTTTACATGTGCCTTGGACACGGGTCATGTATACTGTATAGTGTTTAGGGGTGTCCCGATTCTCCAAATCCTCGATTCGACTACATTTTCGATTGTAATATCACAGTTCGATTCGATTCTTGATTTTTGTATTTTTTTTGTATGCACAAAAAAGCTATGCCATTTTTAGACTAGATTTTTATGAAATATAATATCTGACCCTGAACCCGGAGATGGCCTGACATGTTAGTCGTGCTGCCAGTGGAAACATAAGGTACACGCAAATACCTGATAAAATGAAACTTCCTGTCAGATGAACATCTGTCAGTACTTTGCACCTTAAAAATGCGGTTTTATTACCGTCATACGAGATTGTGAGACTATACCCCAATAAGTCATGTTTAAATGCTGTTTTTCATAACTCTTAAGCAACTGAAATAAGTTAAACAGATCTCAGTTCAGAGAAATGACTGGTCTGTGCTGTGCATGCGTGCGTGCTCTGATTGAGTTCAGCTGAAGGCGGGAGGCGCTTGCTGTTTTTTGATTCCCATGTAAAGAGCAGCTCGCGTGGTGTCTTCCGCATCTGCCATGCTATCTTTTAACTAGCTGTAGCTAGCGAAGTTAGAGGAGGTTGACTTGCAGCACTCAACACGTGTTTTTTCCCGCTTGGCAAGCCAACCGGTCCGGACGTGACATGGGGGCGTGGCAGCATCGACGATTTCATTTTTTAATTCGAAGTTCGAGGTTGTGACGTAATTTCGATCGATTTTGATTTAAAATCCATTTTTTTTGTTTTTGCCAAATGCACCCGAGAAGACCTGAACTATCTCACGTATGAGCATCGGGTCCTTTTCCAACTCCTCCTATGTTTTCCAAGAGCGCCTGCGACATCGTGTGGCTGGCAGTAGGTTAATTTTCGTTGAGCCAGATGTGTCAATCAATTTTGAATGCACACTGTAATGTTGCATTCACACCAGCCGCGGTAGAGGCGGCAAAAACGGCGGAAATTTGCGTCATTCTGTGACTCTGCTGAGACTCCGCTCACTTCCTGTAATCACATCACTACTAGAGCAAGGTCCTGATTGGTTAACGCGGCGCAGAAATCCACCAAAGTTCAGATTTTTCAACTCGCCAAAGTTCCGATTTTTCAACTCGCCAAAGTTCCGATTTTTCAACTCGCCAAAGTTCCGATTTTTCAACTTCCCAAAGTTCCGATTTTTCAACTCGCCAAAGTTCCGATTTTTCAACTTCCCAAAGTTCCGATTTTTCAACTCGCCAAAGTTCCGATTTTTCAACTCGCCAAAGTTCCGATTTTTCAACTCGCCAAAGTTCCGATTTTTCAACTTCCCAAAGTTCAGATTTTTCAACTCGCCAGTTCCGATTTTTCAACTCGCCAAAGTTCCGATTTTTCAACTCGCCAAAGTTCCGATTTTTCAACTCGCCAAAGTTCCGATTTTTCAACTTCCCAAAGTTCAGATTTTTCAACTCGCCAGTTCCGATTTTTCAACTCGCCAAAGTTCCGATTTTTCAACTCGCCAAAGTTCCGATTTTTCAACTCGCCAAAGTTCCGATTTTTCAACTTCCCAAAGTTCCGATTTTTCAATTCGCCAAAGTTCCGATTTTTCAACTTCCCAAAGTTCAGATTTTTCAACTCGCGGCATTCCGTGCCATTCGCGTCGCACATTCCGCGCCGCAGGATGCCTATTCACGTCTTTGCAATGACTTAACATGTAAATCACTTGCGCTTGCCGTCTCTACCGCGTCTGGTGTGAACCCTGCATTAGCGGTAACCTTGGTGCCGTCGTCAGATAACAAATGAAAATAGATGGAGCAGGGCAATTTCTTTCTGTCTGACTGGTAAGGCTGCAGAGTGCACACACATCGGTGCCGTTTACATTTGGGTCCAGTCGGCAAAAATTGCCACTTAGTCGGGTCAGACTTGGGTCTAATTTAGTCGGGTTTGTCTTGGTCTGGTCTTTCTTCTTAAAAAAAGATTTATGCAAGACGGGTTCGGGTAAAAAGTGTTTCGGGTCATTTTGGGTACATTTCTTTGGACACGAGCAGACCTCTTATGTAAACACACAGCTATATAAAATTAAAGCACTGCAATAAGTGCAATGATAAATATCTAAGAAATATTGAGTTTATTGAAACAGTTTGTAGAGATCTTCTCTGAAATCCTGAAGGAGACACGTCAAATTTGCCCAACCCCAAAAAAGAGCCCAAAATTCATTGCTGAAATCTCATGTGTTTTTTAGTATGTGTGTTTGGCAACCTAAACATTTCCAGAGGTGCTGATAAATATACTGCCATAGCTCTGTGCATAAATCTCACATCTCTCAGCATTTCATCCGTTCCGCCTTCACTTAAACGCTGATCCTCGATCAATAACTCCCACCAGCCGAGTCTTCAATTAGTTTCCATCTATCTCACAGACCGACAGAAACTTGGGTAAGGTTGCACTGTGAGATCAATGCAGGGAAGCCAAAACTGTGTAGGAGAATCTGCACGTGTTGGTGTGAGCTAAAGCAAGGTCACGGCACAGCTGATATCCACTCTTGATCAGACACACGTGAGACTCTGAGATCCAGCAGCCAAGATCATGTTTCATGGATCACCAGAGAACAGCGTAATCAATCTGTCTATAAAAAACGCCATGATGGCACAAGTTAATCTGAACACATCGGGCAATGGTGCTCATACGATTAAATGTAGAAGTCCTGATCTCATTTACACTCCTGTCACTAAAAAGACATCCATTTGCTAAAAAAACACGTTTAATTTGAACACATGATTTATCAGTACACTATTTTAAAGTGTTATCTATTTTAAATCACTTTGACTCTGGCTTTCCTTATCGGGTGACATCTCTCTTCCTCTCCAACCACCAGTCATGGAGAGACATTTGCTTCTCTTCCTCGAGGCAAAAATCCTCTCTATTTTACACAGTAACCCTACAGTCACATTAGCTACAAAAGTGAACGACACCGAGCGACGCGCACTCGCTTGATGGGCGTTCCTTTGGTAGTTTCTCAAAGCGGTATCAAAAGTCACTTTAGAGGTATTGTTAAGTTACAAGAACAGTGTTTTTGGATTTAAAAGTATTTATTTCTCGATAAAAGTAACAAAATATATGAGATAAAATGCCAAACTTATCAGGGGCCTCATGTATAAAGCATGCGTACACACAAAACAGGGCTGGAAACGTGCGTACGCCAGTTCCCACGCAAAGGTTGTGATTTATAAAAAAACAAACTTGATGGGAGAATGGGCTTGCAGGGTGGGATATTAGGATGAATCATGTACACACACTTGCAGGTGATCTGTGATTTATAAAGGGAACATTACTTTGTTTTATAAGTCTTCATAATTTTTGGTGTATGCCATTTTTGGCTTTTGTGCGTACGTAGACTTTTAGTAAGAATCCCACGCACAGTTTTATACATGAGGCCCCAGATATATACATAAATACGCATTTTCCGCCATCTTGAATTATTTTCTCAGACTCGACCACAGACCTACGTCACGCTGCTCCTTCACTCTGATTGGCAGTCGCTTTGTCGCATCGCTCAGCATTTGCATAAAATAGCCTGCTTGTCTATTTTGGCCCCGCCTTGCTCGCGCAGCGGCGAGCTAGTCACTTGTCGCTGGCAAACGGCCACTTCCATTGAAAATGAATGGTAGCCTGTCGCTCTGTCTCTGTTGCTTGTAGCTAATGTGACTGGGGGGTAAGACATGTTCAATAATAGTTAACAGACAATGTTAACTAATAAATAAATCACTGAAACATAAATTAGCACTGTAACCAGCTTAAGGAACGAGTAACTGGGGTGATAAATGCTGTAAAGGGGGTCGCACACCGGAAGCGCAGCTCACCACCACACCGTTCTAAAAAAAAAAATCGAACACGTTGCTTTTTATAAGTATACGCACACCGGCGGCATCAGGTGGCGCCTGTCCGCGCCGCCCAGCTACAGGGGGTCGCACACATCATAGTGCAGACCTTAAGGACCCTTGAAGCGAGTCGTATTTTTGGGGCAAACTCGAGCATTACGCCGGAAATAGAAAGAGAAGTTGCCCATCAGTGTGAACTCCTCCCAGCCGTCATCTGATTGCTCTTTTGCAAGGACTTCTGGGTTGGTAAAGTGCGTGGAGGCTGCAGCAGTGCGGGCTTTGCGAAGACCGCATCAAGGGTGCAAAGAAGGCGCTGATGAGCACACTTCGGAGCGTAAAAATGACAGATGGGACACCCTACGGACTCGTAGACTAAGAGAGCACGCACAATTTAAGGCCACAAGACCAAAAGTCCTCATGAAGTGTGCCATTTCGGACAGGGCCTAAGGTAATGCAGGAAAGCGTTAATGCTTGACGGAAGGCTTGTCTGAAGCGTGGCCAACAACCAATCACAGTGGCCGCAAAACATGCTCCCTTTTTGCATAAACGTAATTGGCTGGCTCGCACTAGGTTATTTGCCTAAGGCGATCTGATTGGCTGACGTATGCGTTGGTGCTTGAAAAGTTGAAAAAAACGGCAGTGACGTGACGTTGACGGATCCACAATTCTGTTCAGCCACGCATGACATCACACATTAAAAGTAAATGAGAAGCGTTAATGCTTTCGCCCCGTGTGAATGTACCCTTAGTCAGTGGCCGTGGGTGGGACTTTATCAGTGTGAAATCACATTTACAAGAAAATCAGAACAGCCTATTGAGACTGCTTTAGTTTAATGGGGATTAAAACTATGATTTTTTTCATTGTAGGGTTGTTGTGTTCACACACTGCCAACACACATTTATGTCTGAACACCTTGTAAAAGTGGATTTTTCATGACAGGTGCCCTTTAAGAGTGCACATGAATACGAATACGAGGTCCACAGCAAACAATAAAAAAGTTTCAAATAGAAGTAAACTACCTCACAATTCTGTGTTTAACTCATTTAATCTCAGAATTTAGAAGTTTCAAATTCAAATCAACCCAAAGTAATTTTAAATCCAAAGCAGCATAGTCTGAAACTGAAATGTATCCTGAAAATGCACCACATAAATAAGTGCTCAGACTCAATATTCTACCTGGAGTTTATAATAGCCTTTAAGGACACAGTCTCCTTGATTTCTCAATATCTGGAGATACCGGATTCTGACCGACAGATTAAAAACATGATATAAGGACCAATAAATATGTTCACATCCAAAAGATACAAAGAACCACGCTTTTCGGCTTTTAAGTTCAAAAGATTGCAATAACAATAGTTTACATTTCTTGTGGAAAATCTCAGCCGTTCATGCTGAGAATTTGCCAAATTGCAATTAAAATGTTAGATTATTCTAAGTGGTTGTCAACATTCTGTATATCTAAATAATAGTTTTTAACTATTCGATGGTTAAAGCACATCCACGGCTTGGACAAAGAGGCAGTAAATGCAGATGAGTTGATGAGGACATGAATTCAGGACCTTGGAGAGTTCAAGGGGAGGATTTCACCTTTGACTTGTACAGAAACACATCTGGTGTCTGTGAATGAGTAGTTAGTTTAAAAAGTCTAGTTAAGCTTTAGACTGAGTTCACACAAACATGCATACGATGGTGGGACAGAAGGGAGACCAATGCATCAAAAAATTAAATGTCTGAGGCCGTTTCTAATCAAATATCACCCTGCTATAATGATTAAATATCTTTACTACTTCTAATTTATTACAACAGACCTTTTAAGTAGATCATGTGAGGGCGTTTGGAGGAGAGGAACGTCTCTCTGGGGAGGAACAGAAAGTGCTTTTAATGAAACGCTCTATTGTGAATCTTTGGGTTCCGATATAAACAGGTGTCCTGGCCTCTTCATTCAGACTAAAAGAAGTGCATTATACAAATACCATTTACACGTTTGGATTTTCTATTTCATAAACTTTAAAAACACTGTCTTAGATTAAAAATTAATCAGTTTAAGCATTTTATTTTCTATGAAAATCTATGAGAATACAAAAAATCCTGACAGTAGTCGTGCATCCTTATCTTTGCATTATATATGTTTTATGAAGGGTTTTGTAAACTAACACAATAACTTTGTATTTTTTTTAAAGGTTTAAAACATAAACAAATGCCAACTACTTTTAACTGCATCCTTAATATGCTAAATAAATTATCTGTATTTTAAAATATCATGTTTCTTATTATACTACCCATAAATTAGCAGATCTCTTCTATAGTTACCCCTGAACTAGATGGCTATGTAATATTGCAGTTTATTTATTTAATTCGACTAATTATTTAGCTAAATAAATACCACAACTAACGCACAAGAGGTGTTTCATTCATCCAGTTGTAACACATGCATATTAATTACTACTGCGCAAGCGTCGCGTTTATCATGCATACAAATAAAAGACATAACATGAAAACACCCGTCTATATACATATTCAAGCACGAGCTTTTGTAGTTAAGTCTAAAAAAATAACAAAATCATGCATCAAGACATACCAGAGAAAGATGAACGCGAATCCAATCCTCCTGTGTGCTCTTCACAATCCTCCACTCTAATGAAACACAATAACGCTGAAGAGCCTGAATCATTCCTGCCAATCGGTTCATCTGAACGGTTAATTTGAGTCTGTTCACTGAAGCCCCCTTGCGGCATTTTGGTGCTGTTTTATTTAATTAAATGTAAACTTTAGATATAAATTCGTTGTTTACAATACGTAAAATGTTCTACATTCAAGTCAAGTGACTTACAAACGCATTGCGAATCAAATCAATGAAAGGAATCGATTCTTTGTTGAATCGGATATCACTAAAACATTATGGTATCGGATGAACACAGTGTTGTGTTGTGTTGTGTGCTGTGAGTGTATTGGATGGGGGATGGTCAGACTCAGTCAGGAGACCCACGTTACATATTAATGACTGAAATGGCGTGCAAAGAGCTAAGAACTGCTAACCAACGCGATTTAAAGGGATTTTACTATTTGCATAATTTGCATTCAGAGTATTTTCATGCAAGACACAATATTTTTAAATGATATCTAAAGATAAATAAACAGAAATAAATATTGTTCAGTGCATCACTTACAATTTATATTATTGCTATTATTGCAGACAATCAAGACACTGACAATGGCTGATATGTTGGCCATAAACACTATAATCTTATAATGTATTATTTCCAATGTTTACTAACACTTATTAAGATATTTAAAATGACAGCTCGGTGGTTTATTACCGCCACCAACTGGACAGGAATGTGTGGGACCAGTAAGGTAGAAGAACATTTTTATATAATTTATTATTTTTTAATAAAAGATCTTTAATATTTAAACAATTGTATCTAGTCTAATTGAGATTATTCTTAAATAATAATAGTTAATTAATAGCTTAATATCTTTGTTATTTGCAGTATGCACACACTTGATGTTCTTTCACATTTATACATATTTTTAATATATTACCGCTATTATATTGGAGTGTTTAATAGATACATTAATTAATTAATAAAAATCATTAAACTTAAAAAAAATGTTTTAAACAAAAAAATAATAATTTTATCAATAACATCTCCATGCCGGTAGATGGCGGGACGAGCTTCGCCAGTGGCTTTGAAAAAGCGCTGAGGAAGAATACCGGAAGTGCAGCGCATGACGTTCTTTCCGGCTCCGGTCTCTCAACAAGAGTAAAGGTAGGCCGAAACAAGAGCCGAAAATCCGTTTAAAATCTTTTACATCTTATTATATAAATAGTTTCTTTGAGTGTATTTCATTAGAAGACATTTATTATAATAAATATCTGCTAGTCTTGAGGTAATAATGACAGTTTGAAACATTAATTTAGGGTAGGATGGCTAGGTCTCTGTAAGCTGTGGTAGTTCCCCGGTACATAAGCGAGCTGGCAAGCAACGTGAATACGAGATGTCATGAAACCAGTCGTTATGAAGTTATTTCAAAAACACTCAAACGTTAATAAAATTAATGTTTTGTGTGAACTGTGAGAGCAGTGTGAAGCGCACAGTTAACTTTAGTATCACGCAAGTTGCTAGATGCTAAAAGCCCCAGTGAATCTGAGCAGTTTTCTCTACTAATCACAATGTGCATTTAATGTTATGTAGGTTATTGTAGTTGTTTACTGTTTTTATATGTGCTACTTAGTAATGAAATACATTTTGACTGATGGTGTTAGATGACAATACTGTGGCATTTTTATCATATGCAATAAGGAAATGAGAGGAATAGTACATTATAGTGTCATTATGGAAATGCCCATACATCTCATGGTATAGAAGTCACATTTTACCTGTATAAATCAAATGCCATGTGTAATAAATGTATGCTTTTGCATAATAGTAAAAGTACAGAATTGTTTAGCTTTAAATTAATTTCCACTCGCTTTGAAAGCATACTCATTATTGGATCTTTTTGTTTATAGATGTTGATGCCCAAGAAGAATCGTATTGCTATCTATGAGCTCCTCTTTAAAGAGGGCGTCATGGTGGCCAAAAAAGATGTGCATCTTCCAAAACACCCAGAGCTTGCTGATAAAAATGTACCCAACCTTCACGTCATGAAGGCCATGCAGGTGAGAAAATCTGATGAAATTGTCAAAAACACTGTATTCTATTAAATAAAAGTGCACAAAGGATTGTCATTTAACCTTACAAGTTTAAGATTTTAATAAATTTAAGTTTCCTTAATTATATTGGGGCATTTAAGTCGTTTTTATAAACACATCTTGCAAAAACCAGTACTGGTGTGCATCTTGACACAAAACACTGATGTATTTTAGGATATGTTTAGTGCAAGATGTTTTTATATTAAGGCATCTCAAACATGCATTTTAGTCTGGGAAACCATCCCTTACTATGTATTGTATATGTATAGAAGTGGTACTGCATTTTCCAAATAATCAAATGACATTTATGCATTTTTAGCCATTGCTTTTATCTAAACCTGACCTTTAATAATGTAATGGTCCACCAATTCAGCTACAGTAACACAATATATGAACTGTAGTTCTAAAGTGAAATTGTAATTCATCTGAAATGTTTTGAGCGTGATACTCTACATATGGACTGCTTCTGACAAAACTAGATTTTACCTTAAAACATGTTTTTTTACCTAAAGTCTTTGAAGTCATGTGGGTACGTCAAAGAGCAGTTTGCTTGGCGCCACTTCTACTGGTACCTGACCAACGAGGGAATTCAGTACCTGAGGGATTTCCTGCACCTGCCCCCAGAGATTGTGCCCGCCACCCTCCGCCGTCAGACCCGCCCAGAGACCGCCAGGCCCCGCCCCAAGGGTATGATGTCAAAAATATCTTTATTGAATTGTATACTGTTCAAATGCCAATGGAGTAAGTACAGTTTACTCAAAGATAAGCATTTAAATGTTTCAAAGCAAGGGTGTTGTTTTCCAGGTCTTGAGGGAGAGAGACCGGCCCGCCTGGCCCGTGGAGAGGGAGACAGAGACGCATACAGGCGGTCTGGAGCTCCACGTAAGTGTACAATGCATACTGCCTGGCCACTGACATCAGCATATTTTTAAGCGGAGGGATTTGTGTAGCTGTTAACACACCGAATAAATACAAGCTGTGCTTTTATATCATTGACTGATGTGGACAAATCCGCTATAGGCTTTACAAAGTTTGCTTTAGCATCAGTTAGTGGATGGAAATGCAATGGTTAATCTTCAGTTGTAGGTATAAATGGCTAAGTGTATTTGGATTTTCATATTTTAACTTATTAAAACAAAGACAATGTGTTGTTTTGTATGCGTTTTTTAATTCTTTGTGCATGTTTGTTTCTCCACCCGGCGCAGATAAGAAGGCCGAGGCTGGTGCCGGTGCTGCCACAGAATTCCAGTTTGTAAGTACTGCTGTTTAAATGTTTGCAGATTATAGGCCGTCATTTTCAGTGCATGATTTTTAACAGGATTACTGAGACTAGTTTAATTCACTGCTGAAGGAAAACTAAAAAAGTGCTCTACTGTTTTTCAGAGAGGTGGTTTTGGCCGTGGCAGAGGACAGCAGCCACAGTGATTTTCCATGTTATCTGTACAATAAAGTTTCAAAACTACTCCTGCATCAGACTCATTTGTGTGTCGTTACATATACCGGGTAGTTATTCTTTAATTTTGAATAATTCTAAAAATTAAATTATTTTATTTAAATCTGGGAATTGAGCATTATTCTTTAAAAGCAAAAGTACAGATGACTGAAAACTAGGGCTGGGCAAAGAAATCGATTTGTCGATTAATCGTTTTTTAAAACATGGTCAATTCAGAATCGATTCTGAAATCGATTGTATTCCTACCGTATTTTTTGTGCAAACATTGAACGTAGGATTAACATTAATCAAATTACTAGTCGTCTTCACTAGATGTCACCCTCTTTTTTTTGCCTTGCACGATGTTACCAAGGAGCGAGAGGTGAGCCTGTCATTCTTTCGTTTAGTCCTTAAAATGGCAGTTTTAGGTGCTTCATCGACATTAATGCCACCTTCACATAAAAAGTAAGAGGTATGGAGGGATTTTAGATTTCTCTAGCAAGACGACGACAGTGTTGTGGCAAACAACACAGTAAATAGCCTTTACAAAAAGTTTGATTCGCAAACTAATGAAGGTTTATTTGAACTAGGGTTGCATAACGATTAATCTACTGCAGAATAAAGGTTTTTTTACTTCGTATGTATGTGTGCTGTGAAAAGTAAATTAGTATAAATAAATACACACTTGCATGTATATTTAAGAAATGTTTACATGTACATAAATATTAAAAAAATGTATACACAATTTATATTATATATAAATACATAATATATAAATACATAATTTGTTCTTAAAATTATACATGCATGCGTACCTTTTTATTCATACACACACAATTATTATTCACAGTTCACACAAACATATGATGTAAACAAAAACCTTTATTCTGCAGTAGATTCATCATTATGCAACCCTAATTTGAACAGATTCATTTTAAACAATGGTTAAAAAGTCAATCATAGCACACATTATCCAAATTATTGATGAAAAATCTGAATTATGAATAGTAAAAATAATAGTTGAATTGTTTTGATTGACATGTAATATGATATTATGACTGTGTACTTAAAGGAAAACATCACCGTTTTTCAATATTTTACTATGTTCTTACCTCAACTTAGATGAATTTATACCTATCTTTTTTCAATGCATGCACTTTTAATCTTTGTACAGCACGTTGTGAATGTGTTAGCATTTAGCCTAGCCCCATTCATTCCTTAGGATCCAAACAGAGATGAATTTAGAAGCCACCAAACACTTACACGTTTTCCCTGTTTAACCCGTGAGCGGGACACCTATGTTTACTTCAATATTTTCTATGTAAATGTTAATCTATCACGACAAACTATATATTGTTGGAAAGGTCTAAGAATGTAGTTTTCATATTTCAAAACCTTTAAGCAGTAATAATAATGCAGTAACTGTAATTTATTCATTTGTGACACAAGTAGGCAGCAAACCAGCACAAACCTCTGTTTTTTTTTACAATTTTATGTATTAAAAATAATACTATATTGCATTTTTATTTATTACAAATAAATTTAAACTGCTTTAAAAAAAAAAGAATATTTTCACCTCCAGACACTTCCCTAAAAAACGTTGAAGTGTCTTCTTTAAAACAAAAAATTACCAAAATTAAAATCAAAATTAGGCTTCTAGACAAAAAAAAATGCCGGAGTTATAATAATTTAAAGGTGTATATCACCTTTTCACCAACCCCTCACTCAAAAAGGGCTGCGCCAGTTAAAGGGTTAAAGACCGTTACATGAGTAGTTACACGAGTAAGTATGGTGGCACAAAATAAAACTTTTGTTTGGAGCCATAGGACTGAATGGGTCTAGGCTAAATGCTAACAAATTCACAAAGCGCTGTGCAAAGACTAAAAGTGCACGCATTGAAAAAAAGATAGGTTTATTAAAAAAAAGTGAAATCATTTAAAATTAAAATTGTGAATTGGTCAAATGTTCTGAAAAAAAAATCTAGATCAAATTTTTTGCCATATTGCATAGCCCTACATGTAATGTTTTTAAAACTAGCATATTTGACAAGATCAACACCCCAGTTTTTTCTATGACAATCTTCACATAATTTAATAGAGGTTGCATCTGGAGTAAATACTAATTAACTTTTCAGATCTTGTACAGTTAATAAGATACAAAAACTTAACATTTATTATATGACTTTAACAGTCACATGACTAAACTCTTAACTTTAAGGGACTGTATAGTGTGTAATAATCATATCTGAAGTATGAAACCACTGAATTCGCTTTTTCTGTGTGGACAAAGTCACTGAAAGCGTAAGGTCAAATACTGGTTTTTATTAGTTGGCACAATTATATTACATTCTCGTACTGCTTGATTTCACAATCCCAAAATAAGAAAAGCAACATATTCCAGTGGTATTCCACCTGTCCAAGTGTAAGGGTCACAGCTTTGATGGAGTGTTGGCAGATCTTTGCATCGATTTCATAGTTCCAACATCCCATATGCACCAATTGACAGCATGTTTGAATAAAAATGTTTTAAAAACCATTTTGGGGCCAAATAGATGTAACCGACCCCGAGATTTACATTCAAAGTCTAATAATGAAAGTATGACATTTAAAGTGCTTTTTTATTGTATGGGGCGTTCATCTGATCAATTCTATGCTTGGTTACAATTTGAAATCTGATTTTTGACAAATCACGCTTAACTGTTTACTATAACCAGGTGATTGATGCAGCTGTGTCAACTTCGTACACTAAAAATCTTCAGTCACCAATGAATCATGAGAATGAGGCTCACGTCAGTATGACCATCAACACGTTAATCAACAAAACAATCTGACAATCCAGTTCAAGTATTTCATGCTACACCAGAAGTGGATTTTTAAATGCATGACATTAGTATTGAAATATATTAACCACAGGCATTATAAATCACTTTCATTTACTTGGATCTTGGGTTTATCATTACTTTGCAGTCCACTAACAATAAAAACATGAAATCTTGAATGAAACATGTACTTGATAAGAAACTTCATTATAAATGCACTTCCAAAGGACACCTTAAGTAAATAACCCTCAACAGTTCGGGTCACCTACAACCTCACGTGTACCAGAATCTATACATCATAACGACAAGCACTCGAAGATTTGCTTTTGATCTGTACAAGGGATAAAAGACATCAACAATTACAGTGGCTCAAATTTCACAGTATTGCACCAACCGCCGCCTTCCAAGAGACTGGCCGAGCAAGCGGTTTGGCTTTGAAGACATACTTGATGTTTTAAAGCATACGAGAAGATGTAAAAACTATTTTACAAGCTAAAACAAAATCCTTTGTTGAATTGTGCAGCTTCTCGTCTCTCGGTTCATGAGTGTTTGTAGATGTGGAGTCACATGAGGTTGAAACCCAAACGGTTATATTAACACTTGATAATATTGATAGATATTATCAAGGAGACCTTCATCTGACCGAACAATTGACTTCATCGATGGAGGGAAAGTGAAACTTAAACCATTCAGAAGAACTTATTCAACTCATCAGTTCAATAAAAGACTAGAAAACATGAACTGGATGTGTCTGATAAGTAGGGTTGGGAATCGAAAATTGATTCCAATTCTGGAATCGGATCCTTACTACAAAATGAACATTTCAATTCCTGCATGCAAATGTTTTATTACGAATCTTTTATTCACGTTATCTGTGAAGATATGACCTGCGAAAGTTTACTTGAAAATCGTTAAAAACTAAAGTGACCGGAGTTTAACCAGCGGTGAAAAGTGAAGCAAAAACATTTTGATCGCCCCCTGGTGTCTGGCTGCAGTATAAGTCATAAACCCCACCCTCTTCACGTAAATAAATGTGACATGAGCCAAACCTAAAAATCAAAGTACACCAATACATTTTATTTTTAATTTATTTTTTACATGTCAAATCATGTTGCCATCATAGACTGTAAAAAAAAGATGGACGTAGTGTCCGTAACGTCACCTATAGGTTTCTGAAGACCGTTTTTGACATAAATATGTATAAAGGCTAGATGTGTTATGGCGGAGTCTCTAACGTCATCACCTGGCGGCCATCCTACCACAGGCAGCTCGCTCACTCGCAGCACTGAGTTTCCATGGTGCAGGTACTTTAAAATGACCACAACCTGCCAAACTTTCCACCAATTTTCAAACGGTTTGGTTTCTTACAAACGTTATTAACTCTTTCGCCGCCATTGACGAGATATCTCGTCAATTAAGAGAAAATGCTTCCCGGCCAATGACGAGATTTTCCGTCTTTCCGCAATATCGCTAATACTTCCGCAACTTATACAACCTGGAAGTAGCGCCTCACGTGTAAGAGAAAGAGCTCTGTGTATGTTTTAAAGATCGCTCTGCATCTGATCTCTATCAAAAGTCCTTCGCAAAAATTTAATTATCTCAGCTTTTTGAGTTATCTCGCAGTTTTTGAAGAAACCTACCCATGTTTGAGAGGTGATTACAAGAGAACTAATGAAGGTAGGATGAAACATTGTTTGTTTATATATTTAAAGAAGAAAATTTTCCGGAAGGCATTAAACTTTTGTGAAAATCATGAAAAATGCTGGCGCTGGCTGGCAATTTTTTAAAAAAAATGCTGGCGGAGAAAGGCTTAAAGTGGCTGTAATTCTAGATGCTTTAACATGTTTCATAAAATTTTACATTTTTTTAGTAGAAGAATGCAGTGTCATAGGTACATCTTTGACGTTTATAACAAACCAAACCGTTTGAAAATCGGTAAAAAATTAAACAAGTTATGGTCATTTAAAAGTACATGCATCACCAAAACAATGCTACGAGTGAGCGAGCCGCCCGTGACAAGATGGCCGCCAAATGCTGACGTTCCACTTAATTGGCCAGCAGCACGGGCGAGGCATCTAGCCTTTATACATATCTATGGTTTTTGAAGCCAATAAAAGGCGGTGCCTGTCGTCGCCATTTTGGCCACGCATCACTCGCAGATATCCGAAAATGGTAAAGAGACGAGACGTGGGTGAAGCTGAGGTGGCTGGTTGCTAAAACCCCGTCTAGTGGCTGTTCAACCGTCACTCAAGTGGCCACAACCTTAATTATGCACATCTTTAAGGCTTAATATAATTTAAACGGATGAGTTACAAAAAAATTCACCCCCCTCACAGTTGTCATGAAGGGCAAAATTAGTTATACAGACCAAAAACAATTTTTGTACCAGGCTGTAAACATTATTTTCTGCTCTAAAGTTGGGCATGGGGGTCTATGGGAATTGACTCCCTTTTGGAGCCTGCCTCTAGTGGCCAGTCAATGAATTGCAGATTAAATCACTTCCGTATTGGCTTCATCAGAGAGATCGAGAGGGTTGCCCCATACTTGTAAGTGCTTATTTGGTTATTAAATGCTATTAAAAAGAGGTGTGACGACTTGATTTGTGTGTTTGTGAATGAGTCAAACAGAAATATCCCGACCTTCATACCACGGCCACCACCTCATGATCACTAAGCAGATGGTGGTTTTAAATGACGTCATCGACGGAAGATGTCAGCAGCCCTTTTTTGAGATATTTACAAATGGTTATCAATCTACACTTTTACGATAAAAAAAAAGAGATTATCTTTTTGTAAAACCCTGCTCATAAATATATTATTTTGCATAACAGTCAGCAATAAGTTGGCTTATTGACCATATGGTTAGGTATCTAAATATTGACTTCTTTTTTACAACACTGGAATCGAAGAAAAGAATCAGAATCGATTCGCAGAATCGGAATCAATAAAATTCAAAATGACACCCAACCCTACTGATAAGAAATGTTAAATGTCGATAAGCACTTTTTAAGCAAAAGTCAACATGAATCTTCATTTGAAACTTCGATAATGACAAAATTTCGGGTGCAGAAAATGATAATAAATGAGAAAACATGTTTTGCACAGGTGGATTATGTTATTACATTTTCATAAGAAATCTTTTCAGTTTCTGGGATGTGCCTTACAAAGTAATCTGAATTTTGATTTCATGTTGACTTTAAAGATGAAATGTTTTCCAGATGACATCATAAAAACAAAAAGTCACGCAATCCTTCTGACACATCATAATAAGTCTATTCATTTTACAAGATTAACTCAAAACCCAGCAAACATCATCTGCTTGGGAAAGTTTTATATTAAAGTGTGAAATTGCAAAATTACAGTCCAGTTTAATTAGGTAATCGTATAAATTAAACCCTCTGTGAGTTTGGAGGCCCAAAGGATATTTACAAGATGGTAAAACAAACAAAAAAAAACAGCTAAGTTAAGAACACCTATTTATAACACGACATACAGGTTAAACATCCATCGCATCACATAAACTCATCATCTTGACAAATAAATACCAGTGCTCATGCAAAACTATTCAACTCTCACAGTTCCACGCATTCAAACGGCTAACGTCTCATCTCACAACCGCGTTTCAGACAGAAACTAACAAAACCTCGCTCACGCATACGCACGCAGAGGAAACTGAATGTGTAAAAATACTGAAAGCCACATGCTAGCGCACCATGTGTATATTTTTACATCACGACAGTAAAAAGTAGCATTCGATTAATCCCACACGGGCCGCGTAGAGGACGCTAAAACAACGTGGGATTCATGCGAGAGTCGACGTGAAAAACGAATCTGTAAAAAGCAAAAATATTACATTTACAAAACATTGTATTGAATATTCGACCAACACTCGATGTCACTGCCCTCTCCCGGCACTCAAAAGGGTTGGCAAATCATTGTTTGTGTCTGTTTTTTGTTTGAAAAAATTAAGAATGAAAATAAAAAGAGAACAATGAAAATAAGAGCGCGAGTTGAGTAAGCATCTAAGTGTCGATGTTTTGCATTAGTTATCTGATATCGGAGACCGAGCTTTGATTAATGCTGTAGGTGGGCGACAGATCTCCACCTATCGTGGCCACTAGGGGCGCACCGTTACGATTCAGACAGCCCTCCTGAAGAGCTGCGAAGTAGGTGGCCTGAACCGGTTTGTGACACTGCAACACTTCTATGGCATCGTCGATTTTGAACCATTCCCTTTTTCTCCCTGTAACAAAAAGAAAGATCAAGTGTTAAAAGACACAAATATACTAATTTTCCAGCTCCCCTAGAGTTAAACATTTGATTTTTACCGTTTTGGAATCCATTCTGTCGATCTCCGGGTCTGGCCGCTACCACTTTTAGCATAGCTTAGCGTAATCCATTAAATCTGATTAGACCATTAGCATCGCACTTAAAAATAATCAAGGACTTTGCTGCCGTAACACGGCTGCAGGAGGCGCAATGATATTACTCAGTGCCCAAAAATAGTCCCCTGCTATTGAAAGTTACAAGGGGACAATTTTCGGCTGCGTAATATCATTGCGCCTCCTGCAGCCATGTTACGGCAGCAAAGTCCTTGATTATTACACCAGAATGAGAGTATAGTCCCAGCCATATCTGCCTTAAAAAAATTTACAACTTTAATTTTTCTGTCGGTCTTAGTACACGATATAACTACAGAAGGGTCAAGTTTTAAATAAACGAGAGAAAAAAATGAGCGTTTAAAGACACAAAAGTGGAAACAGGCAACATTTCATAGTACTATTATTAGAACTGCACCCACTAGGGGGAAATGTAGTCGGCGATCCACTTTTTTCTCCCCAAAGGCTGGGTTTTACGGCTTGACAGCTTATAAAAACTTATTTCTGGGATTTTTGGCTTGTTATCTGTACATATTGTCTCACAGCAGCTTTTAGGAATTATTTCGTTTTTTGTTATTAGCCAGAAATGACAAAGAGGCGGCCTCTCGCAAAACAAAGTCAATGGAGACAGTTGGATTGTTTTCCCCTCCGGTGGGCGTGGTTTTCAAATTTGCATAACTGCGTTCTGTCTCTATAGGAAAAATATCAAAACTCTTTGGTAATTTTTGAGCGCCATGCTAATGGTCCAATCAGATTCAACGGACCGCGCCAAGCCATGCCAAAAGCGGTAGCGCCAGACCCGGAGATCAGCCGAATAGACCCCAAAACTGTAAAAATCAAATGTCCAACTTTAGGAGAGCTGTAAAATGAGAATATTTTTTTAAAAAAAGTGGAGTGTCCCTTTAAGAGATTTAAAAATCAAACACGTTAGCCGGAAATGCCTTACGTATACAGAACATAACGTTAACCGTATTTGGAAAATCGTTGAGGTCAATTTCAAGATTACTAACCAATGTTTACCGAATCCTCCCAGTCTTCCAAAACTTCAGTTACGATGAGAACATAGACGTATGTTCTGTGTTTCCTATCTCGATTCTCAAAGCGCAATAATATTTTATTTAAAACACCATTATGTTCAAGTGACCGTTGCAATGCTGCAAATGTGTAACGGTAGCTAATTAATCTGTGGTTACACAAAAGTGTGTTATATTAGTTTAACTTACCTCAAATATTCCTACTAGTCTTCCTAAACTCCCCTTGACTCCAGCCTACGATAAAATCAAATGTTTAACCACACTGTAAAAAGTAACATTGTCAAAAATTTGACAAATCTAGTTTTATATCACCCCCCGAAAAATATTAAGCAAATAAGTAAGTTTTACACAATCAACCAATTTCTGTTCAGTCAGTTTTGTCTCAAGATCTACTAATGGACAATAGAAACGTTCACTTATTTTAAATATTTTTGAGCAAATTTTAATAAAAGAATAAGAGTGAGACAGAGGTAGGACAGTGACCTCTTTAAAAAAATGACAATGTGTAGAGATCCATCATAACACTCAAGACGACAAATTTAACTTCAAAAACACGCCTTGAGGAATTGACTGTCGTCAATCGCAGTCTAAATTTAGTCCTGAACAATATTAGACCTAAATCACTACCCAAATTATTCGCACTGTCTTTACATACATACACTACTACACAATTCCAAGTATTGCACAGCTGAACGTCTGTGATATTTAGTCACGGTACGTTTACAGTCTGCGACCGCTCTCGCTCGCCCCCCAAGACACTTTTGGCAACGGTCTGGACAGCAGCCGAGGGGTAAAGCGTAGCACTTCATCCGAGTTTAATGCCCTTTAGACGGTAAGGTGATCGTCCCAACAGAATAAGTGAAATGTTTCTAGCTGTCTCTTAATCTGCCTGTGAAAGTAAGACAGCTTGAGCGTGTTGAACATAAGTACTTCTTTTTACGAAAAAAACCCTGCTTCACTTTCGGTAGTGAGAAAACCAGCAATTTTTACGCCTGCACAATGGATCTGATAAGCGTTTCTCAACAAGTGTAGTGTGTTTACACATAAAAATAATACATTTTTTGCTAATACAAACACCATGGATAATACAGCTATTGTCTAATATATTGATGATTTAATTGCCCATTATTTGGGCACATTTGACAACATCACCATTAACTGTATGTGATTGTCATACATGTTCATTTTCTCTTCTGCCAGTCCTACAAATTTGATCAAATACAGATAAAATATGGTAGAAATTGTAGTTTTAAATTAGTAACTCTACTCTTACTGTAGTAACAATATGTCACCCTGGAGCACAAAACCAAATAACAATTTTTTTTATATTTATACATCATCTGAAAGCTAAATAAATATTTGGCCGAGATACAACTATTTGAAAATCGGAGGGTGCAAAAATAAAAAATCTTGGGAAGATCTCCTTTAAAGTTGTCCAAATTAAGTCCTTGACAACACTCGCTTTATGGCTAATGATAAATAATTTTTTTATATATTTATGGTAGAACATTAAAAAAAAATAATTAATCTTTACGCAATATCCTTTTTTTTTTTAAAAACATAATTTTGACCCATACAATGTATATATACTTGTACGACTTATGATACAGGTTCAAATATTATCTTTTAAACTATAGTTACTGTGGTATATTTTTGTAAGTGTCCACAAAGTTTTATAATTTTTTAAAAATCAGCCTCTTCACAAACTTCTCGGACAGCAGCGACGTTTGGCTCTTCGTTGGGCTCCATTCCTCCTCCAGGAACGATCCATTTATCCGGATGCCTGCTGCTGCTCACTAACAGCACCTGTGTGAATACAGTACATTTACGGTACATTACCGCATCGGTGTGAATGAATAACAGATCAATACATCAGACATAACCACTGATCAGATGACATTTGGATACTGATGATAATCTTTTCCAGTCCACCGATCAACACCCGGCAATTTGAGTAAATATTTAGTGTTAAACTTTATCTCTCTTACTTTTTTTAAATAACAGCTTAATAGAAACACAGTAAATTACATTCATACAGATTTCGTGATCGATCGTAACATGTTTGCCATATCAGATGGCATCACACAGCAAAATCATAGTATATGCCCAAACACTGGCAATACCATGGTACATATTGAAAAAGCACATGTTATAGTATAGGTAAAAATAGCAATGACATTGTACTTTTCCAAATAGTATAGTTTTACTGCGGTATATATAAAAGCACAGCACACCCCTGGCACATATCCCAAAAGCATTGTTTTACTAAAAGTCCACCCAAGACCAACATAATATGGTGGTTTTAGCTGGTTTTGCTGGTGTATAAAGCTAGTCTAGCTGTGTTTTGGTCACTTTTTAAGTTGGTCAGTTTGGAAGACCATCTGACCCACCAGCTTGACCAGGCTAGGAGGACCAGCTTAAACCAGCTAATGCTGGTCTTAGCTGGATTTTTTTTACAGCAATACTATGGTAGATATCTAAACATTAAAGTACTGTTATGGTGTATGTTTTAAAATGTGTCAATATTTTTATAAACATTAAAAAACACACTGTTTACTATGGTACGTGGTAGTTTTTGTTAAGCGGTGCTCATTTCTAAGAATACACTGAGATTTATTCAGGCACAAGGCCTAGTGGAATCCTGTGACGCTCCCTTTATAATCAACGACGCTGCCCACGCATCGCACGTTTCCTCGCTGTTTATAACGGGAGCGTTTTGTTGGGTAACTGTTTAACGCTAGGCTAGCTCAACTAACTTGTCCCAGGCTATCCACAGTTAGCACATTGCTAGCTTGCGTTTAAATGTCAAGCATTTGAGATCTAAAGCTAAACAGCGCACTTGAAACATTGACAGACGCGCCCTGTGATCCCCGCCGCCTCGTCCACCGGCACCAGGACTCACCTCCTCCTCGGTTTCGTTCCTAAAGCACAGACAGGCGGCCCGCTTCTTGTACCCGTCTCCATCATACGTGCGCGTCTGGTTCGACTTGAGCTTCATCATGACGAGCTTCGCGTCGCGTTACGACTGAGATCGGAACCTGAACCTGCCGCAGATACACAGACGCAAAGTCCGCGTGTGGAAACCTCGCGTTTTATTACTGGTTATAAAGTCTCCTGCGCTTCATTTTTCCTAAACCGAGCGCATCTCAGACACGGACGCCATTACCGAAACAGATACGCTGTGTGCGTTACGTGAGCGCCGTGCGTCAAGTAGAACGCGTAGCTGGCTTTAGAGAATAGGGCATGGCGCGGTAATGTTGCGCACAACAATCACGTTCTCGTGCACATACTGACGACGGGCCGTTGAATTATATGAAAATAATGCACAGCGAAGGTGGTTATACGGCGCGTGTGCATTATATTCAAATCATTCAAAGAGTCCATTATTCCGCTTATACCACGGTTACCACAAACATTGCTCTGGTGGTTATTTTAAAGGGGTCATATTATCAATTTTCTTCAAATGTAAAATAAGTCTTTGGTGTCCCCAGAGTGCCGTAGGTGAAGTTTTACCTCAAAAAAACCCCACAGATAATTTATTATAACATGGTAAAATTCCTCTTTGTAGGTGTGAGAAAAAATGTGCTGTTTTGGGGCCTGTCCTTGCAAATGCAAATGAGCTGATGAAATGCAAATTCTGATCACCATAATGGTGGTTTGTTAAAATTGACTCAATTGTGCCATCAATTATTTTCTCTCTCTCTCTCTGCACTAAATGGCAGTGCCGTGGTTGTAGAGTGCAGAATAAGGGACAGTATTATTATAAGAAGATCCCATTTTGACATCACAAGGGGAGTCAAATTTCAACTATTTTTTCACATGCTTGCAGAGAATGGTTTACCAAAACTAAGTTACAGGGTTGTTCTTTTTCACGTTTGCAATGTTGATAAAAGCACTGGGGACCTAATTATAGCACTTAAACATGGAAAAAGTATTTTCATAATATGAGACATTTGACAGGTTAGGTGTGCGTTTATCGAAAAATAATGTATACCCATGGAACATTTATCAACCAATCAGAATAAAACATTCAACAGCCCCGTGGTGTAGCCTAATACTAAATAATTAATAATAATAATTAAAAAAAGACAATAATAAAGACAAAGAAGAAAAAAGTTTTATATTTTGAATTATAGACTTATATTAATATTTTAATTTATTTTATGTTAATTTTGATTTACGTTATTAATATAAATTATTATATTATTATATGCATATTTTATAATAATTGTAAATAAAGTGAATAACAGTCACCATTTTTATACATGCCACAACACACATCCTGGTAAAACTATGCTTTTATGATGTCCACCATGATATGTTTTACATTTTCAGAGATAATTAATAAATCATGATCAGTTAAAATAGGTTGTTCTCAGATGCATGGGAATGAAATGGCTATGCATAAATGTTTAATTTGAAAAAGTATTTTTATTAAGATTAGCACACATTACACATACTAAATAAATAGTTAATAAATCTAATACACATTGTAGACCTCTAATGTTGTGTTAACAATATGCCAGTTACTGTATGCTTAAATGTATCTTAATCTACTCCTACACAAACAATCACAGCAGAGTAAAGGGTGTTTTACAACTGAAGCAATCATCTTTTACTGGGGCATTTGCTGTCTGTTCTACACACCGTAATACCTGAGGCGAATATTTCACAATTGCAAAGTTATGAGGATTATTAGCTCAAATTTAGGTTGCACTCCTGCTCCACATTTGTATAAAAGACTCCGAAAACACAATTTGGGAATTTTTGACTTTAAACATTACGATTATTTTAACTGTTGTGATTTGTGAAAAAGCACTTGGGTGTGAATAACCATGAGTTGATACAGTACCTGTTGTTATGTAAACAGTCGGGTGAGGAGCGACACTGTAAGCAAAGTGTGATACCATTTAAGACGATGTTGAATTTTCTGTCCTATTAAGTTTTTATCCTTTAAAGCAGAACCATTAAAAACCTGAAAAGTCTGTAATAAAATAGTTAAATTCTCCATCAAATATTGATACATTAATGGTATATGGTTTCTAAACACTTATTGTTGTGATATGGAATGTATCACTTAGCACTATACAACAGCAAATAAATCTGTGATTCAGTTTCATATGCAATTTGCACGAATTTTGTGACAGGTTTGTACCCAAATATGAACCTATAGCATTGTCCTGGACGCTGATTGCTGGGGATTTTAGAGACAATTACACATTACAAGCTACTTCGAAGCTAAATCTATTTATTACCTTAACACATGGCCAGGACAACTTATATTTGGTTACAAGATATAAGACCCTGCCTTTAAACAAATATTCACTGGTTAACAGTAATATGAAACGTCTTGCAAATAACTAGGCAAACTGTACTCAGTAACTAGCTACATTCAAAAAGATTGCATACTACTATAATGATTTAATATTAAATTATCACTTCTTCAAAGGGGCCGTTTACACAACAACGATTAAGACAGTAAATTGAAAAGTTTTTATGCGCATTGGGTGTTTGATTTATTGACAACGAGTCTTGTTTTTTGTTAATGACACCTTGGCGACACCTTGTCGTCGTAAACTACTCAAATGCTGTTAATTCAGTCTACGCGAGTAATACCAAAACAACGTTGGCTACAGGACTGTGTTTGTGCTGAGTTTATCAACGCCTCTCAAACAAAGTTTACAAAATGTTGGCGCTTTATAGTCCAGGGTCACTTGTAGTAATAAACCGACCTCATCGTCCATCTAAATAAATCTGACTGACGCTTTGACGCGATCTTAATTGTTTGTATTCATCGCTCTAGAAAAAAACTTTTCTTTACAAAGTAACATCGCCATCTACTGGCTTTGCACACGTAATGCAACAAATTTAGTTGTCTAGTTGTCTATCTTTTTGACAGCGCTGTCGCGTTTTTTACTACGTCGTTCTTGTGTAAGCATAGCCTAAATCTAGTCATGGACACGAAGCGAGATACAAAACTAAACTACAAACAAAGCATGAGTAGAAAAGCACCTCAGTTCAATAGATAGATATATACATATAGTGAAATCAAAAACTAGATATCTATAGTAATAAGAAAACTAGTAACACTCGACATAGCGTGACTTTGATTTCTACGTTCGACCAAACTACAGAAAAATCGATTTGTCCCAGAAATTTCTTTCACATACAGTACTGTCCTTTTGTGTTGCAGAAAGACGTGAATGACAATCCATGTTATTCACGGGCTGGAGAGAAGACGGGTAGTTAGTTGATTTTGTTGAGTATGAGGTAGGCCTCTGGTTTGATGGTTACTGCTCCTCCTCATCGTCTTCTTCCACATCTTCAGACGAATCTTGAGGAGATTGTTTTTCTTTTTCCTGTAACATGCAAGGCTTTACGTTTGTATGTTAAATTTGACATTTAAAGCAGGATTTTAAGATAGCTTGACCTTTTAAAATAAGAGTCACTGCTGTGCTAAAATGAAATATAAAATTCTGACATGTATTTATTTACATTACATCAAAAATAAAATCATAATAAAAAATCATCATAGTTTGGAAAAATGCAAGGGTCGGTAAAAAAATAAAATGTACCTCTTTTTTAGGCCTCCCTTTCCGTTTGTCCCCGGCAGAATCGGATGCTTTCTATTAAATAAACAAAATTAATTCAATTAAACAAAATCTGTAATTTGGTTTTACAGAATCCTCCCTTCCATGTGGGATAAATACAAAGTGCTCTGTTTAATTCATTAATTTTTCACAAAGCCTTTTCACTGAGCCAACAGCAGTGTACACACTACACCAGTAGAGGAAGCCATTGCCCGCAGATGGAAACAGATGGAAGAGGGCAATGAGTTCACCGAGAACTCTTGAGGCATGTGCTTAAAGCGCACTGCTCATTGCTAAGTGGCTAACCGTGGGTCACCTGCTGTTGGTTCGTGAATGGGTTGTCAACACAAACATGCATATACTATTCAGAATTAATAATGCATATGCGTCTGTGTGTTTGCTAAACAGAGACAGTTGTGTTTTCCTTCTGCAGTGCAATAGTGAGAAAAATGCCCATCATTATATTCATACAAAAGACTGAGTTTACATGCCCCCAAAAATGAACATCAGGACATAAAACAGCAAGTTTATTCAAAATTCAATACCTGCACTTTTTTGGGAGGCCCCTTGTTTTTGCTCCCCTTTGGTCGCCCTCTGGACCTCTTTGGAGTTGGTGATCCACTTGATTCCTGGAAGAATTTATTTTTACATTTTAACCAATATTATAAATCTACAAGATGCATTACAACATTGTATTACTTCATTCCTTTGGATGCTTTCTTGGTCTTCCTCGCCCTCTTTTCTCAATCCCATCTTTTTCTTTAAGAGAGACTGCTTGTTTCTCTGAGTCGCTCATGTTTGTAGAATTCCAAAACAGCTGAAATTAGACAAATAGGTAATTTAACACCTAATGATTTTATAGCATTTAAAAACAGTATATTTTATTATGCATTATCTTTATTATGCATTAAATAAAAGTGTACTAAAATAATTGATCTCAATGCATGCTAAATAATACAACCGTTTTGGATAAGAATAGTAGCCTACTATGGCATGGCAATTGCCTATAGATGCACATTGGCGATGCACAGGGGAGGCGCTCAATAGCTTATGCAACCTGCTGTAAATCTCTATGGACACCATATATCGTTGCCTACACTTTGAGAGGGTCGTGCAAATGGACATTTGAGCCCTTGTGCAACTATTCACGAGACAACAAAACACGAACTTACATGCACTTAAACGACCGAAAGGAAATGCTGTGTTTTCGGTGACCCCACCTCCCGTGCGCGATGTCTGCGGATTGAATTAAAGCGCAATCGTCGGTCTGCCAATAAACCGCAGTCTGATTCCAAAGCAAATCGACGTTTACGATTAGAAAACGAAAAAATTAACTCTGTCCTTACCGAAGGATACAGATGGGATTAAATCGGGTTCAGGAATATCAGCCGTGTCACTAGAATAAAAGGCCAATAGCGGATCGGGAAGAGGCGCAGGTTGATGCGGGAAGAAGGCGGATCTTTGTGTGCAATATGCTTCATTTACTGACTGTGGCGCCAAGTACAAATGCATTTAAGAGATGATTTTGAAGAGTTTTTTTATTAAGTTAAGATGAAGATGCGAATAAAGTGTTTGACAATAAACAAGTAAAGAATAAAGCCTTTGTTTTCATCAGAGTAGAAATAATGAATAGGACTGTTTTTGATTGGTTAGCTTCAAGCAAAATTACTTTTTATCTTCACATCAGCAACATTGACAACCGGAATATTTTTTCTTTTTATAAATTCATAATATGTTTATTAATAATAACTTTATAGCTGTGGAATGAACAGTAATTATTTGAAGGTCACAATTGTGATAAATAAACAATTAATTAAATAATAAATCAATAAACAAACAAATCAATAAATAAAAATAAAACATTTGCCCTGGCACCATACTGAACGATAAGTATTGTCTAAAGCTCAGTCATTAAGCTCATCAAAATTATACTTGTCCCTATACATTTTGGGTGTGTTGTCCATGTGGATGTGCTTTAAACATTGTAAAGTATTTAAGATATCTTTAAATAAACCATGTGCTTAATAAGATTACATGTTATGTAGGGCTGTGCATAGATTAATCTAGATTAATCTCATACAAAAAAATTATTTTTGTTGCATAATATATGAGTTTGTGCTGTGTATAAATATAATGTACATTTAAACACACACAGACACACACACACATATACATTTAAGAATTTGTTATTTATATATCGTTTTATATATATATATATATATATATATATATATATATATATATATATATATATATATATATATATATATATATATATATATATATATATATATATATATATATAGAATATAGAATATAGAAAAATATAAATACATATTTTTATACACATGTAAATGTTTCTTAAATACATACATGAATGTGTGTGTGTGTGTGTATTTATATATACATAATAATTACACACAGCACAAACTCATATGTTATGCAAAAAAATATTTTATTTTGTATGAGATTAATCTAGAATAATCTATGATCACGCCTGATTTTATGACATATGTCATTATAGGAAAAATATTAAATTATTGCTAAATATGATTTTCAGAAAATTTAATTCTCTCTTCAGGTAAGGTATATACCTCAGAATATGTACGGATTTCAGTCAAATTGATGCTTGCATGTTCGTTTAAAAAATATTTTGCAAACATTCATTGTCTGTATAAAAACAGATTTTGTGAATCGTATTTTTTATAAATTAATTTGTATAAGCTTTGGTAAACAAGTGATTTACATGCAGAGAGAACTGTTTTAATCTCACATTACGATTTACATAAACAAAACATGTTTTAACATTATCGGTGTGTTCGACATCATGCAGCGCCGTAAGACCCGACGGGGATGACGTCAAAGTACCGCGAGAGCGATTTGAGACTCATACAAAGAAGTCTAACTTCAACTCGTTTTCGCGGTACTTTGACGTCATCCAGTTCTTTCAGAAGTTAGTGACAGACGTAACCATAGATACAAGCCAAGGGAAGGTGACGCAGCGAGGCGCGTAGAGATGACGTCTACATGTACGTCAAGGAGCATCAAGACGATTGTCCTGAAGAATGAAAACAATGAGATTTACATGAGTCGTACGTATGCTATGTATTCTTTTCTTTTATTGCAAAGATTTTTATTATGAAACCGAATTGTACTGTCGAACAGATATGTCAGATAAATCCGGTTGTCATCTTTAACGATTGAATTCAACTCACAGGCTGTGTGTTTGTTTACATTTCTAACTCTTCAACATTCAGCATTTTGCTCATAATCAATAAAAGGTTTTGGAAAATGTATATTCTCACGACGTATAGTTGTGAATGTTTGAATTACAGAGAGTCGACAGTACTGGCTATATAGTATTGTTAACCTGCTAACTGGGATTACATCTGTTGATCTGGTTAACACTGTTGATCTGGTGAACACTGGTTGTCACTTATTTGTGACAATCTGTATATGTTATAGACAGAGAGATAAAAAGTCAAGTATTAGGTATAGCTATTCATACAATACAGATGGTTTGTAGCTTTGTAACGTTAATTAAGTTAATTATTAATGAAAGTGTATTTAATCACATTGTTTATAATTTAGTTATACATCTTTGTTTTGTAGTTTAAGGTTTAGTAATATTCAGCTTGAATCAGTTCCTAGAGTACGTTGGCTAAATTCAGTTCAGGTAGGTAGGTTGGTTGACAGACAGATAAATAGATGGTTATGTAAGCAGATAGATAGATAGCATTATTTTGACAAAATTTTTACCATTTGATGAAATTCTTGATTAAAAGTTACCAGCCACATGGCATTTCATTTACTTTTCAAAGCCAGTTTTTACTCATGTGATTGGCAAATTTGGATCCTTCTTCCAGGTACCGTACTGCCCCATAATGAGACTATATAATAAACCCCAACCGCAGTCCACTGCATCGGGTTAAGAGAGCCAGAACAGCGGCAGTATCGCTTTGAAGCCACACCACAAGCCACAGATGCAATGCACAGCCATATGGCAACGCTTTCATAGTTACACGCTCTCTCTGTTTTTCAGGATTGAACTAAAGTGATCTGCTGGCCTCCATTATAATGCATCATCATTGAATATGGGAGGCAGCGGATCCAAAACTAAAGGTGTCTGGCCTTTCACCAGTGCCGGTGCTGGTGGAGACGCACCCGGCGAGGTCAGCGAACAGTGTTTAGCTCAACTGCGGGGCTCCAAGAATGCGGCACGATTTGTCTTCACGAGGAGAAGGTAAATATTACCCCTCCTGCTGCCGATCTACATGGCTCTACTGAATTAAATAAAAGTCTGGATTAAACAAGTCATTCATGTGAAGCACAAAGTTTTACAAAGTCATACTGTCCACTCTTTACGCTATTTTAAAAAGAACACACTTTAAAGGCGGGGTGCATGATCTCTGAAAGCAAATGTTGACATTTGAAATCACCTAAACAAACACACCCCTACCCCAGTAGAATCTGGACCTTCTTTTGATACACCCGCCCCACACATACGCAACCCAGGCAACAATGTTGGTTAGTAGACACGCCCCTTACTGCTGAATGGCTACAAGTGTGTTGTGGTACTCGGCCCGACTCCCTTTTCCAGTGTTTTTCAAAAATCGTGCACCCCGCCTTTAATGAAATGGCTTTATGTGATGGGTTTGGTGATGTCACCTAGGCCATAACATTATATATTGACCAATGATATTAAAGTCTTAATATTGCACGATCTGTTAGATCCTGATAGCTAAAATATAAATATTTTAACATTTTTGTCATAATTGATTTTAAAGGGGACATTTCATAAGACTTTTTTAAGATGTAAAATAAATCTTTGGTGTTCCCGAGTATGTATGTGAAGTTCTAGCTCAAAATACCCCAAAGATAATTTGCTCCTTTTAAATGCAAATGAGTTGATCTCTGCACTAAATGGCAGTGTCGTGGTTGGATAGTGCAGATTAAGGGGTCGTATTATCCCCTTCTGACATCACAGGGGGCGCCAAATGGTTTACCAAAACTAAGTTACTGGGTTGATCTTTTTTTTTTTAACATTTTCTAGGTTGATAGAAGCACTGGGGTGGGGACCCAGTCATAGCACTTAAACATGGAAAAAGTCAGATTTTCATAATATGTCCCCTTTAAAGATCTAAGAGTTTTTTCTTTTTACAATGTAGGTTATTTGACACGTTTAGTAACTAGCTGCTGTTTTTTATTATAGTTCATTATATTTTGATGAAGATGGCGATCTGGCTCATGAGTTTTATGAGGAGACTGTGGTGACCAAGAATGGGCGAAAGAAGGCCAAGCTGAAGAGAATTCAGAAGAATCTGATACCTCAGGTCAGTCACGCTGTTATTAAATATATTTTCTGGATCGTGAAATGACTTTTAAATGACTAAAACCTTTATTTGACTAGTTATTGTGAATGCATAGTAGTCATGTTAACAGTAGTCAGTACTACTTAAAAGATTGAAATTAAAAAGATAATAAAGAATTATTCATCATATGAATATTAATGTAGAAATACTTTACCATTTTTAAATGTCATTATTTATTGTTTTCATAATAAAAAAGTCATAATTACAAGCAATTAATGTTCATTCCATTAATCTCACATGCAAACCTACATTTTTATTGTAGATTTCATTAATCTTTTTTTTTGTGTGTGTGTGTGTGTGTTATAGTTTTGGCATAAAACATGACCTAGACATAAATCCTACATAAAATCAAATAAGCTTTTTACATTTTGTTCCAAAAGCATTTTTGTATATTTTATATCTACAGGGAATCGTCAAATTGGATCATCCGCGAATCCATTTTGACTTTCCACTGATCCTCTGTGAAATATAGGACTCCCTACACAGGAATCACCCGACACCTCCAGAATCCTTTGGTGTTCTTCAGCAAGATGCCTCATGGCTCTCTGTTACGACTGGAGGGCTCACTACCCTTCAGGTGGCTCGACCAAAAAGATGAATGAATGACTGATTTGTGCTTTGGTGTCATTCCAGACAGCAGACGTATGTCTTTCTGTCGTCTGTGACCTGAGGCAAAGTTTGCATGTGCAATAAGAGCGTGTAAGTAAGGAGAAAAGAGCAGGGATTGTACATAAGTCACACGTGTTTGTCAACTGTTTGTGTTTGTTGTTGTAATGTACATTATTATATTCTGTTGTATGAAAGTCTGCCTCTATCCGTTGGGCTTTAGCCCAGATCTGCACTTGTAGTAATATGTTGTATATGAGTTGACATACTTGAATAAAATAGTTTAGCAGATTAAGTGGTTGTGTTTATGTTCAATTAAAGGGATAGTTCACCCAAAAATAAAACCTTTGCCATAATTTTCTTTTTCACATGTTGTTTCTAAACCTGTATGAATTTCTTCACAAAAGAATATATTTTGATAAATGATGTTAAGCACACAGCTGATTGTACACATTGACTTCCATAGTATTTGTTTTTCCTACTATGGTTAATGTTTACAATCAGCTGTGTGCTTACTTACCATCATTTATCAAAATATCTTCTTTTGTGTTTATCAAAAAAAAAAAAACAACAACTCAACAACAACATGATTGACAGAGTTTTCATTTTTGGGTGAACTATCCCTTTAAAGTCGGTTTCATATTCGGGTTGCCAAAACAAACCAACTGGTGCGTAACTCATCCTGCATCAATTTTGACTACACAGAACACCCTATCACACACTAACTATTTGGTTCATGTAGCTCAACTGGTAGAGCATTGCATTAGCAGTGCAAAAGGTCATGGGTTCGATCCCAGGGATCAAACATATACTGATAAAATGTAAAACTTGCATGCACTGTAATACCGCATTTACATTGCATGTTTGAAGTGACTCAATTGGCACAGATGAACGTGTAAGCAGGAAAAAAGCACATAGTTTCCAATATTCTTCAATCGGTTTCAGGCCTCATTTATATGTGGAAATAAATCATATATGAATCGGATACATGCATTCACGTCCACAATGTAAGCGGACAGATCAGATTTTCCCATCTCAAAACGTGTCGTGCGACATCAAAAAATGAAACGCTAGCACATGACGTCAACTCAAATGGACACCTCCCGTTTTATATTTTGTTACAGAAGTAAAGCACTATAATCTTGTATAATAATTTTTTCTGTGTCCGTAGCATATTGCGACAATATAAATTGTTTTGCCAAGTGTTTAGTGTAAATGCTGATATTGGATAGTCGCTTTTAAAAGATTATGTAAGTGGGTCGTAAAAAAACAGATGCCGCCAACAAATCGGAATTTGGCACGAAGATTGCAATGTAAATCCAGCCAGTGTCACTTTGGATAAAAGCATCTGCCAAATGTATAAATGTAAAGATCTGGCAATCCATAGAAAACTACAAAAAAGAACCACATATTGTTAAAGGATTAGTCAATTTTCTTAAAACAAATCCAGATTATTTACTCACCACCATGTCATCCAAAATGTTGATGTCTTTCTTTGTTCAGTCGAGAAGAAATTATTTGTTTAAGGTAAACATTCCAGGATTTTTTTCATTTTAATCGACTTTAATGGACCCCAACACGTAACAGTTTTAATGCAGTTTAAAATTGCAGTTTCAACTGAGTTTCTCCCAAACGAGGCATAAGGGTCTTATCTAGCAAAACGATTGTCATTTTTGACAGGAAAAATGAAAAATATGCACTTTTAAACCACAACTTCTCGTCAATCTCCGTTCCTGTAACGCGCCAGAGCGACCTCACGTAATGCCGTCGAAAGGTCACGTGTTACATGTATGAAACGCACATTGAGGACCATTTTAAACAATAAACTGACACAAAAACATTAATTAGTATCATTCCACATACAACAACGTCGGAAGGGTCCTCTTTCTCCACACTTGTAAACACTGGGGCGGATTTTTCGCATACATCATCTGTGACCTCTTGACGTCATGACGTATTGCGTGAGGTCGTGCTGGCACATCACAGGACTGGAGATAGACAAGACGTTGTGGTTTAAAAGTGCATTTTTTTCGTGCACTTACCTTCGCTAGATAACAACCTTATGCCTCGTTTGGGATCGTTTAGAGTCCTTTGAAACTCCGTTGAAAAAAACTGTAATGTGTTAAGTGTTGGGGTCCATTAAAGTCCATTAAAATGAGAAAAATCCTGGAATGTTTTCCTCAAAAAACATAATTTATTCTCCACTGAACAAAGAAAGACATCAACATTTTGGATGACATGGTGGTGAGTAAATTATCTGGATGGACTAATCCTTTAAGGCAGTGGTTCTCAAACTGGGGGCCGCGAGATGGTGCCAGGGGGGCCCCAGTTTTATGACATTTTATAAAATACATTAATTTATCATGAATTCTGTGAAATTAAACCTAAAAAAAAATAAGGCAGCACTACTTTGTATAATTTAATATTTTGTTTAATTAAAATGTGAAGTTTTAGAATTGTTCTTTGTCATAAATTTTCTTTGGGGGGGCCGCGAAGAAATGCACCGTACACAAAGGGGCCGCACGTTGAAAAAGTTTGAGAACCACTGCTTTAAGGTACCATGCATGTTTTTATATCATCACTGTACACCTTTAAGTGTCAGCATGGTTGATTTAGGGGAACTTCAAATTCTTTTTAACATATGTGAATCAGTCATGACAACATATATTTTTGCATTAAATCAGCAAAGTATGATGTAAAAGTTACAGCTCATTTCTTGTCAAGATTTCAAAACAGTAAGTTGGAAGAATGACTTTCTGGGTTAGGGGTATTTACGAAGTCTCGTTCTCTCCCATATATTGTATATGTTGGCGGTCTATTCTACAGTTTGTCTGGCATCAGGAATTTGGGTGGGGTATTATGGTTAAAAGTCAGAGGTTAAGCTCTCTGAAAGGTTTCCTCCCCGCTTTGAAGTTTTCCACTGGGATGCTTTTACTCCCATTCAGTGGCTTGTGTTTATCGACATGCGATGGATGCATTATCAGAGCGGGCCAGGCTCTCAGAGGTGCAGCGTTTATTAAAAACAGATGCCTGGCTATGATGTAAACGCCTTCACGTTGGGAATGCTTGTCCCACCCTTGTAAATGAAATACAGGAAGCTTTAGCAGGATGCCATGTCTGCGTACAATCACTGACACTGATAAGGCTAAGAGAATACAGTGCTGTAGGGTTCGACGTGTGAATGCACGAGACCCGTGAAGGTTACGGTGGCCCTCGGGATCTTGTCTGTGTGTGAAGATACTATTAAAGGAACTGCACATCCAAAAATGACAGTTCTGTCCTCAGACGGTGATTCGTCTTTAGGACGCTCGATGAGAGTCTCATTTTTCTTTTTGTTATGTAGCAGCAGGCAATGTCAAACTCTATAGTCTAAAAAAACTTTTTTCAAACACTACATTTTAAGACTAAGCCATAGCTTTGTGTGGAACGGGACTATTTCCGACATAAGTTAAAGAGCACCTATTTTATTGCCAAAAACTACAACATTATTTTGTATATTTGGTATAAAACAATGTGCTTGCGTGGTTTATGGATAAAAACACATTATTTGAAAAGCTCTGTGTCCCTGATTATCAGCTAATCTGTATGTTGTGATTGGCCTGAATACCTCTGACTTCAGCTGGAAATGTGACGCTCCTTACCATGTTTGAAAGATTTGGTTGCTAACAGGAGTTAACTTACAGGCCGAAGAAATTGATAATGTCGGTCTTGTCTACATCGCCAATCCCAGGAAGTAAACTGTTGCCTGCAATCCGTGTGTTTGTTGTAGTCCTCGAAAATAGATTTACGTTGTAGATACGTTGGATAACTCGCGTCACTGTTTACTTTGGGGTTTGTACCTTTTGGAAATTGGTGCGCTTTAAATGGGATATTTAATGTATGGTGGGATTGCGAAAAGAACTGGAGAAGAATTATTGCCCTCCTGAAACCTTTTAGGAGCACTTTTGACTTGGACGTTATGTTTATGCTATATTTATTGCTTCAATATTTACCACATTTTTAAAGGTGCAGTGTGTAAATTTTAGCGCCATTTTGTGGTGAGGTCAAATTGCAAAAAAAATGTCTCAGTCCACTGCTCATTCCTTGCTTTTGAGACGCATAGAGAAGCTACGGTAGCCACCACAGGACAAACACGTCACCATCAGAGACAATTTAGTAAGCAAAGTTTGTCCATTACGGGCTTCTTTAGAAACATGGCGGCACAAAATGGCGACTTCCATGTAGGGGGACCCTTGGTGTATGTAGATAAAATGTCTCATTTTAAGGTTATAAAACATACTGGTTTATTTTAAGAGGTCTTTATACACCACTGAAAATATAGTTATGTAGATTATATTGCATTTCTGTCAAGAGATTCTTCTAAAAGTTACACACTGCACCTTTAAAAAGCATTACATGGCCACGTTAACTCTTGTCCAAGACATTAGATAGCATGACTTAGTAGACATTATATCTTAACAATTTAACACAATCTTAAGCCCACTTGGCCAAAAGTTGTATTATATAAGTGTGGCAGTTATTGCTCATAATTCACAAGCTTTTTTCACCGCCCTCCATTGAAACTCCTTGGCGACTTTTGACTTAAGGGTTATTGTAGGTGTGTCTTCGAGAAGGACGGAGATTGAGAGATAATGCAGAAGCGTCGGGATGTGAGCTTGCCATTTCTGGGAGGCGGGCGGTGATGGGTGTGTGTGTACAGTTCCTCTTACATTGTTAGAACTTCCTGGCAGTGCCTAGCTGGAAAGGATGGTGATGTAAAAGTCCAAGTATGGGGAGAAAAGGAACAGGGCTGAGGAAGGAAACCGTCCTCTCTCTTTCATGAGCACACATACATTGAAAGATGATTCATTAGTCAGCAGAACACGCAGGAATTGCAACAGGATTTGAAAAATAAAGCGGACCACATCTGTTATCTTATCCATCATGTGCATCCTCACAATTAGAATTTCTAAACATTCTCAGTTTTAGTGGATATATGTTGAAATAAGAGCTATGGGTCTTTATTTATTAATTTAGATAAATATTAAAATGAATGAAAGCTTAAAAGTGTATAAAAGTCACACTAACAATATTTAAATAAAAAGCATGAATTTAAACTCATTGTATCTGAATTATTGTCTATAAAATACAGGAATACTGTACCTTTAAGTGTCAGCATGGTTGATTAAGGGGAAAATTCAAATTCTTTTTAACATATATGTGAATCAGTCATGACAACATATATTTTTGTATTAAATCAGGAAGGCATGATTTAAAAGTTACAGCTAATTTCTTGTCAAGATTTCAAAACAGTAAGTTGGAAGAATGACTTTAACATGTGATTATGGTTAAGAGGAAACCCCGCCCACAGGGGACTGTAATGAAGCCACGCCCCCGCGCACAGTATCAATGAGACGCGCCGCTTTGAAGTTGTTGAGGAGATAAAAGCGTCTCGTGATGGAGTTTAAAACAAGATTTATATTAGAGAAAACGCGACATTAAAGCTCAGATCTGTTCGTCTTTACTATTCTGAAAACTTTTGACAGAGAGGAATACTCGAGAAAAGTGAAGCGATGTTTTACGTGACAAACTCAGGATGGAGTTTCTCATCTGTGAATGAGGATTTATTTTTCATATAAAAGGTGAGTTGTTTTAATCGCATTTTTTTTTATTAAAAAGGTTTTGGTTTAAAATGTGTTTCACAGTTCTGCCCACATGACAAAATACAGTATTATACTATAGTATTTACTATAATAAACTGGAAATTTCTAGATACTAGATGTAGTGTTTTTTAACTTTACTATAGTACATATTGAAGTATATTACAGTATTTACTACAGCTTATCAATTCAATATAGGTAATACAACAGAATACTATAAAATAATACAGCCCTTTTTAACCATGTTTTTTGTTGGTAAAAGTTTAGTAACCATGTTTTTGGGGGGTATTGATTACTATTAGCAAAACCATGATTTTACTACAGTAATCATGTTTTTTTAACTGTAGTAAAACCATGGTTAATTTCGTAAAGGAGTATACAACAATTACTACAGTTTGCTCTAGTAAATACAAATGCCCATATTTTTTATGTGGGTAGCATTTAAATGGCACACCTTTATATGCACTGTAAAAATAGGCTAATAAGTTAAAAATTACTTTAATGGAAAACATCTAAACATTTTTAGTTTTTCCATCTTAAAATTTCACTTTAGTTTCACTTTTGGTGAAAAAAATATAAGTTAAATAAACTTATGTTACCAATTCAAGAAGGTTGAACCAACTCTTCACTTTTTACAGTGTGTTTTTGTTCAGATTAATTTCAGGGATATTAGCCACAAGAACTGGATTGTATTTCTCTATTTGCTATAGATCATAGATCAGTAGATGAATGAATGAATGAAGCTCTTAGTTGTATCAACTTTATGGGTCTCCATGGGTTTCCTAAAATTGTAGAGGCAAAGAAAAGGAAGTCTTAAAATAAGGCAAAAAAAAATCAAATATAATTTTAAATATATATATATATATATATATATATATATATATATATATATATATATATATATATATATATATATATAAATGGCCAAAAATATACTGAAATATATTTTGAAATATGGTTACAAATATGTATTTTTCACCAATATCTTTTGGCCATAACAGGTTTGAAAAGATTGAAGTTAAATATATTTTCAACTGCAAAAATATACTTATACTTATAATTTTATATTTTATACATACTTTTATATTTTGGCCAGGAAAAATATATTTTTTGCCATATTGGTTGTAAAATTAGAAATGTATGTGCTCATAAAAAATGCAATGTTAATATATAAAAGTTAAAACAAAAAATAAACTAATAATATTTAATTAAAGGGGACATATCACAAGACTTTTTAGGAGGTAAAATAAATATTTGGTGTCCTCATAGTACGTATGTGAAGTATTAGCTCAAAATAACATATATAATTTATTATAGCATGTTAAAGGGACACAAGGCAGCATTTTTATGTTAATAAATCATCTTTGTAAGTCGGTATATGGTTAAATGACTCATTACATGACGAATGAAGACTCTCTCGCCCCGCCCCTACCGTCTGTAGGAAGAATACCCCACTTGCAAGTTCGCTGTATCCGACCCGGTGTCTTTCAGTCTCGTATAGTCTCAGATATAGAACGCATTTACTCCCAGACACTAGGGGGAGCTAGTAGAGAAATAATACTCAGACTTGCCTTGTGTGCCTTTAAAATTGCCATTTTTTAGGTGCAAGCAAAAATGTGCAGTTTTGGGGTGTGTCCTATAAAATGCAAATGAGCTGATGAAATGCAAACACTGATCACCATGATGGTGGTTTGTTGAAATTGAAACTCAATGTGCTGTCAATATTTCTCTCTCTCTCTCTCTGTAATAAATGGAAATGCTGTGTTTGGATAGGGCAGGTTAAGGGGTGGTATTATTCTGACATCACAAGGGGAGCCAAATTTCAATGACCTATTTTTTCACATACTTAGAGAATGGTTTACCAAAACTAAGTTACTGGGTTGATATTTTTTCACATTTTTAGGTTAATAGAAGCGCTAAGGACCCAATTATAGGACTTAAACATGGAAAAGTCTTTCTACAAAATGTACATATTTTTGGCCAGATAAATGTATTTTTTGCCATTTGAGAGTAGTGTTTGTTGACATAGGTACATGAGTATTAAATGTGTCTCAAAGAATTTGATGAGAGGTCAAATTATAAAAGATTCTGAAATGTTTCTCGTTTTCATTTTGAATGAACACTTCTGCCAATGCCTTAAAATGGTCATTCTTACAGTGTATGTTTTAATGTTATTTTAGCAGAAGTGAAGCCTCTTACTGTGAATGGGAAAAGTCATGGCTTACTGGTTCCAACCTGTTTGGAAAATCTGTTTGTTGGTTCCACTGGTTCTTGATCGTCTTACTATTGGACAACATTTGAAGGCTACCAGATGGCCTCTTTACCCTCACAAGCCTTTGGTTCTTGTCTGGAATGCCCCAACAGAAGACTGCAGACCACGCTACAATGTCAATTTCCAGCTGGATCAGTTTGAGATTGTATCTTCTCCCAATGAAGGTTTCACCAAGCAGAACCTCACCATATTTTACAAAGACCAACTAGGTCTGTATCCATACTTTGAAACAGACGGTACCGCTGTCAACAATGGCCTACCACAAATGGCCAGCCTCACACAGCACCTAGAGAAGATGCCAGAGGACATTAAAAAATACATTAGTGACCCATCAGCGCAAGGTCTTGCTGTTATAGACTGGGAAGAATGGCGTCCCCAATGGATACGAAAGAAGAATATTTACAGTACTCAGTCTCGCTTCTTGGTGTCCCAGAAAAACCCAAGCTGGACTTTGGGACAGGTATCCAAAATAGCTCAACAGGAATTTGAGATGTCCAGTCGCAAATTCATGCTGGAAACTTTACGCCTGGCCAAAAGCTTACGTCCCAACCAGCTTTGGGGTTTCTACCTCTTTCCTGATTGTTACAATCACGATTACCGCAACAGTCTGGAGAACTACACGGGACGTTGCCCGGATGTGGAGGTAACTAAGAACGACCAGCTTAAATGGTTATGGACTGAAAGCACCGCCCTTTTTCCGACAATATATATGGGCTCCGTGTTGCGTTCAACGTCCTCGGGTCTCCAGTTTGTCAGAAACAGGGTGAAGGAGGGGATGAGATTGGCATCGGTTGGTGAGGGACTGGCACGTCCTGTTTTCATCTACACTCGTCCCACTTATGCCAATACATCTGAATTGCTGACTGAGGTGAGTTTAAAAGAGTTTCTGTGAATGGTTGTTTTATTGTGTGTTTATTAAGAAAGGCGAACCTTTCATTGTTTTTGAATATAAAGGAAGTTAAGGATTGCATTGTGCAACGTGAGTATGTAGTTTATCATTAACTTTTTTGTAAAACAGTCATATTCCCTGTGTGTTTTTGTGTGTGTGTCTTTGTGTATGCAAGGCAGCAGGAAGGGTGCTGGTCATTTAGGTGGTACCACCTTCAACACAATTCCTGCTTATTTCCTCAATTATTTCCTCTAATAAAGGAACAGTTCACTTAAAAATGAAAATGTTATCATTCACTCCTCCTTATGTTCCAGTTCATTGTCTTGCATTTTCTGAGAAACACAAGTTGAGCCATTCATTGACCCTCTTGTATTTGTGCAGATGGATTTGGTGTCAACCATTGGAGAAAGTGTGGCACTGGGAGCAGCTGGGATTATATTCGGGGGTGATTCCAGTTATGCCAATAGCAATGTAAGCATTTACACATCAGGTTATTGTATGTCTTACTATACAATGTGGCTTGCAAAGGAAACACAGACATGTAAGTCATTCACTTGTGATATCTCAAATCATGTAGCTTGTCCGGTTTTATTGTTTATAATATCGGACGAGGAATACATTTTCTCCTGATAGTCGTGAGTTAAAATATCCCATAAATCCTACAATAAAGGGCACATATTATGCCATTTTTTACAAGATGTGATCTAATCTGGCTGACATCTTATTCAGGCCGCTATTCATGGGCAGAGGCTTACATAAATATTTAGTTACAACGTATTGTTACTTTTAAACTAAGTTTATTGGTGCAACGGAAAAACATTTAGTAGTGCGTAAGTTGTAACTTAGTGCACATTTACGTCGTAACTAGGCTACGTTGTAACTTACGCACAGCTGGTGCAACCGGCCCCTGATCTATTAAGCGGAATTGAATTTGGAATCGGAATCGATACATTTAAGACCGCTGGAAAACAGGCCAAGTGACGTTACAATTGAGATGTACGCCCCAACATTAAATTAAGTACAATGTTGTTACAATGCTAAAAACAAAGTTGTGTCTGCTGAGTTAGCGCTATATGCTAGTTAATGCTATATGTTAGCGTTTAGCCTCAAGTTCTACTATTGATGTTACAGTTACGTTTTGCAGGTCCACAATGAAAAAAACACAAACTTAACTCTCAGAAACGTCCATTAACAATCTCCAAACAATTGATTATTCCTCAAAATCTCTATCTTCATCTGATACAGACTCAAACAGAAAGTTTGTTTGCTTTGAGAGCTACCAGCTACTGACTGACAGCCAATCAGAGCAGAGCTCCTCATTATTATTCATGACCCTTTCAAATAAGGTAATAATAGACGATTTCATTATAGAGGCAAATCCAAGGGTTGTAAATGGATATGTAAAACCGTCTCTGGATAATTTTTTGCACTTAATAAAGCAACATACATTCTATGTAGATATCAGAGAAAAAATGTACAGATTTTTTTAATGCATTCTTTGGCACCTTTAAATGCAAATGAGCTCCAGCTCCTCAATCCCTTACCAACAGACAGTGAGCGCTTTTGGCACTACAACGGCTAAAAACACATTTAGAAAAGCTTTTAGCTAAAGCTAACCAGTCAGTCAGTGGCTGTGGGCGGGCCTTTGTTTTTGTGATGTCACATTAACAAGAGAATCAAAACAGCATGTCTAATTAGTCTGCTTTGGTTTAATGGGAATTCAAAAAGAGAGAGGGGATTTTTTTCATTGTAGGGTTGTTGTTTTCACACACTGCCTAGTATATTTATGTCCAAACACCTTGCAAAAGTGGATTTTGCATAATACTGTATGTGCCATTTAATAAAAAGGACATGATCTATATAGACACCCACTTCTATTGTTTATCTATTCTAGAATTTCCAAATGAAACATTTATTAATGCTATACCATACAATACTATTTAAAATAATTTTGTTTCCATCTTTCTTGCAACAATTTTAGAAAGGCATTTTCACTCAAAAGGCTTAAAGCCTAAAAGTTACACCAAAGGTGTTCATTTGGGGGCTTTATGCAATACTTTAGTCCATATAGTGTATACAGACCAGAGATGGTAAAGAGTTGGTGGTGGATTCCTTTCATTTTGGGCAAGTATGCAACTGTGTTGTTAAGCATGGGACTGCTACAGCGATGTTCGGTAACAGCCAAAAATACCCCAAAAAGAAACCACATATTATCACCCGGGCAACTGCATAGCAACATTTTAGCAACCACCCATGGCTCACTTCTAGCAACCAGTTCCTCTATGTTCCCATAGATATAATTTATATAGATGTATTGTTACAGTTGTGATGTAAACTATGATATTGTCTTTAATCTAAAACCATATAGTTATAGTTATCATCCATGTGAATGGCCCTTTAGCACAAAAGTTGTGGGTTTGATTTCCAAGGAACACACATACTGATATAATAAAGCTTAAATGCGGTTGCTTTGGATAAAAGTGCATGTCAAATGTAAATCCTAGCATAGTGGTGATGAGTTTTACATGGATAAGCATCACGTGACAACAATCTATCACTTTTTCTTTGTTACCCTTAAGGCCAGCTGCGTCAGTCTTAACCAGTACCTGCAGGGTCCTCTTGGCAGATACCTCCTCAACGTCTCTACGGCAGCCGAGCAGTGCAGTCAATACCTGTGCCATACCCATGGTCGCTGTCTGCGCAGACGCCCGGATACGGACACGTACCTCCACCTTGACCCGCAGGCACACACAGTGGAGGGTCAGGGGAAGGAAATGCACATCATTGGAGAAATGAGCGATAAGGAACGAAGGATGATGTTGGAGAACTTTCAGTGCCAGTGTTACATCGGATATCAGGGAGAGAGATGTGATCTGGAAGACCCTCTTCAACAGCGGAGCGAAGGACATGCACTTAAAGCATTGTGGATCTACCTTCTCATCACACAGCTGCTTATAATGCTTGTCTGAGAGATTGTGACGTATTTATATTGACTCAAACATGAAAAATCTGTTTCAAACCTGTATGATTTTCTTATTCTGTGTGAAAATGACAAGATTTTGCATAATCTTGATGCTTTTGTGAGATAAAACGAAAGCGTATTGTGACACAAAATGTAAAGTTTGAATGGTTTTGTAAACAATATGATGACTTTGATATGAGGGTTAATTCTTGGGTGAATTGTTTCTTTAACTGCTGTACACCCTTAATATTGAGTTTTTTTACTTATGAAATTTATTGCTGGTCAGCAAATTCTGACATTTCACCTGAAGTTATGTGTGTGAGCTTTACAATAATAGACTATGCAAAAACCTAAATAATTTAAAGATACTTTCCTGTAGTCTTTATGTTTTGTTTTACTAAGCGATGATCAAGACTGTGAAAATGAGAAATGAGATTGTGCATTGGTGTCTGTTCTGGACGACCTAAGTTCAAACCCAGCTCGCGTGTCATTTCCTGATCATGGCTGTTTCCTGTCCTTTTCCAGAAAAAAAACAACTAAAATAAATAGAAATATGAGACCACCAAAGTTATTTATGTCCTGAAACAACATTGAGCAACTGTGGATTCTCCCTGTCTTTATTGTGGTTTCATAGACAAATTGTAAATGAAAGTGTTTCTACATGATGGTGTATGTTTTATTTAATGCACATTTGCTTTGTTCAGCACGTGTCAGTGTTTTTAAATTTTGGGGATTGTGACTGATCATATTTATATGTGAAAAACCTTAAATGCTGTTATAATCTCAGATGCTGAAACTGTGTTTATTATTGCTTTTGGTTTAGAGAAAATGATAAATGTGTATTATTTGTAATGCTTGTTCATTTCATTTTCCAAATAAAGATGTTATGTTATTATATGGGTAACGTTTGTCCTGTTCACACAGTGCACTACTGTTTGTGAAACTCTGCCTGCAAGAAGAAAAACGAACTAAAGGGGAAGAAAAGATGACATCAACGTTTACATCTGCTCAGTACAGGGAGCAGCCCAAATTACAGGGTTTTTAAACCGTAAAGTTATATTTGTTGCCTTTAATTCGCAAAGGGAAAAATTTAAGTTTACCAGTAGAAAGAGATGGATTTTTTGCTTATCTTTCAGCCTAGACAGATTTAGCTCTTATTCTGTTGTTTAGAATGCAGCTGTACAGTTTTGTTATGGCCACACCACAAATTAAATGTCACTTGCAGTTCCTCATCTCTTCATTTTAGCCCTTTAAGCAACCAAGAAATGTAAAATATCAAGAGAAGTAATTTCCATATTGCTTCTTTTCAAAGAAGTGCACTGTAAATTGCAATTATTTTAATTAGGGATGTCAAAAGATTAATCGCGATTAATCACATACAAAATAAAAGTTTGTGTTTGCATATGTGTAAAGAAACATCATTCTGTTTGATTTATAAGCTTGTCTCAACACATTTACTGCACTGTAAAATCAAATAGTATACCTTACGTTAAAAATGCTATGTTTACTTGTTTTTAACTAAAATGTTGAGTTTACTTAAAATGGCTAATTGTTGTTTAAATGTTAAAATGTATACATAATATAAAATATAACTAACTAACTAACTAACTAACTAACTAACTAACTATATATATAACTTTCCGCTACTTAACATTTTCAAAAAACATCATTCTGTTTCATTTATAAGCTTGTTCATGGGGACCTCAAAATGTCCCCACGAGGTCACACATTTATTGGTATTCCTATCTTTGGGAGGACAAACAACGTGATAATAACGTGATAATAAAATAATTACATGATAACATGAGTTTATCTTTTTATTAATATAGAATCCCACAAGGACATACGAAGAAGTATTGAATAGTCACAGTATTAACGTTAACTGACAGAAAAAAAAATACATAAAAAATATGTACATAAATGTCAATGCGTGCAAGGCTTTGTTAAGTGCTTTTTGTTTTTCTTTATTTAGTCACATTGCTATGAATAAACAAGACAATAATCTCTCACATGTGAAAATAACATATAATAATTTTGTTCAACGAAACGAAAGACGTTTAGATTTATAAAAAAATATTTATCTGCCGTAACGCGTCATGCGTAAGCTCCGCCCTAGACTCCGCCCCACTATCTTTCCTATTGGATAGAAGTGTGACTCATAGCCCAGATGATCACGAGGCAATGAGCGCTCCAAACGCTTGATATTTGATGTTTCTTTCATAAAGAGTTCCTTAAAGACCGAAAAGTAAGTACAATATATGTTCAAATGATATGAATATGCGTTTTATTTATATAAACGTTGTTTGAGGGGTTTTGGGCGTTATTGCACACAACTCTCAGTTCCTCTTTTATTTACCAAACGCGTTTTGAAATTTCCCTCACTCGTCTTCAGTAGTATATTCATAAATATATACATAACACAATCTCTGTGTTGTTTTCTGTTTACTCAAGACTCAGGTATTGTACTGTACTGTCTCTGTAGTGTAGTATAGTGATGTATGTACGTTAATGTGGTACAGAAATGAGTAAATTGTATTTATTGTGGTGCTTGCTTCCCATTACGAAAATCAACCATGGTTTTATGACACACGAACTGTCGTTAACTCTAGTATTTGTGTGATACATAAAAACCTTTAAAAACATATTAAAACACATTCAAGAGAAATAGACAAGTGCAAATATAAACAAATGTGAAGAGAAATGCATACAAATATACTTAAAAAATTAATATAAAATAAAAAGTAGTAAAACAGTAGTAAGATACAGAATGTTATTGCACATCTAGGAGCTTATAATGCCGTCCAAAGTTTGTGGTGTATTAGCCCTCAATATTAATACCCTGCTGAAAAAAAACAGCATGCCAGCAAGACCAACATATGTTGTGTTTTGGTGCTGGTTTGCAAGTGAACACCAGCTAAACCAGCATCAAACCAGCATTAGCACCAGCTAAACCAGCACCAAACTAGCACCAGCTAAACCAGCATTAGCACCAGCATCCCATGCTGGTCATACCAGCATATGTTGTGTTTTGGTGCTGGTATGCTGGTGACCACCAGCTAAACCAGCATAGACCAGCATAATTCCCATGCTGGTTTGATGCTGTTTTTTTCAGCAGGGTACTCAGACCTGAAGCTTAAAATAGTAACGATATGAGTAATGTATTGTCCTTCATTAAAGGAAAACACCACAGTTTTTCAATTTTTACTATGCTCTTACCTCAACTTAGACAAATTAATAAATACCTTTTTTTACTCAATGCGTGCACTTAATCTTTATACAGCGTGTTGTAAATGTGTTAGCATTTAGCCTAGCCCCATTCATTCCTTAGGATCCAAACATGAATCAATTTAGAAGCCACCAAACACTTCCATGTTTTACCTATTTAAAGACTGTTACATAAAACGTGGCAATTTAAGCGGATAAAAAATGAGAACTATATTGTATGAAGGAAGAGCACTTACTTTGCAGCACTTCGACCTTGGGCACAGTGAAGTGGGCGGAGTTATGATAATGAGCGTCTTCTCCTCGTGGAAGTAAACTGTTGCCTACAATCCGTGTGTAGGCCAAGAAAAGAGATTTAAGTTGGAGGCTATAATTCACGTCATCTTTTACTTGTGGGATTTGTACCATTTGCATATATGCACTAACACACAGCTACACACCAAAGAAAATGTAAAATCGTGAATCGGATAATAGTTGCTCTTTAATTAACCCTTAACAAGTATGAACTGTATGTGAACAGCGCAAAAATTGTGCCAAGTAAGGGTGGAAAAACTTGAGGTCAGAAGAAAACTGTTAATTAATTTGTGTTAATATAAAGTTTCAGGTTTACAAGACATGAATTACACTTAAGATTAACAGTACAATGTTGCAAACTTGTTCATGTTCTTATGTTTGCAACTTGATTTCATCTTTACCCTACAGTTTGTAATACCTAACCCTAACCCTAAATTTATTTTACATTTGCAATGTCACATACACTCCCACAAATTTTATGCTGTGCATGCTAAGTTTTTGGCATCATTTGACCTTCATAAATAGGTTTAACCATGATATTTGTAACACATTTTTGTAAAACAAATGTTAATCAATCCAACAACACATTTACTATGCATTTACTAAACCATTACTTTTTTTTGTAAAAGGTCAAGGTAATTCTACTATTAATCTTAATGGTACCTACATCATACATGTTCAAAATACCAAAGTACTACAGTGGTACTACTGATAATGAAAGTATACTTGATATTTTGTGGTATTACCATTCCAATTACCATGGTACACTTCGGTAAGCATTTTTATTTGCTACCTAGTAAAATGGCCTGTTAATCACGTACGTTAGTCACGTACGATTCAGGGTACAGATTTGCACACACGTACACGCACACTTTCTCTCTTAATGTAGTGTTTCTTGAAGTGGATGATTATTATGGATAATGAGTTGTTCTGCATAAACTATACCTTTGTTCCTCTCATCATTGAAATTAGACGTAGCTCAGCTTCATTTCCATTTAAATTACCTGAGCTCATGTGACATCAGGTGTGGAGCTGGATGCTTAATGATTTGGGCTCGTGTCATTGCAGGCATGTACAAGCGATGGACGTGTCCTCTGGTCTTATTAAGCATCTCTTTCCTCATTTATGGTCGTCCAGCAAACTCGTCCCTTCCACTCACGCACATTCCCTTTTCCACCATATGGAATGCACCTACGGAGCGCTGCATGTCTCAGTTCGGGGTCGACCTGGACTTGAGCGTCTTTGACGTCGTCCACAATCGGGACCAGGCGTTCATGGGGGACAACATCACCATTTTCTACTCTGATAAGTTGGGACAATATCCATACTACGATAATCACGACGAGCCAATATATGGAGGCGTTCCTCAGAACGCTAGCCTGAGCGAGCATCTCCGTAAGGGGCGTGATGATATTCAGATGGACATCCCCGATCGTGACTTTCAGGGGCTGGCTGTGATCGACTGGGAAAAGTGGAGGCCGCTTTGGAAGCGGAATTGGGACACTAAGCAAGTGTACTGGCTGGGATCCAAAGCTTTGGTGAAAGCCAAACATCCTGACTGGACTCCACAACAAATCGAAGCCAAAGCTGTTGAAGAATTTGAGGGTGCTTCGAGGGGTTTCATGGTGGAGACGTTGAAACTGGGTTTTGGGGAGCGCCCTGGAGGATTGTGGGGGTTTTATGGCTTTCCATGCTGCTACAATTATCAGTACAAGAAGAATGAAACCTACACAGGCGAATGTCCACCTTTGGAAATAATGAGGAACGATAAACTGGCTTGGCTGTGGAACGTCAGTTCGGCGCTGTATCCCGATATCTATCTCGACCTGATGCTCCAGGGCCGTGATCGGGATGTCATGCTGTACAGTCGCTATCGGGTTTTGGAAGCCATGAGGGTGAGAAAACAGGCCACCCGCAGTCCACCATCTGTGTTCCCTTACGCCAGGATTGCCTACACGTACTCAATGGAGTTTTTGTCACAGGTACTACGAGTGATGTCAACACAAGAAGTATCTCTGACTTAGGTTTGGTTATGTTAACTTAATAGTTTGTTTTTTAGGTGGATTTGGTTCACACTATCGGTGAAAGTGCAGCTCTAGGAGCAGCAGGTGTCGTGCTTTGGGGAAATAATAATTACACCAAGACAAAGGTATGATGGAAATTTTTACACACATACACAATAAGAATTGACATATACAGAGAAACTACTTTTGTGGCAACACAAGCTTGTGTTTTAGTCACAAATCTAAACTTTTTGGTGAGATTTATGCTGAAAACAAGGAAGAAAAATGTATGTTGGGTTCACACCAGACGCCTATGAGGCGTCAAATTTGCATCTACCGCGCGTAGTTGGGACGCTGGAACATTTTGAGTGTACTCGCTTCATTCACGCGTGAAAGTCGCGTCATGGGAGGTGCTTCTGCGACACCGCTCGCTTCTTGTAATCACGTCACTACTAGAGCAAGTTTCTGATTGGTTAACGCGGTGCGTTTTTATCCGCCAAAGTTAAAAATTTTCTACTCGCGCATTTCCAGCGGCAACGCTCAATTCGCACCATTCGTGCGAACTAGACGTGCGAATGAGGCGGAATTGCGTTTACTGTGGCGCGAATGAGGCGTTTAGCGCGACAAACGCAATTTCTCCAGACGCACATAAAGACGTCTTTACATTTTCTTAAAATTGAAATCACTCGCGCTTGACGCCTACTGCGGCTGGTGTGAACGCAGCATTACAGTTTTTGCTTTTTATTTCACATATGCAAACAAACATTACAAATGTATGTGACCTTCATGTTGACCCTCTATTAGGAAACCTGTGAAGAGATTCGGCATTACATGGACGACACGTTAGGCCGTTATATTGTGAATGTGACGAAGGCAGCGTTTCTCTGCAGCCGGGCGATCTGCTCGTTCCAAGGCCGATGTGTCAGGCGGGACCCGAGCGTCAGGGCCTACCTGCATCTCGACCCGTCTGTTTGGTCCATCGTTCACAGAGCCCAGATGCCAGGGTTCGTTACGGAGGGTCCGACTTTTGTGGCTTACAGAAGGGTGACGATGGTCCAGGAGGACGACAGTTTTTTTGCAGCCAAGTTCAAATGTCAGTGTTTCCCTGGATGGGAAGGTGAACAATGCCAGAACCCAGCGTCTGTAAAGTTTTATACACGGCAGACGCTCAGGACTGCATTAAATCTCATGGATGGTAAGGTTGTTGGGTTAAACACCACAGCGAATAGTCCATGAAACATAACCATTGTGGACTTGAATACAGGCACTGGTCACTTTATTTGGCTTTTATTAGGAAGATTTACCTAGAAAACATTAAAAGGACTGATTGAACTATACTATAAAGAAGTGCATTGCCACTTTGGACTTTGAGCAAGATGCTTAACCTCAATTTAATTCAGTTACTATCTTTAACAAGCTTACAGTAAGTTGCTTTGGATAATAATGTCTGCTACATAGTTGCTTTCATGTTTAATGCACTTTAAAATTTGATCAGTTTGTAAAAATTAAGATGCAGTTTATTGTCATACAATGAGTTCATGTCTGTTAGCTTTAAATGCATTTATATTATGGGGTGGTTTTACAGACAGGGCTTATCTTAGTCCCAGACTAAAATGCATGTTTGAATTTAAAACCGCCTTGCACTGACTTATCTAAATATATATCAGTGCCATTGTTTTGTCTCCAGACACACACCAGTATTGTATTTTATAAGGTATGTTTGTAAAACTATTTAAATGTCCTTATATATCTAAAGCCTAGTCCTGAATTAATATAAACCCTGTATGAGAAACCGCCCCTATATGTTAGTGTACATCTATGCATTAATACATTTTAAGAAGTAATTTTTTGCTGGAAAACAAACCAAAAATATTGTTTACTCATCTTTGTCTTTAATGTTGTATCAAAATGTTTGTCCAATAAAATGCTCTGTGTCTTTTCCCTAACACTTTAAAAATATTATTAAATATTGTTTTAATATATAATTTGATTTTATAATTAAGCATGTTAATGTAACGTAAAATAATGCAAAAAAACACAAAATGCATTGAATGCTCTGTAAGTTGCCTTGGATAAAAGCGTCTGCGAAATGCATAAATGTAAATGCGTAAATGTGATATGTCACCCCTCTCAACTTCAATTTTAAGATGAATCATTTGCATGAAAATGTAGATAACAGAATAAATTGTGATTGGAATATAAATAAAATAAGGAATATTTTGAATGGATGTATATGTGTCTGAAGTACTCTGTGTCCTCTAGATGGCAGTAGTTGAACACTTTAAAGTGCCAGCATGACAGTCACTTCAACACACTAACAATCTGAGAGGACGACGAGAATGAAAGACATTTAATATATTAATGGACCGCGTTTGATCATGACATAAAAAATGACTAATGTCACGAACATGTTTGCATGAAGGATTTAATTGAATGCTTGAATCACTCATAAGTTAACTGGGGTTAGTTATCACGTTTTATTTAAATTAATTTCAGTTTTTTTTTAATGTTTAAAGTCTTGACTGGAACATTTTGTTGTGTATTTATATGGACAACAATTGCATTTTTCTATGAATCTCAGTATGACTTTGAGACTTATAGAGAGCTATTTGACTTAAATTAAACTAATCTGTGACCAGTTGCATAAACATAGCCATAGAGTTCTTACCTAATATGATCAACTAGTAGTTAGTTAGGGTTTACTTACTATTTGGATTTAAATTAGACTGGTATACCTTTTTAGGTAACATACCTAAAACGGCTATGATCAGTCTAGAAGAAAAAATAAATTTCTGTACTTTTTAAGACTAGTCTAAGCAGTTTATGCAACCGGCCCCTGAGTTCGAATTACAAATATTTATATAAAATTATGCCTCATAAGTGTGAGACACAGATGTATTTGTTCATGAAATGTGTTTTTATCACTTATGGGGATGTGTTTTTTTCTATATGCTATATAATAAGAGCACAAGTTCCACCACATCTCAAAGATGCTCTATTGGGTTGAGATCTGGTGACTGTGGGGGTCATTTTAGTACAGTGAACTCATTGTCATGTTCAAGAAACCATTTTGAAATTATTTGAGCTTTGTGACATGGTGCATTATCCTGCTGGAAGTAGCCATCAGAGGATGAGTACATGGTGGTCATAAAGAGATGGACATGGTCTGAAACAATGCTCAGGTAGGCTGTGGCATTTAACAATGCCCAATTAGCACTAAGGGGCCTAAAGTGTGCCAAAAAAAAAAAAACATCCCCCACACCAATACACCACCAGCCTGCACAGTGGTAACAAGGCATGATGGATCAATGTTCTCATTCTGTTTACGCCAAATTCTGACTCTACCATCTGAATGTCTCAACAGAAATCGAGACTCATCAGACCAGGGAACAGTCTTCAACTTTCCAATTTTGGTGAGCTCGTGCAAATTGTAGCCTCTTTTTCCAATTCTGTAGTGGAGATGAGTGGTACCCAGTGGGGACTTCTGCTGTTGTAGCCCATCCACCTCAAGGTTGTGCGTGTTGTGGCTTCACAAATGCTTTGCTGCATACCTCGGTTGTAACGAGTGGTTATTTCAGTCAAAGTTGCTCTTCTGTCAGCTTGAATCAGTTGGCCCATTCTCCTCTGACCTCTAGCATCAACAAGAGTGTATTTCACTATCCATTATTGAATTGTCTTTGTGAAAATGCTCAAGTAATTTTAAGCTTTGTGTTTTGACCTTTGGAGGGGTCAGATATAGACAGAACACAATGTTTATGAGGTATTTCTGAGCTTAGATAATAAAAATAATTGAGCTGTTCAGAATTTGGGGTCTAAATGTCAGAACCAATGACATGAAAGAAGACATTTCTTTAACCCTATCTAGCCTGACGGTATTTTTACATTTAAGCATTTAACAGATGCGTTCATGCAAAACGACTTACGGTGCATTTGAGGTATATACTTTTTTCAGTATGGGTGTTTGCTGGGATTGAACCAATAACCTTTGTGCTGCTAACACAATGCTCTACCAATTGAGTTACAGGAACACTGAAGTGATAGGCAATAATATAAAAAGGGCTATACAAAGGTATAGTTTCGATACCTGCTGGAGGAAAGAGAAAAATAAAAAAAAATAGGAGAGGGAGGACGGTCAAGTATTTATGGAAAGATGCATTTTCATCTGTGTTGAATATTGTGATTGTTTTTTGTGCCCCTTAGGTGTTATATTGATTATGTCACATGGCAATATTACGTTTTATTGATGTACAGATGTCCTCTTTAAGGTTCATAGCATATGAATGGAAATGATCTGTGTCTAAAATCACATTAGACAAAGCCAAACGAAATTCTGTGATTAGGTAAAGTGAAGTATCTGTTATTCAGATTCGTGGCGCTGGTGAGAGAGATGCTTATAGACTTGGAGATAAGGTAAACAAAGGCCGGTAAGTTTTGGCGCTCTCACAACTGATTGCATTGACCCAAAGTCATGCGTTTGGACAGATAAGCAGCTGTAGCGAATGATAATAGACATCCCATTGCAACTTTTCTTCTTTTTGTTCCTTTTATCGGTGCCCAACCTCGAGTGACGGTCCCTTAAGACAACTAACACAGTGTGAGAAGCGTTCAGTCTGTCTAGAACTTGAGAAATCTCTTCATGCGCAATAGAGATCCTGAGGTACATACGTTCTTCACTTACATCTTGTCTGCTAACATGACCTCAGCTGGTAACTTGCATGTTATGTATTTTATCCAAAACGACTTGCAGTGGAGATATCATTTTATTAATATGTGTTTCTTAGTATCAAACCTGCAACCTTTGCGCTGCTATATTGCAATGCTCTACCACTGAGCTACAGGAACTATCCAAGGAGCGAAACTAAGTCTTGCCATATCCCATCATCCAGTGTGTGCCGATGGAGCAAGTCTGTTGATATTTAATATTTTTCAACTCTGTGTATATTGCAGTGTCTTCTTTTTTCGAGGGCACTCGATGCGAAGTTCGTCACAACATGTATGTAGCCCGTCATGTGTGTGGTTCGTAATTTCAAAATATGTGTTCCGCACGTCGAGCGAACCTATGTGCATTACATGTAAGGGATAATGTAGAGGCGGAGGGTCTTGTATCACACTGAAGGGGCTTATTTCCCAATACCGGCTGCTTCTACATTATCCCGCTTATTACACGGCTACTTGCCACATAAGAAAAAAAACTGGACATGAATATGAATTTGAAACATTTTATTGGCATATTTGTTTTAAATTAACATTTTTATCCTTCCGCGAAACTTTGCACAGATGCATAAAATGATCGTAATACCTTATTAAGATCCTCTGCTTCATACTTGTCTGTCTCCATTTTTTTCTCTTTTAGCCAGTCTTTGAGAAGTTTTAATGTCCATTCTGTTTTTTTTCTGTGTGTTGGCTTCGTAGCTGTCATGCTCTATTTTGTCAAGTTCAGTATCAGTAAGCTCTCTGTGTCTTGTCGTTGTTCGTTCTTCTATCCACTGTTTAAATGTTTTGTTTTTTCCGTACATGTTAAAATTAATGTCAAAATGTTACATTCTTAATTGTGGTTGTCCAGTGTTTGTCACAAGACATTAAACAGTAATCTTTGTTGGGGCGGAGGGATTTTAAACATACAAGTAGTCCGGCTATGCGTTATTACTTTGGAGCGGTTTTTATTTGAAAAGAAAGAACCTGCAAATGTCTCAACTGACCAATCAGAATCAAGCATCCCAGAGAGCCGTGTAATAAGTCTTGTCAAAATAAGTGCCCGATACAGACGCGTCCAAAGGGTTAATGATAAAAGAGACGTTTGTGTTTGCCAGATACTCGCATAATCTCATGCGTAATCAGAGTTTACTGTTAAGGAAGTGTCTTGCGTGTATTTTGTGAACGTGAGCATCTCTTTTATCATAAACGTGTTTGACACGTGTGCAGCAAACACCCACCTCGACAAAACAGGCGACGCACATAGGATCACTCCACGCGCAGAACACACACTCCGAAAACGCAATCAACACACATGACACTCCGAACACTTATTTTGAATTTGCGCCCCTCGGATGAGCAATCACGAGCCGCCACTAGTATATTGAAGTAAGCTTTGTAGGTATTAAATATTAGCTTTATTTGTCTGCATTAATAATTTATTTTAAATCTAATTTAAAATTATAATAATTATTTGTAACATAAAATACACCATACACGCACATAGGGCAACATATCTGTCTGATGATGTGTCACACCACTTCAAGTGTGTTTCCAACGCTAACTCATAGCAATTCGTATGTGTGGCTTATTCGTATGACCACATTCGTACATTTTTGTACGATTTGCTGTGACGTTGTGGTGGGATTTTGTTATTGTTTTATTTTATGATAATCATACGTTTTTGTACAATTCACTTTGTACGAATTAGCCAACTTGTAAAATACGTACAAATTCTCATTAGATCAGGCTCGTGTTTGTGGGCAAATCTGTTAATCGTGATACAGATATTTTTACTAATAGTTTGGTGAGTTATTGTTTTGAGAACTTTACGTTATGTTGCCTTCCCGCTTGGGACCCGACAAGCAGTTTTGCATTTAAAAAAACATCCAATAGCCGTTGAAATTACCCAGACGTCTAAACAAGGTCAAATTTGGATGTCAGTGAAAATTTAATAGACGTCTAGCCATAGCCCAAAATAATTGAAATTAATTAATTAAAGAAAACACTTTGTAATCACTGATGCTTACATGACGGTATATCAGACATCTCGCAAGTTACTTTCAGACAATCAAAAACGACATTTAAAAAACGTCAAGAAGTGGGTTACCTATAGCCGGACTATATCAGGTCTATAATTAACCTAGACCGTTAAATGACGGCTATTGCATGCTGGGAATTTAGGCGACACCTGGGGCCTCATTTATAAAACTGTGCGTAGGATCTTTACTAAAACTCTACGTATGCACAAAAGCCAAAGGGCATATGCCAAAAAATATTAAGACTTAGGCGTTGTGCACACCAAAACTTTTAAACGCGGCTGAAAACGCCTGGACAATGCCGAATGCCTGCTGTTTTTTAGCTGAGTGCCAGCTTTCTTTGGTAGCTCTGATACGCCATCTGTGAGACTGTTGGTTGTTGAGATACTTGTCCCGCCTCTGTGCCAGCGTAAAAGCTTTGGTGTGCATCCCCCTTATAAATCAAATCAATGTTCACTTTATAAATCACAGATCACCTGCAAGTGTGTGCACATGAATCATCCTCATATCCCGCAATGCAAGCCCCATTAAGTTTGTTTTTTTATAGATCACAACCTTTGCGTGGGAACTGGTGTACGCACGTTTCCAGCCCGGTTTTGTGCGTACGCACGCTTTATAAATGAGGCCCCTGATGTGGACCTTCTTTTCTGCCCAGGATCAACTGAAATGCTTGAAATGGTTTCAGATTGGAAACTAGTTTTCTGTTTGGGGAGACCTTTCTCTCGTTTTTTCTGTCAGTGTTCCTCTGTGCTTTTACAGACAGTGTTGTGACCTCAGATGTGCTTTCATCTGCGGTCATGCTTTCCTCTTCCCCTGCTGTTTGGTGGTCTGGAGAGCTCCAGCGTCGCCTGACTCTCTCACTGCTTTTTAATAAGCATTTCGTCACGCACAGTCTCCGTGTCCTTCATATGGAGTGAGTTTGACTCTTTCTTCAGTCTTCCATCTTTGCCCTTGCATGTGGAGCTTAAAGTTGTAGACCTTTTGGAGAGGGATTTGCCGTACAAAAGAGATTTTATGGTGAGAGTCACAACATTATGTCCCTTTTCTTCAATGACCTGTCTGCGTGAGGTCTGTAAAGTCTCTTTTGTACCTTGTTTGCAAAAAGGTTAGCAAACACTTTCTGTGGTCTCTGGCGAAAATATCACATTTGATTGGTGAAATCCTGGTTGACCTACAAAGAAATACAGAATGGATTTGATAAAATGGTTTAATCCATTCAACATGATTTTTCAAACCAGAGATAAAAATGTTTTTTTATGTGTGTGCAAGAAAAGAAATAATTTGGGTTTTGGAACAACATGAGGAAATGGTTTTAATTTGTAGATGATTCATTTCTTTTTGTGAGTCTGGGGCATTTGGCTAACCTTTGCTTTAATTTGGCCCATTTACTTTGCTTTCAACAGCAAAGATAATGCTGTAATTTCATCTAATTTTATAATTTCAAAGGGAAATTGAACAAAATGGTCTGCTAGTTGTTTTGGGGCAGTATAGTATTTATATGTGTCTGGGTGCGTACATGCGACTTTCTTTTCTAGGGAATCATTTTACTGCAACATCCAAACTAAAACCTCATTACAATTTCGAAAAGCGCCAAACCCAAGTCATAGTGCATCCTTAATAATAGTAAAGTGAAAATGAAAGACCAAAAACACAGTCTTCATCACCACTTGTGATTATCAAAGGCAAAACTTTGATTAATCAGCTAAAAAGAAAAACACTTGGTGACAATTGAGTATTAGGCAGCGATATTATTGTTAAAGTGGACATATCATGTAAATCTGACTTTTTCATTTGTAAGTGCTATAATTGGGTCCACGGTGCTTCTATTAAGCTAGAAAATGTGAAAAAGATCAACCCAGTAACTAAGTTTTGGTAAACCATTCTCTGCAAGCATGTGAAAAAATAGGTAATTGAAATTTGGCTCCCCTTGTGATGTCAGAAGGGGATAATATCACCTCTTAATCAGCACTATCTAACCATGGCACTGCCATTTAGTGCAGACAATTTTTGCTCACACCTACAAAGTGTCAATTTTAACATGCTATAATAAATTATCTATATGGTATTTTGAGCTAAAACTTCTCATATGTTCTCTAAATTGAAATCAAATAAATTATAACATACATATTAGCTAATACTTAAAGGTGCAGTGTGTAATTTTTAAAAGGATCTCTTGACAGAAATGCAAAATAATATACAAAACTATATTATCAGGGGTGTATAAAGACCTTTTTATAATGAACCGTTATGTTTTCATAACCTCAGAATGAGATGTTTCTATCTACATACCCCAAGAGTCTCCTTACGTGGAAGTCGCCATTTTGTGTTGCCACCCTTCTACAGAAACCCTTAACGGACAAACTTTTTTAGTTGTCTCTGTCTATGACATTTTTTTTATGGTGGCTACCGCAGCCTTTCCTTGCGCTTCAAAAGCGAGGGAAGAGCAGTGGACTGAGCCATTGGTTGCAATTCTAATAAATATTTATTAGAAATGTTGTCTTGGCAAAAAACGGAAATAAATTTACATTAAATCACCTGAAACAAAATAATACAACTGAAATTGAATTAAAAATAAATTGAACTTAAAGGTCTGTGTAGATTTTTAGCGGCATCTAGTGGTGAGATTGTGAATTGAAACCAACGGCTCACCCCTCCCTTTTAAAACACATAAAGAAACTACGGTAGCCGCCACAAGACAAACATGTCATCGTCTAAAGCCTGGAATACACTGCAGGATTATTACCCTCATATAAGATCATTTATCACACTGCGCGACATTGATCGTTTAAACTCGGGTACGACAAGCATATAGACTGTACGATGATGACACAGAAGCTTCGGCGGCTGCGTCACACGTTAGCGCAACGTCACCAGCATGCGCTCGTGGTAAACAAATACCAGCTCGTAGCAGCAAACACACTCTGCTGTGATCATGCCGAATTTCTGACACTGTCAGAAAACTATCGTAAGCTATCTTTAGACGCAAGACCAGGAAAACGGTCGTATTTGAACCTCTCTTATTGTACGACATAGGACCACCGATGAAGAGCCACGATCACAGAAATCGCGACGATTGTTTCACAATGGCAATCTTTCGTCTGGGACAGCCAATATTCATGCAGTGTATCCCGAGCTTTAGACCACGTAGTGACGAAACTCGCTCTATAGACGGTTTCAGCAGTTACAACATAAACAAGCAGCTTTTGTGGTCACCATGTAACTTCCGGTAAAATCCGCTAAGAATAAATAACAACAAAGTACTTTAAACGTAGTTTATTTATATAACAAGCAAAATAAACCACAAGTAGATTACCTAGAAAGTTAAGTTCGGACCAGACGTGAATCACGTGATTACACGTGCGTCAGATGAAACCGTTTATAGGGCAGATTGTCAATTTTTGGCTACTGTAGAAACTAATTGCGACGTCCATATAAGATAAGGTGACCAGACGTCCCCGTTTTCCGGGGACAGTCCCGTTTTTTGGTGTTCGGTCCCCGACTAAAGCTGTCCCCGGAAATGTCCCCGTTTTACAGCATGTCCAAAACAACCAGCAAATACACTAAAACCCGATCAACATAGCGTTTGTAGTACCAGACCGGAGCAATCATGTTATGATTATTTTCACCAGCAGAGGGGGCCGCGAGCTACTTATTACTTGCACACGCCACTGATTTAGCGATGAAGAATTTACAACGAGACACATGAAAAAGCATCATTATCATCAATCAAGTTATCATAAGATATGAAAACAGGTAAAGTTATGGGGGCTTAAGGTACTAACTACTACTAAAATAATAAACCAATGAAGTGAACTGATCACAGTATGTTACGGAGCATTTGTTTTGTGTAGGCTAAATATGTTTGCATTTTGCATTATTCCTTCTGTTCTTCACGTTTACAATGTTATGAAATCAGCTGAAGTAGTACCTTAGAAGTCATTTTTGATGAGGTATGTCTCGTAAAAAAACGGGAGAAAATAGATTTTTAGGATACAGAAATTGTTCAATTAATTGAATTAGAAACATTGCAAAAAACGACTTTCTTATTAGTATTTGTCTCTTGTTTTCAGTACAAATACAAACAATTCTTAAAGCAAGATGCATTTTCTTGATGGGCAAATAGACCTAAGAATATAACTCTAATTTTTAGATCAAAATATCAAATTTGTGCTTAAACAAGCAAAAAATCTACCACTACTTAATTCAAGAAAAATGTTTTAAGCACAAATTCACTTAAATTTATTTATTTTTGTCTTAAAGCTAGATTTTTCTTAGGGGATTTTGCTTATCAAGAAAATGCATCTTGTTTTAAGATTTTTTTGATATTTGTACTGAAAATAAGACAAAAATGCTATTAAGAAAAGTCATTTTTTGCAGTACAACAATAAAAAAAGAAAACTTAAAAAAAAACATTTGTCCCCATTTTTTAATTCATAGATAACAACAAATTAGATTTTAATGATATTTTCACCATTTAACTAGGAAATGTCACCGGTTTTCATTTAAAAAATCTGGTCACCTTAATGTAAGAGTACTTGCGGTGTATGTAGATAAAAATGGCTCAGTTTAAGGCAGGGGTCTCAAACTCAAACTGGCTTGGGGCCATTTCTAAGACAGACATTTCATCGGGGGGCCGCAGAGTTATTTTAACGTTAAAAAAGTACAATATTTCTGTAAATGTCATGTTTAATTTCTTTTATTTAATGTATAATAATACTTGAAAATATATAAGCATTGGTTTAATCTTTTTAATATACATTATTTTATGAAAGTAGCCTAAGTAAATCTTCTCTTAACCTTATCTTAACTAAGACCTATTATAACCTTGCACTAAACTAAGAAATTTAATTCCTGTATACATTTGTAACTATTATAAAAAAATTACCAACAGTAAGTGTTTCTGTTTTGATTTATTTTGGATTGTTTTCAGTCATAGTTTTGACTTCATTATGTTCTTTGTTATTTCAGTTTTAATGAATTTTTTATTATATGTGGGAAAATATTAATAAGTGAAAGTGATCCTGAACTTTTGAATCTGTAGTCAATGGTTATATAAGCTAGTTGGACAGAAAAAAATAATAATACTGCTCTATGTGTAATTAAATAGTAAGCTACATAATAATATATTATACTTCATTATATATATCAGTATACTTACTTTTATCTTCTGTACATTTCTCCTCATCTTTTCTCTTTCCTTAACCTGGGCACTTCGAAGGCTCTTTTCTTATCTGTAGTTTAAAATGTGTTGCATTACATTTACCGCTCTGCCTCCCTATGCGGTGTCTCCATTATGCTGTTACTTGAGGTAAACTAACCCCACCGCAGCTCGATCTTCTCTCAGTAACAGCTGAGTATCCACCCGGAAGTAACAAATCTTCTCTGGACAAACACTACAAAGTCCCGACCAGATTAACTGATCACATGGTGACAATGGTATGATTGACGCGAGGTTCAGATGAGGAATTAAAATCTGATCACGCATTCCGTTATCCTTGACATCACGGAGCGCGCGCGGTTCATGGCTGCGTAGCAACGGGTGACGCGACCCACGCCACGGAGCGCAACTTCCGCTTCCGAGCACTTTGGAAAGTAATGCTTTGACTCGTTTTAATGCGTTGTAAGACGTGACATGTGAACGAACACTTGAACGTTTAAATAAAAAAACAAACGTATATAAACAAACTGAATAAAAATCTTTCTGCGGCCCTGATTATGTTATTTTTTTGAAAGGTGACGCGGGCCACAGAAAGGGGGAGGGCGGGCCGCAAATGGCCCGCGGGCCGGGAGTTTGAGACCACTGCTAATAAAAACAATACAGCTCATTATGTAAGCTCTTTATACATCACTGATAATATAGTTATGCATATTATATTACATTTCTGTCAAGAGATTTTTTAAAAAATGACAGCACCTTTAAGTAGCAAGACTGAAAAAATTTATAAAAACTAATAAAATGACAAAGGCATAAAAACAAAAACATAAAAATAAACGCAAATTTAAAATAAAACTACAATAAAACAAACAAGCAAAAAAATTGTTAAAATATACAATTTGCACATAACAGCCACTAATATATTAATATGCAAACATATACCGCACCTAATAACCCATTTACCCTCTTATGCCAAAGCAAAAGCTACATTTAATATTGTTTTATCTTGCTGTATTTACCCAGTAAATATTTCATATGAACCGTTCTCTCTCTCTCTCCAATAATCTGTCTAATAAAAATGAAAGTGCAGTAGGATTGTGTTGTCTATCGTTGCTAAAGCGCTCACTGACCATCAGGGCGGCGCTCCGGTGAATAGAAGTGACACCGTGGTAAGTTGTTGGAAAGCTTGTGCTGATTGCTCGTGCAACAATAACAGCAAGCCGTATTCTCTGAAAGATTACAAATTATCTGCAAAGAGAAGAGGGACGGTCTAAATAACCTTGAGCGAGAGTCTGTGACAACACGAGCTTTGGTTATTTGAAGTGCGTAGCCTGTTATTTGACCCGCGGCTCTGGGAATGATCACATGCATACAGTTGATATGCTTATTTATACACTGCTGCTTTGGGATCAGTTTTAATTCTTGTAGACATTGAATACTAGTGTACTGCATGCATGCATGATATACTGTATCTAGCTCTAATCATTAACACATGACTTGGGTTATGAACCCGAATTATAAGATTAATCCAGAAAATGCTTATGTGTGACCCAACGAGTTAAATCAGCCCATCATAGGTTAAATTACAACACAACAGGTTCGGTTTGTCCCTTTTTGATCAAACACTGGATTGAAAATAACCTAGCATTTTTATAAAGTGTAATAGTAATAGTAATAATAGTCATATAAATGTATGCTTAAAACTTTCTTGGGATTTTGGTTGATGCATTTTTCAAAAATTTAAATTGCATATTGTTTTTGAAAGTTAATTCGTTATAGGATTAGCTAGTTCGCAAGATAATTGCATTGCATTGTGGGATACAGTATGCCATACATTGTGCTAGTAAAACAGATGTTGTAGGTTAGTTATGGATTCTATGCATACTGCAAAAATAGTATGCTGTATAAGTAGTGTGTGGTATGCCCAATGATTGGAAATGAGAAGGATAATTATACTGTATGAGCAAAAAAACACACACAGCAGAATAATGGAGAGAAACGCTGAAAGATAAGCGATAACCATCTTGGATCATCTGGTGGTGTTGTGGTTGAGGTCTGATAGAATCTAAAGTTCAAACCCTTTCAACACAAACAGCACGACTGCCGGATTAAAGGGCTTTTCGGTCAAACATTTTCTCTGCGTATTTTTATCCCAGTTTCTTTCAGATTAGCCTACATATTCTTATCACTCATCCCAATGCATTGTGGGAGATTCAGCAAGGTTTTTAATTAACTAAGAGGCTTTAGTATTTCTGTCAAAGAAAGAGCAGTGAATAACCATTTCTAATGTTTGTGCTGGTTTTCTTATTCGGTCTTGGAGACTCACAGCACTACTACTTCATGGCCTACTTAATATTTTTTCCATTTCGTTGTAAAGCAGCATGTAAAGCTGCTTTGAGACTATGCAACATTGTACAATAAACACACAATATACATTTAAATTGATTTGAGTTGTACCAGGGCATTTTTGGAACCATGTATAATTTGAGGACTGTGGTATACATCAAATTACCATTTTATACTACGTATTAATAAGCAAAGACTAAGTGAAAACTGTTGTGTTACTATGGTACAATGGTGGTATCTGATGGTAGTACCATAGTGTTATTTACATAATGCTCAAATAATAACCTAATATCACCATAATACAGATCTGAAAATACCATGATCGTATTTTTGTACAAGTGCCCTTTTTATTAAAGTAAAAATTCTGTTGGTACTTGTAAATGTGTGCATAAAAACCTGGTAATACCACAGTATTCGTGCAATTTGCTTTTGCCCCTTCTGTTGGGGTTAGGGGTGGGGTTTTGGTATTGTAAATCTTATGTTTTTGTATGGTTCACTTTGCACAAATTCATACAAATTAGCCAGTTTGTGAGATCAGCCAAATACTATGGTAGTATTTGTATAACCGTACTTTTCAGTATAGGGTAAAGATTCTGGTTTTACCCTTAATATGTGCATAAAAACCTGATAATACCGCAGTATTGTGTCTTTTCAGACTCTTTACCCTGTTTCATGGCTACAATTTCATGGGAATACTATAGTGTATAATGGTATGTATAATGATGGTCCAATTCCCGAGAAATATAGCCCGGTAACTACCATGGTACATGTCCAATGCTATCTAATGGCAATTCGTACATACTTTACATGATAGCTATTTGTATGAATTTGTACAACCACTTTCATAAATGTTTTAACAATTTGCTTTTGCCCCGTGACATTGGGGTTAGGGGAGGGGTGGGGTTTCGTTATTGGTGGGGTTTCGTTATTGTTTTTTTTTATGATAATCATATGTTTTTGTATGACTTTGTATGAATTCATTCAAATTAGGCAATTTGTAAAATGCGCATGAATTCTCATGAGATCATCCTGACATGTTTACATAATAACATGGTAATACCACAGTATTGAGTGTTTGTACAATTTGCTTTTGCCCCTGTGACGTTGTAAGGAGGGGTTAGGGGTGGGGTTTCATTATCATAATCGAATGTTTTTGTATGATTCGCTTTGTACGAATTCATACGAATTAGCCAATTCGTAAAAAGTGTAAGAATTCTCGTGAGATCAGCAGTGGCGGCTGATGCAATTTTTTTTTTTAAATCAACTTAAAATCAAACTTTTACTGTAGTAATGCAGGACAGTAAATAGCCATTTATCAGGTGATGAATAATCATTACGGCGTCGCTAAAATGCTGAAAATGTTACTGTTGAAGTCAACTATTAAACACAAAATAAATGTACTATAGATGTGTGAATTTGTGGGTTTATTGGGTTTATTATAATCAAGGTAATCATTCACACGCATTTACACGCATGCGCATACACACACACAAACTCACACCGGAGGTTGCATAAGACGTTTTCACTTGTAAAAATTCTGCCATCAATATCCGTCATTTCATGTTTTAAAGGTGCAGTGTGTAATTTTTAGAAGGATCTCTTGAAAGAAATGCAAAATAATATACAAAACTATATTATCAGTGGTGTTTAAAGACCTTTTATAATGAACCGTTATGTTTTTATAACCTTAGAATGAGACGTTTTTATCTACATACAAAGAGGGTCCCCTTACATGGAAGTCTCAATTTTGTGCCACCATATTTCTACAGAAGCCCTTAATGGACAAACTTTTTTACTAAGTTGTCTCCGATGATATGTTTGTCCGGTGGTGGCTATCGTAGCTTCTTTATGCGTCTTAAAATTGAGGGTTGGGCAGTGGGCTGAGCCGTTGGTTGCAATTTGCAACTTCACCACTAGATGCCGCTAAAATTTACACACGGCACCTTTAATGATAATAATTGTTTTCGTTCACATGTTTTTTTCTAATCATGAACTTACAAGACGAGCATACAAGTTAAAATATGTTATTTTATGTATATGTTTGTTTTAAACTGAGTTTGAAGAAGAGATTGCACGGATCTCCTTCTCGTGTGCCACCGGCGCCGCTATTATCAACTTGTCAGAGGACTGGCTCCACCCGCCGAATCTGTCGGCCACGTAACCACACCAAGTAGAGTAAAACTCCATGTTATTCTTATTATTACTGCGCGTCACTGATTGGTTGAATTAATCATATTCAGTGACGTTTAAATAGCATATCAGAGCTCCATTGGTTGGTTAGCGACGGCACCCTTTCTTGGCACCTGTGCATAAAACTACACATTTATGATGATATGCGGCAGACAAAAGACCCTCTCCCATCTAGTGTGTAAAACATGTACACCTGTACAGAAGAAAGTCATGTTTTTGTCAAACTTAAAACTTTTTTTTTACACTTGGTAGGAAGGGCGGTGCCCCAGCGCCCATAATAGACCAGCTGCTCCCGGAGATCAGCCTGACGTGTAAAAAATACTACGGTAGTATTTTTGTATAAGCATACTTTTCAGTAGGGTAAAGATTCTGGTGTTACCCTTAATGTGTGCCTAAAAGCTTGGTTATACCACAGTATAGAGCAGGGGTCGGCAAGTAAGTTTGGCATTGGGCCAAAAAAACATTGGCGGGCCAAAACATTGTAATTTAAAAAAATTACAAAACAAAATTAATTCATTAAAAAATTGGCATTATTGTTTGGTTTGCATCCACTAAACACAGGACGTCGGATAGACGTGCAGATCATGTCTATATTGGGTCCGTCGGTCCATGACCAATTCTGGACATCTATTTGACGTCCAAACTAGGTCCACTATTTGGACGTCCAACCATGACCCTACTTGGACGACACATTAAACGTTTGAACTGGGTAATTTTTTGGACGTCATTTGGACCTCATATTTACGGCAACATTTGATGTTTGAACTTGGTAATTTTTTGGACGTCATTTGGACGTCATTTTTATGGGCAACATTTGACGTTTCAACTGGGTAATTCTTTGGACGTCATTTGGACGTCTGTGACAGGCCTATGTCTATATTACATGATTAGGCCTATAAAAATGTGTTTATTTACAAATATCAGGATTATTGTACCAACATGATTAATACTTACGAATAGTCTGTATTATTTATACAGTACTGTCTTTTCTGCTTTCTTGAATTAGATACAAATTTATCAAAATGTACAATTAAAAATCTGTAATTAAATGTGTAGTTCGTTATATTAAAAGTATATGATCATACTAACAATTTAACATGGAAATATTGTCACTTATTCTCATAATGTTGAGTTTATGGTATGAATGCAATAAGTGTGCCTTGGTTAGCGAGACTTGCTTGTGACCAGCACGAAATGACTAAAGTGTTTCGGTGTTGCAATGGATGGGTGAACTGCAGAGACGTTCATCACTTTTCACTTTTTTCATGTCTATTTTCCTTACGTGGAGGTCCTACGGATGTCAACCTGTACACGTGCAGAAGACGTCGAAAAAAAGACGTCGCCTGGCGTTACAAAACAACCCCTTTTATGGACCGGATTCGGACGTCCAAAAATTACATGAAAAAGACGTCATTCCAATGTCACTTTGCGCAGTGGGCAGCTTATTGCATGGACCAAACAAGACATAAATTGTTTTAACATAAGCTACATGCTCCTACATAGGCCTAATGGTCATATTAAAATGTGTCTTCTCTACCTGGATTGACTGCAGACGGATTGTGAATCAAAAGATTATGCTTGTCACTGCTTAAATCAAACAACTAATAACAGGCGCAAAGACACCATTGTTCCACCCTAAAGTCGCAGGCCAGATATTATTGCTGACGGGCCAGTTTTGGCGATGGGCCGCCTGTTGCCGCATGTTTCAGACTCTTCATAAATGCTAATAGTCTTTCACTTCACACACAGCCAAACCTTCAGCACACACACGACTGTACACAACATGGCACTGTTATTAAGAATCTGATAGTTGTTGAGTTGGAGCAGAAATGTCATTGTGCCTTGTAACCTTTATTCAAGCATGTTATCTGCCTCCACGGCAAAATGAAGGATGAAGACAACGGAATGGGATTTGAAAGGTCCCCATCAGCGTCCGACCCCGAGGTGCACTTCACTTCACAGTTCAACAGCGCAGGTACACTTTCAACAGAGCTTCAGAAGCTGTACATCTTTATCTGAGCGTATATATACATGCACTGTCAAAGCATTATGGAGTCGGGGAGCTAAAACAGCTTTGCTAAGCGTGTTTGTTCGGTCAGCGGTGAGTCCTACTGACGGTGTTTACGGCTGTCAGGAGGTATGACTGTCAACGGTGAACATGTTTAGAGATGTGTACTGTGGGTCTTAATGTGATTTACAACAACGGGACGTGTGCATCAACATTCGGTTGGTCTCAGACCTGCATTCATATCAGGTTAAGAAAACTGTGGTCAGGGAATGGGTTGGTTAATAGGCGTTAAGGCCAATACATTTGTTTGGGAACGTATTTTATTTGGTTGAATTATCAATTTAATCAAAAATATTTGCAGTGTAAACCGCTTTTATTGTCGGTAGTAAAAGCTAAATGTGCTGAAAGTCAAGAAGGTGTGCAATATTGCTTTCTCGACTCTTGTTAACCTTGTTATCAACCAATATGATGTCTGCAGTAATTTATATATTGTAATGAAAGCGACAATAGTTGATCAAGGAGCCTTTTAGTTTACAAACATAGTAAGCAAATCTGTGCAAACTTTTCAGATGTCATCTAAATGGTTTCCATCGGTTTTGTTGCCGTCTGCCCAACCCGACACCTGCTAAGCGCTCTGTATACACAACATACCCCTGCTTCTGCAGGTTTTATCGCTCGCTTCCCGTGCCAGTCCAGTAACCGTGCACCCGAGCCGTACGTTATATGCCGCTTAATCTGGCGACCCATCTTTAAATGCCTGTTTATAATTGAGAAGTTTTTTCGGAACAGGTGATGTCTGTCTAGCGTGACGAAATGGGATCTCTCGTTCGCTCAATCTTTCACCCGCTCTCTTTCATTTCTAGTCATTTTTCCCATTATTATTAAGGGACCTTTGCCATTTTGTTTCAGCTGGAAAAAACTAAATGGGAAATTAATGAAGATGGTGCCTGTCGAAAGTGAGAGCGCTGGTTAATTGGTTGTTTCCACTTTTCGTGCAGATGGATGGAGTGCAGTACAGCTCTATCTGTGTTATGCTGTTAGCCTGAACGAAAATGCATTGACTGAAAGACTGATTTAGTCGGATCTAAAGTGCACAATATATCGTTTTAGCATCAACATCGCAATGTGCGCATATCCAGGATGGTTATATGGTTTCGAAATGGATTAGTTATTAATAATATACTTCAATCTGGACACACTTAACATACTGTTTCAAGCTCTTGTAGACCTGTTTTCATGTTAAAGTCCCCCTGTGGTGAAAATCTGTTTTTTATTGCTGTTTGTATGTTTTTAATATTCTTTAAAGTGCACCTATTTCATTGCTAAAAACAACATTATTTTAATTATTTGGTATAATACAATGTGTTCGCTTGGTTTATGGTTAAAAACACATTATATTCCACATACCGTAAATTTTTGTAGCTCCAGATTTCACTCTCTTCCTAAAACTTTGAAAAGCTCTGTGTCTCTGATTGGCCAGCTAATCTGTACGTTGTGATTGGCCTGAATATCATGATCATGTCAGCAGGAAATGTGACGCTCCTTACCATGTTTGAAAGACAATGCAGTGCTAACAGGAGTTAACTTACAGGCTGTGAGTCCAAGCGTGAGGAATTATACGATACTATACTGTGGGATTTGTACCTTTTGCATATCGTTAACTTGAACCAATACACACTTACACATCAAAGTAAATGTAAAATCGTGAATTGGACAATAGGTGCTTTTTAAGACAGACCATGCACTGTAAGCCCATACAGGTTGAATGAACTTGGTTGAAAATTTATGGAAACTCGTTGCCCTAAAAAAGTTGATTTTGCTTGGTTGAAATAACAATTAATTTTAAGTTTAATGTACTTAATGTTTTAATTTCTTCCAATATTCCTGCACTCTTAACCCAGATGACATTACTAGAGATGTGTGAGGAAACCTGTTGCATATAACTTTAGTTTTTATCACTTTATATTACTTTTGATGTTATAAATGGTATTATAACAAAAATTAATAACTGACTTTAAGTCAATCATTGAATAAACGTGATTCTCCACAGAAACACACAAAAAATGTGTTTTGACATACATTGTAAGTACAGTGGAGAGAAATACAATAAAATGTTTTGAACAGGTTTCATGTACGGAAACACTGATCACCTGAACGGTGACTTCACAAAATTATAATTTACAACAAAACAACATCAATAATATAAGAGCTTGAACCTATATGACATTTTATTAACAAATATTTGAATAGAGAAAGTTCTTATCAGTTTTTAATTTGTGAAAAAGCAAAAAATAATCTAAATAGTCAGGCGCAAAGGATTATGGGTATTCCTCACAACATGAACTAATCATTTTAAGTTCATTTTACTTGAATGTTTTAGTTTAATAGATTTTGTAAGGTTAACAGTTAAATCAACTTTTTAAGCTTTGGTTTCAAAACAGAAAATATTAATGATTTTTCCTTGATTGTTTGAGTAAAGACAATTTCTGGGTTAACAGTGTGTGCAAATTAATCATTCAACACCATTGTTGAATATTTTCTCCATAAAATTGGAGACTGTCTCATAGTGTTGTAGTTCTCGAGACCGGTCTCAAGACCACTTTTTAAAGATCTTGGTCTCGTCTCGGAATCGACCGCATTTTTACTCGGTCTCGTCTCGGTCTCAGACAAAGAGGACTCGGAATTTTATTTCAAGACCGGTCAAGACCACAACTGATGGCACATCACAAATTTAATTTTTATCATTAATTTTATGCAGTTTATTCAGGTTTGCCATATGATGTTGGCATTGTTTTAGCATTGTTTAAGTTTCTCCCAATGACAATTATTCTAATTTTATTACTAAAAACACCTGCATTGTGTTAAGTGGATGGCAAGCCATGGAAAGACAGTTCAGAATAAATGGTTACCGGGTACGTTGATTTCAGCTCTTTAGTGTTTGTTCACTTTTATTTGCTTTAGACAAAGATAAATTCCCACTTATCTGCAATGCCTTTGATTATTTTATCAACTTTACTGATGGCATACACACACACACACACATACACATACGCACACTCACACACACACGCACACAGACAAGAAGTGCCTAATCATATGCTATTCCTCATTTTATCATAAGTGTTTTAATGCAGTGACTTGCACTGTTCTTGGTCTTGACTTGGTCTCGGCCTGTCTTGGTCTTGGTCTTGAATTAGTCTCAACCCTTAAAAGTCTTGGTCTTGTCTTGGTCTCGGCCTGTCTTGGTCTTGGTCATGACTTGGTCTCGGTTAAGGTGGTCTTGACACAAACATGTAACCAATCGCATTAACACACTTGAACGAGTGGATTAATAGTACACGCAGTTCACGTATATGTATTGTGATAAACCGGACTTAGCAGATTTGTGTCTAAAATTTTCGAATGTAGCATCTATGTACATATATATCTATGGCCCAAGGTGTTGCGAAAGAGTGGAGGCGGGGACTAATTTGCATATTCATAGATCCGCGTATACTAAATGTGTTTTAAAGCATGAAGAAATTACTGTGACAGGTAAAACTTTTTCATATGCAATTATGATGATGAGCTTTAACTGATAAAATAATCGTCTGCAGGGGGACTTTAAAATAAAATGAAGTCTTCCTGTCCAGCTGGCTTTAAAGGGGACATTTCAAGATGTCAAATAAATCCTTGGTGTCCACAGAGAACGTATGTAAATTTCTTGTTTAAAATACCCCACAGATAATTTATTATAACATGTTAAAATCACCACTTTGTTGGTGTAAACAAAAATTTGCAGTTTATGGGTGTGTCCTTTTAAATGCAAATGAGCTGATCTCTGCACTAAATGGCAGTGTCGTGGTTGAATAATGCAGATTAAGGGGCGGTATTATCCCCTTCTGACATCACAACAGGAGCTTAATTTCAGTGAGCTATTTTTTCACATGCTTGCAGAGAATGGTTTACCAAAACTAAGTTACTGGGTTGATCTTTTACACATTTTCTAGGTTAATAGAAGCACTGGGGACCCAATTATAGCACTTAAACTTGGAAAAAGATTTTCATGATATGTCCTCTTTAAGTGGAGAAAAATGGATTAAACAAAAGACCAGATAGAGAAAGAAAGAAGCACTTTAGATCTGTGTTTAACAGCACTTTGCACATTCAAGAGTGAAACGAGTTCATCTTTGAATTAACGCTGTAATCTTAATTTAGTAAAAAACTCAGTGTCTGTTAACAGATGTTTTGTCCTACATCGTCTCAAGGTCACTCCTTCAGAATAGCTTGCTAAAAATCTGCAGTTTATTCTGTGCTCCCCGTCCCTTCTTCTAACTCTCTTCCTCTTTTCCATCACGGCTTTTGTTCATTTCGCCCCCACCCGATCTAAACCAGAGAAGTCCAGAGAAGCTCTGTGATTGGCTGCTCTGGGTGGCGGCGTTCACAATCGATTACGCCACGCCGCTCTCCGGCTAACAGCTTCTTCGCTCGGCACGCTCTTCTTTTATACTGCCCTGCCGCCTGCACAAATCTGTCACCTCTCTGCCCTCCACCGTCCTCACCCAATCTGTTCCTTTTCTTTGGTCGTTTCTGCTCGTTCCACGGCGGACTGCCAATTCACATCTGACAAAATCACCCGTTTCACTTCCACCAGCTCTTCCCACCGGAGAGAAAAATCACAAACAAGATCTCTTTAACATCTCAGTTCTTTCCTCAGACAGCAATGTGGAAAGAAAGTTTTTTTCTTTAAAGTAATCTTATTTATTGTCTTAATAGAGGTTTCTGGTCTTGTTGTACAAGATTGAACAGTTTGCGAAAAAAAGAAATATTTGTGCTTGTAATGTTTTATCAAAATATAACATTTCTCTGTCACTGAAATGAAGCTTTATCTGTCTGATATCACCTTGGCTGGGAATACACTTTTAAGCAATGCAGGGTTATTTTCAAAAAGGAAGAAACCATTGGGTTGTAATTTAACCAACTGGGTTGTTTTAAGCCATTGTTGGGTCAAAAATAAACATGTTCAGGGTTATGTTAACCTAGAGTTGGGTTTGCCATATACTTAGACATTGTTGAAGATACTATATTTGCTAAAGATTGAATCTAAAAGTCAAAGTCTGCATTTTAACTGGCAAATTTCTGTCAGGACTACATATAAATTGGCACAAGTATCTGTCTGGCATCCACACATCTCAGGTTATATAAAAGTCTATAGAGAGGAGGAGCTACACGCTCATATATCATGCACAATGAGATCACCCATGTGCATTATGGATGTAAATCAATTTTCAAATAGACCTTAATCAAAACATATCTGCATTAGATTACCTTAGCCATGAAAGATCTTTCTCCATTACTATAACATTTAATGCTCACAATGACATCTTAAAGGGACTACTTTTTTAATATAATCTCATTTTCCAGCTCCCCTAGAGTTAAACCGGTAAGCGTCGCCGTTCCGAATACGGGACACCTAAGTTTGCATTAATATTGTTAATGTCAATTTTAATCTATCACTATAAACTATATATCATTGGAAAGGTCTAAGCCTCCAGAATAGACATTTCAACAGTGTTTTATAAAATAAATTATGTAGGGAGAGTAATTGATTCATTTATGAAGAGAGTGTGCCTCAAAACATTTATTTTCTGCTAAATGTCACTGTCCCACCAGCAGGACGACTACATTTACTTCAATGTTTGCATATGAATTCTTATCTAATCATGACAAACTGTATATTGTTTGAAAGCTCCAAGAGTGTACATTTAACTCAATAGGGTGGGGTGACGCTTAAAAGGTTAAACATTTGATTCTTACCGTTTTGGAATCCATTCAGCCGATCTCTGAGTCTGGCAGTACCACTTTTAGCATAGCTTAGCATAATCCATTGAATCTGATTAGACCATTAGCACCGCGTTAAAAAATAGCGAAAAAATATATTTTCAAATATAATTTTAAATATATTTCAAAATATACAAAAAATGGCCAAAAATGTATGTGCTGAAATATATTTTGAAATATGTTTACAAAAATGTATTTTTCACTTATATACTTTTTGGCCATTTTTTTATTTTTATATTTTATACATATGTATACATTTATACTTTATACATTTTATACAAACTTTTATAATTTGGCCTTGGCCAGGAAAAATATATTTTATGCCTTCATGGGTTGTAAAATTAAAAATGTATTTGTTGCCCCTGAAATACATTTTATATATTCTCATATATGAATGTTAAAACAAAATATATTTTCTAATTCAAAAATATATTTAATCAAACTTTACTTTTTACTAAATGTATTTGTATTTAAAACATATTTTGGGGAAGAGAAATACATTTGTTTGCTGTATGGAAATGCTGTATGAGAGTTTTGATATTTTTCCTATTTAAAACTTGTCTCTTTTGTAGTTACATTGTGTACTAAGACTGGCTAGGAACTATACTCTCATTTTGGCATAATAATCAAGGACTTTGCTGCCGTATGATGGTTGCAGGAGGCGCAATGATATTACGCAATGCCTAAAAATAGTCCCCAGATATTGAAACTTACCAAGGGGACTATTTCCGGGCGCTGCGTGATATCATTGCACCTGATGCACCCATGGTACAGCAGCAAAGTCCTTGATTATTACGCCAGAATGAGAGTGTAGTCCTAATCATATCGTCCTAGAAAATTACAACTTTTAATTTTCAAATTCAAATTTTTAAATAGAAAAAAATTATAATTGTTTTGAGCGTGATGCTAATGGTCCAACCAGATCCAATGGATCATGCCAAGCCATGCCAAAAGTGGCACCGCCAGACCCGGAGATCAGCTGAATGGACTCCAAAACGGCAAAAATCAAATGCCCAACTCTAGGGGAGCTGGAAAATTAGCCTATTTTTTTAAAACGTCCCTTTAAATCAATAACATCTTGCCTTCTTTTCTTTTGGAAGATGCATTTTGTCCCGCCCCAAGAAGCTATTTTATGTATTTAATTCTGTATGTTTGAAGATAAAAATTAAAGTGAACATTAGCTGCATTTTCATTAACCTTCAAATTGACTGAGAATTGAAAATATGGCAGATGGAAACACGTACATTTCGGAAAAACTGCCAAGTTTTTATGCTTGCATGATGTGTTTTTTCAGGCAATTCGAAAAAGGAGTATTTCACAAAACTGCAGTGGAAACGGTTTATTCGCACTTGATGTTTGTAAGTTGCATAATAATTATTTGAAGATGAAGCAGTATAATCTCAAAATGTGTCTGCTCCCAAGGGGCTTTCCTTGGCATAAAAAATGTTTGGATAACACTTCTACGTCTCATTCGGTTAAAATAATGGCTTGTGCGGTGGATGCAATATTAGTAAAAGTTCGGAAACGCCGTCATTTCACAAAAGTTTTTTTTTATCGACATTTAAAAAATATTGCATAGGTTTTGTGCAAATCTGTAATGGAAACGTAGCTAGTGTTGCCCGTGGCTCTCATGCACTTCATTTAACAGCTATTAAATGATTACCTGGCAATTTCTCTTTAATAATATACCATAAGTGTTAGTTGGTGTTTTTTTATGTTCTGCAGCCACAGGGACAAAAATGTCTTAGATTTGAACAGAGAATCTTTCTGAAGAGAATACAGCTTTGTGTTTGATAAATGTGGTGTGTGTCTTGAATTTTCAGTCTCTTTGTGTGTTTGTGTGTTGTTAAGGTCAGTGTGCAGACAACAGATTGCCCGGAGAGTTTTAGCTAAAATGTTTCTCTTTTTTATATTATTGAAAGGCAGTGAAGCGTTCCCATCGAGGCAGAGAGATGAGCGTCGGACAGGGTTACACCTTTGTCTGTTTGGACACAATGTTCTCTGTCTCCTTATTCCGCTACAGTATATCTCATGAAGAAAAACACACAAGTCAATGTTGTGAAATCTCACCGTGTGTGTGTGTGTGTGTGTTTCTATTTTTAGGCCACTCATATTCTGTTTACTCTGTGATCTCATTGTAATTACAATTTCATTTTACATTGAGTCATGTATATAAGCTGTACATAATTCATAGCTGTTGCCAAAATGTTAACCGTAATGTGTTGGCTTAAAGCCAAACAAAGCACCCTAATAACCATCCAGCAACAATTAATTTCAACTTTCTTGACTAGTTAGGAGTTGCTATAAATGACAAAAAAATAACTTAAGCTTATTCAACTTTATTTTTATAATCTAAAGCAACTCCTTACTAGCCAAGAAAGTTGAAATTAACCGTAATTTCAAGTTGATTAAACTTAAAAATTATATGAAATGTAACATTTTTGTACAGTGTAGCAACCTGTCGTTCTGTCTCTCTATTTTTCCTATATTAAAAATATATTAATTTGTATGGTCATAGATAAATTATATATATATATATGTGTGTGTGTGTGTGTGTGTGTGCGTGTGTGTGTGTGTGTGTGTACCATGGGCATGTTGAATACTTTATTCTGATTGGGAAGAAATAATTTTTTGTAAAACATACATCTTATAATGTCTTAAAATAACCACCAGAGCAATGTCTGTGATAGCCGCGAGATAAGCAAAATAATTGACTCTGGTCCTTTGAATTATTTAAAAATAATCTTCGTTTCGTGACTCGTGGTGCATTACCACCTTGAGTGTGCATTATTTTTTAATAATTCAACGGATCGTCATCAATTATATATATATTATAGTTATAGTTTTTGTTCCATTCTGTCAACTAGCGACAGCATTTCTGCAAAATTCTTAAGAAAAATAATGATTTTATTTGCATTTATTTACAAAAAATTTCAATGAGAAAAACATGGTCAAAATAAAAAAAGATGCAAAACAATGGCAGCGGTGAGATTTCTTTAGGGATTTGGGGATGGCGGCAGACCTGAAATAGATCGGTTTATTACACGAGTTTGTTGTCTTTTTATACGGTTAACTTAAGAGTCCATGACACATGAAGGTCAGCACAGACTTCTGTTATAAATGAAACACTGACTCGACAGATTTCTCAAGATCAAAGTGAATTTTAACCTTCTTATCAGTGATCACTTCATTAATTGTTGTAATAGAGTTAGTCAAGATTAAATTGAATGGTTATGAATGTAATATTGGAATAAGTGTTTTATTCTGGAGTATTATTTTTATGTTCTGTATGTCTCTGCAGCTCAATTGGTAAGGTATTGTGTTAACATAAAGGTCATAGGTTTGATCCCTAGGAAACACACATGATGATAAAAGTATATGCACCGTAAATCACTTTGGATAAAAGCATCTGCCAAATGCATAAATGTTAATGTAAAATACAGCAAGGATAAGGGATTTTGGGATGGATTAGGAAATGATGTAGGCTGCACTTACTGTACAGTAAGTACAATGGCATGGTGTAGTAATTCGGTATTGTTTAAAGTATAATCATTGTCCTCTTTATACAAACCCATTGTTTCCTCAGAGAGGCCGTTTTTTTGTATACACTTTTAAAAATGTATTAAGGTCTACATCAGTAATATGTTTAACTCTTCAACATGTGCGTTGTGGAAAAGTTGGCTACTGTTGGTTACTGGTTGACTCGATTCAGAAGATGACCTAGAAATGCTTTTTTACCTCTGAGCTCCAATGTGTAACATTCATGTTGTTGTTCAGTGAAGTAGATACACGAGGACAGCAGCAATGAGTAAGGTAAATTATAGCTGACATCCTTTGCTTTTAAAATCCAGCGGTCTGCCCATCACTTTGAACTCCAGTAAGTCTTATTTCTCACCCTCTTCAGTCATTTAACAAGCAGACAGGTGCTGTGATATTATTATCACATGAAAGCAAAACAATAGGACCATCCTGCAAAATTACAGGGGCAAACATTTCATATAATATAGTTTACTTACAATCTCATCTGTGTTCGCTGAGACAGACATTAGTATTGCTGTAAATCGATACGGTAGCATTGCAGGTATCCAAAGTAACTTACAGTACATTTAAAGTATTATGGGTCATTGCAAGCACCTGCCCAAGGGCACAGTGATGATGGAGGTTCCCATAACCTTCAACCTTTTAATTGCCTGCAACCAAGATCTTTGACCATCACGCGTTACGGCCATTGCTGGGCTGAATTGTATAATAAGCTGAGTAGTTTAGTATTGTCCTGATGTTGTAGCAAAGTGGAGAAACCTGGCATTTGTGGTGCACAAAATAGAGATAATGATGCACAATGACACTAGACGTTTTACCCGAACTGGACATGACAATGACTGCGTGATCTTCTGCTGAGACCTGTATAGATTTAGGACTGTATGAACTGTATTTCTAAGAGGATACCTCAACTGCTTACATGAGGTCTTACCTAATAAACGCTCAACTGAACTCATTCTGCTAAAGTTACATTAAAATACAAAAATAATTCTTAATTTGTTTGATATGCAACGCTTTTTGTATTGAAGTCTAATGGGGCGTACACACTAAACGCGAATTTAATGATTTGCGCAAGTAGATTACACACAGAGTTAATAAAAAAAGACACGAATAGACGCGAACACGCGCAGGGTGATGGGAATGGCGTGAATTGGGCGCGTTTGCTGCGAAAATACACGCTATTTGCCTCAAACGTGTCTTCGTGCAAGTTGAAAATATTCAACTCAAGCGAAATATTCGCATGACACAAAGTTAAATCCCGCGAGGAATCTAGAGCAAGGAACGCAATGCTACGCGTTTGGTGTGCATGTAGCATAGTGATGCGTTAACACCAGACGCGGAAGAAGTGTTAAGCGCAAGCGATTTATTTATTATGTCAATGCAAAGACGCGATTAGACATACTGCATCCCGATGCGCACAAATGACGCAAATTTCACATGCTAATGAAACGAGTTAACTCAAAATGTTCAAGCGTCCAACTACGTGTGAATAGCGTGATTTTTCCGCTTCATTCGCGTCTGGTGTGAACGCACAGTAAACTTATTTAAAGACGTCTGTCCTCTTCCTCCAAAAGATAAATGATACAACCAGTTTTAAAGTTAAACGCCCTATGTCTGGAGTGTCGTGGGCTTTGCGTTAACATAAAGTTATGCTTGACCGCTGCTACCAATCAGAAGGTTTGTTTAAATTAATTTTTTTAATCAATTAATTAAAGGGACAGTAAGTAGGGTTTTAAGTGTTTTATTAATCAAAATCAATGTGCTTATTCATAAATATGTCCTTGTTGGTGTCAAATGACCCCTGCCAGTGATTTGACTTTTCTTTGTAAGCATAGAATTTCTTCTCTTTACTTACATTAAACGGGTAAGTCCAAGGAGGCTTCATGTCGTTCCACCGTATTTATAAACTATAGCAGAGAGGGACAAAAAGCACTAGCCTACCAACGCGTTTCCACAATGCGTTTTCATTCAGAACACGTGAATCAGCTGAAACGCAGAAGGAGATCAGTTAGTATATACCGGCTAACGTAGTTGCAACACGCATTTGGAAAAGCGAGGCGCTAGAGAGCACTGTTCATTTCAATGCAAAATACAATTTCACCACTAGATTGGGGGTAAATCCTACTTATTGTCCCTTTAATAAGCATTTGGAGGACAGGTGTGTTTAAAGACATGACTTACACATTTCATCTTGCCTTGTGTTTGTCAAAATGTAATCTCCCAAAAAGATATCGTAAAAGACAACTTAATGACCTATTTTCTTCTCTCATGCAGTCTATGTAGGGCGCTTACTAGATTTTGGAACAGAGTTCATGTGTTGAAACATGCGTGTGTTTGCACGTTGTCTTCTACCTTCTTCTCGCCTGTTTCTCATCCGTCCGTTTGTCTTTGGCTTATGGAGAGGTAATCACAGTGTGTCAATGTGCTCTCTTCTAATTGGCCTGTCACCCTTCATGTGCAGGCAGGGATGGGACGGCCTTTGTGTGGCTGCCATAGCGACCGACTGAGCTAATGACAGGGAAAGGCCTGTGACTAATGACACTGCTCCATCTATCTGTAAGAAATGCAGAGTAGAGTAACACACACACACGCGCGCGCACGCACGCACGCACGCACGCACGCACGCACGCACACACACACACACACACACACACACACACACACACACACACACACACAGTACATAAACATATGTATCTTATGTAGCTTTCCCTTCAGATACAAATCATTCACTTACAGATAATAAGCTACAGATCTTTTTTTATAAACTGTACCATGGTACTACTTTGTTCTTGTTACTATGTACCATGATGTGACTATGGTGTTTTGAACATATACCATAGTACTACCACAATGTTTTGGACATAGTACCATACCATAGTACCTATGCCATAGTAGTACCATGTTTTTTTAAATGTACCAATGGTCAACCATATAGTCTTTAGAACATCTGCCAAGGTGCCACCATAGTGTTTTGGACAAATACCATAGTATTACCATGTCGTTTTTAATGTACCCATGGATTGACCATATTGTTTTGGACATATACTGTACCATAGTATTACCACGGTTTTTATGTACCCATGGATTGAGCATTGTATTTTGCACATATTCCATAGTATTACCATGTTATTATCTACCATGATGCAACCATAGCGTTTTGAACATATACCATGGTACTACCATAGTGTTTTGGACAGAGAACCATACCATAGTACCAATGCCATAATATTACCATGTTGTTTTAAATGTATCAATGGTGTACCCATAGTGTTTTGAACATATACCATGGTACTGCCATAGTATTTTGAACATATACCATAGTATTACCATGTTTTTTTAAACGGTCCCATGTTACCATGATACTATAACCGTGTTTAAGACATATACCATGGTACTTAAAGAGTGTTTTAGACATATACCATAGTACTACTGTCTTTTTTAATGTACCATGGTACTACCATAGTGTTTTGGATATATACCATGGTACTACCATAGTGTTTTGGACATATACCGTGGTACTACCATAGTGTTTTGGACATATACCGTGGTACTACCATAGTGTTTTGGACATATACCGTGGTACTACCATAGTGTTTTGGACATATACCGTGGTACTACCATAGTGTTTTGGACATATACCGTGGTACTACCATAGTGTTTTGGACATATACCGTGGTACTACCATAGTGTTTTGGACATATACCATGGTACTACCATAGTTTTTAACATATACCATGGTACTTTAACAGTGTTTTGGACATATACCATGGTACTACCATAGTGTTTTGGACATATACCATGGTACTACCATAGTGTTTTTGACATATACCATGGTACTACCATATTGTTTTTGGGCATATACCATGGACCATAGTGTTTTGGACATATACCATGGTACTACCATAGTGTTTTGGACATATACCACGGTACTACCATAGTGTTTTGGACATATACCATGGTACTACCATAGTGTTTTGCATATATACCATGGTACTACCATAGTGTTTTGGACATATACCATGGTACTACCATAGTGTTTTGGACATATACCGTGGTACTACCATAGTGTTTTGGACATATACCATGGTACTACCATAGTGTTTTGGACATATACCATGGTACTACCATAGTGTTTTGGACATATAAAATGGACCATAGTGTTTTGGACATATACCATGGTACTACCATAGTGTTTTGGACATATACCATGGTGCAACCATAGTTTTAAACATATACCACGGTACTTTAACAGTGTTTTGGACATATACCATGGTACTACCATAGTGTTTTGGATATATACCATGGTACTACCATAGTGTTTTGGACAGAGAACCATACCATAGTACCAATGCCATAATATTACCATGTTGTTTTAAATGTATCAATGGTGTACCCATAGTGTTTTGAACATATACCATGGTACTGCCATAGTATTTTGAACATATACCATAGTATTACCATGTTTTTTTAAACGGTCCCATGTTACCATGATACTATAACAGTGTTTAAGACATATACCATGGTACTTAAAGAGTGTTTTAGACATATACCATAGTACTACTGTCTTTTTTAATGTACCATGGTACTACCATAGTGTTTTGGATATATACCATGGTACTACCATAGTGTTTTGGACATATACCGTGGTACTACCATAGTGTTTTGGACATATACCGTGGTACTACCATAGTGTTTTGGACATATACCGTGGTACTACCATAGTGTTTTGAACATATACCGTGGTACTACCATAGTGTTTTGGACATATACCGTGGTACTACCATAGTGTTTTGGACATATACCGTGGTACTACCATAGTGTTTTGGACATATACCGTGGTACTACCATAGTGTTTTGGACATATACCGTGGTACTACCATAGTGTTTTGGACATATACCATGGTACTACCATAGTGTTTTGGACATATACCATGGTACTACCATAGTGTTTTGGACATATACCATGGTACTACCATAGTGTTTTTGACATATACCATGGTACTACCATAGTGTTTTGGTTATATACCATGGTGCAACCATAGTTTTAAACATATACCACGGTACTTTAACAGTGTTTTGGACATATACCATGGTACTACCACAGTGTTTTGGACCATGGTTCAACCAAGGTGTTTGGATGCTCTTCTATGGTATTTTTGAACGTATTTTAGGATACCACAACTATGCCATAGTACATAATTTTCAGCACCATGGTATGGATCATTAGCATTATGGTTTGACTATCTGATCTCATTCCTGTACCTCAATACAATCACAGTATTGATAACTACTCCTATTTGAAGTTCATTAGTCATTTGTACCATCATTGGCTGTGTTTTATTCATCTCTCCTGTACAGTAGCTCCCAATTGAGTTTTATGATGAATAAAAAATGATTTAAATGAACACAGATTGATAATCTCTGACTGCATGGCTAACTCTCATTATCTACAGTACACAGTTCAGTGAAACAGGCAGATGGTCAGGCCGTGTCTTTACCAACCATACAGACAACAGTCATCAAGAATAGACCTTATTCTTGTCCATCGGCTTTATTTTGCCTTTTTGATTTTTATTATCAACAATCACTCAAGAATCTCTCCGTTGACAAAGTGTTGACATACCTACCCGTTGGTCTCTCATTTGTAATTTGGTAAAACTATATTTCAGCCCATCCCAAGATTTATGTGTTTCAAAAACTTAAAATTACTGCTGGCAGAAGGAAATAAAACTAAATGCTTCCAGCTGCACTTATTATTTGCAGCAGACAAAATAATAAAATTTAGCAGTGGTTTGTATTCTGTCCTGGAGCACGCAGGTGCGGTCGCAATAAACTCCAACCACCTGTCATCTAGAAACCACTTTCACAATCCAATTTAACTTCTGATGGATAAAATCAAGCCCAACTCCAGTAAATATCAGTTTCACTCAAAAATACATTCAATTGCAAAGGGTAAAATAGGTTACAAATGCTGTTTCATGTTATCTTGAAGGAAAGCGTCATTGTTGAGAAGATAGCAGGTACAGATGGTTATGGAGGCATTTGTAATTGAGCAATCAAACAATGTCACAGTGTTGATATTTGTATTATAGTGAATAAATGCTTGGTGATATAATGTTTATAATGCAATTGCCCTTTTAAGGACACTTTAAAGCTTAAAAGTTGGGGTATTATTGGTATGTTTTATATCATGACAATAAAACGTGAAAATATCTCTTGCTGATGTTAACCCAATATTGTTTTGAAGGAGTTTAACCAAAACCCAATAAAAAAAATTTCATTGACTTTGGGATGATGGAACTGGAAGTGCTAAAATTCCTGGCTTTGCCTACAAAAATATGTCATCTCTGCAGCACACTATTGAATTTATAGTGACTGTAGTGTCGCAGTAATTGTACGTTCATCATTAAACTAATGGCTGGTTATTTTGATGTGGGGTCAGAGGTCAGAATAGGTCAGGTCTCTCTGTCACACACACCTGTCGCTCTGAATTACAGATAGACCTACATCATTTCTGGCAGTGATGTATTTCTAAGCTTACTCCGTTTCCACACAATTTAACTCGTTCCCGTTTAATTGCCATCTCAGTTTGATAGCAAACGCTTCACAAGCGGCTGGAAAATCAAAGTTGAGATTAATATGCTTGAGAGTTGATGGTGTTCGTAATGCTCCTGTGTCTCATCATAGAGCTTTTAACTTCTCGTCTGACGGTGACACCTGTGTTGAGAAGAGAGAAATATTAAAGCGGTGAACAGGGGGATGATTTGGCTGGTATTGATATACAATTTAAATACAGTAAAACAATATCATGTAATGATGACGCAAGAGCCATGACATTGTAAAAATTAAATAATTATTTTTATAATTTAGCCAATCTTGATCAATGAACCTGTCTACACATTTGTGGTTCTTGTGCGTCTCATGACAAGCTGAACCAATGAGATTCAAAGTTATTGATGCGTAACAGTTAACCTTTGTGTTGCCATTGATGCAATGTATCGATCTTTAAATAATTATTAATAAAATATTAATCGTTTTCTCACACTTTTGAACACATTTATTTACCATTTTGATTACTTATACTGACTCAACATGCAAAGCATGTACATCATTAAAGATGATGGCATTACAGCATTTTAATATCAAATGATTACACTGCAAAAAATGTCTTAGTATTTTTGTCTTGTTTTCAGTAAAAATATTAAAATAAATCTTAAATTAAGATGCTTTTTCTTGATGAGCAAAACGCCCAAGAAAATAAGTCTTAGTTTTTAGACCAAAAATATTAAATTTAAGTGATTTTGTGCATAAAACAAGCAAAAAAAAAAAAATCTGCCAATGGGGTAAGCAAAATAAATCTTGAACATTTTTCTCAAACACTAAATTCAAGAAAAATAAAAGATTAGCTTACACCATTGGCAGATTTTTTTTCTTGCACAAAATCACTTAAATTTGATATTTTTGGTCTAAAAACTAGACTTATTTTATTGGGTTGTTTTGCTCATCAAGAAAAAGCATCTTAATATAAGAATTTTTAGATATTTTTACTGAAAACAAGACAAAAATACTAAGAATTTTTTTCTTAAAAATATTTTTTTGCAGTGTTTTATTTTTTTTAGTACAAACATCTAGAAATTCTTAAATCAAGATGTATTTTCTTGATGAGCAAAATCACCTAAGAAAATAAGTCTAGTTTGTAGACAAAAAAATATACAATCCAAGTGAATTTGTTTTTAAAACAAGCAAAAATATCTGGTGAGATTTTTTTCTCGAATTAAGTGTTTAAGAAAAAAGTAAACTGATTTTTATTTTTTTCTTGCCCCATTAGGGCTAACTTTATTTATTAAGTTACAGCAACTCATTACTAGTTAGGATAATAAAATCTAAGTGGAAATCATTTGTAAAGCAAGTTGATAATACGTAATTTTTTTCACAGAAAAAATAAGGAGTGTTACAGATTGATCACAACATTTATAGTGAAAGGGCTGCATGCATTTTCTGTTGTTGAGTCGCCATCATTTAGGTAGGTGTTACGTTACGAGAGAAAATTATAAAAAAAATCATTTTGAGCTAGCCTAGCCATTAGGGCTGGGCAAAGTTTTTTTTCGATTAATCTTTTTTTTTACGTGGTCGATTCAAAATCGATTCTCAAAGGCCACAAATCGATTTTTTCATATTTATTTCCACAAACATTGAACGTAAGATTACCGTTAATCTAATTAGTCTTCTCCACTAGACTGTTCTGACATTTTTCAGCATACATTTTTCATCTTGCATCAAAAATTTTTTGTATTTAACATAATTGTATGCATTTGAAAATTAGAGATGGGTTCTGTTTTAATGTACCCAAGTGTAAAATAAAAGAGTTTAATATACAGGTTTGTGGCTCTTAATTTCTTTTTACTAATTACCCTTGTAAACTTATGTTCACAGTTCTTTTTTTATAAATATAGTATTTGTATTAAATCTATATTCATTGAGTTTAATCGAGTATAAAACTGTTATGAGAATCAGAAACCGAACAGAGAATCGAAATCGAATCGATTTGTGAATCGAAATCGAACCGATCTGGAACATCTGAATCGATACCCAGCCCCACTAGACATGGTTTTTTAAGTTTTGTAGCCCCTAAATAAGTTTTTATATAGCGTCCTTTATTGTGTTCAGCTGTAATAGCACAGAATAAATATTTTTGATCTATAAAGGCTTGACTGTTGTTGCTTTTCACCTCTTTGTAATCGAAACCAAGAATCATTAGGAATCGGATCCGATAAGCGGAATGGAATTTGGAATTGAAATTAAATTTAAAACCTTAGCGCTTACCATCATTTATAAAAACAGCTTCATCATTTATCACAATATTTTCGTAATATTTGTTTTCCTACTATGAAGGTCAATGGTCACAATCAGTTGTCTGCTTACCATCATTTATCAAAATATCTTCATTTGTGTTCATCAAAATAAAAAATCTCATACAGGTCTAAAACAACATGAGCGTGAGTAAATGACTTTTGTGTGAACTATCCCTTTAAATAATGTAATAAGTTGTGCTCCATTCAAAGCTATATTGGATATAGTCTAGTATGTTGTCAAGTGTGAGATGTTTGTCAAGTGTGAGGATGATGATTATATCTTGAGTTATATAATGACTTTCATCAGGTTACTAAATCAGCTTTTGGGGATGCTTTTGACTCTGCTGTTCCAAAACCCCCTGTGATTTGCGCCCCTGGGAGTGGTTACCATGGTGAAAAGGAACATCGTCGCCATGACAGCGTGCCACCTGACTGCGGTTGACGGTTTCAGTCAGCGTGTGACAAATTACCTGTCATTAGACCTTCTACACCAAACAATACAGCCTTGTGCCTCGACATCGGTCTGCTAACAAACACACAAATCCATCTGCAGTAACCGGATCTGGACATATGAACAGGAGAGAGTATAAGTGCTCCTCAATACCTGATGATGGAGCGTGGCTCGTTTGTCTACTCATACACATGCACACCTGGCTAACATAGAGACATGCAACAGTCTTATCTCTGTTGCTTTTTAGTCCTGATGTGCATCTGTAGGACACCACAGCTGTTATATTCCCATGTTTTTATAAACATCCGGATCACTCCATGATTTAAAATGATGTAGCACATCATCCTCATTTCCTGGCCGCGTCGCCATTGCAAAATCGATATGGAGTCCAGCAATCCACAGGGCAGTTTAATGGCGTGTGAAGTCCTAACTGCAGTTTGTTTACGCGCGAGATATGTTGTGTATGGTGATTTTTGACCATTGCCTGCTATCTGTCAAATCTTTTACCCAGAATCCTTCATGTTATCGATGGGAAAATATTCAACGTAATTGATAATGGCTAATTGTTTATTGATGACTTTATGACTTAAGTCGAATCTTTTATTCCATTGTGATTTATTAAACATGAATTGTTTGTGGTGTTATTTCATCAATCTTATTACAAACAGCTTGAGCCAGCGCAAACGTCTCTTTTGCAGTCACTACTGGACGCAGCTGTTTTTGAAACTGACCTTATTGCATATGCATTTTTAGGAGTTTCCCTTTTTTAGATGCAAAATTTATGGGTAGAGAGTATTTAAAGTCTGATATTAAATTTGTTCTCAGTATGTGACGCCACAAAAAATGGGATATTAACAATCCAACTAAATTTGAACGATAAAAAAACAAATAACAAAAAAAAATGGGTCACCAAAATCTTTGAAAAACAGGCAGGACTCTCTGTTCTCAAATGCTGGGGGTGTGTCCACCGTCTGCGCTAAACCACGCCCACTCAGGGGAAAGCTGCCATATCGCTCCACTTTCGAATACAGCTACAACCTGAATGGATGCTTGTGATTGTGTTAGGGGCGGGGCTATGCTCGGTGGCTCCAGTGCATCATCAAGCCACCGTTTTAGCTCCGCCCAAATAACCCTGAACACAGACATGATTAAAACCAGCATGATCTCACAAAAAGTCGTGTTATAGTCGTGCAAAATTTGATTCATTTATTCGTGTCCATGACACGAAATTCTGCAAAATTATGTTTTTTCGTCAGTGGTACAGCTTTCTTTTTAGTGTCATTTTATGTATTGTTTACTATTTTTTTTCCCTATTTTTGAATTATTGTGGCTTGGGGTTAGATTTGGGGTTTAAGTTAGGATGTACTTTTATTGTACTGGTGTCTATATGTTTTTCTTCTGCTTTTAAAACTATTCTCGCCTGGAGTTGTGGTTAAAGTTAGGGTTTAGGTTAGGAATAGACATGGGCCGGTGTAAGATTCTGGCGGTATGATAACCTTAAGCTTATATATATATATATATATATTTAAAAAATATTGTATAAACCCAGCTCATACCTTGGAAACTATATCACAGAACATTTTAGCGGTTTTGAAACCTTTACTGTTTAAACCTCACTGTAAAAAAAATCCGTAGAAATTGCAGCTGGGTTGCGGTAACTTGCCGTAGATTTGAATTTATGGTGTTTGCTGACAACATTTTGTTCAGGGTTAAATGAACATTAAACATTTACAAGTCTTTGTCTTTACAGAGTAAACAAAAAAAACAGCATCAAGCAAAACATTCTGGGAAACAAAATCTGAAGCAAAAAACAGAAAAAGATTGATGATGATTTCTGATTCCCAGAATGCTTTGCACGAGGCTGTTATGGTATAGTTTTATTCTGTAAAGGTAAAGACTTGTTAATATTTAAAATGTATTTAACTTTGAACAAACTCTTGCCAGTAAATAACATAAATTTAAATCTACGGTAAATTACCGGCAACCCAGCTGCAATAACATTGTAATTTCTATGGATTTTTTTTACAGTGCCCGGTATACCTTAAAACCGGTAACCGGCCCATAGTTAGGACATCTAAAAATGTAACAGAAAGTGATTCTAACCCCAACTCCAAGCAATAATGGTTGTGTTTACATACAGTTATCTAAAATGACTTTACACAGACTTAAAACCAATCACGCAATGTGAGTTACTAAGGTTTGCTGGTATTTGCAGCACAGTCAAAAAAATGTTTTCGTCATCGTATCACGAATTTCTGTTTGTCATTCTCACGTATTGGTTACTCAACTGCTTTGTCCTATTTTCTAACCATTGTCGCTTCGGTTTAGGGTTAGATTTACATAAAATGACATCCTTAACCAAACCCAACTCTAACCCTAAACCGAAGCGAAAATGGTTTGAAAATACGAAAAAGCAGTTGAATAATCAATACGTGACAAAGACACATAAACAGAAATTTGTGACACAATTACGAAAAAGAATAAAAAAATGATGTGACTAGGTACATAATTTTGTGAGACTGGGTAGCATTTGTGCAATTATTTAACACCTTAAAAAACATGTCTTAAACCCTGCACTAATTTGCGCTGCTCTTGGATCTTTAAACTGCACTGTTTTCTACATAAATTCATCCTACATGATGTAAAGAAGAACATTTTGTTAAAATATAATCTTGATTTGTTTAATATTGACTGGGTAAGATCTTGTCAAAGATTGAAATCAACATTAAATCAAACTTTGATGCTCCTCATCTCATCATTATAGTCTGGATTTCACGTACTGTATGTGTAGCACAGACACTGATGTTAAATGTTACTGTAAGTGGATTGTTTCACTGTTGCTAGGTGATGTGGTTTAATGGGATGTGTTTTTAGTAAAGGGAAAATATACTGGAATGGATTTTGTGCAGTCACTCTTTCAGTGAATTGGTGTGACCTGTTGATCGAGTGAATTATAGTGTCAAACACTCAATTTCCCCCTGAAAATACACTTAACACTGGACAGAAGCACACAGACCCTCACTAGGGTACGACACGTCATTTTTAGTAGTACATATTTATTGTTCATGTGCTTTTATTATCAGTTTGGCCTCATAGCCCAAATTTAGTGTGAGGTTTATTATTGCCTGCTGTTTCTGTGCACCCACACTTTCATTATCATAGCACATGTTCAACAATTTCACTACACTGTAATCCCACAAATACATACTAAAATCAAATACTATCAATATTGTAAAACAAAGGCATTTAAAAATATTTTATGGCATGTGTTTGTGATTTCTGTGCCATTCGTTGCAAACGAAAGCTAGAATATAAGTTGATTCACATTTAAAAAAAAAATGTTAGTGCTTGCACAGAAAACTGTCCTGTTATGTTGTGAGGGGCTGCAAGGGTGTGCAATTTCTTAATGAAAATAAAAAATAGATACAAATGTTGAAATGTTAAATAACGATGCTGTTAAAACCCCTGATTCCTTTTTTTGTTCTTTATAACCAAAATACAGATGTGTATGTTTTGGGTTTTCTGTTTGCAATAGGTGTGGATGGTTGACTCTCTTTATAAGCATTTAATTATTTTTTTGGTTTGGTTTCAAAAAACAAAGAAAGCAATCATCATTTGAAATTCATTACGATGACAATATTTCATTTTTGGGTGAACTATTCCTTTATACAATATATAAACAAAAAGAGTACAAAACTTAATTGATTAATGTGTAACTATAATAACTTGGTTAAGGATACATCTGATGATAAATAATCAAGAACAAATCATAATTCAACCAAAACTTACGAAAAAATCAAGAAAAACTAATGCCAAATAAGTACGCAAGCAATCATATACGCTTCAATCAAATATTAGGCTATAATAATAATGTATATAATAATGTTGATATATAATATTAAGGCCAGTGGCGTAGCATGTCAGTCCTGGGCCCATATGCAAAAAAATTTGTGGGCCCCCTGAAGCCAAAGCCCCCCCAACCTTGCCCGTTGGCACTGTTAACTGTGGTGTGCAGGTCTGTTAACAACATATATTTTTAATAAGGTAGTTAAATATTTTTACTTTACTTTTTTACTTTAAATGGTAGATTTAAATAAAGAAAAATGAAATGTTTTGGGTAGTTTTTGACTCGTGACTAACTTCTCCGCCTTGTCTTTTCTCTTTAAGGCCCCACTTTTATGTTTATATTTGTCCATCCTTAATGTTCATGTAGATAGCCGTTATAATAACCTTTCACACTGTGTTTTCTTTTCTTTTTTGGCGCGGCGATGCGTCATGTAAAAAAATGATGGCGTAGTACTCTACGGCAGCCGCGGAGTGCAAAAAAATTATAAACACAAACAAGAAATGACGGAAAAATTAGAAATTATGTAGAAATAAGTAATCACTACACATGATATGCATCCAAAAATATATTTATTGCGGCCACAAATAAAAATTTAATTGAAAAAAAAATTTTTTATTAAAAGCTGGGGCGGGCCCCCTATTGGCCCGGGCCCATTTGCACGTGCATACCCTGCGTGCCCAGACGCTACGCCACTGATTAAGGCCTACATTATTATATATTATATAATAATATTTTATGACAAATCTTCATGCTTTGCTTCCTCACTTTTAAAATTATTATTATTAATTACTTTTAAAATCTCGATGAAAGTGTCCGCTTAATGCATAATGTAAATGTAATGAGAAGTCCATACATCAATCACTTGATCTAGGCCTACTGCTGGTTTATTTTAGATACAGATGCGAGTCTGACTGAAGTCATATTAAAGGTTTTTGTTATCGCATCTCATACTTCTTTTTTACGCCGATGGACACAGCAAAACCTCTCATATTGAAAATGAAAAGAAAAACTTAAGTTTACGGCTAATAAATATACTTAATTTCTTTTTTTAGCTCTTTTGCTACTTCAGTGACAAACTGCTTTAAAAATGTTTTTGCTAATGAAAGCCCTTATATGGAGCTGGTATGGGCGTGCATTATGCAAATTACCAGCCTTATGCACATTGTAACGTAGAACAAGTATAAGAACAAGTTCATGTGCATATGCAGGTGTTGTGAATTAGGAAGACATATCTGAGAATTCTGGGTCCTCTAAAAATGTTCTCCTATTAAAAGACCGTGGTAACATCGCATGTGACTCAAGTTTTTAAAATGAATTTCATTTCGTCTGTGTGATTCATTCAACATGAACTACATAACTGTGCACCGTACATCTGTTTTTATTTCTAAGGAGAAACATCTGAGTCAACGTTGGCACTTTGTCTACTAAGTATCCGGGGTTAAAAAAGTGTGTCCTCCGAGTAACAACCTTTCTTTTCTAGTGCGTCGTATGTTTCTCTTCACTTGGATGTGTTGACATTGTTGTGTGTATGTTTCTCCATCCATCTGTTGTGTTTGCACTCATCTTCTGGCTAAGCGCTCTCGTGTCCCTCTTTAATGCGATCCGCTCGGTATGAAAAATTCATTGTCATCTCATTGGCTGCGGATCATCAAGGTGTTGTGCCCCGGTCGCGAGTCGCTTCTCTCCGACGGCTGGCTGAACATCTGCTGGAAATTAGACACCAGATTGTGTTACTTAAACCAGCCAGTAGGAGCGATGCTGATGGCTCCATAACCCAGAGCTCAATCTGTCAGATCTCGGGCTCGTGGGCTCCTGTGGCCAACCGCACACGTAGCTTTGGGTTGGTTGGTTTGTTTGTGTATTGGTTCCTTGTCGTTTTGACCTTAAATGGAGCAAAAGCTGTCCGTGTGCGATGCGGTTTACTCATATTTCAGATGAATTCACAATGTCTAACTTATTTTGTTGTGCACGGTGATTGCAAACCATGTGACTGTGTAAATTGTATTGTTTGGAATTTAATCAAAGAAGCTTGCATTAATCGTTGTGAGCAATTTTGCATAAATACATTTGTTTGCATTTCATGTTTTCATGTGAATCAATATTACTACAAGTTTTCTGTTGTATACAGGGATGAAATATTAAAGCCTAAGTCTTCTCTAATGATATACCGTATAGCTTGCAGCGATTAAATTTGATGGTAAATGATTAGCAAGTAACATTATACAGTAAATCTAAACAAACAACGTATCGATCCAGTATTTCTCCAGCGCTGCAGGACTGAGAGTGATAAATGATATTGAAATAGCTGTCGGTGAATACTCGTGCCAGATTAAGTTACATCACACCGGCAACACTTTATAAATAGACTGAATGCAGTTTGATTGACAGCTGGAGCTTTGTAACAATGAAAGCTGTGCATCTAGCAGTGCATTTAAAAGCACAAGTTCCCTGTAATGTGTTTTTGTAAGTATATTTATACAAAGCATCTGCATTGACATTAAAGGTGCAGTGTGTAGATTTTAGCGGCATCTAGCGGTGAGATTGTGAATTGCAACCAACGGCTCACTCTTCAGCTCACCCCTCGCTTTCGAAACACATAGAGAAGCTACGGTAGCCGGCATAGGACAAACATGTCGTTGTCTGAGACCACGTAATGACAAAATGTGCTCTGTAAAGCAGTTTTCTGTTACGCAGAATGGCGACTTTCATATAAGGGGACCGCGGTGTACGTAGTTAAAATTGTCTCATTCTAAGGTAATAAAAACATACAGATCATTATGTAAAGTCGTTATACACCACTAAAACATAATAGATATGTATATAATATTATATTTTATTTCTGTCAAGAGATCCTCCTTAAAGTTACACAGTGCACCTTTAAATAGTCATCTTCGTGTTTTTTGTCATTTGATAACAGGTGATGTGAATTTAAAGTGAATGTAAAGACTATAACAGAATCAGGCAAGATTGGATGATGATAAACTTTTTCAACATTTATAAAGCAGCATTTGTTGCAACCATTTCTGAGAACCGTTCCCAAACATTAGATTTAGCAGCTTGACCTTCTTTTCTGTTAATGATGTAAATTCCCGACCTTAATTTCTCCCGAACCTCGTCTTTCATCTTTTTTCCTTTTATTTTGTTGTTGTGGCTGGAGCTGCTTGGCACTATCCTGACATGAGGCCAAAGGTTTGGAGACATCATGCAAGTTACATTGCTACGTATTGTAACTTTATCAAGAACCATAATAAAATGTATATTACCAAATATTTAAAATAGGCTATAGGGAATTGCATGCAACATACAGTGAGGAAAATAAGTATTTGAACACCCTGCTATTTTGCAAGTTCTCCCACTTAGAAATCATGGAGGGGTCTGAAATTGTCATCGTAGGTGCATGTCATGCGAGAGACATAATCTAAAGAAAAAATGCAGAAATAACAATATATGATTTTTTAACTATTTATTTGTTTGATACAGCTGTAAATAAGTATTTGAACACCTGTCTGCCTTTAAAATGTCCACCTCCACTCCATTTATTATCCTAAATTAGATGCACCTATTTGAGATCGTTAACTGCATAAAGACACCTGTCCACCCCATACAATCAGTAAGAATTTAACTACTAACATGGCCAAGACCAAAGAGCTCTCCAAAGACACTAGAGACAAAATTGTACATCTCCACAAGGCTGGAAAGGGCTACCAAAAAATTGCAAAGCAGCTTGGTGAAAAAAGGTCCACTGTTGGAGCAAACATTAGAAAATGGAAGAAGCTAAACATGACTGTCAATCTCCCTCGGACTGGGGCTCCATGCAAGATCTCACCTCGTGGGGTCTCAATGAAATGCAAATCCAAAGAAATGTGAGAAATCAGCCCAGAACTACACGGGAGGAGCTGGTCAATGACCTGAAAAGAGCTGGGACCACTGTTTCCAAGATTACTGTTGTTAATACACTAAGACGTCATGGTTTGAAATCATGCCTGGCACGGAAGGTTCCCCTGCTTAAACCAGCACATGTCCAGCCCTGTCTTAAGTTTGCCAATGACCATTTGGATGATCCAGAGGAGTCATGGGAGAAAGTCATGTGGTCAGATGAGACCAAGATAGAACTTTTTGGTCATAATTCCACTTAACGTGTTTGGAGGTCATGGGTTCGAATCCAGGGAACACACCCACAATGCATTACAAGGTATACATTTGTATCAATATATGTCGCTTTGGATAAAATGCATAAATGAAAATAGCATTTTAAACTTTTTTATCACACAAAATCTCATCTCATAATTTGATCATTCATGTGCATTGTTTAAACGGTGAAGTTAGATTTTAATATTTAGTGTTATGGGTTTATTTAAGTCATTAACTGTAGATTTGAGCAACAGTCATATTAAACAATGTTAATTAACACTGTTAGTTTCATTTGATAGTTTTCCTGAAAAATGTTGAAAGCAACCAACATTCAATAGGTTTATTCTCTCTCTCTTTCTCTCTCTCTCTCTCTCTCTCTCTCTCTCTCTCTCTCTCTCTCTCTCTCTCTCTCTCTCTCTCTGATAGTGGCACATGTATAATTGCATTGTGCAACAGTGCGCACCTTAGAGGAAATAATTGCCACCATAAAAAGAGCAATTACTAACCTGGCACAGAGAAGCTGTGGATTTTAATGTGTCTGCCCGGTGACAGCGGCTCATACAAATCTGTTTGTTTATTTGTCTGAGTTACAGCGTTGACAAAGATGCAAAAAAACCCAAACCCTCCAAGTCACGGCAGGCAGATGTACCAAATCAAGCCTAATGTTTCAGGATGTGAGATGATAGCCTACATTTACTTCACGCTCGCCGTCATAAAGATTTTGCTCCATTGTCAAAAATAGAAGTCAAGGCACAATGGCTAATATCCATTTTGATAGAGTCAAGGTTGTTCGATTAATCTCTCTGTACTAAAGATTCGACAAATTGGAAGTCATTGTCAGAGAGTAATTCATTTTCATCTTAAATTCCCAGCTTGTAATAAAGAATCATTTAAAGCACGTGAATGCACGAACGGTCGCTTTGGGTAATTTGCATCAGAAGCAGGAACGGCGGGGTTTGTCCACGCCAACAAATGAAAAGACGCATTAAGAATGTATACATGTAGTTCTTGCGTCCGGTCGACGGGCCCGTGTCATCCCGCATAAAAACGTGGAACGATTCTGGTGGATCTCACTGTCAGAAAACGATTCACAATCTGTTAGCTGTCGCTGTTTGAGAAAGCCATCATCAATCAAAGGGCTTTCTTTGATGTGATGGCTGGAATATGATTTGTGATTCATACGTGCAGGAGAAGATAGTCTTTTGAGAGTGAAAAATTAAAAACTGATTGATTGTAAGAGGCGGTTATTAAAGGTCATCATTTGAGATCTTCTCAGGCAGTATTAGACAGCCGTCGCCTGACATTCGAATGACAATAGACAGACTGACAAGCTCAGTGTTACTTTATTAAACTGTGCGTATAGGCCAGCAGGTGCTACGTTTTACCATCTGATAGTTAATATTAGAGAGATGGATGATCTTGGCTTATTAATGGTGTTTGGTAAAGTTGTCCTCAACATGTAGCAGCATGCTAACAGCTAACTTGTATGTACCTTAGCAACTTTGTAGCAATGTGGTTTTGCTCAGCATGCAATACACTTTAAAAACGCTGGGTTATTTTCAACCCAGCGAAGGGTCAAAATGGAACAAACGTATAGACGTTGGGTTATAGTTACCAAGATAAAGTTTATACAGCGACACAAAAATAATGAGATTTTCAGGAACTTTCAATACATAATGTCAGATAATTTTATGTAGAAAAGTACGGAGCCCCTTAAGGGGCAAAAGTGAAATAAAGCTTAGTTTCGCGTGCGCACATGAAACTATCCCGTACTCACGTGAAACTTTTGCGTGCACACATGAAACTATCGCATGCTCACGTGAAACTTTGAGTGCGCACGTGAAACTATCACATGCTTACGTGAAACTATTGCGTGCTCACGTGAAACTATCGCGTGCTTACGTGAAACTATTGCGTGCTCACGTGAAACTTTTACGCGCTCACGTGAAACTACTGCGTGCTCACGTGAAACTTTCACCTGCGCACGTGAAACTACCGCGTTACGTTTCATGTGAGCACACAAAACTAAACTTAAAAAAAATTCTGCACATGAAGGTTTCGCGTGAGCACATGAAAGTTTCACATGAGCTCATGAAACTAAACTTTAGATTTTTTTAGCCCAATGTCACCTTAGGGGCTCGGTAGAAAACAGTAAATCCCCAAAAATGTTCATACCTGGACCACAAAACAAAACAAAAATATATATATAAACAAACAAATAAATAAATAAATAAATAAATAAATAAATAAATAAATAAATAAATATATATATATATATATATATATATATATATATATATATATATATATATATTAGGGCTGTCAAAATTAACGCGTTAATAACGCGTTAACGCAAATTCATTTTAACGCCACTAAATTTATTAACGGAGATTAACGCAACGCGCAATTTCTGTTTGACCCTTGGTCCAGCCCATAGTTGAATGAACAGAGACGCAGACAAATGTGACTCTCTCTAAATGAGTAAAAGGTTTTCATAGAAATAAGAACATTAAGCAAATCGTCTACCAAATCCAATGCTCTAAATGCTCGTTGGACATCTGATATGATCTTTATTTATACGTCTGAGAGGTGTAACGTTACCGTCCTCCTAATGCTTAATCTAATACAAAAATGCGTCTCAATTCATTTTGGTTTCGCTTTTATGCATGACTTAGAAAATAGACTGCAGGACTTGCTTGATGTTAAAAGAGTCATTAAGAGAGATAAAGTTCGGTACCTGATTAATGTTAAAGAGTTATTAAGAGCGACAAGACTCAAAAGCGATCCCCTCACGCTGACTGACTGATATCTGAAGCGCGTGCACACAGACGCGCGAGTGCGCGACCCGGATATATAGACATCTACACAAAATTACAGTTTTACAAATATCTGTTTTGATAAGAATTCACGCAGGTAGGCTCTATAATCTGTTATGTTTTAAGTAAATGTTTGGTTAACTGTTGGGTAAAACTATCTGATGTGTAACATTATATTAGATCACTTAGATTTTAAGCAGTCTGTCACAATGTCAATCAAACAAAAGGAAAAAAAGTTGAACATACATTGATGATGTTTTTGCTTTGTGTGTACTAAATCTATTAGTTTTACCAGTGATTTTAAGGTATTGATGTGGTAATATAATGTATGGATGTGGAAATGTTTGTGGTAATTTGACTCTTTCAACTTCAAACACGTATAGTTCTGTCATATTTTGTTATATTTCAACAAATCATGCATTGTTCTATGTTTTAATAGAGAATGTCAAAATATGAACAACTATTTTTTTTTTAAATTTGCTAATTCCGACTCAATTTGCCAGCACATGTCACAAATGATGCAGCAGCAAACAAAAATGGAGAAAGAAAAATCTTCTGAAAGGAAAATTCATATACAAAACAATGGCTGGTGATTCTGTTAAAATGTAAACAGGCTATTGTTAACATACATTTGCATAAAGCATCTATATATGTATATATGATTAGAATATTAAAAACCTAAAAAGTGTTAAATTAGGGTAAATTTAGAATGGATAAAAATGTGCGATTAATTTGCGATTAATCGCAGTTAACTCATGAAATCATGCGATTAATCTAGATTAATTTTTTTAATCTATTGACAGCCCTAATATATATATATATATATATATATATATATATATATATATATATATATATATATATATATATATATATATATGGACAAAAAATATATGTGCTGAAATATATTTTGAAATACGTTTACAAAAATGTATTTTCATCAATATATTGTTTTGGCCATTTTTTGTATATTTTGAAATATTTTTAAAGCTTTTATTTTTATGTTGCATTGGAAAAAAACTTTGTGTGTTACAAACCTTTAAACATAACAATACTTATAAATGTTTTCTTTACATTTTATATTTTGGCAAGAAAAAAGTTAATTTTTTTCCATATGGGTTGTAAAATAAAAAAATGATTTGTTGCACCTGAAATACATTTTCAAATATATTCTCATATATAAGGTTAAAACTAAATATATTTCCAAATTCAAAAATGTATTTAATTAACCTTTACTTTCTATAAAATGTATTTTGCATATACTTAAAACATATTTTTGTCCAGAGAGTTTATTTGTATTTTTTTGTATGGGAGGGTAATTGAGAAAGCTGAAAAAAAAACTTTTTAGGATAGGACAATATTTGGTAGGGATACAACTATTTGAAAATTTTAAATCTGATGATGCAAAAAATCTAAATATTTAGAAAATTGCCTTTAAAGTCATCCAATGAAGTCCTTAGCAACACATATTACTAATGATAAATACATTTTTATATATTTACGGTAATTTTTTTACAAAATATCTTCATGATGTAACATGACGTTAACTTAATATCCTAATGATTTTTGGCATAAAAAACTATAATTTTGACCCATACAAAGTATTGTTGGCTATTGCTACAAATATATCCATTAGACTTATAACTAGTTTGTCCAGGGTCCTACGCTGAAAAAATTATTCATTCAAATTACTAAATTTTTAAGGTAAGTGGTTGCAATCAATTTATTTAAGTTACATTTAAACAAAAGTTTTTCATTTATTTTTTTTTCAAATGTTTTTTGTTTAAATGTAGCGTAAATAAACTGATTGCATCCACTTACCCTAAAAAAATTAGTAATTTGAATGAATAATTTTTTTCAGTGTATATGTGTAAAAAATATAAATGTATAGCACATTCTACCATAAGTTGAATTCAAAAGGTGTTTAAATTACTATACATCTTATTTAATAAATCAATTGTAATATTATTAATACAATTTTAATAAATTGTTAAATTTTTTAATACAGTATAAATATTTATTGGACAGTGACTTTTATTATGTAGCTGTGAATCATATGAAATAAATATGATTCATAATGCCATTGTAGGCCTTATAAGATCCGAACTTTATAGTAAAATCACTGTAATGCACAAGCTCTCGTTGCTCATCACTGTAATATATAATCTGATACCATCAACTAACATTAATATTAAAGTCAGTAATAGTGTCATCACCAATCTTGTGTAAGCTCATTGGTTTTGTTGACAGTCATGATGAGCAGATTGTTATTGGTGAGATCTTCCAACTCCTGTCACTCATCACACTGATTGATTGGCTCAATTACTGCACTATCATTGGAAATTCAGTGTCGTTGCGGATACAGATACTGAGACAACAGCAGAATGATGCTTTACTGCTGGGATGATGAAATAGTCTGACCTGTAATATCCACATTCATTGAATCGTTAGAATAAAGAGTTCAATTCTTCAAATCTCTTTAAGTTCTTCAACACAAAGAAAGATTTTAAAGCATTATGTAATACTATGCTTAGTAGCATTTAAAATACAGTATTTGCATTGTCTTCCCAGACGCATTGCGATTGCCCTGTTAATCTTTTGTAAGCCTCTCATGACAGCTTAAAAATATTCTCCTTTGCATTGGAAAGAAATCATCTTATCTCATAAAGCATGTGGAGACAGCACTGTGCATTTAATTCGCTCGCCGGCGCCGGCTAGCATTCTCCGGCCCGATAATCGGTCCGGTCCCTATCTGCTATCATAACCTCATTTTGCAAGATACGGTCTCGCAGGTGAATGTTTTCTCTCTCTCCCAGAGTAGTTTGGGGGCACCTCAGAGCTATATTTATCATCTCTGCCTCTCGTTTCCAACACTCGAAGACTTAGTTATCGTAATTCATCCTGAGATTTACCCAGCACCTCCCAATTAACCTGTCTACCCTCTCTGTATAACCTCATCCGTGACAGCAATAAACTCCTCTGAAGTGTGTGCGTGCGACTCTGACAGTCTGAGAAACAGGGTTTGTGAGATGTTTATAGACCGTATGACAGTATTATTATATGCACAGATATTTGTGATTATACAATGATTTTAACATATATTTGCGTTACAACAACGCTATCTCATGACAATTTGTACAAGGTAGCTACTTCGTATAACCACATTTGTAATTTTTTTACGATTTGCCTTGACCCCTGTGGCATTGGATTTAGGGTGGGGTTTTGTTGTTGTTTTTTATGATAATCCAACGCAATCTCATGGAAATTTGTGTTATAGTCACAAAATATTTGATTCATGTATTAGTGTTATTGACAAGATTTTCTGCTGTTTTTCGTGCCACTGGATCACGGATGTCTTTTTTGTTTCAATCAGTACAAATTTCTATAAATAGTTTTTTGTGTCTGTGGCGCAACTTTCTTTATCGTGTCATTTTATATTTTGTTTTCTCATGGTTTTTCCTATTTTTTTTTACCATTGTCGCTTAGGGTTGAGGTTAGAATCACTTTCCGTGACTTCCTAACCTAAACCCCAACTCTTACCCCAACTCCAAGCGAGAATAGTTTTAAAAGCGAAGAAAAACATGTAGAAACCAATGCATAAAATTCAACCCTACATCACGCAAATACGTGACTATTTCACGTATGGACCAACGTGAAAATGTCACGTTTTGCCGCGTTTGAACGTGAGCATGTCACGTTTTTCTGTTTGTGTCACTGTCACGTATTGGTTACTCAACTTTTTTGTCCTATTTTCAAACCATTTTCGCTTCGGTTTAGGGTTAGATTTGGTGCTTGCGTTATATGTCACTTTAAGTATTTGTCACTTTAAGTATTGGTTTATAAAAAAAAGATACAAGTTACGTGACAGTGACACAACAGAAAACGTGACATGCTCACCTTCAAACGCGGCAAAACGTGACATTTTCACGTTGGTCCATACGTGAAATAGTCACGTATTTGCGTGATATTGGGTTGTAAAATTACATCGTAACGCAAACCTCTAATCTAACCCCAAGCGACAATGATTTTAAAATAGGAAAAAACTGTGAGAAAAAATATAAAAATGACAAAAGAAAGTTGTGCCACAGACACAAAAAACTATTTATATAAATCCGTGCTGAGTGATACGAAAAAGACATTCGTGCACCAGTGGCACGAAAAACTGCTAAAAATCGTATCAATAACACAAATAAATTAATCAAATATTTTGTGACTACAACTTTCCATGAGATAGAGTAGGATAATCATATGTGTTTTTAACAAAACTATGTAAAAATTCATACGAATTAGCCAACTCATAAAATATTTACGAATTCTTGTGAGATCAGACTGGTTACGACTACATTTGGGGACTTTAGTTGAAAATGGCAAACAAAAATCTGTTGTTAAAGTACATAACATGTCTTCAAAACTGACAAAACCCAATTTGCAAAAGATTATATTAATGATTTATAATTTATTGATAATTTGAGCTGTAAGATCGTATTCTGCAGGAAATGTCTACTTACATGTAGAGATACAAACTAATTAGTAATTAGTACTAACACATTAACTAACATGTAATTTTATGTTTCAAACAGAGATGGCGATAGAGAGGCAAAAGTTATGGAGTGTAGCTTTAAGTAAGGCAAAATAAAATGCAGACACGACTTAAGTCTGTGAAATGATTGCGGGTAACACTATTTGAGGTTTCATTACTATTCAAATTGCGCAAATTGAAATTGCGAATTGAAAATATGTCCAATGGAAACCGGTCAATTTTGCATGTATCACAAAAAAGATTTTACACTCTGAGGTGGTTTTTATGCAATAAAAAAGGAAACATTTTATTTGCATTTAACTTCACCCGACATTACGTAAATCTAGCACCATCTTCCACCATGATTTTTGGAATAACATATTGCGAGAGGATAAATATGTTTTATTCACATAACAGCGCAAATATTGCAAACGTTTTGTGAAGATGGAAACCATGCACCATGTAAAAAAATCCGTAAAAATAAGGTAAAATTCCGGCAGCTGGTGTGCCAGGAAAATACTGTAAAATAACGGGCACAAAAAATTAAAGAAATTTTCCATAATACAGAAATACATTTTTTTCTGTCATTTTACATTATCAGCCTATTGTTAGTTTACATGATATGTTTTTTGGATCTTTAGTTTAAGGTCATTGTGAAAGTAAACAGCATGGTATATACAATATTTGATGTACAGTGTATTTTATCTAATTGAGATAAACATTTGTTTAAGAGGTTTATCTTGTGTCTGGTCTTAAAATTTGCCTGAATCACATGATGCCGACCAAAGATCTGAGAGCACAGTGCTTTTTTAACAGTAAATAGTATGGACAATAATCAAATATGTCATATTTTGCATATGATGCATTTAAGCACGAAACTTGTCGTGGTGCATGCATGTGTTCATATGTGTGTATATACAGTCGGTAGTGGTATTGGATCAGACGGAGATAATATACGATTTGTCACAGGCAGGCCATAATCTCGCCCGCCTCTGTCTTTACAGCACAGCGGGTTGACGACACTGTTATCAGCATGTCCCATTTTCTTAAGTCATTGCCCCATTCCTGTCTTCCCACTATATCGCTTTCTCCCTCCATCCCCTCATTGCAGAGAGAGGGAGAAAAAATGGACAAGAGATAAAGAAGTGGATGCTACAGAGAGGAATGGAGATAGATAGAGAGAGTGTGTATGTGTGTGTTTGTGTGCATAAAGGCCCTGGTTGGCTTTTATTCAATTACACTTGCTGGTGGGCATGGGCAGCTCGGAGCTGATAACACAGGAAGACAGAAAAGGTCTGACTAACATGAATCTTTTTTGCTCTGGAGGTTGTCGCCACGGTAACCGCTCGGCTGCCCCACTTCTACCTACCCGGTCCCACCCCTAGTGACCGCCCAGGACCACCTTGTTGTTCTTTATAAATGTTGTATCTCTCGTGCTAGGTGGAGCGGCCCCGTTGGCCCATTTCTGGCCCCGGCGAGGCGGTCGGACTGTGCAGCGTGCCGATAAGACCAGAAAAACAGCCGCCTCTAAATCTGCTGCCAGCGTGCTAAGCAACCTTTGATAACACACAGTTGCTTGCTTTGTACCACAATTTGTTGCCGCGGGTGTCGGGGGAAACGAATATCTCATTCTTACCACAGGAATTAGCCGTAGGGGCCAAAATAGAAATCTTCCAATTTATAAACATAAGAGCATTTAAATGCACTAGCATGTTGTTATTGCGCCCGCACTCCAGCGTGCTTGCGGAAGCTATCATTAACGCTAATATATAGTTTTAAAACACAAAGCATGCTAAGCGGTTATTTATTTCTCTTGAGCTGGCAGGCAGTGTAATATAATAAATGCTGATGATAATAGATGTTTAATTTGGCTAAATTATCAATAGCTCTGTTGCAGAGGCTGTAGCAGTCATGGCGAGATTCAGTACAGGGAAAACAATCCTATAGACTTTCATTGAATGAAAGACACTAAAAATAAAGGTGCTGAAAAGGTACTTCACAGCGATGCCATGGAAGAACCCTGTTTGGTTCCTCAAAGAATTATTCAGTTAAAGGTTATAAGAAGAAGCATATTTTACACACCTTTTTATGATCTAAAGAACCTTGTTTGAAACATAAAGGTTCTTCAGATGTTAAAGGTTCTTTATGGAACCATTCAGCCAAAAATGTAACATTTTTGAAGCACCTTTATTTTTAAAAGGTTCTTTGCTGTGATATCTTAGAAGAACCATTTTTGGTTCCCCAAAGTTCTTTCCACACATAGGTTCTGATAATAATAATTGACGACTTCTGTACCTTTATTTCTGACAGTGATATCGATGCCATAGAGGAACCATTTGGGGTTCCTCAAGGAACCAGTCAAAGGTTCTAAAAGAGACCCAATTATCTCATACCTTTTTATAGTCTAAAAGAACCTTTTGTCACTACAAAGAACATTTTTGAAAAATAAAGGTTCTTCAGATGTTAAAGGTTCTTTATGGAACCATTTAACTAAAAATGTAAACATTTTGAAGCACCTTTATTTTTAAAAGGTTCTTTGCAGTGATGTCATAGAAGAACCATTTTTGGTTCCCCAAAGTTCCTTCCCCTCATAGGTTCTGACAATAATAATTGACGACTTCTGTACCTTTATTTTTGACAGGTTCTAAGAAGAACCAATTATCTCAAACCTTTTTATAGTCTAAAGAACGTTTTGTCACTACAAAGAACATTTTTGAAATATAAGTGTTCTTCAGATGTTAAAGGTTCTTTATAGAACCATTTAGCCAAAAATGGCTCTTATACAGCATCAAGAAGCAGCTGTAGTCATATATACAGATGAGCCTGTACACTCTTCAAAACAAGGGGACTAAAAGGTTATTTGCAGTGATGTCATAGAAGAAAAATTGTTGGCTCCCCAAAGTACTTTCCACTCATAGGTTCTGATAATATAAATAATAATTGATGACTTCTGTACCTTTATTTCTGACAGTGATGTTAATGCGATAGAGAAACAATTTTGGTTTAATAAAGGAACCAGTCAAAGGTTCTAAGAAAAAACAATTCTCTCATACGTTTTTATAGTCTTAAGAACCTTTTGTCACCACAAAGAACATTTTTGAAATAGAAAGGTTCTTAAAATGTTAAAGGTTCTTTATGGAACCATCCAGCCAAAAATGGTTCTTCTTCAGCATCGTGAAGCACCTATATTTTTAAAAGTTTAGTCATATTTACAGATGAGCCTGTATACTCTTAATAACAAGGGGACTAAAAAGGTTCTTTGCAGTGATGTCATAGATCCATTTTTGGTTTCCCCAAATTCTTTCCACTCATAGGTTCTGATAATAATAATTGACGACTTCTGTACCTTTATTTTTGACAGTGAGAATGATGCGATAAACAAATCATTTTGGGTTCCTCAAGGAACCAGTTAAATGTTCTAAGAAGAACCATTTATCTGATATCTTTTTATAGTTTAAATCAGCGGTTATCAATCTTGTTCTAGGGGACCCACTGTTCTGCACATTTAGCCTGGCCCCCTATCTAACACACCAAGGATGACTTAAAAATGACTTTCAGGTGTATTTGATTAGGATTGGAGCTAAACTTTTCAGGACAGTGGCCCTCCAGGACAAGGAATGCCAACCCCTGCGTTAAATGCAGAGGTCACATTTCGGGTACAGTATGCACTGCATACTTGACAAGTTTTTCAGGTACGCTCTAAAAAATGCTGCTACCCATGGTTGGGTAACAACAACCCAGCATTGGGTCATTAAATCAGCAGTTTATGAAATAAGCAAATTACAGATTGACAGATAAATATCAAATTAAAAGCAATTGTCCAATGCTTTAAGCACTCTATGCAATTTAGAAGTTACATTTGGGCAATTTCATGCAAATGTCAACCTTATCATGAAAGTAAAGTTTTTACTCATATCTCAGATGTAAATATTTGGTTGTTCAAATACCCATTCAAAGTCTCGGTTAAAGTTTTTAAAGCATTTTTTATTATGTTCCATAAGTAAATGCAAATTTCAGAAATGTCACATCCATAATGTTGTTTCTTCCAAATAAATGCGCATACAAACAACAAAATAAATATGAAATGTTCTTTGAAGAGCCGTCTCCATTGTTGGGTATTGTTTCTGTTTTATGCATTTTAATTTACAGAATTCCTACAAAGTATGTTGTCTCCCAAAAACCTGTGCCTTTTTTTCTACACATGCATGTTTCTTTCATCTAAAATAGAAAACATGAGTATAGACTGATATTTTTCTGATGTCTGGGCTCGATTTAGGAAAAGATTTGACTGCAAATGTAACATACATAACACTGGAATTTCCCATTTATTGTTTTGATTTTATTCATACTGTGGGTGTTTATATGCATTTGTATAATAAATTTTTGTTATTGATTAAATGTATTGAATTTTATGTATTTTTTTCTGATTGTCCATAATATCAAGCATGATACTCATACAGCTGAAATAAATACCGCGGTAAATGAGAATTCTAACAATTCTAGTTAGCCAGGCACATCACAAATGAACATCAGAGTTACTTCAAAGCACCACAGGAACAAACATTCTCATAAACATTCCTCCGTTCATAACTAAAAGCCATTTTCATCAACATTTCTCCACCTGCAGTGAATGAGACACATTTAGCTTCTCCAGCTTCTATTCAGAGACAAAACTGAATATAACAACGCTGCAGAAATAAACATTGACATTTTATGTAATCTGTGCTGCTGCTGGAAGATCAGTTGTCCTCATTTGTTTACATATAAAAACGGGAGTTAAACTGGTTCTGGATCAGTTTATTTTACAGACCCCTGCTGGGCGTCTTTACACTCTCTGGCAGAGACGACTGAAGCATCAGCAGGTAGCTGTCCTATTGTGTGCCATAATTGTAATCCTCCGAGCCAATGAAACAGCTTGTTATGTTTGTTAATTAAAACCATCAAAATTTTCCCTTTAACCGTCTGCAAAAGAGCGAATTCAGTTCAATCACACCTACAACACACAAATAAACACATGGGAGAAGAGAGAGGAGGGGGAAATTATGCACTTTGAATGTGTTTGGTTCCCAGTTGATAAAGTGGGTTGCAAGAGGCGGGTGTAGCCTATGTTTGTGTGTTTTTGGGAAGTACACACTATTAAAAATAAAAGGGTTCTTCGAAGCAAAGTTTTATCAGTATTTTACATAGCTATTGTTATTATTACCTTCATCTGGTTATTTTTTGTAGTGTTATGTGGTTTTCAAACTGGGGGCCACAAGATGGTGCCAGGCGGGCCCAGTTTTATGACATTTTATAAAAAATGTAAAAAAAATCTATTTTAGACTTTATGAACTATAATAACTAGTGTCCGGTCATAGATATGTACATAGATGTCGCCTTGGCTATGGCAGTTCATTGGACCGAACCCGTCAAATAGAGCCGCCATCTTGAAACAGGGGAGACCCACATCGGTGTCATTGTAGGCAATGGTGTAACGGAAATAAAATCACCATAAACCGTCATGAATGCTTGGTTTTCTTTTGGTTCGTTTCAATAGTCAGATATGTATTTAGCATTGAGTCCAGGAAAAAATAAAAGTTTTGATATTTTGAAAATCTAATTTTTCTAAATATAATGCATAGTGCGAGTAGCCCTAACATCCGAAGTACAGGCGGAGATAGCAGCATTACCTAGCTACTTCCTATGACAAGACCCCTGTTCCAAGATGGCGGTGGTTTTGATGCATGCTTACAACCCCAAGGCGACATCTAGTGTATATATCTTTGGCTTCCGTTAACAACACCATCTTGGACTCACGCGTTTCAAGACATTCACTGCGCAATGTACCCATGGCAACCAACGCTCACTATGCTAAAACTCTTTCGTGAGTCCAAGATGGCGTCGTTACTGGAAGCTAGTTATTATAGTTTATAAGTTTGAAATCTGGAAATTTTTCTTACAAAATTGCATCGATTACCCGCAGAAAACCTTTATTAACACCTTGGAGCCGTGTGGATTACCTTTGTGAAGGATGAATGTACTTTTTTGAGGTTTAAAGTCAAAAGTTGTTCCATGATCCTTGTTTTCTCCAGACTGATCTCAAGTCAAGTCGTGTTAGTCACGAGAAATGTAATTAATTTATTCGTGTCCATGACACGAAATTCAGCTTTTTTCGTGCCTTGAGCACAAATGTCTTTTTCATGTCAGTCGCACAAATTTTTATAAATAGTTTTTCATGCCTGTGGCACAACTTTCTTTTTCGTGTCATTTTATATATTGTTTTCTCATAGTTTTTTCCTATTTTCTTACCATTGTCGCTTGGGGTTGGAGTTAGAATTACTTTCTGTTACATTTTTAGACCCAAACCCCAACTCTAACACCAATACATAAAAGTACATCCTAATCCAAACCCCAAATCTCGTCAATTAGAGAAAACGCTTCCCCGCCAATGACGAGATTTTCCGTCTTTCCGCAATACCGCTATTATCCACCAGGTGGCGCACTTCCGCAACTTATACAACCCGGAAGTAGCACCTCACATGAAAGAGAAAGAACTCTGTGTATGTTTTAAAGATCGTTCTGCATCTGATCTCTATCAAAAGTCCTTCGCAAAAATTTTATTATCTCAGCTTTTTGCTCAAAATTGGGTGTTTTTGAAGAAACCTACCCATGTTTGAGAGGTGATTACAAGAGAACTAATGAAGGTAGGATGAAATGTTTTTTTTGTTTGAAAGCATCATCTGATATATTGTTTGTTTATATATTTAAAGAAGAACATTTTCTGGAAGGCATTAAACTTTTGTGAAAATCATGAAAAATGCTGGCGCTGGCTGGCAACTTTTTTTAAAAACACTGGCGGGGAAAGAGTTAAAAAAGCTACATTTCGTGCCATGGACACGAATAAATTAATAAATTAAATAAAATAAAAAATTTGTGACTATAACATGAATTTCTGAGAGATCATGTTGGTTTTCTACATTATAAAGCTTGGAAGTGCAAGGACATTTACTAAAATAACTATAAATGTGTTCATCTGAAAGATGATGGACATGTGTATCTCAGATTGCTTAAGGGTGAGTACATCATTAGCTAATTTTGATATTTGGCTGGAGTATCCCTTAAAAATTATCCAATAAGATCAAACAAATGCATTCTTTATCGGCCAGTGTGGTTCTCAAACTGGGGGTCCACAAGATGGTGTCAGGGGGTTTTGCCACATTTAATAAAATACATTAATTTATCTTTAAATTCTCTGTAATTAAATGGTCAAGATAGGTTGTGTATGTACAAGAGATTTTTATGTATCATGAATTTTCTTTGGGGGTGGGATGATAACAGACTCAAATGTGACAAATAAATAGGAGTTATAAATAACTTTTTATATTCACATCACATGAAAATCCTATTCTTATTTAATGCCTTTAAAAGATTATTTGAAATGATTTACTTTAAATCGACACATTTGAGACACAAATATAATTTAGATAAGCAATTCAGCAACTTACAGCCAAGCTCCGCCTCTATATCTACTCTTTACAGCTCTTTTTCAAATATCAAGAATTCATATATTCAATAAGCTCTTTCAAATTGAATAATCTTAAATATACTTTTGACCTCCGAGGACGACGCTGAATATTTCAACAGCTGCTTTGAATGCTATTATTCATCTGTATGTGATCAGATAATCCACAATCACGTATATCTGTTTGCCTCCACCTTAAATTGAATTTCACTGAGATTTCTTGTTGTTTTCTGCGATCATTTTGTGAAAGCGTTTACCGAAATCTAATGCATTACACCGAGTAATAATTGCATACAGGTTAAAATAGTCTGTTGAAATGCAATGTACGGTGTTATTCATTTAGTTATTGCTGTAGGACATTGAGCTCATGGTTTCTTTATGATAAGAGTTGCCTGTGTTTGCGTGTGTGTGAATTGCATTGCAATTTATATTTCCATAATCATTTAGTTTTAGGCACTTGTGTAAAAATCATTGTATTTTGTGGTCATGCTGTAAACTTTTTCATGATCTTTTATCTCTTTGTTTGTGTATGGTCATTGTTCATGTGGTGTGAGGGCAGGATTACGTAACCTTATGGCCAGAGGTGTCAAGTAACGAAGTACAAATACTTTGTTACCTTACTTAAGTAGATATTTTGGGTATCTATACTTTACTTGAGTAATTATTTTTCAGACGACTTTTTACTTCTACTCCTTACATTTTCACGCAATTATCTGTACTTTCTACTCCTTACATTTTAAAAATCGCCTCGTTACTTCTATTAATTTCAACTTGTTTTCTTTTTTTACATTCCGGCTTGTCATCGTTAAAAAACCTATCTTGATAAATTGCATCATCCAGATGAATCCGATTGTGGTTGGATGAGAAGTATAAACATACACCATTTCGACTCCCTATTGGTTTGTACGCAATCCCCGCCCCCCAGCTGACTGCAGATGATCAAAAGTTTGTTCGATAGCGCTGCAGTGCAAAATAAAAGAACCGCGAGAGCGATTAGAAAGCATGCAGAGTGTCTCCCCTCGCGATGCTTTGATATCATCCGCCATCTGTTTGTACAGTAACAGAACGCGGCATTCTGTCTTCAAATGGAAAAGTACGAAATAAAACTCGCGCATCACTTTCAGGTCAGTTCCCATTCACAAGCCTGTGTAAATGTATAGCTGGCTGCTGACACCAACTCATCTGTGTGATTTAAATAGTGTAACAATACCAATTTATATCATGTAACTTCAGTTGTTCAACTTAAATGACATTGTGCTGCGTTGCGTTTTGAAGCATGGCAAACATATCTATGCTAAAGACATCTGTTGTTTTGTAATAACTGCCCTAAATTTTATTTGCATTAACAAAACCTACTTAGCTAAATGCTTGAGTGTTAAATCAATCAAACACATAACCATACATACCAACTTTTGCTTTTGTTAATAGACATCAACTGTTTCCTTCAACCTGACTTTTAATTTACTTATAATAAAGACATTTAGTAATTCTCCAAAATTGCTTGGATATATACTGACTAAAGTATACTAAAGTCCATTAGCTACACAAGTACAGATGAGGAAATATAGGCTATAATATATAATTGCATATTTGTATAATTGTAGTTTGTGTTGCTGTCAAAATACAATTATAAATGATAACAATAGCATATTTGTATTCTCACACGTACTATAGTTGTGTGATTTTGTTGTTTTTTAACTTAAGAGGGCACCACTGTAAAAGTTTGGCCACCAGCACTGCTCTGAAGATTGACTTTTTGCACCATTACAATATTTATAGGCAACTAGTCATTATATCTTCCTCTCTATGGAACACATGTTAATGCTCAGCAGTACACATATATGGATTTTTAATGCAGTTGTTATCAAAAATTTTTTGCGGCCTCCCTTGTGTACAGTGGATTGACATAAATATTCTAAAACTTAAAATTTGAATTAAACAAAACATTTTAAATTATACAATTTATTGCTTTTGTTTAGTAGCCTTATTTTTCTGAGGTTTAATTACACAGAATTTATAATAAAGTAATGTATTTCATAAAATATTATAAAACTGGGGCCCCTGGCACCATCTGGCGACATCCAGTTTGAGAACCACAGCTTTAATGTATTTGTTTGCATTGTATTGAAATGCGTTCATTTTTAATGGGCATATACCGTATGCAGTTGAAACAGATAGCCTAGTGCAGGGGTGGGCAACATGGAGTGCCGATGTCCTGCACTGTTTAGCTCCAGGTATAATCAAGCACACTTGAACAAACTAATAAAGGTCACCTGAAACTACAGGTAACCAAGGTTTTATAAGGGTTGGAGCTAATCTGCAGGACATCGACACTCCAGGACTGACGTTGCATACCCCTGGCCCTAGTGCATCCCAAATTTTTTAACAGTAACATTTTAATAACACTATAGTTATTATGGCCTTTAGAAACATTTTTTAGAGGAGATAGGGAAGGCCCCTGTGGTGCGGTCTAGGCTTTTTTCTCTAACGACATTTTTTTCCTTACATTACTTTTACTTTTATACTTTAAGTAGTTTTGAAACCAGTACTTTTTCACTTTTACTTGAGTAAAAAGCTTGAGTTGATACTTCAACTTCTACAAAAGTCTTTTAAAACCCTAGTATCTATACTTCTACTTGAGTAATGAATATGAATACTTTTGACACCACTGCTTATGGCATATAACAGCCCGACTGTTTACCCGAGATTAACCTCAGACATCAGAGGTCAGTGAGGATAGAGAAATCACAGACAGCGCAGCGAGGAGAGTCAACCATCCACAACATTTTAGCTTTATTTTAGCTCTCTCATCTCTGTGTTATAAGCACTGTCAGATAAAACTAGTCAAAAGATGCTCCCAAGCTGTCACTGGTGCAATAACCTTTGGTTTGGTACCAATATATGTCGTAAAGGTATAGGAACTCTTTAGGTACAAAGATGCCATTTTTTAAAAGGCTACTGACCATTTTTTGACCATTTTTTGTAATTCAATGGCTGTTCTGGGCAGCTGGTATATCTTTCTTCAACAATATCACTTTAACAAGTTCACATGACTTTTTTGAGAAGTCCAATTATTATTGTACCTCTTGCACAAGGGTTTGCTCCAGGTCCATTATTGGTCTCATATATTTTGTCAGAATAAACCTATAATGTCTTATAGTCATTTCTGCGTATTAAACTGGGATAGTAATTTAAAGGTCACCTATAATGGCCTTTCAACAAGATGCAATATAAGTCTCACGTGTACCCAGAATGTGTCTGTGAAGTTATCCCACAAATAATTTATTATAGCATGCCAAAATGCCCCTATTTGGGTGGGAGCGCTGTTTTAATGTCTGTACCTTTAAATGCAAATGAGCTACAGCTCCTCACTTCCTTACAAACAGACAGTGAGCGCTTTCAGTTCAAATAGATTTGATTAATACAGTCTGATACAATAGTATCTAGTGGACAGAGTACAACACACTGAGAGTGGTAACTAAGGTTAATGCAGGACTGTAAGTGAGCGTGGCTTCATCAGTGTGACCTCACATTGATAAGAGAATCAAAACGGCTAATGAGACGGCTTTGCACTGTAAAAAAATTCCGTAGAAATTTCAATGTTATTGCAGCTGGGTTGCCGGTAATTTACCGTAGATTTACATTTATGTTATTTACTGGCAAGAGTTTGTTCAAAGTTAAATACATTTTAAATATTAACAAGTCTTTATCTTCACAGAATAAAACTATACAATAATAGCCTTATGCAAAGCATTCTGGGAATCAGAAATCATCATCAACCTTTTTCTGTTTTTTGCTTCAGATTTTGTTTCCCAGAATGTTTTGCTTGATGCTGTTTTTTTAGTTTTACTCTGTAAAGACAAAGACTTGTAAATGTTTAATGTTCATTTAACTTTGAACAAACTCTTGCCAGTAAATAACATCTTATTCTACGGTAAATTACCGGCAACCCAGCTGCAATTTCTACGGAATTTTTTTACAGTGTGGTTTAATGGGGATTAAAAAACAAGGAGCAGTGGATTTTCTTCATCATAGGGTGGTTGTGTTCACACTGCCAACACACATTATGTCCAAAGTGGATTTTGCATAATAGGTGCCCTTTAACAAAACGACACACTTCAGTTTCAAAACTGACAAATTGACCGATGAAATGGTTTGCCACGTCGTTTATGAGGCTATAACTCAAATATAGCGTTCACTAAATATCTCTGATTTCTCATAGAGCGTAGTGAGGTATATTTATCCAGAGTCTGAACGTGTGACTGCCGAGGATTTGTTTTATTGCGGTCTGTGATGGAATTGCAGGAGAAGGTAAAGCAGCCATGAAATTGGTGGACGGATCAGAGGCGAATCGGAGCGCGAGGACGGAGGAATAGGAGGTGAGAGACCCTGCTGGCTGAAGGTTGCTCTGGATTAAAGGACTTTTGGGCTCTGGAGAGCCAGTCGAGAGCCAATTTTATTCTCTGGTAACTCGATCGAAGAGAAACTTACTGTGGCTTTCATGAGGTTGAGAGAGAAAAATCAAGGATTTTATATGTTCATTTAAGGGAACAACAGAGCACACGGGTGAAGAAATATAGACATCTATAGAGATCTCGGCTATGTTTCATTTCAGTGTCAAATGTTTCTCCTAAAATGTTGCGAAAGAGACAAAAGCTAAGATGTGAATATTTTACAAAGACTATAAAGTCAGATGACCATAAAATCAGGTTATGGTCGGTGTCAACATCACATGGAATTATTAAAGTTTTTAGCAAGTGTGACCCTGGACCACAAAACACTTACACTGAAAAAAATTATTAATTCAATGTACTAATTTTTTTTTAAGGTAAGTGGTTGCAATCAATTTATTTAAGCTACATTTAAACAAAAGTTTTTTGTTTTGTTTGTCTTTTTTTGTTTAAATGTAGCTTAAATAAATTGATTGCGACCACTCACCTAAAAAAAAATGAGTAGTCGCAGGGGTATATTTTATGTCAAAAATCATTAGGATATTAAGTAAAGATCATGTCTTCTGAAGATATTTTGTACATTTTCTACCATAAATATATAAAAAATGTATTTATCATTAGTAATATGTGTTGCTAAGGACTTTATTTGGCAAACCTTAAAGGGAAATTCCGCCCTAAAACGGAATTTAGGGTGTTTTTTCGTTGTTAACGAGTCAAACTTTCATTTAAAAGCATATTTGGGTGATTCTCACGAAACCATTGAAACACCACGGCACTAATGATTTTAGCTTTAAAATGTGTAATATAGTAACATTAAAAAGCATCAGAATTAACACAATACTGTGTTCTACCTTGCACAATGTGTGATTTCAACATAAGAATTTATAATTGGAAATTTTATCTCATTTTCTGCTGAAATTCTCATTACCGCAATGTGTCCGGCTGTGTTTGAACATGCGTTATGTTGTAATTTAATCAAATTAACACAAAAATATTAAGAAAAAAAATAAATGGATGTTTTGCTAGACTACTTTAGATGACAGAAAAAATATTTACTGAATATTCATGTATAATAATAATGAAGAAAAATTAGGAAAATGATGTGTCCATGCCTGATGTTCTCATCCTCCGCAACACTTTTTGAGAACAGTTTAAGCACACATACAGAATTTTAATAAAGTTTGATTTTGAGTGACCAAGCACATGGACCAGTTACTTCAAGATGGATACCAGGTAAGATCATTTTTTTACAGTTAATTTGAAATATTGTCTTGTCAGAATGCTTACACGACATTTTGATTATCATTACCGCAACAGATGCTTATTAAATGTTCATTTAATTAATATAAGCATAATACTTTGATTTTAAATGCATGTGCAGAATCTCCAAATTATGTTCTTTCAGGTTTGTCATGTCATTTTGAAAATATGTCAGTGTTGATGTTTTCTGACTGTTGCGGTAATGAGATTTTTTAGGACTAATTTTTTAAATTATGTTACAAAAAGTGTTAAATGATAAGTAAAAGTTTTTAAATTAATGTTCCCATTTACTCCAGACTTTGTTTTTCAATGTCTGGTGGGGAAAAGAGTAAATTTAAGCAATTTTTACATTTTCATGCTTGACATTTTTAAAACCAAGTTTTCGTGAGAATCACCCATTTATGACTGAAGAGCAACATTTAAGATATTTAAGATGTTCGTTTTCTGGTAAACTTGCCTTTGAATGGGAGCGAACAGGGCATGTCGCACGAGTGCACAAAATCTCCACTCCCACAACACCAAGAAGGCTCGACACAACGCGATACCCCACTCGAAGTATCACGTGGGTCTCTACACATGAACGCGAGCATTGAGAACATTGTTTGTGTACACAGATTTTAGTAAAAGCGAAAAGTTTGGAACAACTTACCGTGCTGTTAAACTGCGTCCCGCCGCCATCTTGCCAGTCATGAGCAATCGATCTCAGAATGCGACATAAGGAGGAAGGAGAGTAAAGATGGATAGCTCCTAAAGCATAGTTCCATATAAATGCACGGATAATTTGTTGTTTTGTCTCAAGTGAAAAACAATATTGACTCTGTAGTTGAAAAAGTAGCGTCCTATGGAGTCCATTCAATCGCATTCTGAAATCGATTGCTCATGACTGGCAATATGGCGGCGGGACGCAGTTTAACAGCACGGTAAGTTGTTCCAAACTTTTCGCTTTTACTAAAATCTGTGTACACAAACAATGTTCTCAATGCTCGCGTTCATGTGTAGAGACCCACGTGATACTTCGAGTAAAGTATCACGTTGTGTCGAGCCTTCTTAGTGTTGTAAAAATAGAGATTTTGTGCACTCATGCGACATGCCCTATTCACTCTCATTCAAAGGCCAGTTTACCAGAAAACGAACATCTTAAATATCTTAAATGTTGCTCTTCAGTCATAAATATGCTTTTAAATGAAAGTTTGACTCGTTAACAACGAAAAAACACCCTAAATTCCGTTTTAGGGCGGAATTTCCCTTTAAAGGTGATTTTCTTAATATTTCATTTATTTTTCACCCTCTCAGATTCCATATTTTTAAAGGGGCCATGGCCTGAAAATCTGACTTTTTCCATGTTTAAGTGCTATAATTGGGTCCCCAGTGCTTCTATCAACCTAGAAAATGTGAAAAAGATCAACCCAGTAACTTAGTTTTGGTAAACCATTCTCTACAAGCACATGAAAAAAATGTGTCTTTGAAATTTGGCTCTCCTTATGATGTCATAAGGAGCTCTTATTATAATAATACCACCCCTTAATCTGCACTATCCAACCACAGCACTGCGATTTAGTGCAGAGAAAAGCACAATTGAGTTTTAATTGCAACAAACCACCATCATTGTAATAAGTGTTTGAATTTCGTCCGCTCATTTGCTTTTTAAGGGCACACCCAAAACGGCACATTTTTGCTCACACCTACAAAGTGGCAATTTTAACATGCTATAATTAATTATTTATATGGTGTTTTGAGGTAAAACTTCACAATTGTGCTCTGGGGACACCATTAATTTGACATTTTAAAAAAGTCTTGTGCCATATGGCCCCTTTAAATACTTGCCAAATATTGTCCCATCCTATCAAACCGTATATTAATGGAAAAATTGACCAATAGGACTGGTTTTGTGATCCAGGGTCACACATGTGCACTACATTTAATCTCATATTATTTTGGTTAAAGAATTGAGATAATAATAACCCAGCAAGTAATTGTGCATTTTAAAGACGTCTTATAGTTGTCCAAACACAGCCCAGACGTCTAACAAGGCTTTCGGTGAAAATTTTATAGATGTCTATTCATAGCCCACATATAAATGAATTAAATAAATCAATAAATGAAACCAAATACTTTGTAATCACTGTTGCCTTTATTTAAATGAAGAATGTCAGACATTTTAAGTTAAAATTGTTATTTAGGCAAAAACATGTGACCCAATTCAAGTTTATTTTGTCTTATAGAAGTGGGATAATTATGGAAATAAATGACAAGAAAATTACCTTTGTTCATATATCATATCTTAGGCGTGTCAACTATTACACTGAACTAACGTTACTGTAATTATTATTGATATAATGTATAAAATGTTAACAACAGGTCCTTAAATTCTTGTTGACTGTCAAACCTCTCCACACAATAGTGATCCATGCTCGACATCTCCCCCATCAAAACATTTTGTTTTCGACATCTTCTTTTGGCCGTAGCTCCTTCAAGTTTGCAGCTGCATACGACTGGAATGAGCTACAAAAGACCCTGAAACTTGAGAACACCGTCTCTCTCACTTCTTTTAAAGCACGCCTATCAGAGCTTTTGCCAATTTGTTGTACCTGCTGACCTCCTTTTTATAATTTTATATTACATTTATTTTTGCTCTAGATCTTTTATTACAGATTAGGATATATTAATTTGTATATATTGTTTAATTTATTGTCTAGAACAGTGGTTTTCAAACTGGGGGCCGCGATATGGTGCCAGGGGGGCCCCAGTTTTATTACATTTTATGAAATACATTAATTTATTATAAATTCTGTGTAATTAAACATAAAAAAATAAGTCTACTAATCAAAAGCACTACTTTTTTGTGTAATTTAATGGTTTTTTTTTTTTATTAAAATGTTGAGTTTCAGAACAGTTTTGTCACAAACTTTCTTTGGGGGGCCGCGAAGGAATGCACCGTACACAAGGGGGGCCGCATGCTGAAAAAGTTTGGGAACCACTGATCTAGAAGACTTGTACTTCATTTATTTCCTTGTGTATTTAATGTATAATTTGTGTAATTTTTTATGTGGACCTACTTGTTGTCTTGCACCTTGCTTTATCTTCGCCAGGTCATCGTTTCAATTGAGAATGTGTTCTCTACGTGCTTACCTGGCTAAATAAAGGTTAAATAAATAAAAATCTAGCCATTAGCCAGACGGATACAGACCGGAAGTTCACTTTGGTTTAGCCGCGTGACTGCGACAACTGGCGTGTTTCCGATGCTTGCTGGGTAAGATCTTATTTGTGAGTTTTCTTTCTGGTTCAAAGACAGATGGAAAGACAATACTGAAAGAGAGAATAATACTGAGGTTAATGTGAACGTTTTCAAGACATTAGAGGTAGAGACGCAGGTTCAATCTTCTGCCCGTGGACTTCAAAGAAAACACTGGTTTACCGTTAGCGTGAGCGCAGCCATTTCAAGAGCCGCTCAGAACCACTCGATGTTAGATGAGAAAACATTACTGAAAGCTAAAGTTAGAGGAACACTTAGCATTCCTGTCAGTCTTCCTCCCTCATCAGTAGACATCAGACTCGCAGACTATTACTGTTACCATGGCAGCTACATGATAGCAGTGAAGCAGTCAAAGTACTGTGGGTTTATCATTCAACACACACACATCACTGCATCCGCTCGACATCCAACAGGTGATTTATAGTTTAGTATCTCCCATAAAAGTTTACTTAAACACAGTTTACACAGAAATTCAAATGATGTCTTTTTTAAACCATCATGTCATTGTCTTCTGTGAACATGACTGGAATAAAGATCTTGAGCAGTTTATACTATACTAGCAACTTAAAGTCACAATGAAATTGAAATTAAAAACTTGAATTGTTTTGGAATATTTTGGTATTTTACAAATAACTTATCTGTGAGATTTATTATTTAACCCGTTAATTGGCGCTGGACACATACGTTTATTTCAATATTTTCTATGTAAATGTTTATCTATCACGACAAACTATATATTGTTGGAAAGGTCTAAGAATGTAGTTTTCATATTTCAAAACCTTTTAGCAGTAATAATAATGCAGTAACTGCAATTTATTCATTTGTGACACAAGTATGCAGCAAACCTCAAAGCAAACCAGCACAAACCTCAGTTTTTCGACAATTTTATGTATTAAATTACAAATAAATGTAAACTGCTTTAAAAAAAATTAATATTTTCACCTCCAGACACTTCCCTTAAAAAAGTGTCATCTTTAAAATCAAAAATTACCAAAATTAAAACCAAAATTAGGCTTAGACAAAGAAAAATGCCAGAGTATATTAATTTAAAGGTGTATATCACCTTTTCACCAACGCCCCACTCAAAAAAGGCTGCGCCAGTTAAAGGGTTAAAAAAAATGTATGTGCCCTCATAATCTTAAATCAAAAACACTAATTTTCTCGAAACTGAAAAACGTAAAAGATCGCAGAGATTGGCAAATAGCAACATGACCCTGATGCAATAGTGATGCCCGCGAGTTACCCGTTGGGTACTCGGGTTGGGGCGGGCAAATAAATTATCACTTTTTGGCGGGGGCGGGTTGGGGTGGGTCATTAAAACCAAAATAAAAAAACATGTATGTTGCGTACAATTCCCTATAGCCTATATTAAATATTTGGGAAAACCCAGTTTTTTTGATAATTTTAAAATACATAGGCCTATGTAGCAACGTAACTTACGTGATGTCCCCAATATGGAAGGTATTTTTGGTCTTTTTTAAATTAATTAATTAATGAAATGATAAAATAAAAAATGTAATCACAAAATATGTCCCAAATTTGAAAATTAAATAATAAAATAAAAATTTAAACATTAGATTAAATTATTTCATTGTCAACGTGACGAAGCATTATTCCGGCCAAATTGAAAAATAAAATAAATTTGATGATTTGACATTTCATTTTCCATATAATCTTGAGGCAAGACTGTCAATATTAAAATTAAAAGGCAAACTTGAATAGGATCTGTAAATAATTTTTTTTTTTTAAGTTTTTATTCATGCCCAAGTGATAATAGGGACAAAATTAAAATGTAAAGTTCAGTTTTAATTTTATGTTCTCTTTTATTTATTGGTCTTCATTTTAATTTTACCCCAAACCTTTGGCATCACGTCATGAAAGCGCCAAGCAGCTCACGTTGCCAGCCACAACAACAAAACAAACAGAGAAATAAAACTGAAGATTGAAGTTGAGGTGCGGGAGAAATTAAGGTTGGGAATTAATGAATAGATAAAACAAACGCTGCTTTGTAAATGTAAAAAATGTTACTACATTTTACTGTATAGCATAATTGCTTTCGGTCATGTTGCTTTTTCTACCTTTAACAATAAACTGTGTTTTTGTTTGACTTCATTTTTATTTATTTATGGCCATATGAAAGAGTTTTTTTCTGCCAATTTTGAATAAATAAAATAAAACAAAAAAATAAAAACAGATTTACCAGTTCATTATAAATTAAATGAAATTATTGAATTTTCATTTTCAAGCAAAAAAAAAATCTTCGTAGTCAAATTGAAAAAATAAAATGCAATTGATGATGCATTTTACTTTACACATTTTTATAATTAATGTCTGCTAATACTATAAGCTTCAGAAATATTAGCTTGTAAACACTGGTTTGTATAAGTGAGTTATATTGTGATCTGCTGATGTAGGCGTCGTCCTCATCAAAATTCTGCTCCTGTCAAGTGTTAAAGTAGAAGAGAGAATTGACTGTCATTCCTTAATTGATAAAGTCAACCTGTCTTCGCTCAATGTGAGCAAAACCGACTGTCAATCAATATCCATTGTGCTCCCCTGAAATGAGTGAGATACATCTGTTAAAATGTTAAGCGTGTGGAGCAATGTTTACCGAAACGTACAGGGACAGAAACCACTGGGCTTGGATTCAAGGGCAAATGTGTGTTTGTTTATTTCCAACTGGTTCATCTCCAACTCACTAAGCTGGTATCTGCGTTTTGGGACATGATGCTCATTAGCTAGTACAACTAACCAGCCAGATATCCCAGTTTAATGTGGTCAGACTAGATTTTGGAACATGGTAGATGTTTTTGGACCACCTAATGACCCGGAAACCCACAAGCTACTATCTAAAGCTACTATTTAAAGCTGTATTTTTCAGTAGGGTACTATGAGGCTTGTGTATGTATGCGGCGTCGGCGTCTATTAAACATCATGTCGGTTTATTTGACAAGACAAATGCGGCTGTCACAGACTCTGCATATATTTGTCAGCTTTGATGGATACACCAGATTAAAGAGCGCCGCCCTGTTGTCCTCCTCTAATCAACACCACTGACAAAAGTGTGAATCACGCACGTTTTGTAATTCCTGTTGTTTTTAAGTCTCGTCAATTAAGAGAAAACATTTGCATTAAAAAGTGTTCCTGATGAATTTTTATATTAATCTGCAATACTGCAATTATCCACTAGGTGTATAGACACACTTACTCAATTTATAAAAAACTGAAGGAAAAACATTATTTATTAATTTTAAACTCTGTGTACATTTTGATAATCGGTCTGAATCTGAACAACATAATTTCACAAAAATGCAATTAATTCAGCCTTTTGCTAAAAAAAATTATTTTTAAAGAAAAGTACCCATATTTAAGAGTTTATAAGCAGAATTATTTTTTTAGATATGATGAAATGTTTTTTTTCAGTTTTGTTTGTTTGTTTAAAGCAGAGGTTTTGTTCTTTCATTTGTACGGAGCCCCTAAGGGGACATGGAGAAAAAATTAAATAAAGTTTAGTTTCGCGTGCACACGTGAAACTATCACGTGCGCATGTGAAACTAAACTTTAAAAAAAAATTCTGCACATGAAGGTTTTGCATGAGCACATGAAAGTTTCACGTGAGCTTGCAAAAGTTTCACGTGAGCACATTTTTTTTTACTCCAATGTCACCTTAGGGGCTTGGTACATTTGATATATATGTATGTTTATATAGTTTCATCGGGCGCACGTGCGGTGATGCGATAAGCGTCTGGTCTGAACTTTATTTCTTGTTTCAGTTTGTTTAATGGTCTGACTAGTTGCTGAAACTGAACTCTTAAACAAATACCTCTTCGAAAATAATAAATGTTTTGGGTTCCTATGTAATCTATGTGTTGTTTATTTTGTTTGCTATATAAATAAACTACTTTAAAAGGACTTTGTTGTAATTTATTCTTCGCGGAGTTTACCGGAAGTTACGTGATGACCACGAAAGCCACTTGTTTATGTTGTTACTGCTGAAACACTCAATATTTTTTGAATTTTTTTCCTGGAATGCATTTTGTGAAACTTTTGTGAAAATCACAAAAATGCTGGCGGTCAATTTTTCAAAAATGGGTGAGAGGAGTTAATTTTATGTATTTTAATCAGTTTTATAAACAAAAACATCATATGTATGAATATAAAATATTATGATTGTTATACTGCACAGTAGACCAAAACTATTACCATTGATAATACTTAGGGTTAGGGATTTGACGCATCCACCTAGCAACCACTTAGACACCTTAGCAACCACATTGCCATTTGAAAAAATGTATAATGTTATCAAAGTCACAAATCTTTCCCAACATGCAATGTCTTTAAACTGGGTAGGCTTTTGTATTTCTGTTCATTGACGTCTAAATGCAGAAGAATTTATCCGACAATATTCTGTGAATTCCTTGGAAATCTCAGCGGGGTGCTCCGCTTACTCCAAACGTTTTTTGTGTACTATCTTACTTTTGCATCAGAGCTATGTGTGCATGCGTTTTCTTTTTTTGCCCTACAGCATTAGCATAATTCCAGTGCTTCCTCAGTATACACATTATCTGTCCTCGAATCAAAAGAAAGGTTATTAGGAATGCTGGGATCCCAACCAATGCACAAATACACATTTAATCTGATATACAATCACACATAAGTATTTAAAGTATTCAAGATGATGAAACTTATGATTTTTGTAGCTGGCCAAATAAATACTTAGCCTGTAAATAAAGGGTTAAAATGAATACAAATTTGGTCAATAATTACAGATGGTTACCTGCATGATGCTATTTGGAAAACAGATGGAGAATGTATGCAGGACAGTGAAAGATGTTCAGTTTATACCTTAAATATTTGTCTGTTTTGCACACAAAGCTATTATTTGATTTCAGAAGACTCTGTAAACATTGTCCTTTAACATAAATCCTGCAGGTTTAAATGATGATGATGATGGTCAGTCACTCATTATGGTGAAAAAGTAACCTTTAATTTTTAGAGAAAATATACCTTTAAATTTTGTAATGTCTACCTGCGTTTTTCCATTTTATTTATTTTATTCCATGTTTGGCAGAGAGAATTTGTTCATGCATAAGTGTATGAATGCATATGCATCGTGCATGCGTTTTGGCATTAAGAAGCCCGCTTTCACGATTAGCACATGATGTTAATGTGCGGTTATGTGACAGAGGGGAATTGCTGAATACAGAAAATTGATGATGTACTGCCAGGAAAATTTCTGACAGATATCCAAACGTAAAAAGATATTTTGGAGCGGATAAATTGAGAGAGCAGTCTGTGCCCATAGAGAGCCCATTAGTTTAATTGATGGAGGTTTGCCATAAAGTCCAGACCGCTGCAGGCCTCATGTGAAACCACTGTGCATTGAAAGACACACAAATGAATGGCGTTGCGTTTAAGCAATGCATCGTCTGTGATAGTTTTAAGTTATGACATAGGCAAAAACATTTCAGCAGCATAGCCAGATTGGCTTTTTTAATCCTCACCATGGAAAAAAATTAATAAATTCAATCCTCAGCTTTACTGTGTGACCTTACAGCTCAAATGGACCTTTATGTGTTTAAAGATCCTATTACATGGTTAGGCAAATACTTTTTTGTCAAACTTTGTCCTTGACTTAATAGCCATTAGCCAATACTCAAATGTTACTCTTTCTAAGAGATTTAAATGAGTTTGATGCTTTGGATTTCTTTTTTAGATGTTTCTTATAAAATTGCTTAGGAGAAAAATAAATAAACACAACAGAGACGATGAATATATGGAGCTATTAAATACGTTGGTATCAGACTGAAGGAAAATCTGAAGAAAATTTGACTTTTGACCAATAATTTGATGAGAAATCCACGTCACCTCCGTCAAAAATGAGGTAATAATATTAACTCTGAATGCTCTCAGCATGTATTATACATTCAGACGGATCTCACGGAAAGTCGTGTTATAGTCACAAAAAATTTGATTAATTTATTCATGTCCATGGCACGAAATTCAGATATTTTCATGCCTTGAGCATGTATGTATTTTTACGAATTTCTATAAATAGTTTTTTGTGTCAGTGGCACGACTTTCTTTTTTGTGTCATTTTATGTATTGTTTTCTCATTTTCTTACCATTGTCGCTTGGGGTTGGGGTAAGAATCACTTTCTGTTACATTTTTCGACATCCTAACCCAAACCCCAAGCGACAATGATTTAAAAATATGGAAAAAAGAGAAAACAATACATAAATTGACACGAAAAAGACATTCATGCTCAAGACACGAAAAAAGCTGAATGTCGCACCATGGACATAAATAAATTAATCAAATATTTTGTCACTATAACACAACTTTCCATGAGATCATGTTGCATTCATCAAATACTTTTGCTTCAAATCCTGGCCTTAGGCCATTCAGAAATACCACTTTGTTGGCAAAACCCGGTAAAGGCTAGAGCAATTTTTAAGTGCACGGATGAAGAGTTTAATGAACGATGGCGCGCACACATTAAGGTGCAAGAGTTTTTGACCCTGTTAAAGGGGGTTTAATGAATTGATTGGGATATTGACCAAATTTTTGAGCCTTTTAAATTTTTTTTCCAGAAGGGACATTGAAGAATGACTGGTGAGTTTGTTAGAAGATGAGATTTTTAGAGGATTTTGCTGCGAAAGACATTAAAAGTGAAATTTGTTAAATACTAATGAAATGACTAAACTTACATTTGTAAAAATAACGCATTTAAATTACTGACTAATAACCTTTTCATTGCCATTTAACTCCCTGCCAGCCCTTTTTTTAAGTTGCCTGCCAGCATTTTTGTGATTTTCACAAAAGTTTTACAAAATGCCTTCCAGGAATTTTTTTTTTCTTATATATATATATATATATATATATATATATATATATATATATATATATATATATATATATATATATATATATATATATATATATATATAAATATCAAATGAAAGAACAGATCCTCTGCTTTCAAAAAAAAATAATAATAATAAAAACGGGGAAAAAAACGTTTCATTCTATCTTCATTTGTTCTCTTTTTATAACCTCTTAAATATGGGTTAGTTTATTCAAAAATAAAAAATTTGAGGAAAAAGCTGAAATAATTGCATTTTTTTAAAGGAATTTTGTTAGAGATCAGATTCAGAACGATTATCCAAACATACACAGAGTTTTAAAAGTTCAGTTTTTTTATAAATTGGGTAAGAGCAGAAAAAAATAGTTTACAAGAAAACATGTCAGACGCACTTAAATAAAAGTATACATTATAAAGTTGTTGTTGTCATGACAGGCAAGAAACGGGACCCAAGTGTGAACTCAAAAAGGTTTATTTAAACTGGGAAACACAAAAGCCCATGTGGGGGAAAACAACATGACATAAACTGATGACAATAACAGATGAGATTATGACGAGACTATACTAGTCTTATTTGACTTAGACTCAACTATGACAGATTTGTCTAACAAACCAAACAAAACGATTCAGCAACGGACAGAACACACAGGGGCCTTGAATGAGAAAAGCTAAACAAGATAACAAGGGAAGTTCAGGTGAGGGGCGTTAACCAATAATGAATAATTAATAAGGAAACAAGGGGAGGGGCAGAGACAAGTAAGCACACAGCCCCAACAAAGGCCATGTGCTACAGTACCACAAAACATGAGTACGCCACGAACCTGCCATGAACTATGAAACTTTAAATTATAGGCTGGCAGGATCATAACAATTGTAATATTAACGTTGACTTTTGTTTGCAAATCTTAGCTCGTTAAATGAATCAAAGCTGTGTGTATTACAGGTCTGGTCTTTGTAAACATTTATGTGTTTGCATATTTAATTATATTCTGCATGCATACGGCATTTAATTATATGGATATCAGTTGAGCAAATGGCTGTTTGTGTATCTGTTCCACAAGGTCTCCAGTGTCCCCCAGTCAGACACAAACATGAGCACACATCCATCACAGGACGCACATGGTGTGTGTAATGTGACCTGCGCAGCGTCACTTAGCATATGTGCCATATCGTCCTGTGGGACTGTGGGAAGCATCTGCAACATCGCTGGAAAGACCAGACCAGACAGAATGGATCTCTATACACATCACGAAAAAGATATAAAGAGGTAAAGAGGCGTAGTACAGAGTAGAGGTGAATGATTATTAGTGTACACATTTATTATTATTCATATAAAATAAATAAATGTATTACTTAATGAATTTACATTGCTTTAGTCAAATGTTACTGAGATACCAAATAACATATAAAGGGGTTTAAATAAACCAAAATATTACATTATTTATAAAATTATTCGAAAAAACAATACACAAAAAATGCAGTAGCGGTGTATGTCAACTGCTCACTGTTTAACACACACCAACCCTATATCACGAAATTGCGTGACTATTTCACGCATGGACCAGCGTGACAATGTCACGCTTTGCCGCGTTTGAGCGTGAGCATGTCATGCTTTTCTGTTTGTGTCGCTGTCACGTATTGGTTACTCAACTTTTTTGTCCTATTTTCAAACCATTGTCGCTTCGGTTTAGGGTTAGATTTGGTGCTTGTGTTATATGTCACTTTAAGTATTTGTCACTTTAAGTATTGGTTTATAAAATAAAAAGATACAATACTTATCCATGCGTGAAATAGTCACGCAATTTCGTGATACTGGGTTGCACACACATAGAAAAGTTTCATCCAATCAGATTTGAGTTGATTAGTAGAACTCAGCCTCACATACGCTTACAAAGTTTAGCTTTAATATTTTACAGTGACTTGTTTGTGTGGCTCATGGGAGTTTTCCAGAGACAGCGTTACCTCCTGAACTATCACGTTTCTTTGTTCTTCTCTTGCGGCGGGAATTCACTGTCAGTGATGTTTACTGTGATGACTGAAATATCTCATCATACTTTTAATAATAGCACATCTACAGTATCTTACTGTACAGCATGTGAGCGAGCGACATGAAATAATGCAACTTTGGATCTTAATAAACACTAGTGCTGCATCCTAATTCACCTACTTATACAATTCAAATTTATTTCTGTAGTGCAACTTTGGATTGTACTTAATTAGCTTTTTAATAAATAGAGAGAAAAGACTTAGAGGCAAAATAAAAAAAGAAGTAAATAACACACGTATAGCATATGGTATAATGGTTTTATTACAAAACACATTAGCAGTATCAACCGTAAAAACAATCAGACTGTTATATTCATAGCGCTAACAAAGTCTGTGGATCAAATATATATTTTTTTCATTTCATTACTAACTGTAGTACTAACTGTAAAAATATCAACCCAGTATCACGAAATTCTGTACCTATAGTCACGTAAATTTGTGAGTCTTAAGCGTGACACTGACACGGTTTTCCGCCTTTTTGCGTGAACATGTCACGCATTTCTGTTTACGTGTCACTGTCACGTATTTGTTACTCAAATCACGCTTTGGTTTAGGGTTCGATACATAAAATGACATACTTACCCAAACCCAACTCTTACTCTAATGCCAGGCGACAATAATAAATCATAAAAAAAGGTATAAACCAATACTTAAAGTGACATCCTAACGCAAACACTAAATCTGACCCTAAACCGAAGCATCAATGGTTTGAAAATAAAACAAAACAGTTGAGTAACAAATACATGACAGTGACACATAAACAGAAATGCGTGACATGTTCATGCAAAAAGGCGGAAAACCGTGTCAGTGTCACGCTTAAGACTCACAAATTTACGTGACTATAGGTACAGAATTTCGTGATACTGGGTTGATATTTTTACAGTTAGTACTACAGTTAGTAATGAAATGAAAAAAATATATTTGATCCACAGACTTTGTTATGGAAGTTGTTGGCCCCGCCTTGACGCAGTGATTCACAGGGCGGGGGCGTGGTCAACTCGGAATGCATTTTCAATTGAATTTTGCTACATCCGTTGCGCGCTATGTAAATGAAAATGCAATCCCAAGTTTCCCACCCGTAAATGTAAATGCATTTAGGGAAAATTTCATTTAAACGATCATTTTGCTACAGTTTTTGCTTGACTATGTAAAGCACATCTTATCAAACCAGCTAATACATTTCCAATTTAATTTTGCTACATCCATTGCACGCTGTGTAAATGAAAATGCAATCTCAAGTTTCCCATCCGTAAATGTAAATGCATTTAGGGAAATTTACATTTAAATGATAATTTTGCTACAGTTTTTGCTTGACAATGTGAATCACATTATATCAGTTCGGGTAATACATTTCCATTTTAATTTTGCAACTTCTAAAGCATTAAAATATGTATTTAAAACAGGGCTGTAGAAAATGGAAAATGTAAATTAAAGTATTACATTTTCATTTCTATTTTGCACCAAGGATTGCACATACATGCATGGAAAATGTAAACTTAAATACAGAAATGCATTGTCATTTTACATATTGCATTGTCATATTGCATATTACATTCTAAATTGAATTTTGCTACCCATATGCTTCCATACTTTAAGGGCATAGTATACACTGTAAAAAAAATCCATAAAAATACGGTAAATCTCTGGAAATCTCAAAATTACATACAAAAAACGTAAAAATACAGATAATCTTTTACAGTCCTAATTCATTAAATTACAGAATATTACTGTTAATAATTGTTATAAAACTGTAGAAAAACAGATAAATTATGTGAAAATACATGAAATACAACTACTTTTCAGATCAATCCCTGTAAATATACGGCTTTTTTATTAGTTATTTTATTAAATTGCTCTGTATTTATACAGTACTATTATTTTAAAATACAGTTTATCTTTGTAAAATAACTAAAAAAACACATGTATAAAAACGTATTAAGTATGTGAAAATACATGAAATACAATTACTTTTCAAGTCAATCCTTGTAAATATACGGCTTTTAATAGTTACTTTATTAAGTTGCTCTGTATTTATACAGTAATATTATTTTAAAATACAGTTTATCTTTGTAAAATAATTAAAAAGACCTGTGTAAAAACGTAGCAAGTATGTGAAAATGCACGAAAAACAACTACTTTTCAGGTTAATCTCTGTAAAGGTATGGTTTTTATTAGTCATTTTATTTAAAAGACATGTATAAAAGCGTAATAAGTATGTGAAAATACATTGTAAAAAAACAGTTTACTCTTAATAGTAGGCGAACTGGGATCCAGCACATGTGTAAGTGTGTGTGCTGGAATCATCCCTTATCTCTTATTACCCTCATTAGAACTTATCAATGGTTTAATGCTAATTAAGATTCAGTCTAAAGTGACAGACTAATGCAGGGCTCATGAGGAATCGCATGCAAACAGTTAACACATAAACAGTCACATTATTACACATACATGTACATTTAAATAAATACACATTTTATATATATTTACGCATAATTATTATAAGCACTCCCTCTTTTATAGATCAACACACTGCGTAGCCTCCATCCAAGGGTCTGTTGATGGCCCATTTTCTTTGTAACCCGCTCATTGACCGGAACAGTGGCCAGCCCCAGTGCTCAACAGTCCTCAATTAAACCCAGCACGCTCATCTAAGATCCGTTTCACTAAAAGTCCACCGGCTGTTTTTAAAAGGCACCTTTCACTGTCTCCACTCAGTGACTAACATTAATCACACCAGAACTTCTGGTCAGTGTGAAACTACTTGCCAAAATCCAAACCAGAGCCATTTGTACTTTAGAAGACACATGAAAATGTGAAAACATTGTCAGCGCTGTACAAACAATCATTAAACACTCTCTGGTGCAGCTCGACTGCTGGAGCATTGCAAAAGATTGAGGGTTTGAACCTAGGGAGTACACATAAAAGTGTCTCCCAAACATTGCTGGAAAGACCAGACCAGACCAGACTGGATAAAAGTGTCTGCCAAATGCATAAATGTAAAGCCCCGTCACCCGTTCTGTATACGTTCAACCTGAGTTTACTTAAAGGGGGGGTTCAATGGTATTTCATGCATTCTGACTTATTAACACAGTTATAGAGTTGTTTCCTCTTGCTAAACGTAGGCAAAGTGTCAAAAAAGAAGTTGGACATGTTACAAAGTATTTCTGTGCCGAATGCACTTCACCAGGGTTCGTACAAGTTTCGGAAAGTTTTATTATGGGTCCAGCTGACATTTCAGCAGTTTCTATATGTATCACTTCTTTATATGGGCACTTCCCCCGGAAAACCCCCACCCGTCAATCAGCGGGAGACGCTAGAACTTGCAAACATCACATCACGCGACAGCTTTGTTTTATTTCAAAACTCAAAAATGGCACGAAAGAAGAAGTGTGTTTTTGGATGTAAGGAGAAGAAAGCAAGCATTATGGAAACAATGGATATAGTTTATTATCCGGGGTAGCAGCGGAGTTTTGCGTTTGTGTTTGTTGCGCTAGATTTTCCCAACCGGGTCACGAGTTGCATGCGGTAAGTAAGACTTCTGTCTTATGTTGGAAATAGTCGCGTGCATGTTATAGAAATGACACGATCATGTAGTGAATGATAAGTTAAACAGTGTTGTATAGTGTTGCATGACTCGTACTCACTCCTCCTGCGGTAGTAACTCCTCCTTCTTCGTTTTTTTGTACGTTATCGGAAGGATTCGGTAAAGCTAATCTTTCTTTTATAAATCTGATTAAACTAAAGACTCTTTGGAGATATAAAGGATGTCATACTACTCTATAGGTACTCCAGATTAACATCAGAAATGCAGAAACAGCGTGTGTTATGTGAGCTTTAAATATTTTGGATGTAGATTTTATCGAATCACGGCTTCATGTTTATAGCATTTCTGTCGTGAAACATTTACATTTTTCAAATTAATATGTTATTGCCTTAATTTCATTAATTAACATCAATTTTAACTGCTTTAACACATTTTCTGTTTATGTCTGTGATAAACATTAAATTATCTTTTTAAAACAAGACCAAGGTTAGGCTTCTAGAGCAAAAAATGTCTCACACTCAGTGGGAGGGGTGACACTTAAGGAGTTAAAGGCGGGGTGCATGATCTCTGAAAGCCAATGTTAACATTTGAAATCACATAAACAAACACACCCCTACCCCAATAGAATTTGGACTTTTTTAAAACAATCAGAAATCATGCACCTTGCCTTTAAAGGTGCAGTAGATTGTAAAACTGTATGCATGTACACTGTAAAAAAAAATCTGTAGAAATTGCAGCTGGGTTGCCGGTAATTTACCGTAGATTTAAATTTATGTTTTTTACTGGCAACATTTTGTTCAAAGTTTAACATTAAACACTTACAAGTCTTTGTCTTTACAGAGTAAAACTAAAAAAACAGCATTAAGCAAAACCATCTTGGAAACAAAATCTGAAGCAAAAAGAAAAAGGTTGATGATGATTTCTGGTTCCCAGAATGCTTTGCATGAGGCTGTTATTGTATAGCTTTATTCTGTAAAGATAAAGACTTGTTAATATAAAAAAATTAACTTTGAACAAACTCTTGCCAGTAAATAGCATAAATTTAAATCTACAGTAAATTACCGGCAACCCAGCTGCAATAACATTGTAATTTCTACGGATTTTTTCACAGTGTAGGTATAAATACATATTAATAGTTCTGTACATGGTAATGACATTTTGTGAGTCTCAAACACGATTGTTTCCTCCTTCTTATGTAAACATTCTACATGCAAAAGAAAACGCTGGAAAACAGACCAATCTCAACATAACACCAACTTTGACGTTACAGTCGTGATGTACGTCCCCAACATTAAATTACACATTAAATTAATTACAATGTTGTTACAATGCTAAAAACAAAGTTGTGACTGCTGAGTTAGTGCTATATGCTAATTAATGCTATATGCTAGCGTTTATCCTGAAGTTCTACTATTGACGCTACAGTTACTTTTGCAGGTCTATACTGAAAAAAACACAAACTTCCCACTCAGAAACGTCCATTAACAATCTCCAAACAATTGATTATTCCTCAAAATCTGTATCTTCATCTGATACAGACTCAAACATAAGATCTGTTTACACACACACAGAGCTACTGAAGGAGCTGCTCTGAGAAACAACCAATCAGAGCAGAGCTCATCATTATTCATGACCCTTCCAAATAAGGTAATAATAGACCATTTCATTCTAAAGGCAAATCCTAGGGTTTATAATTGGACATCTAAAACCGTCTCCGGATAATTTTTGCACTTAATTAACCACCTACCTTTTATGTAGATATTAATTCAAAGCATTCTTTGGCACCTTTAAGTCATAATACCTGAAAGAATGATGTATAACACTAAGATATTGATCAATTAAACTTAAAATACATTGTTAAAATATTACCTACATTTGCATAATCCAAAGTGACTTACAGTGCATTCAAGCCATACATGTTTTATCAGTATGTCTGTTTCCTGGGAATCAAACCCACAACCTTTTGCACTCCTGATGCAAAGGGTTATCAGTTGATCTACACGAATATATTAGATAAGAATTAAATACAGGCTCTCAGTAAGCAACATACAGCTGATGGCAAAGAAATAAAAACTAATGTTGCAAAAGCAGAAAACAAAACCTTTTGAGAAACGAGGCTCAACTGAGAGAGACAGTTCTTATGGAGCACATCTATGGCACGCTGTCTATTATTACAGACAATACATTTTGACTCACCCTCTTTGTGTACTGTGAAAAATGCATTTACAATAAACAGGCTTGTCAGGGAAGTGGACCAGAGGGTTTATAAGCAGAAATTGTGTATATTTGTCTGAGGGGTAAAATTATTTACAACACTGACACACTGCATGTCATACATGTTGTGCATATAAGACACTAGGTTGAAAATAACCAAGTGTATTGTTTTGAAATGTAACATTTAATGTGGTAAACAGGCAAAATCCTCATCTTTATGTATTTGTCTGTTCTGTTTTTCATTTTGCCTCCTGCCTTCTTGTGCCTTTTCCATTAATCAATTTTTCTTGTCCTACACACACAGAGACGCACGCTGCTGAGGCATGCATGAAAGAGGATTTCCTGAAGACCAAAGTGTGCCATTACCCAGGGGTCATTAGACCTCAACTAGAGCATGTCAGCTCTGTAACTCTATTTGTATGTGTGTGTGTGTGTTCATAACACGCATTTACATGCACTTCCCTAAATGCACGACAGATTTGTGTAGCATGTTTGCTCGTAGGCGCATACAATTTTAGCTTTTTTCTTTAATTATCCATATTTTGGTTTAATGTAGTCGGGGTCGTTTTTTTACCTAGTTTAATTGTGTTTATGGTTTTTGAGGATAAGGCATGTTTTTTTTCCATTTTAAAAGGGTCGACGTGTCTATTTATTTTTCTAACTTTATATTCATTATACGGTCGGTTGCACATTATCGTTTGTAGCATCCTTGATGCCTTCAGAACATGCAATCCATTTTTAAGTGTCGACCCGCTGATTTAGAAAACACTTTTTTTAAATAGTGATTATGAAGGATTATAAAGTACAATTTTGTCATTTTAAAAGATAATGTTTTAGACAGATATATTTTTGATGTGGTCAATAACTCACAAGTGTGGTCTACACTCACCTAAAGGATTACTAGGAACACCTGTTCAATTTCTCATTAATGCAATCGTGTAATAGTGTAGGGGATGTTTTCTTGGCACAATTTAGGCCGCTTAGTGCCAATTGGGCATCGTTTAAATGCCACGGCCTACCTGAGCATTGTTTCTGACCATGTCCATCCCTTTATGAGCACCATGTACCCATCCTCTGATGGATACTTCCAGCAGGATAATGCACCATGTCACAAAGAATCATTTCAAGTTGGTTTCTTGAACTTGACAATGAGTTCAATGTACTAAAATGGCCCCCACAGTCACCAGATCTAAACCCAATAGAGCATCCCTGGGACGCAGTGGAACGAGAGCCTCGTGCCCTGGATGTGCACCCCACAAATCTCCACCAACTGCAACATTGCCAACATTTCTAAAGAATGCTTTCATCACCTTGTTGAATCAATGCCACGTATAATTAAAGCAGTTCTGAAGGCGAAAGTGGGTCAAACACAGTATTAATATGGTGTTCCTAATAATCCTTTAGGTGAGTGTACCAGGTGAAATTTTAAACAAATGTAAAACGACTTCAGTATAATTTCACTTTCAACATAAGTATCACATTGTTACTTTGACTCCGTCAGCTGGGACAAAAGTAACACACAGGTTGGTCAGAAGTAACACAACAGAACAGGATAGATTTGTACACTTGTTTTTAGTAAATATGCATGACTATGACCTTGTTAATATGTAACTGCAAACATATTTTGTCATTTATTTTTCCAAAAAATTAATTAAATTCCTTTTTTAAATTTCATTTTCATCAAATGATTCAAAAGCAATCTGACAATACAAACTTGAACTGTTGAGAATATTTTTTTTTCAATCGTATGAAGGGTCAGTGATATATATATATATATATATATATATATATATATATATCATTTTATTATTTATTTCTAAATGTCAATTTTAATGCGTTTTTGTAATATTTGTCCTTCTAAATAATCTTTGACAAATGATGTAAAATGTATGTTAAAAAAAACATACTACACTTATCTAGATGATTCCACATTTTTTATGAATATATTTATATTTTAATTTATAAAAATACTAGTTACACCAATTGATATAGACCGATTACACCACATTAACATTTTTGCAATTATCCACCAAATTTTCTTTAAAAATGAAATAAAAACAGAAATTTTAAACTTGGTCCTCAAAAAAGAGAATGTATGCAAGAAATATGCACATTTATTTTTAAAATTGTAACCCTTTTACATTTAATTGAACCATACAGACACAAAATAATTAACATCACGTCATTGACCCATTAACACTATATGAGAATTAAATCAAATCAAATTAGAATAATATGCATTTTCTACATAATGCAACAGTATTAGTAGCGGGACAATAGTACTGTAACAAGTGAACTCCTGACATTTAAACCCTGACATTTACTTTTATTTTGAAAAAACTCTGAGAAGGCAAACTTCTGGATGTGTTACAGCACTAAATAACCTATAGATTGTAAGAGACCTATGCATTATAAGAAAAAAATTACCGCTTTAATAATTTACTTACCATGGTGGAAAAAAGCTTTCTGGACCTAGATGCGCGAAACAATGACAACAACGTGATATTTGTCAGCTCTGTCCCCATCTATAAAGTAGTTACCATGTTTGGATGAGTTTGTGTGTATGTGAATGCCCATGTGACTCATCATCATTTTTAGACATTGGCATTTGAGCATAAAATCCCACAATGCCCTGCAGCCCGGTGGAAAAGGTCTTTGTTAGCATTTTGCAGTCTGAAATTTAACACAAGACAAGTTTGTTTTCTACGGTCAACAATATATCTGTAACATTATTATAAATGATATAAGTCAGAAAAATTGTCCCTAGGGTGGTACCATTTCAAAAAAATAAAGAGTTTAAATGAGTACCTTAAAGGTACATTTAGGTACCAATTTTAGGACCCAGTGACACATATGTTCTTTATCAGATATAGAGATCTGCTGTTTTGGTTGCTTTTAATTTAAGCTGAACTCATTGCTGTACGGCCAGAGAGAGAAGAAATATAAAAGTGAGCATCTTATAGTGCGTGGGGTGCTGTAGTCTGTGTGTATGGTTTATTTTAATATTAGTGAGCGAATGTTTCCAGCCCTCATGAAGACAGGAGCCATAAGGTATGATTAATTTTTTTTTTTTAAGCTTGTCCTACTTGGCTATGTGTGTTTGTGTGTGTGTGTGTGTGTGTGTGTTAGTGTCTGTGATGGTGTGTGTTTATGTATGAGCGGCAGCCCCTCAGCATGCTTGGCCTTGAGTTATCTCGGATAACAGCGTGCATTCCTGCCTCTTTTCCTTGATCAATATCTGATTGCTAGCGACGGATCCTCTCAGCACTGTCAAGCTCTCACTGATTGAGTTTGAAGCCGTTCATCTGTGTGTTTTACTCCCTGCACATCTCTGAAGCAGGGCATCTCGTGGGAAGGGGCGGAGTGATGGCTGGAGTCCCGGTTTTACTTCATTTCCTACTACTGTCTGTCATTCTGTTGGGAAGAAAAATCCCAATGGTGATCTCTTTGATATCTCAACTGTTTCTTTTAGACAGCAATAAGATTAAAGTGAGAGCAAATAGAAATCAAAAGTTTTTAATTTAATTTCTTGATTTTGAGGGCTGATTTTGGTTAAAGTCCTCCGTGGCCCACCAAACCAGCATCAGCACCAGCTAAACCAGCACCAAACCAGCACCAGCATCCCATGCTGGTCATACCAGCAAGACCAGCTTATGTTGTGTTTTGGTGCTTGTATGCTGGTGACCACCGACTAAACCAGCATCAAACCAGCATAGACCAGCATAATTCCCATGCTGGTTTAATGCTGTTTTTTCAGCAGGGGTCATTTTATGATAAAGGAATTGATGGAGACCACATTTGCTAGTTTTTGCATTTTTACCATCCAGCTGATAGAAAAAGGTTGTATTATTCATATCATTAATTGAATGCTAACTTATATTACATTTAATTGATTCTGAGTTGACGTGCAACTTCAATGTTTTCAGTTTATGCAAACTATGTGTCTTAACTTGTCTTATTTATGGTCATTTTAGGAGAAACAACTGAGATAAAGTGGATGCTTAAGTAAAACCTCGCTGAGAAGTCCATTAAGAGCATCCATAAAAGAGCAACCCGTGAGCAATATGTGCTTTCCCGCTGTCTCTTCGACACAATGTAAGACTCAATTAGGAAGAAGAGAGGATCTACAGCAATGTCAAACACACTCCATTGGGCTGCTCCATGCTCAGTTAAGCTGCTTGTATGGCTGTAGAGGAAGAAGGATCTCTGCGTACTTCTCATTTCTACATTGGCTACATCCCAGGAATCAATACTTTTCTGTTGCTTGACTGATTTCAGAACTAGTTTAGGGGGGTGTAGTAAGGCTACAGTTAATGCGTCTGGGCTGAATTTACTCTTGTACAGACCCATTTACTCATGTAAAAATAGTCATAATTACACAGAGATGGTTACACTTTAAAAAGAGATGTATTTTTGTTCAACCCAGCATTGGGCCAAAAAGGTGCGAGCCCAGCTGTTGAGTTAAATCACCCAGAAAATGTTTACATTTGACCCAACAATGGGTTACAACAACCCAGCAATTGTTAAATTATAAAGGGCTGGGTTCATTCCTTTTTGACCCAACGGTGGGTTGAGTAACCATGGTTATATTTCTAGGAAAACTATGATTCATTAATGAGAAATAACTCAGCATTTTTTAGTGAGTATGGATGTAGTTATGGTGTAGTTAATGGATTTACGGTGCGTTTGAATACCTGCATAAACACTTACATAAAGCAAATGTATGTTAAAAATACTACCCTAATAAAAAATCAATCATGGATTTCCTAGAAACATAACCTTGGTTACTCGGGCCAAAAAGGATGAAACCAACCCATTGGGTTGGAATTTAATCCATAATAGATTATTTCAACCCAAAATGCTGGGTTGTTTTAACCCATTGTTGAGTAAAATACATGGGTTTGAGTAAAATCTCACCCCATGGCGTCAATATTTGACGACACTTGACCATGCGTCAATATGTTGACACGGAGGGTATACCTTTCGCGTCATTTTTTTTCGAACTGGGGACTTCAATACTATTACGTCCGTTGCATTCTCTTTTCCTATTTTCTTACCATTTTTGCATCGGTTTAGGGTTAGATTACGCAAAATTAAACAGTGTACGCGAAATTAAACAGTTGTCACCTGGCGTTGGGGTTAGAGTTAGGTACGCGAAATTAAACAGTTGTCACCTGGCGTTGGGGTTAGAGTTAGGTTTGGGTAGGGATGTCATTATGTAAATCTAACCCTAAACCGACGCGAAAATGGTAAGAAAATAGGAAAAGAGAATGCAACGGACGTAATAGTATTGAAGTCCCCAGTTCGTCAAAAAATGATGCGAAAGGTATACCCTCCACGTCAACATATTGACGCATGGTCAAGTGTCGTCAAATATTGACGCCATGGGGTGAGACTGTGTTACATGGGTTAATTAAACCCAACAGCTGGGTTCGTCCCTTTTTTACCTGACGCTGGGTCGAAAATAACCTAGCATAAGTGTAGTTAAAATGTAGTTGGCACAGATTAACAGTGGTTTTGCTATACAATTACTATCGTTTTATAGTAAAACCAGGGTTAAACAAATGGTAATCATGCACTTCAAAAACTGCTGGATAATTTTCAACCCATGGTTGGGTCAAAAAGGGACAAACCCAACCGTTGGGTTAAATGTTTATCCTATGCTGAGTTGTTTCAAATACTGTGTTGTTTCCAACAATGGTTCAGTCACATATACATTTTTTTTTGGGTTAAATTAACCTAACGTTGGGTTTGACTCCTTTATGGTGTGTAATCTCCGACTCAGTTGTAATCTCACGGAAATTCATGTTATAGTCAGGAAATATTTGATTAATGTATTCGTGTTATTGACATGATTTTCTGATTGTGCCACTGAGCACAAATGTCTTTTTCGTGTCACTCAGTACGAATTTCTATAAATAGTTTTTCGTGTCTGTGGCACGACTTTCTTTATCGTGTCATTTTAAATTTGTTTTCTCATTGTTTTTTCTTATGTTTTTTACCATTGTCGCTTGGAGTTGGGGTTAGAATCACTTTCTGTAACATTCTAACCCAAACCCCAACTCTAAACCCAACTCCAAGCGAGAATAGTTTTAAAAACGAAAGAAAAACATGACGTAGAAACCAATGCATAAAATTACATCCTAACGCAAACCCCAACTCTAACACTAACCCCAAGCGACAATGATTTTAAAATAGGAAAAAAAACAATGAAAAAAATATATAAAATGACACAATAAAGAAAGTCGTGCCACAGACACGCAAAACTATTTATAGAAAGTGTCCCAAAAAAAAACATTTGTGCTCCAGTGGCACGAAAAACAGCGGAAAATCGTGTCAAAAACACGATACATTAATCAAATATTTCGTGACTATAACACGGGCTATGACGGGCTGTTTCAACCTAAAAAGCTGGGTTGTTGGGTCAAATGTAAACATTTTCTGCACTCTAAACAATTTGCTGTAATCATGCAGCTGGTTGCCAGTAACATACTTACTGTAGAAAAAACTGAATAAAATGTTTCATGTTCATTTAACTTTGAACAAACTATTTCCAATAAATAAATGTAAAATCTACAGTAAGTTACTGGCAACCAGCTGCCAGTAACACTGTAATTTCTACAGAATTTTTTACAGTGTGGGTTAATTTAACCAAGCAGCTAGGTTTGTCCCTTTCCCACCCAACGCTGGTTTGAAAATAACTTGTGTAGGTTGTCCTATAGAAAAATTAATTACATTTCTGTTTGGTAAAGCATGTGATAGTGTTTAATGGGGTTATTCATTTGATAGACTGGACATCTACCCAGGGTGTATCCCGCCTATGGCCTGAGATACTGCAGGATTCAGCACTTTCGTGACCCTGCAGAAGACAAACAGGTTTGAAGAATGCATGGATTTTTTGGGCAATAATGTTATTTTAAATAACAAAGTGGATGTATAAACAGATAAAGCAGGAATTTTCCTGGCAACCTTGCATATTGCAAGTATATCAGTGCCGAGAAAATAAGAAAAAAAGAAAATATGCAGGAGTGACAGTGTTGTTAGCATGAGTGTACAGTTGTGTGTGTGTATGTGTGTGTGTGTGTGTGTGTGTGTGAGAGAGAGAGAGAGAGAGAGAGAGAGAGAGAGAGAGAGAGAGAGAGAGAGAGAGGCTGACACTGTGTTTTGTCTGTTCTGATCAATACTAAGGCAAGGGCACCTGAGAAATCATGTTTGAGTAAGAGGCTGTATGTCATTTGTCCTTTTCTGATCAGACTGTGAGATAACATCCATGTGACACAGCAGGCCTGAAGGACGACTGTGTTACACGCTCTAACTAGTACAGACAACAAGAGAATGAACACACAAATAAATTGAGTATTTCCCATGAGATTTAGTGAATTCCTGCTGTCTTCTCATCACACACAGAGCACAAAGCAGGTGGGTTGTGTGGTCACCTGTTGGACTCATTCATGTATTGATTAAAAATTTATTTTAGGAGCTAGTTGATTGGTTGTGATTCAATAAGGGAGTAACAGACAATAGATGCGTTTAAAATGTATGAATTAAATCAAGGAACCAGCATTTCACAAAACTAAAAATAACCACACATCATCAGTTTATATGTTACACTAATAACTACAAAGTGCTTAATTATTTTATTAGTGCTGGGAAAAGATTAAAAGTGATTGCATGATATATGAGTGTGTGCTGTGTGTAATTATTATGTATATGTAAATGTATTATATTAAGAAACATTATATTTATTTATATTTTTATATTCTATATGATATATAAATAAAAAATATTAATATATGTATGTATTATACATAATAATTACACAGTACACACACATATAATGCAAAAAATTACTTTTATTTTGTATGCGATTAATCGTGATTAATCTTTGCCCAGCACTAAAAATCTACCTGTAGACAGTTTAGGATCACTTCACAGAAATGTTTCTCTTGATCTAGTTATCTTAGTGAATAAGTAGGGTACTTTTTTGACAAAAAAGGCTTTCTTTCAAACAAATGCCACTTGTGTTGATCCTTTATTTTCTAAGGAAATTTAGATGAAAGTAAATACTATTTTCGGGGACCACAGTTATTAAAATAGTGTGTGTTAGAATACTTGTTTGATATGAACATTGAACAAATCTAAAAGTGACACTAAAATAAAGATTAACATTGACAATTTTTTAAAAATGATTATACTGTCCTGCAACAGACATAAAATAATCTAAAGGTTCAGAGTTTATTTTTTAATTTTTTTTAAATAAACTGCATGTGTTAAAGGGCACCTATGGTCCGATTCACGATGTTACATTTCCTTTGGTGTGTTTATAAGTACATGTTAATATGCTAAAGGTATACATACCCTATAAAGTAAACAATGACCACGTTTACATGCACCCTAATAATGCGATTATAATGGGATTTTGGCAATACTGCGATTATACCTTACCTCATGTAAATGCAATAATTCAATAAAAATTATGCGATTAAGCTCATAATCGCAGTAAGTATAATCGTATTAAAGAGGTGGCGTACGCCATTTATAATCGCAGTATGCGTCCATGTAAACGCTTTAATCGCATTTATACCGCACTAACTGAAGTGCGCGTGTGTTTTAGTCACGCGCCTTAAGCACAAATTCGTTTTTAAACTTGACATTAGGAAGTTTTACGTGAACTCTGCCAACACGACTCGCTGTCAGCAGTCTGCCTTCATCCAGAAACAGCTCAAATAACACAACAGCAGTGTATAAAACCTTTAAGGGACATTATAACGATAATTATAACGATAAATATATTAGTGACCATCATAATGATAACTTCATGCTAATTCACTCAACGAGCGCGGCATTACCTAATATTGGATATTTCTTGTAATAAAAACTTTTTTGCAATTGTTTACATGTCACTGAATATGTATATATGCTGTTCTTGCATTTACACAGCGGGAAACCAGCAGATGTCCTCAACTCGCTCCGTTTCGCGTAACTAAACAATGAATGTAGTAGTTTGTGTAATAATATCTTACCTTTTGGCGTAGTCAGTGTGGTAGAAAAAGCATTAAGTATTGAATTTCACAGCAACTGCATAAGCACTGGATACCTGAGGTAATTTTATGTTATAGACCTCATGAATGAGCTTTCTACTGCATTTAAGTGCGCGTGCACTTCAAGTTCAAATAGATTTTATTGGCTGTCAATAGTTTATCGTTCATCATGTGCCAAAATCGCTATTGGTATAGTTGTTGTGTGAACTCTGCATATATCTTTAATATAAAACGATTTTTAAAACTAGATTTTTATATTGTTTTAATGTGAACGCCCTTTACAGGCACTGTAGTATTTCTGTCTTCATCACGGCACCGGATAATGAAATACATCCATAACAACGTGTTTGTCATTTAACGTAAGTAAATTAAAACAGTGGAGCATATATGTGAGTTCATCATTTGTGCTCTGCATTGGGCTATGTGTGAATAATCCGAAAATAAAAACTGCATGTAAACCGGAGTGAAGAGGTTAGCTCCAGTCATGTAAACATCTTACTGCGATTAAGTCCTTACTCGCATTATTGGAAATAATCTCATTATTGGTGTGCATGTAAACAAGCTCAATGACGTGAGTTATCATCTCCAACATAAATCTCTTTTTTGGACTACAACAAACACACGGATTGTAGGCAACAGTTTACTTTCTGGGATTAGTGACGTAGAGAAGAACGACATTATCATAATTTCTCCAGCTTTGACTCACAGCCTGTAAGTTAACTCCTGTTAGCATTGCATTGTGCGAATCTTTCAAACATGGTAAGGAGTGTCTCATTTCCAGCTGACGTCAGAGGCATTCAGGCCAATCACAACATACAGATTAGCTGGCCAATCAGAGACGCAGCGCTTTTCAAATCAATGAGTTTTGTACATGAATCAGTGCATTTCAGAAAGAGAGTGAAATCTGGAGCTACAAAAATGTACGGTATGTGGAAAATAATGTGTTTTTGAACCATAAAACACGCAAACGCATTGTAATACCAAATATACAAAATAACGTTGTTTTTAGCAATGAAATAGGTGCTCTTTAAAACCTCTAAAAACTCTAAAAACAGTATTCTACCATTAGCCAACACTTTTTAGATGCATCACAGTGATTGAATAAGTTTGATGTATAGTGCACTTGATAACTACTGTACTGATGTGGCCCTACACATCGTTTTGCTGTATTGGCAGTGTACTGTCCATAAAACATACTTTCAGGTATACTGTATTGTTGTTATATCATGGTACTAAAGGTTTACCAACATATTATATATCATGTTTTTACATGGTATGCCAATAGATATGTAACTTTATGCCGTAACTTGTTGCCTAATAGTAATGCACTTTCATTATTTTAACTAAAAGGCACTATGTTGAACTACTGTAATATACATTCAAAAAAACAGAAAGCCTGTCAGATTCTACAGGCATATTATTATTTTCATTTTCATCAATGTCTTTATGTTGTGTTGTTTTTTTACGTTTACGTTTGGATAGACTACTGTAGTATTTATATTACTGTCAATTGTTCAATAAAAAAATGTATAGGCTTGGATAACGAGGCGCGCCCCCGTCCGTCATCCTGTGATAGCGCACGGACTTTGTAGCAAAGGGAGTAACTATTTTCTAAATCTTTGTTTACATTGCATTTTGATTTTTGTTTATATGTTTTAATATATATTTTGCACTGTCCCCCCTTTTAAATAAAATGTGCACCTTTGTCATGCCTAAAAAGCACCCTTAAATTAAAGCTAAGGACAGGGAGAAATTGAGGGTTTGACATTTTTTTCTACCTTGACGTAGCTACAGGTACAGGTTCTTAGACATTTATACAGTATATATATATATATATATATATATATATATATATATATATATATATATATATATATATATATATATATAGCGAGAGAGAGGTTTATATTTTAAATGTATTTTAACGTATATGTGTGAAAATATATATAGCCTACGTAATGTTTCTGTTCTTTGGCAATGTAAAGACAATAAAGGAATTTAAATCATTAATATTGAGAGACAGAGGGAGGCGGGGAGAGAGAGAGAGAGAGAGAGAGAGAAAGAGAGAGAGAGAGCGCAAATAAGGCTCAGCGGCGGCACGAGCGTAGCGCCAGTGGCGACAGTAGCGTGAACGCATCTGCTCGTCTCCGCACCGCCTCATTTCGGGCCAGTCAATACCTCACAGCCGTTACCAAGACATTAACAGGGCTTTTTGGATCTTAACGCGCATCCGCTCGCGTCGACAGCTCGGCGTCATCCTCATCCGAGTGTCCACCGGCTCCGTTTATACAGGCAGTTTGTTGCATTTTTAATGGAAAATGGCGATGTTTCCTCAGTCCTCCGGTTTGTTGTGCCTCCTCTCAATCCAGACTGTGCTGTTCCTCAGCGTCTCATCACCGGCAGCGGCGACGCTCCGCTTTCCTCAGCACTACACGTAAGTAACGTTTCCTCAGGATAGAAATCGAAGCGCGAAAACGGTTGCCAGAGAACGGCTTTGTTACAAACGCATCTCCGTTTATCTTGGTCGTCATGTCTGTCAGCGTTCATATTTGTTAGGGTTACGCGCATTTGTTTCTCATTCAGAAGGTTAGTCGTTCAATTATTGATTAACGGAGGCGTGACCCACGAACGGCGATACTTAGAGCTTTACGCGGACACATTTGTAGTTTCTTCCTGTATTTTGATGTCATATTACCGAGGACACGTTAAGACGAGAGAGTATTGCACGCGTTTGAACACTTTTACTTTTTGATACCATTTTCCTAAACGCATAGAGCGCGTTAAACGCAATGTATTGATGCGCGTTTGTAAGGCACAGAGTTCCCACGCTCATAGAAATCCAAGATTTTTTTTTAAATTCTATTTTAGTCTTCAGACGTCACTTAGATGAATATTGTGAATAGTTATACTATAGTCGATATTATTTTATGCTCAACTATAAACATATTAATGAATTTGGTAGAGGATTTCATCCAGTTTAACTTGCAATGCATTCAACCAGATTGTTTTATCAGATTCAGTGTGTTTGTTCACTGGGATTGAACCCATGACCTTTGCGTTGTTAACACAATGCTCTATCAGTTGGGCTACATGGACACTTAATTTACAGACTTGACATAGCTTTATGTAAATCTCAGAAAACTATTCTGTGAAAATTCCAAGTTAGGACCAATTTAGGAACACTGAAAAGAAAAATGCATAGATTTGGCTAGATTTATTTTAGAGTCAACAAGTGTCCTATTCTGCCTAAACTCACCGTACTTACAGGTGTGCAAACCTGTAGATAAAAGGGTTTGTTGGTTGGAGTCAGTGGTGAAGCTGCATATATAAACAGGTTGCAAGCTTAAAGGGATAGTTCACCCAAAAAGGAAAACGTTGTCATCTTTTTTCACCCTCATGTTGTTACTAACCTCTATAAAAAAATTCTAATGAATACGATGGAAGATATTTTGAGGAATGTTTGTAACCAAACCATGGGCCCCATTCACTTCCATAGTAGGAAAAATAATAATATGGAAGTGAATGGGGCTCATGAACGGTTTGGAAATACGTAAGGTCACACTGGTATGTCATATGGCTAGTGCAAGATGAGAAGTTGTGGTTTAAAAGTACGTATTTTTTATGTTTTGGGGAGAAAATGACAATCATTTTGATAAGACGCCTCGGGTTGGGATTGTTAGAGCCCTTTAAAGCTGCATTGAAACTGTAAACTGTTGGGGTCCACTAAAGTCTATTAAATTGAGAAAAATTTTGGAATGTTTTCCTCAAAAAACGGAATTTCTTTTCGACCGAACAAAGAAAGAAAGACGTAAACTAATAATTAGCATTTTTTATGAAAGTGGAATACTCCTTTAATATTGATTATTGGTACTGTAATGAAGGTCAAAGGTTATAATGAAGGCTTTTCACATATAGGCATCAACTTTGTTTTAGATGTTATTCCAAATATTTTTGAGAAATACAAATGGACATAAATGAGATAATTGTTGATGCACACTAAAGTACCGGTCAGATGATTTAATTTTGGAAGAGTTGTTTGAAAATGCTTTAGTTCATGTTAAAATCTCGTGCTTGTAGAGTTGGCAATGTTTTAGACATCATTAAGATCAGACTTTGAGGAGACACATGAGATTAGTGGGGTCTTTTCTCAGAGAAAAGCAGATTCAGGAGATGTTTGACTCTATATGTTTAATCCTATTAAAGTCTATAGGGGGTGTTTTCTGGACAGGGTTTAGATTAATCCAGGACTAGGCCTTAGTTATAATAGGTTTTACCAACATACCTTATAATAAACAATACTGATGTGCATCTTGAAACAAAACAATGCCACTGATATATATTAAGACGTTTTTAAATTAAGGCAGCTCAAACATGCATTTTAGTCTTGGACTAAACCCTGTTTGGGAAACCGCCCCTATAAGTAACAATCATAAAAGATCTCATTTTTGGATCCCAGCGCACACTGCTACACCAGACCCGTTCTGAATCGAAGGGCTTGAGTCTGTGCCAGCTGTGCGGTCGTATGGGGCAGAGGCTGGATTTGTCCTCTCCATGCCCACTCGCATCAGTCCTCAGTGGATTAACTCGTATTTTATGGTGTATACAATCATAAATGTTACATAAACAGCATGAAAATTCTGTTATATAAGATGCAGTGTTGTGTGGTGATAATGTTGACAATTGCAAATGAAAATATTATGTTGATTTCTTTCATTATTTATTGCTAAATATGTATGTAATATTTCCTATTTACAGTACAGTTGTGTTAGACAGCTCTCTATACAGTCACATAAATATAAGGTTGTATTACCCTGCATGCGCTCAACACAACAGTAACTAACCTGCAGACCTTTAATTGCTTCAAAGTAAAGGATATCATGAATTTGAAAGGATTGTTTTGCTTTACAAACAGCGCAGCATATGTAATCTGTCAACCTTGATAAGCAACATCTATCAGAGCCTGTCACAGGTACAAAGGTGTTGCAGAAGAAAAAATATAACTCATGCCTGGATAGTCACGCTGTATTTTAAGTCCTTTATGGTTAATACCCATCAATCTTCTTAGTATGATGATATAAGAGCAGCATCGTATGTGTGTTTTTTGCCTGCGGTACTGTGGCCTGTAGTTAAGAGATTTGTAATGCCGATTTTACACCGCTTTGAGCCTTACGGACTAACCCTTTTTACCAAACCCAGTCAGTTTAGCAAGCATGACCGTAATGTGGAAAGAGGTATCAAAGGCAAGAAAATCAATTGCTATCCAAAATCAAATCAAAGCAATAATCGGCCTGCCTAATTTTAGCAAAATCCATTAGCATTTAGCATCTAAATCTGATCTTTGCATGCGATTATAAAAAAGGGACGATGTCTGTCAATGTCAGTCCTTAAAGGAGACCGTTTCAAATCTCTCTGCCACGGTTCAGAGTAAAAAAAAAATGGAGACTGCTCTGTTGTTTCGGTAAATGTCAGAGTCTTGAGATGTAAACAGCTGCCTCTGAGATGAATGCTTACTTATTGATGGTATACAGGTCAACACTAAAATTTTCAATGGTTTTACTGTGCCACGTCATGGATTAACGTATGAGGTGGTACATGCACTTTTGCCGTGCCCATTACGGCAGTCACGCGGTGCGCCAGTTAATGGCTAAATGAATCAGCATTTAAATAATTAATTTAGAGACGAAAGTAACCTCAGCCTAGTTACACAAGTCCCCTGTCTTCTATTCATTTCTCCTCGTCTGTCTCTCGGTTGTGATAGAAGGTCATTCGGATTTTTAATTTTTTTTTTTTTTTGTTAACCTTGGATCATTCTTAAACCCTGGTGGTTGGGTTTTACATTGTTTACATTCTTTATAACGGTTTGGCCCGAGGGTGGAAATGTGCTATTAGTAATTCATCTTTGCTACTTCTGCTTTGAGATTTCACGTACATTCGTAAACCTGTGTTAATGTTATTTGCATATTTATGAGGTTAATGACATTGATTGGACAAATATAGCAGATGATGAGCATGTGACCTGTTTTAATAACTGGTCGTCTATTAGAGGAAATCAAATCATTACAGGCAGCAAATACCTGGCCTTGATTTTTTATATATACATATATTATATTTAATAAGCTTACAGTAAGCTCTTTGGCATAATTACAACGGTACAACACATTTTGATTAGGTTTTTAATAAGTTATGATACAGATTTAACTCTAGGAAATGTATAACTACAAATGAATATAAAACAGTACAGTACATAACAAAATATACTAAACTTAAACTTAATAACAATATACTTTATGAGTAAAAATGCCACAAGGCTCCTTATGTTGGTTAAGCCAAGATATATGAATGTAAAATAAAGTTTATAGTTAGTTATATTAGAATTTAATAAGTTATACATTTGGCACTAAAATATTTTAAAGAGCACCTATTTCATTGCTAAAAAAACATGTATTTTGTGTATTTGGTATTATACAGTGTGTTTACATGGTTTATGGTTAAAAAACACATTATTTCCCACACACCGTACATTTTTGTAGCTCCAGATTTCACTCTCTTCCTAAAACGCACGGATTTGGAAAGGGGTGTGTCCCTGATTGGCCAGCTAATTTGTACGTTGTGATTGGACTGAATACCTCTGACGTCAGCAGGAAATGTGACGCTCCTTTCCATGTTTGAAAGATTTGGTTGCTAACAGGAGTTAACTTACAGGCTGTGAGTCCAAGCGGAGGAATTATGATAATGTCGGTCTTGTCTGCATCACCAATCCCAGGAAGTAAACTGTTGCCTACAATTCGTGTGTTTGTTGTAGTCCAAGAAAAGAGATTTACTTTGGAGATGATAACTCACGTCATCGTTTACTTTGGGGTTTGTACCTTTTGCATATTGTTAACATGTGCTAATACACACTTACACACCAAAGAAAATGTAAAAACGTGAATCGGACAATAGGTGTTCTTAAAATATAATGATTATATAAATCAAAGGGCTGCACAGTCGCTCAATAGGTAGCACTGTTGCCTCACTTTTTTTTGGAGTTTACATGTTCCCCCTGTGTCAGTAGTTGTGTTTACATTAAAGATTTGCGTAAAACTTGAACTTTAAAATGACAGCGCTTCCATTAATTGATCTTATGCGACTAAAACATAATTTGATGTCTCACGAAAAGTCATTCCAAAAACCATGACGACAGGTGTTTTTCATGGCATGAAAATACCGCAAGAACAACTCGAAAGCATACAGAGCAGTTGTTTCCCGAATCACTCTCGCTGTGTTTTGATGTCATGTGCTTGATGGTTCTCGTAAACCCACATGAAGTCGACCACACCTCTTCTGTCTTGTCCTCCAATCAAACATACCGTGCCATACTTAAAAAACAATCATGTGACTTTTATGCATGTCAGATGACCTGTAAATGCAAAAAAAAAAAAACAGTTTGCAGTTTTGCGATATATTCTTATTTTCGATTTGCCTAAAAAACAACTTCATCCGAGTGTAAAAACTTTTTTTTGCCATATATGGGAGTTTATGTCAAATTGGTGTGTTTCCATTGGGCGCATTATCACTTCGCTATTTCAATTTGCGCAAACGCAGCTAGTCTGAGTTTACTCTGGGTACTCTAGAGACATACAGGTTAGGTGAATTGGAGATGCTAAATTGTGCTTCCCCAACTTGTCAACTTGTGTGTACAGTAGATTATCGGTTCTTACCATGAATATAGCCATAGATGCTGCAACAGTGTTAAGAAATATATAAGCAAACATATATAAATCAAAATCTTTTATTATATATTATTAAATATTCCAAATAGTTTCTTTTTTGCCATTTAAGTCTCTTTATGTCTCTTTATGTTTTGATGTGAGCTATCTGAGAGGCTGAAGTTGCACTGGGAATCGTCTGAGGGATTTTCACACAGATGCTGTTTTTGAAATCAAAAGTATCAAAAATGAGTGTAAAGAACCTCGGGGATTAAATGGCATTCATACAAATAGAAAATCCATAATGAGTTGTAAAATAATATACAGTTTGTAGAGCTTGTGTGGATTGGGTTTATTGAATCAGAATGAAGACAACAAATACAAGAGACTAAAGTTTTTTTTGGTGGGGTAGTTGGATGTAAAACGGAACAAATAAAAAACGGACATGAGAAGGATTATAACGCTGTATGACACAAAAGCATCCTGGTTACATTAGGTCTTTAAAGTTCACATATTATAAAAACCTGTTAGCCAGCCAGACTAGCTACGTTTACATGGACACATTTTGCCTCCATCGGATTAAAATCCTTCCGATTAATAAATCCTATCATAGCGTTTACATGAACACTTAATAATGTGATCGGATTGATGTGCGTGTTTATATGACACAAGATTTACATCATTTGACATGCGCACATTGCACAAATATAGTTTCACGCTGTTTCAAGATTTGCTTTGTGCCTCACTGATTATAAAGCAGCAGCAAAAACACCCATTCACGTGTGCCCAAAAAGCGTATTTTACTTCACACGTGCTGCAGGGACCGTTCGCGAGTCCAAATACACGCGTTTGTAGATCAGAGAATAAATCATGGACTGACTGGACAACGCTGTCTAGTATCACTTTATGGGGAATTGGACGGATAATAGGAACAAGATTAACAAGACAATCACTTCTTGTGACTTCCTTCAGCAAAACAAACACGAGTTATTTGCGTCACATGTCATTACGGGAATTCTACGTCATTGCACGTGTGCATATGCTCCACACTCCCGTCCTGTAGGTGGCGGAAATGCACCTTTCAGTGCGTTTGCCAACCGCCATTAAAAAAAAGAAAAGATGGCACATGCGCAGAGCCTCCCAGTTTCAGTTATCCATCCGATCAAGTGTATACATGTCATTTTGAGCGGATTACAAACGGTATAAACCACCCCTAACAAGCGGATTAGATTTTTAATCAGATTGGCACTTTTTAGTCCGATTGAGGTGTTTACATGGAGCATTTTTATTCAGATTGATCATTTAAACGGATTACAAATGTCCATGTAAACGCAGCTACTGATTAATGTTTCATAAATCTGTCCTCCTGTTGCTAAACAGCATTGTTTTAGAGAAAATTAGATTTTTTTCTTTGTGGGTTAGCAAACTTTCTTTATGAGTTTAACCCTCTGGGGTCCGACCATTTTGGGACACTGTCAGAGGTTCTGACATGCTCTTACATTTGGTCTTTTTTCAGTTGCTTTAAAACATAATAATGGCAAGTGTCTCATACCACTGTGTTCAGCACAAACTGGGCTAAAATATTATATGAGCTACATGTATGTACATGTTTGTATTTTTGAGAGAAAAAGGTTTATGCGTGGTTTTTTAAAAAGCTAAAATTTTAAGTCACTGATATAAGTCCACAAAACCCATACTAAACATGTTTTAACAAGACTTTCCTAAACAGAATCTAGTAGTCTAGAGTTTTTTCTTTAAAATGATGTGAAAATCATCCTGCCTACTCATTCCCATAAACCAGTATATTGATTTAGAAATTGTGAGACACTTTTTGTTTAGAGGGGCCGTATGCGAGAAGGATTGATTGACAGCTAGCAAACAAAGGCTCGCATAATGAGCTGCATAATGAGGGAGGAGGGAACTACAGTAAAGAATGTGAGGACAAATGAACATGTTTGTTTGAGGTTTATTAAGAAGTTAACAATATAATCAAAATAGAAATGAAGGTCAGTAGGACCCTATTCAAAAACTTAACTTGTATAAGAAACTGATAAACAACAGAGCTGTAAACTTCATGTGGCTCATTTTACCATACAACTTTATGTCCAAAGAGTGTGAATATGTTTTTCCACTTCATAGTTTACTGATGAGAGGGATGCAGACCTGTAAGAGAGTTATGAACAGCTGTTAGCATAAATTGTCCACAGAAATACCCTTACATACATAACTGATGGGTAAATGATAGCACTTGTAACGGTGGTCGCCTAAACTCAATATACTGTATAAAAAAAACTTGGCCTACGCGGGTTTCGAACCTGGGTCTACCACATGGCGGCCTAACGCACTACCGCTGCGCCACCATTTGGTCATGTGATTTGTGTCTTTCACACACCTAGGTAGACTGGCCAAGGTAAATTTATAATTAAAAAAAAAAGGCGAGTCTCCGTGTAAACAACGCGGAGCTCATAATAAAACGGTGTCGCGTGTAAAACGCAATGTATGGAATGCGTTGCATGTAAACAATATCATATTACAGCAGACCCCCCCAGTGCAGCATTACTCAAAGTTGCCATGAAGGATACGAAAGTGTCTACTGTACAGCATGTAACAATGAAATCCGCCATTACGTGATCACGCGTACTTGTTTGTAAATAAGCATGTAAACATGGAATCTTACAGCACACACTTAAAAGACACAGCAGTGCAGCATTACTCAAAGTTGCCATGAAGGATACGAAAGTGAATAACTGTGTCTAACACTGTACAGCAAACAATGAAATCCGCCATTACGTGATCACGCGTAAGTTACTCGTTTGTAAACAATGCGAACGTTTTTCAATCCGAAGCGTGCAGTCTGTTGAGGTTGCTTATGTAGGCTGAACTGCACAAGCCATAACATATTACATGATAGCAAATATAAATGAAGACAAATGACTTACAGTTTCTTCAGGAATATATCCGCCTCCATTGCGCCTTCCATTGTTCCTCTTCTTAGGTAACGTTAAAGATAAACGCTTCTCTTCCTCAATGTCCAGACATAAATGAAGATATTCCTCACGTGTGTGTATAAAGTTTATAATCCAAACATGCGCTAAAGTCTTTAAATCTTATCAAACATTACGCTTTGCTGGTTTGAACAGCTCGTCTCTTCATTACCATGTCAACAGCGTGTGGGCGTGACCGCATTAGAGATAATGAGCTCAGCCAGGAAAAACGGTACTCTCTTTACTTCAATGAAGATTATATAAACAGGAAATATTTGTTTTTGATAATAATTAGCTTGTTTAAAAGTAGACATTTCAGGCTTTCTTTGGATATGTGTATTATGTTTGTGTGACGAGTATTCGCGGAGTTTCAACTAATTTTTGTAACGTGATTTGAGAGACAGCTGGCGGAGACAGAAATGTCTGAATGAGCACCCTGTTTATTTTCTTTATTTGACAAAAACACAAAGATCTGTTGTTATTGTGAATGTACACTAATTTAAGAGGACCCTTCAGAGTTTCAAATGATGTCCAACACGTAAGTGTTTGATTATTAATGATGGAATATTTTAAGTTGATTCTGCTATGATAAGGAGAAAACACGTCAAAACGCGTCCCCGCGTTTTTGGACCCCTGGGGGTTAAAAGGGATTAAAGACACAATTAATATGCATAGCCCACATTTCCATATTCAAACAATTTAAATGTAAATAATATACCATGGCCCAGCACATTCATATGTTAGTATGTTAGTCAAACACAGATGCACACTTAGTAAATGTGTCTCGAATTGTATCAATCGTGTTGCAAAACTTTATTTCTGTCTCTTAATTACCAAATTACCTTTTCTTTGTTGTCATACTTTCATCAGCTGCATTTATTGCGGCCTTGGTCTAAATCTTTCATACGTAGCTGTATAATGTAAACACCCTAGCTGACAAGCTGCCCATGTGTGCCCATGTCTGTCACTATCAGTCTGTAGATTACAGTCTATTTGGCTTTGCCTTCTGTATTTCCATTAGGACTCTGTGAGGTCATAGTGCTTATAATGAAAGGGTTTGAGATAGCTTTGTTTCTTAGGCCCGATAATAAATGTGTTATTAACCATCCAGCCAAATTTGAATGATTAAAAAATCATCAAGTAAATAAAATAAGTTTTCAAAATCTTAGAAAAACAGGCAGGATTCTCTGCTCTCAAATGCTGGGGGCGCTGAAACCACGTGATTGGGTAAGGGGCGGGGCCATGCTCGATACGGACTACCGGCACATCCGGGAACTTGACTGTAAATTTCGTCACCGCCCTTTTTGGGGGAAAACAAACTAGACTTCTCGTAGACTTTCATACAAAATAGCGGAACAAAGCAACGTTCGTACACAGCCGGCAGGCGTAAATAACTTATGAAATCACTCAGATTAAACTAGTCGAGTAATTATCTGTCCACCCTGCCTGCCATTGAGCGCGAAAGATACATTAACACATTTAATTTGGTCAATATAAAAACATGTCCCTTTCATTCTCACAGCGTCAAATTTGTGTAAATATGAGGTTTTGTGGTCAATTGAATGATGTTTTTTGCTTTGCGTTTGCTAAGGCATAATTGTTTATACTCTGCAAGCTGAGACGAAGCTAACTCATGATTTTTGACTAAAGGACAAAAATTGGCAAAGACAGAAATAAAATACGCACACAAAAAGTCACTTGAGTTTTGACTTAAACATATAGGGGTGGTTTCCCGGACAGAGATTAGCTTAAACCAGGACTAGGCCTTAGTTTAATTATGCAATAAAACAAGTTTTAACAAACATGCCTTAATAAAAAAAAAACAGGGTTCCCATGGGTCCTTGAAATCCTTGAAAGTTTGTGAATCTGGTGGAAATAATTCAAGGCCCTGGGAAGTTTTTGAAAATATACATACAAAGATACAGGTCATTGAAAGTGCTTGAATCTATTTTATGCAAGAAGTTTTCTGGGGAAAAAAACATTATTTCCTGTGTAGTGTAGGATAATATCATAGAAATTCTATACTTTAAGCACACGTGCTAAACTGTTCGCTTTAAATGCTTATATCTTCTGTATGCGAATGTTGATTCATACCAAAATTTTTTTTACATAGTTGTGTTTGACACATGAAAACGTATCGGGTTACGTATGTAACTGTTGTTACGATACGCTTCGTCTCCCTTGCCATACTTTCTGCGTCCCTGTAACGTCGTCTTTGGCAATATTTCAGATAGCGATATACTTCCTGGCTCCCTCGTCACCCTGTCTTTGTAGTTAAGCCTCACCATTGGTTGAATTTGATATACTCATTCAGACGCACCTGGAGGCGTCCCCAAAGTGTGATGCAGCGCGAGTTTCCTCAAAAGGGAACTGTAACAATGTATCTTAAAAGATAACACGATGTAACCTTGCTCTCACTTGAAATGTGTCCCCACATTTAGTCCTTGATTTTGAGGGTATTGGACCTGGAAAGTCCCTGAAAGGTCCTTGAATTTGAAGTTAACTAAGGTGTGGGAACCCTGTAAAACATGATTTGTGTGCATTTTGAGGCAAAACAAAGGGCACTGATGTATTTTAAGCTATGAAGAGTTTCGTTGCAAAACGAGATAACCACCGTTTTTTAATTGTTCAGAAATCTCGTTTTTGGTTGTGCATTCCAATTAATTTCAATTCAACTGCAGTTGGTTTGTTTTGATTTAAACCTTCATAACTTAAAAGATACAGCTAAGTAGCACCATAAAACAAAATAATAACACGATAATAATAAACATGTTTTGACAAAAATGTAAAAAAATGGATTTATCTCGTTTTGCAACGAAACTCTTCATATGTCAATGCAAGTTGTTTTCAGTTTGGACATTTATTGTAGTCTAGGACTATAGTCTAATCACTGTCTGGAAAACCGCCCCATAAACATTTTATAAACCTGTTCTTTGTGTACTGTTGGTTAATTCTGTCTATTTATTATTAACACATAGGTTGGAACTGTTTCAATAAGTTCCTTGTGTGCTGTATTACGGTGCATTAGATGTTATTTGTGGATGTATGTATGGAGTTGTGCTTTAGCGTAATGTGTTTCCATCTTAGCCGTCTTGACTCAATCTTTTACTAATCTTTCTATCCTTGTCATTCAGATGAAACTGACATTTCACATTGACATTTCTATTCCTGTGCTCTCATCCAATGACAAATGACTGTGTCTCTTCGCTGATAGAGAAGACAGACAGGAGAGGGTTATGTTGTTACCCACGGCGTTAGTTTTGGGAATTGCGGAGTAAAAAAGCTGTAATAAAGAGAGTAAATCTCTGTGATAGTATTTGACAGTTTGTGTTCGCGTCTTACGACTTTGTCTGAATGTGCCATTACTGTGGTCTTAGTAGAAATTTCTTTTTAACCAGCTCGGCGTACTTTCAGATGCAAGTGCTAAAAGGCCATAAAGCTTTTAGTGTGAATATGTGTGTATTCAGTCTGTCTGTTAATTGGCTACTTCCAAAAAGAAGTAAAATATGGTTATTTGTCCTGTAATTTGTCCACTACATCCAGTCATATGTTAAAAAGTTAAAAGATAATAAGCTATGCAATTCTTGAAAAAGCAATTACTGTCACGGGTCATAGGCATAACGCAGGAGTTAGATATGGGATTGACTTCAATCAATACACGTATACACAGATATAAATCTCTTCTGCCCTGTTGATGATTTGAGAGTCACACCTGTTGTGAATCTCCGTGTAAATGTAGCCACTGTGTATGTTTGTGTGTAAGTAGTGTCTTGTATTGAAGAAGTCATCACCTTACAGCTCCTGCTAAATCTTGTTGCGTTAGAGCTTTTGGAGCCATATATGTCTGATCTCCAGACGTTTGATGGCTTTATTCGGGGGCTTGGCTCACTTAGCAAGTGTTGTTGCTGCTTATGGAGGCACTTCTGTCAGAACGAAGCTTTCTTTATCATTCGGCCTCTTAAACATCCACTCGTACCTGCCAACAGCCCGGCATCCCACTGCTAGAGCCAGACGGAGAGGATGTGCAGAGTTTGGAAAGAGCGAGAATCCGTCAAGTCAACGTGAAAGCAAAATTGACTCTGTTTACTTTGCGGAAGAAATGTGTTTGTCATTGTGCACAGTTCATCAGTGCACACAGAGATAAAAGCTCATATTTCGCTCATAAGCACAACATACAAGATGAGGGATGTGTACAAATTTATTAAAAGCATACAGAGAAATGAACATATGAAGAGAAGTATTTCGATTTTAGAGGGAATAGACACTTTTATTTAAAAAAATATTATTTGCTAATAAAATTGCTGGGTTCAGTCATTCTTATCTGGTAGATAAGAATGCTCAGTCAGAATAGCACACAGGGTTTCTTTGGGGCTTTTCTGAAGCTGTGTAACACAGATAAGGGTTATTTCTGCCCCCAGGCTGTGGTTGCAAATCTCTGACCATTAGGCTATAGCAGATAAAACTGTTATAGGGATCGTGTGACACTACCGAAATTCCCCTGTAACGTTCCCCATACGTTTCCTAAGCTCTGTGAGTTTCAACCTGGAGACTTTTGATATCTTCTAGTAGATATTGATTTGGTTACCTGAATTATTTAAGGGCATGAAGTGATGTGCCAGGGCTGTGCCAGACTATAATGTGTTGATATATTCCTTGTCAGACATATTGAAGTGCTCGTCTGCTCGTTGGTTAAACAATGTTGTTCTTATAGGTTATTCCAAGTTTATTATTAGGGATGCACCGAAATGAAAATTCTTCCGAAACCGAAAACCGAAAAAAGCAAACCAAGGCCGAAAAACCAAAACCGAAACACTGAAAGAAATTATTATGCCAATTATTAGTACAATTGCATTTATGGCTATCACTGTGTACTAACTAGGGGTGTGTGACGGATCAAAAAACTCATAGTTCGGATCACATAACAGTTTTTGAGGCACAGATCAGATTATTTTTCCGATCAGCAAAAAGCGGGTGGGAAAAATCTAATAAACAATAAAGAAATTGCAAACATTTATAAAAAGATCAAAGTTGTACATTAATAAGGTCTAAAATTAGCATTAGGTACAGAAATCAAATTAAATGAATCATAACACAATAAATTAAATATATTATTATTTTTTGAGCTATTTGTCTCTTTGTCATGGGTTGTTTGATTATCATTAATGACACAATCTGACTGTAATCTATACATACACTTAAGACATAAACAAATGTTTTTATTAGAAAAAGAATACTGTGGAGATCATTTTGTTTATATGTGCCCTGTCAATAACAGAGAGATTTTATGTTTGCTTGTTTTTTTTTAAACGCGTCTCTCATATGTGCACTATTAAGGGCACTTAAAGGCGCACGCACACACAGAGAAGGAGGGTGAATCTCAAACAGCGCAACAGTCGCTCCACATAAAAACGTTTCGTTGTGTTTCATTGCTTTATTCGCCAAATGTATGTTAATGGATTACAGTATGAAACACATTTGCGCGACTCTCTCTAAAGTTTACACATGCTTAATCTTTGCAGACGCAAGCATTTTCGGTGCACCCCTATTTATTATTATTATTATTAATAAAAATATTAAAATGCATGGTATGTAATCCTACTGTATGCTTTTATTCTTTAAAAAACTTGCTATGAATTTTGAATTAAATATATAAATAAAATGTTACCCATAATTTTTCCTAATACTAAACTTAACTTAAATCATAAATTCCTAAATATGGATTTTGAACTGGGGGTCATTCTAGAGAACATTTTATTGGACAAAAATTTGTATACACTGCTCAGGGTTTCCCACAGAAAATTTGTTTGTTAAGGTGGTAGAGTTGGGCCGGTGGGCGGGTCCGGGGCATGACAATCAAAGGGACGGGGCATACGCATCATGATAAAAAGATGTTTTATCAACTGGCTAGTTATCCTCCAGACAGTGTTGAACCACGTTTTCTCTCATTTCGGTCATGTGGCACGCATGCCCGCTCGCTGTGTGAAGCGCTTCCGCGCTAATCTCCGAGATGCACATGACGGCCTTTGGTGCAGCGTTTTTTTTTTTTTTGGACGACCTAGTTAAGGCGGTAGGGTTGCGCAACTTAGGCGAACCGCCCGAACTGCCAAGTGCTGCGGGAAACCCTGCCCCTGTAGACAAGATGAATCATCAGTATGATGGTGTTTTCCTGAAAGAGGGAGACTGTATTGACTAAAACTTTATTTTGTAAACTTTGCGAGAACACTAGTTTATACATTTCTTTACAGTTAACTCCTCAATTTGAATGAATACAATTGTTAACAACTAGAAAAAAAAATTCAACTGAAATTTTCTCAATTTAAGGGAAAAATCGAAAAGCGCACATTTTTAAGTGTTATAAATTGAAGTGTTACATATTTTCACTAAGTTTAGCCCGGGATACACTGCACGATTTTTGGCTGGCCCAGACAAAAAATCGTCACGATTTTTGTGATCGTGGCTATGTTGTACAGTAAGAGAGTTTCAAAGATGGCCGTTTTCCCGGTCTTGCATCCAAAGACAGTCTACGATAGTGTCAGAAATTCAGCATGATCAACGCACAGTGTGTTTGCTGCTACGACCTGTGTACTGGTATTTGTTTACCACTAGCGCATACTGGAGATGTTACGCTAACGTGTTACGCAGCCGTCGAAGCATCGTGTCATCATGATACAGTCTACATCCTTGTCGTACCCAAGTTTAAACGATCCATGTTGCACAGTGTGATAATCTTATAGAAGTGCAAAAATCTTGCAGTGTATTCCGGGCTTATCACAAGTGCATTTTGCTCTAGCAGTGGTACAGTACATACTTTCGAGTAGGAATTTACCCCTAGCATTATGTAAAAGAATACAATTGAGGTACTGACACAAATGTTATGATGTGCAGTACACTATGTCCTGTTATACCACGGGTCTGTTGAATGCTGCATTCTGATTGGCTGAGAAATGTTCTATGGGTGTTGATTATTTTTCTGTAAACCGCACACCTAATTTTTCAAATGTCTTAAAAATAGGCACCAGAGCAATGTTTGTGGTAACCGTGGTATAAGCGGAATAATTGACTCCGGTCCTTTGAATTATTTGAAAATAATGCAAACCTGCGCTTCGCTTCGTGCCGCATTACCACCTTGGTGTGCATTATTTTCTTATAATTCAATGGCCCGTCGTCAATTATTCCTTACATATAACATTTGTGTCAGTACCTCAATTGTAAGGGGTTATGAGCTATGGGAGCCCAAACAGCAAAGATCCATAAATTGTACCGCTATTCTGTGCTTTTCGTAAAATTATGCACAATTTCTAATTGTGTGCATTTTTTTGAAGCAGACAATGTGTGGTTTGAGCTATTATGATGATGATTGATACAGTTCTGTATGTTAAATTCTTGTATATTGTCTCTTACAGAATGATTCACTGGGCTGGACGGATAGAGAAGGAACTGGAGAAGGTTTTGCAGTTGGTCACTGGAGGTCAACAGATGAAAGCTGTAAGTTTATATTGAAAATATTTTCAGGTGATGTTGACGATTACTATGTTTGAGCCAGCATAGATCTTATAAAAGACACTGTTTACATCTGTTTTGGTGCAACAATGGGCGCATGAGATAATTACATTAATAGCTGTGTTTTCCGTCTTCAGTGATAAACTATAATTTCGTAATGGATGGAAGAGTGTTACCAACTATTTTCAATGCAAAGTAGCTAATGCTAGCTTGGAAAGTCCCTAAATGTTGCTAGATTACGTCATTACGTATAGCACACCAGCAACGTCATAACGTCGTATTTGCATTCTGGCACTTTAAATATGTTTCACGTTTCTCTTACTCTCTGAACCGTCACAAATTGCATTTTAATACCACTGAATGCTTTAAAAGGTTTTCTCATTTGTACATTCTCTGCTTCTGTTGTCAGACAACGAAACAAGTATGAAATAGTGACCCATTAAAACTGCTTTTTAAAGTATGTGTTAACCAGCAATCCTACTGGTACTGAACTGTTAAAAGTCCATCTGGCTAAAAAACTGTGAAACTGTTTATTTGTTCAAACAGTCTAGTTTCAAATCAAATGAGGAGCAAACAAAAAAGCAAGACCTCGCATTCGCAGGGCAGTCTAGGCCACACGAAATGCATGCAGATCTCAAGCTACGGCTTATCCAAAAAGTCGCTTTAGGCGCTTTTTGTAAAAAAGGTCGCTAAAGGGGTCTGAAAAGTCGCTAAATCTAGCAACAAAGCTGCCGAGTTGGCAACACTGGTCTGAAAATGCAAGGTTTGAAATGTATATTACATTCCTCTCCAAGGTGACAATTGTGAATTAATGAAATAATTTGTTAATTTCTAAAGAAAGCAAAAGTCAGAGACCACATAATTTTATTAGGATGATAATAAATTTAATAATTTGCATTCTGTAACAACTTTAATGATTTTCGTAGTATTTTTATGTCCATTTTATTTCATGCATTCACATCATTCCGGCATTATTTGAGAATTTTCCAGAAAACATTTTGTACACTTCCATACAAGCAAAGAAACATGATTTTATGTGCAAGTTAACAAGGCCAATGTCACAGACATTTGTTTAATTTACAGTTTGAATATTAAAAACTCAATCATTTGTACAGCACTGTCTGTATATTAATTTAATTTATACAGCCGCAGAGAAAATTAGGAGACCACTCCAGTTTTGACTTTATTCATCATTTTTACAAGTATTGTGACCATTTCTGTCTAGTGTCTGTTGAATTTCAACAAAAGCAAACCTCATGAGCGACATAAAGTCACCCAACAGCAATGTAAAAGACTGAGTGCATACAAGGCCGCCTTAATGCACGGGCTTACCTGGGCTGAAGCCCAGGGGCCTCCGAAGTTCAAGGGCCTCCCATGTTCGCGTTCATGATGAGATGAAAATGTCATTCTGTTTTGTAACTTGTCAGGTTTTCTGTCAATCACTCAAATTTCACGTTAAATGTCTGCTGATTGGTCCGTGGTAACTTACCGTGAGATAAAATGTCAGACGTAAGTTAACAGTCAGATTTTTCTATTCCGCATAATGTATTTAAGTGCACGTTGTCAGCTTGGCATTCCTGCATGTTAGACTGAGTGTGACAGAGTAACAGGAAATAATCCACCAACAAATGAAAGATTAATTTCTGAAATTTCATAATAAGCACCAGTGACGTGCAGGTCTCTCTCTCTTTCGCGCGCGTGCACCCTCGCTCACTCTCTCTTTCGCGCGCTTGCTCGCTCTCTCTGTGGTTGTGCAGCGGAGAGTCTCTGGCATGCAGAAGTCTCTCCAAACGTGCGCAACGAAACTGTGCCGCCAAATAAAGAAAAGAGTTCCCGCACATAATGCTGTTAGTTGTTATAAGGTTTAAGTTTACTCGCGTTTAGTGATGCGTGCGCAGCTGGAGCGATGTAGTTTGACGCTACGTTAGCTCACAGTACACACATCTGTTGGTTTAGATTAGAAAAACGACAAAGAGACGCAACAGTAAAGGTGCAAGTATTAGAAAGTAAAGAGCGACACAACCGTCTCAAATGATCATCCCCTGATAGCACCATTCATATTTAAAATCTCCTTATCTAAAGATCTTATATACAGGTATGTTCCCTGTGTGTTTTGTGCATATTCATGCTTGTACGTTTTTTATGCTTATGTATACATAAATACTAAATACAATGCATACTATATCTTCAATATCCTACAAAATAAATAACTGTTTAAAAAACAAGATTTTGTCTATAAAGACTTATCTTTTGTTATTGTTAATGCATTTTCACTTTAAAACTAACTTTAACTTATTTTATTTTTAAAACTGTGCTGAGCATTTGGTTAGTGAGTGGCAATGAATTTTCTGCAAATTTGTATATTCCAAGAGAACTATATAAACATAAAGCTTATAAACATATACTTTCACACATTTTGGTTTTATTATCACCACAAGTTGCTGTGTGTGGTTGTTAAATAAAGTGTCTTGTGTTTATGCTCAAGTAGGCTCAGTGATACGTTAATAATGATATTATGGTGTTTTCTGGGTCAAAGAGAGAAAACTCACTGTTGTATGTCTTGAAAGAAACTAATGCATTTTGTGATGTAGATTACCTAGATATACACTTAAAAAAAAATGAGACTATAAATTGAGGGTATGGGGGGCCTACAAAACCTCTCAGCCCCAGGGCCTCACATTAGGTTAAGGCGGCCCTGAGTGCATACAAAGACACATTAAAGATGTGATAAAAATCAGGGTTATTCCATAAAATACATATTTCTGAAATTTTCCTAAAATACATGTTAAAACATTAGCATTTTGTTATTGAGAAATGAATTTGAACTTGTTTTTCACTTGATCATTTTTGTTATTTGGAGCATTTTTTCCCCCATTTTTATTTTTAATAAATAAAGGCAAATAAATGCATTATTTGTATTATGAACTTGGCAGAATTGTTGTGGATAGTTGGCAGAATGAAACGCAAATGATCATTTTACCTAAACACATACCTATAAATTAGGGATGCATAATGATTAATCACGATTAATCTATAGCAGAATAAAAGTTTTTGTTTACATCATATATGTGTGTAAACTGTGTATAATAATTATGCATATATAAATATGCCCACATGCATGTATAATGTTAAGAAAAAATATATTTATATATAATATTATACATAAATATACAAATGTATATACACATGTAAACATTTCTTAAACATATACATGCATGTGTGTGCATTTATCTATACAAAGTTATTATACACAGTTCACACACATATGATACAAAAACTTTTATTCTGCTATAGATTAATTGCGATTAATCATTATGCATCCCTAAATAGTAAATTTATATATATATATATAGTTTACCATCCAAGCCAAGTTAATCATAAATCTTTGGCTATTTCTGAATGTGTGTTAATCTCTATACGCTGTGCAGTTTTTGTTTATTGGTGTTAAATGTATTCTGCTTGCATTCAGACCAGAATAACTGATAGTATGGGTAAACGTTGCCAGTTGTTTGCAAAGCAAAATCTATTTTAATTTATTCGTCCATATCGGTTTAGGACTCTTTGAATGCATGCAAGTGCGTTTTTGCACCCTTGGTAGCTGTAGGTTGCTGAGTCTGTGGTCGGTGCGAGGATGCGGGTGTGTGTGTGCTCAGCAAGTGTGCGAACGAGCATTTATCTCCGGCCCAAACAGGAGTCGTCACAGGGAGTACTAAATGACCCAGCATGTGCAGAAAAAGCCATTTTCTAAATGGATGCCTCTTCCTATATGTGTGCCTGATGGAAATCTTCCCTAGGCTACGGCAGCCCACTAACAAGATTGCTTTCTATCATGTCTCTCTCTCTCTCTTTCGTCTTCATGCCCAGTTTATTCCCATATTCTTTTCCCACTCCTCCCAAAAAAGGATTTTGCAAATGAATTCTAAGCATTTTTTTACCAATTTAAGTTATTTTGCTGAAAGTAAATATAGTCAGCTGCATTCAGTGTGCATATGTGTATATATTGGGTGTTATCTGTAGAAACTGGTGTTTTGGAAAGGCCAATGAAAATAGTGATAACTTTATTAGTCTTTAAACTGTGCAAAGCAGATGAAGAGAATGTGCAGCATGGCGGTAATAATAGTTGGGAATTTGGGAAATGTAGTATGTGTTTGAAAAGTGAAATTCTGTATATGGATTGCCATAGAAATGCATGTTTATAAGATTAACAATTGTGAAGAAAACTGTATCTTTTATTTCACAGATTATTTATGGGTTTAGGCAGCCGACAGGAAAAAGTTTGTGACCCCAAGTTTTCTGGGAAAAGTAGGATAATATCATAACATTCTAGACTTTTTAAGCACACGTGCTAAACTGTTTGCTTTAAATGTGTATATCTTCTTAATGTGAATGTTGATTCATATCAAAATGCTTTTTTGCATAGTTGTGTTTGACACATGAAAACGTCTTGGGTTACGTATGTAACTGTTGTTTCCTGAGAAGGGAACGAGACGCTGCGTCTCTCTTGCCATACCTCTTGCGTCCCTATAACGCCGTCTTTGGCAATATTTCAGATAGCGATATACTTTCTGGTTCCCGCGTCACCCTGTCTTTGTCATTAAGACCTCACCATTGGATGAATTTGATATACACATCAGACGCACTCACCATTGGAGGTGTCCCCAAAGTGTCACCGCAGTGACGCAGCGCAAGTTCCCTCGAAAGAGAACTGTAACAATGTATCTTAAAAGGTAACACGATGTAACCTTTCTCTCACTTGAAATGAATTTGAGTGTATTGGACCTGGAAAGTCCTTGAATTGTTCTTGAATTTGAAGTTAACTAAGGTGTGCGAATCCTGCATTTAAATGTATCATCTCTTCCATTCTTAAATGTAATGTTTCCTTTAGAAATATTTTGGGAGAAACTAAACAAACCGGACGTTTGCTGTTTCTATTCTAGTCTCTCCGTCTGTCTTGAGTCAGTTCTGTTAGATAAGCAGTCATACAGCTTTACTCCCACATACAGACACACTCTCTAACAAACTACTTCAGCCGCTGTGATATAAATAGCAAACACACACACTCATGTGGCTCTTTCTCTGCCGGGATTCTGGGCATCTCTTCAAGGTTATGACAACTTGTGTTGAGCGAATCATCTGCATATTTCAAGGCTTCTGCTGAGTTTATCTCCTTTCCTTATTTAATTTTTCCTTTTTAGGAGCCAGCTGTGTGTGTTTACCTCAAGTATGATTGAGGACAAATATTGAACCACACACACATGCAAGTGCAGGTGTCCAAATACTCAATGACATGATTTGGTTTAGCCCGTTTCATTATGAATTGACAGCCTCGGTCCCCATTCGCTTTCATTGCATCTTTCTTTTAATGTAATAAAATTGTGACTAAAGCTGTCAGGTAATGACATTCTGCTTAACAGGAGAATTTATTTTGCTCAAAATAGTCGTAAAGGGCTTGTTATAGTTGTGCGTAGGTCCTACATAGCTGCGATGGCGTAGGTTATGCATCAGTTTTCATTTATACTTTTGCATCGATGGTAGGCAGTATCCACGCATGTTACCACAGTATCAGCGCGACCGTCAATGAAGAAGCAGCTTGGCAAGTTTTACACACAAGCGAAGAAGAAAAAGCAACTTGTTGTGTATGTTTTGAGATGACCGGCAGTGGTGGAAGTAAATAAACAGTGACTAATGTTGCAGTTTGAGTTAAATCACTCTTCAACTTGGTCCGTCTTTGTTTTCACTGTCGCCAACAGAAATACCTATGACACAGGTTTTTGTTACCTGACGGGAGGGGTTCTAGTGGACCAATCACAGCGTATGCGGTCCGCGTATAACTGACGCGCTGTTAAAAATTTGGCGAGGTGCACGTCAGGCTACGCAGAGCTACGGATAACCTATACGGCGTAGACCTTATGCACGACTATAAATTGGACTTAAGCTTGCGGGTTTGAAACAACATTGAAGTTAACGATGGGCAAATTTTCATTTTTGGGTGCACTGTCGCTTTAAAGGAGTCATATGACGTTGCAAAAAGAACATTATTTTGTGTATTTGGTGTAATGCAATGTGGTTTAAGGTTCGAAACACAATGCAATGCTCTACCAGTTGAGCTGCAGAAAATTATATGAATCTGCCTTCATGACTGACGGCCAGCTGCTACTGTGTTGGATTACGTAATAAGATAACGTTCACCAATGATATTGGAGTAATGTGAACTGTGGTTGATGACTGTAGACGCTGACCTCCATGACATCTGACCTCTGCCTGCTTTCTTGAATAATTCAAATTGATGGGTCTGAGCTAGAACTGCAGAACAACAACTCATGTCATGTATGTTCTGAAACCCAGTGAGCTGTGTATATGTAAACAGCATTATGAGCATGTACGTAAGCATCGTAGACACTAAAGCTATGTTTATAGTCGGGCTTTGGTCCGCAATGCGAGCCTCCACCGATTGCGTGCGTGTCTCAACAAACCGACAAAGTTTTTATAGTTGACGCACTCGCTGTTGCAGTATTCTTTGAACCGCCAGGGGGTGACCCAAGCAATGAAGCCAAAAACAAACACAAAGACGACTATAGAAGCAGTCGTCTGCTGGAACAATCCTGGTGCTTCTAACGTTAGAACTTGATATATAAATATGAGAACATGAATAAAACAACACTCTCTTAAATATTTCATTAACGTTTTTACTTAACAAGCAGTACAGACATCTTAAGGTTTGTATTTTATTCCTCTTCTAGTGGGTCATTCAATACAAATATAAGCCAAAATTCTGAATTATATGTAAAAGAATTTGTGTATTAAACTGCAAAATGTCCATACAGAGTGTCAGATAAATACTATATGGATTGTTTTGCATGGATTGATCAAAGAGATACGTCACAGGCCTCGAGTTCAGTCATTTTCGGATGCGGAGCCACGCGCACAGTTTCAAAAATTGCCTGTGCACACCTCCACGCGAAATGGGGTCTCGCGTACCCAACACGCACGACCGCCCAGTCTGCGTTGACTTCATTTTTTCCGCGCCCACCAACGCGCCCGTGCGGACACGGCGAATATAAACATAGTTTGAGGCCGAAGGTGGACAGCAACATCTGTTTTATTTCATTATATAACATCACACTTTTATTTGAGCCTGGTTGCAGCACACACATAAGGAGAATCTTAACAGATTCTTTCCCCCTCAAATCTTAAACATGATCACAGTACAAGATTTGAAAATCATGGGGCATTACACACTACAAAATATTATTTCGATTATCGTGCCAGAGCTAGCGCTTCACGTGACCTCAAGTGAAAAGGGGATGTAAAGAATAGAGATTTTTTATCACATTTATTATTATTTTGAATGTTTTTGTTTGTATTAACATTTTCTTATGCCTTCTACATTCACTTGGTGTGCTTAAAATGAGAGTGATTTTTCCTCAGCTATTGTTTTGACATGGAACATTTGTGGTACGTTTCACTGATTGATACATTGTAGTGATGCACCGATGTATCGGCCGGCGATATTAATCGGCCGATTTTTGATGAATTTGAAACCATCGGCATATCGGCAATAGCACGAGAAAGGCCGATACCGATTGTTTATTAATTAACTGCATAAAGAAATCCATAATATGTAAAAAATCAGTTAATGTTGTTAATAAAATAAATGCTGAATAGCTAAAACCACCTATGTTCAGTAAAAATAATTTGATGCAGAAATAAACTAGCTAATAGACCAACTGTATAGTATACAAGTGTTTAATATCGGTATCGGCCACAAGTTGTCTGTTTAAATCAGTATCGGTATCGGCCCCAAAAAATTCTATCGGTGCATCCCTAATACATTGATGTGTTTTCTTGGTCGCTGTTTCAAAAAGCCAGTCATTTACTTCTGTCTCTCATTGGCTATTGTGAAAGCACTGATGAAATCTTCTCGATTTTAAAATTCCTAAATATCAAACATGTTTGATTCGATTGTGGCGGCCCCGATTTGCTTGCGAGTAGATCGGGAGGTGTAAGATTTGGTCTGTAAACGTCTGAGCCAATCATTAGAACCAATCAATGTCTTGGACGCCATTTTCTTTTGGAATGGGAAAATTTGGGCTAAAAATGATGTTTCTCTTGAGTTAAAGCTCAGTCATGTTACATCTTGTTTCAAAAGTGACAAAGTTGATACCTTGATCTATAAAAGAGTGAAATTCTCCTCAGATCTGGCATGATTTCTGATGCTTCTCTGTGCAGGTGTGTATGTAGGTGGTTTGTACGCAGTCCAGAGCTCTGTATAATCATGGCTTCAAGCTGTAGCTGACAGCAGCACTTTGAAGACATCTTTTATACATGAATTGTTCAAACACACCCATGTATCGCACAAACCCGTGTGGAGGACGAGCGCCTAAATGCCGGACGCTTCATCAATGGCTGCAGGTGTATCTGCTGAGTGCTGCGCTGCTTTAATTAAAGTTTTTAAAGTGCTGAAGTCAGTTTGAAGAGTTTGCTCAAAAGGACATTTTGTTATATTCTACTCGAACCATTCAACTGTGAAACACACAGCAGAATGTCCTTGGGCTGTTTATTTTTTTCATACAATAAAATGGATGGCGATTGTAAATAGGGCTGTGTATCAGGAAGAATCTTGCGATACGATACATATCACGACACATGGGTTGCAGTGTAATGTGTTGCTATACTGTACACAGGACGGTATATAAGGATATTTCCTCTTTTAATGAGATATGATTTTGAGAAAGCTGTCCTTGAGAACACACCACCATATGCAAACCTTAGTTAAAATTTGTGGTGCGCCCCTATGTTAGTTCTCCCTGTCACTGTTAGGGCTGTGACGATGTGCACATCACGAACTATGAAAAATATAAAGTACAATCTTTAGCAGTGTTGTTAAAAAACTATGAGAAATAAACTTATCAGTGTTTTGGGAAAGCTGATTTGAAGCTACAAGCTACTAATTTACAGTAGTAAATACTACAAACACAGTAATTACTATAACTCAATTGAAAACATAGTGATACGCTGCAGAATCTGCCCCGCCTGTTGAAGATGTCATTGTATTCCTAGCTTTCTTTTCTAAATTCAAGCCACAGGGAAAATAAAATCACATACGATCTCAAACTTGCTTGTGGCATTTTTCTCCATCCTTCATTGAAGTTACCCTAAAGCAAAGCTATGAGTCAACCAGGTTCATTCACCCCATCAGTGTATGTGCATGTGTAAAGCCTGTCATATATGTCCAGTACGTGAGGATTGTCACTTGATCTGTTATGTATTGTGTGTGTGCATTCAGGCTTGCCTTACAGAAATAAAAATATACATTCTGTCATTTGTGTCAATGCAAACACAAATTACATTTTGCCCTTTTGGAACACAAAACATGAATCCCATTTACTCCAGTTTCCTTTTTTTATGGGAACAACTCATAAGCAAGATTGTTAATCTCAGTTGTATCTTCTAGAAAGCAATAAGATTGAATGCAGAGCAATTTGTGTCATAGAATAAGGCCCTACTCACAGAAATGCTAGAAAACCTTTAGGGCCCCATTTTAACGATCTAAGCGGATGGTCTAAAGCGCACGACGCACGGTCTAAACGGGCGTGTCCGAACCCACTTTTGCTAATTTAACGACGGGAAAAATAGTTTATGCGCCAAGCGCACGGCTTAAAAGGGTTGTTCTTATTTTCGTAATGAGTAATGGTAGTGTTTTGGGCGTAATATGCAATAAACCAATGACAATAACAATGTCTTAGCTCTCATCCCCTTTAAAACCAAGTTGCGCCTGGCACCATGCCTAATTCTATTTAGAAAGCAAAATTTGGAAACTGAAAAACTAAGCGGATGAAGAAGACCTTTGTTAAAAAATTGTGCTGTTTTTATTTGTATTGAAATTATTATTTTTGGGATTAAAACCTTTAAAAGCCGTTTTGTTGAGTCATGGAAGCAAAAATAGCAGGCTTTTATTTGCTGTAAATGTATTGATATCCTACATAATCATTGTAATCTTATAAAATAATTAGCAAGAAAAGGTTTGTACTCTAAAAATACAAACAAGAGATAAAGAATTTACAAACGTGCGGAGAGCTGTTTCAGCACTCGGGCAGAACCGTGGATTTTTTAAAAGCTTTACTTAAAAATGTTTCTGATCACATCATATCCACAGGTACATAGTCATCATATACAATAAATCCGTGGGGTAGCATTTAAAAACATTTTAAAATAGATGCATTTCTTTAAAGCAAAGCATTTATTTACTTGCCAGGCTACAGGTGAAGCAGCTCTTTACACCTTCTAACGTCTCATAATCGGTCCTCATTTATGTCCAAGAGACTCAATAATAATCCTTTACATTTAATTTTTCATATTTAAAAGCTTTTTTTGTGCTGCGCATCCATGTGCGTGATAAGCAAACTCGCGTTGTCGTCCCGTTTATAGGCGCATATTAATAACGCACTCATTAAATAACAAAAACAATATTGCGGCATTGACTTTAGACTTTAGACCAGGTTTTTGTTGGTCAATGGCGTAGTATATTTTAGTTGCCTCAAAATAGCAACTCGCCAACAATGTGCCTGAACACACCTCGTTTTTAGACCTGAACGCCCATGGGCGCAAAATTGGGTGCAAATGCACTTGCTATTTAAACAACGTGGCGCTTCATGTGAAAATGATAATTGCGCCAGGTTGAACATAGCAAAAGACACTTGCGTCGCGCATTGTGCCGCATTGTGCAGGGTGTATGATAGCGCTCTTAAAGTTTTTAAAGTTACACAGATTGAGTCATGAAATAATACTGCTAACATTTTATCAGCACTATAATTTGTGGGCTTTACCAAACAATGTATTTTACTGAAATGTTTCATAAATGGGTTTTGGCCCGAGCGGAGACGGGTGATGGTTCTCTGCTGTTGCTTAAGTGGAGACAATATGGTGTATTGTCTGAAAATCCGATTATTGTCCCTTCAGTGTTTCTGTCTCGCTGACAGACTGAAGCGTTGGTGGTGTTACAGCGCTCACACAGGCACCGCTCTATTTATATTCCCGAACATAACAGTTCTCTTCTTCTGTTTTAACATTCCCCTTAAACTTTTCTTTTAACGTTGATAATTCATTTGATCATTTCAGCCTTAGGTGAAGAGGGGGAGGCTCTGATGCAACATTTTGTTGTCAAAGATTTAAACCTAAACCTGTCTAAACCTGTATACTTTATTCTTTTGTTGCCTTGCAAGCACTGATATCTCCTTAAAAAGTTGTTTGCCTACTTTACTTATCTTTTCCTGTGTGTTTGTGAGAGACTTCCTCGTCTAGGTAACTAGACCATATACTGTATAGTCCGTCATATATTGTTTTGAAGTGGAAAAGATTTGAGCTTTCTGGTTTTAATGTAGTAGCCGAGCAAAGATCAAGGTTTTATTCATTTGCCTTGTGTTTTTTAATATGTTCTCCCCCCTCTTTCCCTTTACAATAACATCAAAAGACACTGGCTACTGTGTGTGTATGAAAGATTTCATTCTCTGTATTCGAAACGCTTTTACCAGCCCCCTGACTTAAGACTCGTTTCGAAGGCATTGCAATACTTTGCAAGGATGCGGTCAAGTTTTACATACTATAAAGAGGCTCAACTATGTTTTGACCTCAAGAGTAACTGATCATAGAAGATAGTTAATGGATAACCGTAACCCTACGCACTTTAACTTACTGTAAGTGATGTAATAGCGATGCTTGCTTTAGTATACAGCACCAATTATTTTGCATACTATCTACATTTGACATTTATGTTCATGCATTTTGCAAATGCTTTGATTCAAAGCAAACTTACAGTGCAATACTAGGTTTACATTCTTTTCCTGGGTTCAAACCATAGACTGTAAAAAATATGGACGTTGTGTTCGTAATGTCATCCATAGGTTTGTGAAGAGCTTTTTGGCCACAATTTTTTGGTAACTGATCCGTTTAAATTATATTAAGGCTTAAAGTTGCGTAATTAAGGGCGTGGCCACATGAGTGACGGGTAAACTGCCACTGGTGTCATTAGAGTCGGGCTAGGTGGGCCTGGTTTCAGCAACCCCCTACTATTGGCTTCAAACATTTTTTGAAATGGGTGACGTCACAGACACTACGTCCATCTTTTTTACAGTCTATGATTCAAACCCATGACATTTTGCGCTGCTAACGCAATGCTCTACCACTATACAAAAGCACATTAATATCTATATTGCATGTTTTGTGTAATTTCTGCAGTTTGAGAACCTCAAAATTGTGGTTTTCATATTACATCAATCCCCCTATTCAGTATCTAACTTCCTTTTGTCCACCTAAACCATAAGATGCCGATCTGAATAAAAGGACATGTTCGCTTGCAATGCATGATGGGATATATGCGCACGGATGCATTCGGCTGGATTCAGATCAGCTATTGTGTTTGCTTTTTCTCATGGAATCTCAGAACGCCCTCTCCATCCATTGTTACACTCCTAAAGCCGAAAACTCATCCAGCCCTCCTTGTGAAGCACCAGCCCACACTTCTTTCTCAATTCCTGTCTTGCTCATAAATGTTTATTCACACTGTCTCCTCTTGTTTCTCCAGGAGATGGGTTTAGACTCTTCATAGTCTCTCTCTCTCTCTGTCTCTCTCTCTCTTTAACACACACACACTCTTATAGCTGGCTTTCGTTCTGATCTCCGCCTCTGGCTCTTCTCCCAGGGTTCTGTTGTTTGATGGGATTTGTGCTTTGGCATTACAATTGCAACATCTCTCTTTCTCTCTCCATCTTTCTCCCTCTCTCTTTATCATACATGCACAGTGCACACGCTTTCACATGAACACTTTCTGAAGACTTTTCTTCAATAAAAATGATTGCATTAAAGAATTCAGCACATGTATGTCAGCTTATACAAGCATAATCAGACAGAGGCAGGGACATCCATTACTAGCGAACACTCGCACAAACTCGCAGACGCGCTAGATTCAAACAATTGCTTAAACAAACTGAACTGACATATGAGTGCAGAAGCATAAATGAATGCGAGAGAAATTGAAATAAAGGTCATTTGCGTTCGCCGCTTCTCCCCGAGCATTTACTATGCCCTGCTTTTCTGTCTGCATGTATATGAGCACGTTTCATCTGCTTTTATTGCACCCGCAGTCACTGCAGTTATGGTGTGTATGTGTGTTTATATATGCATGTGTGTGTGTGCCTTTGTGTGGATTTTGATGAGCTTTTCCCTGAAACACATTTGTGAGTGAAATAGCAAGTGTGTGTGAGGGGTGTGTGTTTATTGTATGATTTGGGTCGGTGAATCTGTCAAGAAATGTTAGGGTCATATTTTGACCTCAAATCAAAAGAAGTATAAGAAATAATATTTTGCGTACTTTTTTTGCATCATTATTAGTGATGCACCGAAATGAAAATACCAAAAACTGTGAATTTACTTGTAAATTAAAAAATGTTTGTTAAAAGGTTTGTGTAATTGTTTAAATATTAGACTTTTTGTTTCATTCATTTAATGAACCCCTATTTATTATGACCCAACTTGTATACATAAATGTTCTGATTTCTTTGTATGAATTCAATATTTGGCTTAATGGCTACATCTGGTGGAAATTTTGTGTCAATAGCCCATTTAGAAATCCCCTTACTGATAAAAGTGCTGATGTGTCACATACTTATTTTTCCCGCTGTAAATTTGGTTTATATTTTCGTCTGTTTCTTGTGTGTTTGGGCACCAGAATTTCGGTGCATCTCTAATCATTATATTTTTTAGGACACATTGAACACATTTCCCTAAAAAAAATTCATAACTGTACTGTGCAAATCGTCTACTAGATGTCCAAGACATAATGTCAGAATGCAATGGACCTTAATGGTAGTTATGCAAAATATATTTTCCAAATTTTCAGGTGAAAAATTTCCCAAGCATCTCTTTGTCTGATTCACCGGAGTGTGTGTCATGTGAAGACAATAAAGGGGTGTGTGTTCATGTACATCTGTATATAAGAAATCAAGTTGGAGAGTACATGAAGATAGCTGTGTGTGTGTGTGTGTGTGTGTGTGTGTGTGTGTGTGTGTGTGTGTGTGTGTATGCATGCACGCCAATGGCCGCCAGTAACAGCTCATTTCACACACAGCTGAGACTTCAAAGGCAGCCTGTATTAACCCTGTATGGTGGAACCCTGCGTGAAACCATGTTTCCCGTTTTGCCTTGCTCTCCATCGTCTCCCTTCACACCCGCATTCATATTGAAATGACCCAATGCGTGCCTCGTCGTTCTGGGAAATAAAACTTCAAACGAGTGCACGATAATGTCTGAGACGGGTCCAAGATCTGTTCACGACCAGGTATGTAGTCAGCACCATGCCTCAGGTTTAAAAAAAATATTCAGGTGAATTGTAATTGTTGTTGGAGAGACTGGGAAACTCATTTCACTTTTTCATTTCACTTATTTCAAATTTCATCTGTATCTCAAAGACAGTGTTGAATGGACACTGTGAAATCTGTTAATAAAATTGCTATTGACACCACGGTAAAGTCAAAACCGGCCTCTCTAATAGTACATGACCAATGCATGTTGTATGCACATGGTAACTAACACAGGGTTTTTTTTAAATCTAGCCAATAAATGCAATAATTTAATGTCAGTTTACAGTGTTTTTTTTAAACCTATAACTCTTAGGTAAACAGCACAGATGTTTATCCCATACTACACCACTCCCGTACTACACTCGTGATTAGTATGTAGATGTCAACACGTGCGTCATCAACAGCTCTAACCAGTAAGGGTCTGAAAGCTATCAGACCTTTGTGTGAATTAAAGTGTGCCGTGTTTTATATTCCTGCTTCAGAGATAATGAATTGAACCGAGCGTGTGTGATAAATAATTGTGAGAGTTTCCATTAGGCTGATTATAATGATGGTTGGGATGTTGATAATGATAAATACGATATTAGCGAACACATCAGGATGCTAAAAATGGTCACAAAACCGTATGCTAATGATGGTGATGAAGATAAAACTAATACATGTTGATATATTGGTTAGTATTGCACTTTTCTCAACCTTAACGTTGTCTTTTAAACGTAATGAGCTGCCTACATAGATGCTTGATGCATAAAATAGCAATGGGATGATAGTCAACTGGAAAAAAATTGTGTGTTAGGTGTTTTCAACATACAAACATTTGAAAATTGAAAATAAAGAACTGAAGCAAAAAAATTATTTACTAATTTTACACTCCGTGTATGTTTTGATAATCGTTCTGAATCTGATCTCTAACAAAATTCCTTTACAAAAATGCAATTATTTCAGCTTTCTGTTAAATAGTTTTTTTTTTTTAAGAAAAATACCCATATTTAAGAGTTTTAAAAAATATACATAGGATGAAATGTTTTTTTTCCCATTTTGTTTGTTTGTTTATTGTTCGTTTAAAAGCAGAGGCTCTGTTTTTTCATTTGATATATTTGTATCTTAATACATTTTTTCAGAGAATTTTTTTTCTGGAAGGCATTTTGTGAAAAAATGCTGGTGGGCAACTTAAAAAAATGACTGGCGGGGAATAAGTTAATATTAAATAAAATTGTATAGTTATAGATTTTTATCGCTTATACCATGTTTACGACAGAAATTGCTCTGGTGGTTATTTTTAAGACATTTAATAGGTTAGTTGTGCAATTTTTGAAAAATAATGGACGCCTGTAGAACTTTTCTCAACCAATCAGAATAAGGCATTAGTATAATATACAATACGCTAGCATGAATGCTTATATAGGTGAATACCTTATAATATATCTTATAATATTCATATATAGGTTGTAATTTCTGCATTCTCACAAGTACTAAATGAGACCATTTCATATGTCTTTAGTTTTATATCCACCTGCCGTTTCCAGCTAAGAGCATTAAAAGCTCCAACTTTCCCCCCTCCTCATCTTTGCTGTTTTTCACTTCCCTCCACATGTTCAGTCTCACAGCTGTGATGAAAGCCACACGGTTTTGTCCAGGAGGTTCTTTAATTTTGTTCACATGCTGCCGTGCTATTCGCCGTTCTTTGTCCTCCTGCAATTATCATGGTGATGGATATAAAAGACACAAAGGAATGAACATGATTTTCAATAGGCGGCTTTTCAATGTCTTTGTTCGCTTTTAATGTGACAAAGAGGAAAATAGAGGAGAGAAAAGGCATTTGTCTTACACGTGAGATCTTTTAAGTATCTTTTGCATTGGCATGCTTATTTGCGATGGCTAAGTTTAGTGCTTTAGTAGAATATGTTAAAGCAGAAACTTTCTAAGACTCTAAAAGGATCAGACACACTAAATAGTGTCTGGTGGATCCCTAATCCCAGACTGTTACTTTAAATTAATGTTTCGGCTTTGTGAAATACCTGTGGCATAGAGGTTCAGTATAAATACAGCAGTAAATAAATTTGACTCTCGTTTTGTGACAAACTGATGCTAAATTATTTTCTGTGATAATTACATATTTTAAACAATGTTTTCTTAGTCTAAACCTACACTAATTTTAACAAACAATATATCATTGGAAAGTTTGAAAAGATTTATTTAATTTCACCATTTTGCAAAAAGAATAACATAGAGTAATTTCTAAAATTTCACGGGCCACAGGTGGGCCCAAGGCGTTGTTACATATTTATTAATAAATATCCTATAAACCTGAAATAATCTTGACAAACTATATATTGTTGGAAATCTGTAAGAATGTGTAAGAATTTATATGGTAGAAGTTGTATAGTGACGGTCATTTTGTTAAATGTGACTAACCACGTTGAAATACATATGACTTCTTATATATTCATAATTGTAATATCTTTCAAAATAAATGTATAAATCTTCAGAAATCTTAATAACCTATATATCATTTGAAAGCTCTATGAATGTATTTTTATATTAAAAAAACTTTTTTGCATTAATAATAATGCAGTAACAGTCATTTTTTAATATGTGGCAAGATTATGGAGCAAACTGTTGACACCTTGTGGCTGTTGTTGGTAAAACCACTAAAGTGTGACAGAAACCAAATTTTTTGTGATTTTAACTTGAAATTTGGATCAGAACTAGTTGAGACTTGTTGCCAGTGGTGGTCGGTAACTTCTCTTCTGAGTGGCGCAAATAAATTCAAAAAATGTGTTCGGCGTGTCGTGTGTTGCTCGTCATGTCAAAATATCTGTTTGTTGCGTCATGTGAACAATGTGCATCATGTGTGTTTTGTCAAAATACATGCCTGCTGCACATGCTTTGAAAGGGTTTATGATAAAAAGAGTTTTTTTGTGATTGTTGCGTGCAAAAATCCTTGATCTTGCGGCACGTTTTCCTAAAAAATGAGATGGAATATGCGAGATATTCATGCAATTTTATGCGATGAAATTGCGGGAACTTGCAAAAATTGCGGTTGGGGTTTGCAGATTTTTAATGATGTTTATGTCGCGTAATTACGTCACTTCATAACGTTCCCATAGCAACAGAGGACATGGCTGCACTTGTGTGAAGTAAATGCTACATTTTTCAACTTTCTGCTAAGATATATGTGACTTTTTGCCATGAAAATGCGGGGATTATGAAATCATTCAAGCCCCGCATATTTTGCGCACAGAAATCTGCAATTTATGTGGCGAAAGTGCGTTGTATTTGAAAAAAATGCGTCCCTCGCAATATGCAGACTTTGGCTGATTATGCATTGAATCAAGCGATCGCATAATCACGCTTTTCTAGAGGGACTAAATTACACATGAGATTAAAAATGAGTGTTCGGTAAACGTGAGCGTGTCTTTTATCATAAACCACTTCAAAGTGTCTGCAGCAGGCTCATATTTTGACATGACGCGTGATGCAGTTAAGTTTACATGACGCACCAAACACATATTTTGACATGATGAGCCACACACATGACGGGCTACATACATGTGTGATGAGCTTCGCATTGTGCGCCCTTGAAAAAGAGGTCATCGGCTAATTTTTTTTTATATTTTGGGAGTAAAACATTTTCTTTATGTTTTTAAATATAAAATACATACTTAATTGCATTTTTTATGAATTTAATTTGCTTTAACTATTTTAATTTAATATTCACAACTCCAAACACTTCAGTGGAAAACTTTAAAGTCTCTTCTTTAAAAAGAGACCAAGATTTTGCTTGTAGACCAAAAAATGCCTGAGATATTTATTGAATGTGCACATCACCTTTTTACCTCCACACACAAAAAAGGACCCCACCTGTTACAGTTAAAGGGTTAACTGAAGAATAATATTAAAAGTACTACTTTGGTGTCTAATAATGCCAAATAATCCCTCAAAGGACTTTCAATGTCCACATGAATATAATTCCCGTAAGGCAATTCTTTTATGATTTATTTATTAAAATAACATACATAAAAGACAAAAACGTCATACCACTTTTTTTCTTTATAGAGATACAGCATGTGAATGTCTGCTGCTCTGTAGTTAATGACCCTGTGTTTTCACACACCCTTTATACCAGCCCTGCTTTTTGTATTTGAAGAATTTAAAAGCCGCCTATTTGGATTTTATATACTAAATTATAGGCTTGGAGTTGAGAAACGACAAAAAAGAATTTTGAGAGAACCAGCCAGGCTTGGCTAGATGCATATGGAGTCACACTGACTGAGCAAAACTACCCACAATTCATTGCCCGTTTGCCTGCTGTATTGTTTTTGTAATGGTACAATAGTAAGGATTGGCAAAGATTTGCCTAAAATAATAACACATACTGCTAGCTAACATTTAAGCACCTGAAATAGACCGCAGTAGTCTTAAAGCAATTTTATGGTGATTATTAGTATTTACGCCCCGACCCTGTTTCGGTTAACAAAGCTACCATGATGCATGGGATTATCATATACTATCAATTTCTCACGACTGCGACTGATTTCAGATGCCATTTCCCGGGCGTAATAGAATAGTGCAGCTTTTTGGCATAATACGCCATAAAATCACACAAAAATACCCTCCGACTGCTCTCACAAGGCATGATAGGAATCAAAGCGCTCATAAAAGCACTCCTGGCACAGGTAAGCCATTTTAGATTACACATTTGAAGCTGAGTGAATATCTTCAAATGGCAGTCTCTAAAAACGTCCCTCAGGCAGAAACGGCGGTGCATTTGAGAAGAACCCGGGGGTTATGATGCCCTCCGCGAACGTCTAGGAGTTTCTGTGATAGCAGCTCAGTGAAATATGCATTGCTTGTATTTTCAGTCAAACTCTAGCAGATGAGTTTGTTTTAATGGTTCGTGCCTGCGTCCTCTAAGTGGCTTTTAATTCATTTTGACAGTGAATATAAAGACGCAGTCGGTGAGGAAATACAGATAACGCTTAGCGTATTAATATTACCAGGCACTATCATTTACAATCCCTCCTTCCAAGCGTTCAAATTCATGCCGCTGTTTATTTTTCTGTATGGCGCTGGATGTTGGTCGTAGATGAAATGGGGGTATTTCTAAATGGTACGATCCCTCTCCGTTGTGATAGCGGGAAGAACGGGGCATTAATCTTCACTGGTTGGGCAGAGGGAAATTAATGATCATTTACACTGACGACATAATCGGGCTTCACGCTGTCCTCCGATACTAAATTGCTGTCTTTCTTCCACGTAATATCTCTCTCTCTCATTCTCTCACAGTCTCAATCTTTGCTTGTTTCTTGGTCGCTTGCCGTTATCAGTCATTAAGTGGCTGGTCTCCATGGCAACGGTGGTTCGGAAACGGCCTGGTAGGGTGTCAACTGGCCCCTAGTCCAACATTTGGAAATTACTCTACCTTTTTACAGGCACAGGTTCTGCCTGCTGTTTTGGGTTAAGGTTGCACATTTAGGTTTCGTCCTAAGTTGGTTTGTGTGTTTGGTATGCAACGATGCATGATGGTCTCTTTGTGGTTTTGGACTTGAATGGACCCAAGTTTTTGTCATGAAAATATTTCAGAAGTAGTTCATATGAGTCATTTGAAGCCATGCTTGGCATCATTTAAATATTATCCTCTGTTATGGGTCTCAAATCTTATATATGAAGAGTTTCATTGCAAAACGAGATAACCACCGTTTTTTTTATTGTTCAGAAATCTCGTTTTTTGGTTGTGCATTCCAATTAATTTCAATTCAACTGCAGTTGGTTTGTTTTAATTTTATCCTTCATAACTTAAAAAATACAGTTAAGTAGCACCATAAAACAAAATAATAACATGATAACATAATAATAAACATGTTTTGACAAAAATGTAAAACAAAATGGATTTATCTCGTTTTGCAACTAAACTCTTCATATCTAGCTTGACTTGTGTGCTGTATGTAAATGTATGGAAATGAGTTAGGACCAAATTTGTGACCTTATTGATGCTTGGCACTTCAAGTCCCTATTTACTTTTATTGTTGGAAAACAAGCATCCTTTATCTTTTGTGTTTCGTGAAAAACAACACCAAGTAGGGCTGGGTATCGATTTTCAATTGAACAAAACAATAGTGATTCGGGGCTTCCCTATATCAATTCGTAATGTGCATGCTTTATTTCAGGCAGAGCTCGTAAGGAGTGCCCGATGGCAAGTGTGAACGATGCTCGGGCCAGTTGACAGAACTGTCACTTGCTTGCACGGGCCAGTGCAACATTGTCATGAAAGTTTGCATGTTTTAGGCCAAATTAAATATTTAAGCAAAGAAAATGTGACATATTTACATGAAATTATGTCAAAATGCCACGATTATCCTCGTAAACGTAGTCTGTTGTGTGCAAAGATGTCTGCAAAGCTAACATTATTAATAAAATATTGATAACATGATATTGGACTGAATCGAATTGAAACCATATAAAAAAGAATACCCAGCCATTGCATAATTGATTAATGAATGCATGCACATTGTACATTTCATAACCTGCTGATATGCACATTGTCCAGTCTTGCTTTGCTCTAACAGAACACACATTAACACAGCTTGCTAAAAGCCTTATCTCTTACGACTTCTCTTAAAGAGCCCTCTCTTCCTGACAGTCCCTTTAAAAGGGCTTCGACCCTATTGGCGTTTTTACATGGGCGGCACTTCTCTTTAATTGCTGTCTCCTTTTGTCTCTGCCGGCCTTCTGCTCACTTTATCTGCACCGCCAGACAGTGCGTTGAATGTCGTGCATGTGCATTTGTGGTACTGTAAATGTTAGTGTCACATGTTCTTTAAATATCCTGTGTTGCTTATTTAAAGAGCACCTATTTCATTGCTAAAAATTAAAGTTTTGTATCTCCAGATTTCAGTCTCTTCCTGAAATGCACAGATTTGAAAAGCTTTGTGTCCCTGAATGGCCAGCTAATCTGTACGTTGTGATTGGCCTGAATACCTCTCATGTCAGCTGGAAATGTGACGCTTCTTACCATCTTTGAAAGATTTGGTTGCTAACAGGAGTTAACTTACAGGCTGTAAATCCGAAGTGGGAGGAATTATGTCTTGTCTACATCACCAATCCCAGGAAGTAAACTTCTGCCTACAATTCGTGTGTTTGTTGTAGTCCAAGAAAAGAGATTTACGTTGGAGATGATAACTTGCGTCAATTTGGGGTTCGTACCTTTTGCATATCGTTAACATGTACTAATACCAACGCTATCTCATGGCAATTCGTACATATTTTACAAGGTAGCTAATTCGTATTAATTCATACGACCACATTCATAGATTTTTGTACGGTTTGCCTTGACCCCTGTGACGTTGGGGTTAGGGGTTGGGTTTCGTTATTGTTTTTTTTAATGATAATTGTACGTTTTTGCGCAATTAACTTCATATTAATACAAATTAGCCAACTTGTAAAATATGTACAAATTCTTCTGAGATCAGGCTGACTAATACAAACTTACACACCAAAGGAAATTTTAAAACGTGAATCGGATTATGTGCTCTTTAAATGAGACATACCTCTTTTGTAAAATGTAAGTTGCTTTGGATAAAAGCATCTGCCAAATGCATAAATGCAAATGTAAAATCTGAGAATGTGTTTGATAGGCTACACTACAGTATGCTGTAAATAAAATCAGTATTGTACAGTATTTTCTGAATTGCTTTCACAAAACATTAAAGACACAATATGTAAGATTTTTGCAATAAAATATCAACATAGTTACACAATGTTATATATTTTCTTCACATGTGTACCTACCATATATATCCCAAATATTTTTAACAATGTTTGAATTCACAGAATTCGCAATTTTTACCGATTCACCCAGGCGCGGAGTATATTTTGTTTTTTTAAATGTACACGAACCTACATGCACGTTCGAATGCACAGCCTTGCAAAGCATTGTTAATTTTACTCGTACATGTACACAGAGGTTCAACGCATGCGCATCCACTGTACGCGCATGTATGACCTACGTACAAAATACGCTCAGTTAAAACAATCCAGTATGAAATTTGCGTCAAGCGCACTGTACGCGGACCCTTGCATATGCATAAAAACAAACTATAATTCTAGCTTCAGTCGTTAATAGCGTAAGGTCCATGTTATTCTCGCTTTTGCTGACATTGAAACAATAGGTGTGTTTGACTTCATGTGGTCGATCGACAACAAAGTATTGTGAGAGGGATTTGAAAGCAGAATTGTTGTGTCACTCTCATGATATTTTGATTTGCCACTCGATATGCGCAGTGCTGAGTGCAAAAGTAGTACATGAAGCATCTAGCACACCACTGTGACCGTGTGACCGTGACATTTTTTGACCGTAACAGTTCATTCAAAGGTAAAGACTACAACTCCCATCATTCCACGCTCTTTCACAGCCCTGGGCATGTTTTTGTGAGATTATGAAACACATGCAGTGATATGCAGTACCGGTTTTGTCCAGTAACAGTAACCTCCCATGAACACCAATCTTTGGTCTTCATCTTATGGTAGGCTTAAGAACCCAGGCATTATCAAGTGGAAGTGATCCCTACGGATCCTCAGGCATCATCTTATCATTGTCTGTCGATAGTTTGAGTATTCGACAGCGTGCCCTTGGTCTTATTTTTGTAGGACACTTACTCCAACCGAGAGAATCAGCAGTACTGATTGTGAAGCAGTCCTCCTGTCATAACCCTTCCCAACCCCGTGAGCGTCTACGGGCCTTCTGAGGTTCAGCCATTAGTAAACAACACTGTTTATGTGTCGGAGAAGGTCAAACACGCTCGCATGACGATTGCAACAGCTCTCTCTAGTTATGGCTTTTAAGGAGTCATTATAGTACAAGTTGCAAACATTTTCCACCTATGACCTCATTAGCGGCTCGTGCCAAAGTGTGCGTGCATCATGATTATTATTATTGCACATGCATATGGAGATCTGAACTTTCACTACCCCTAAATGCTTAACTTCACTGTTTGCATTACAAACACGAAATATACCTGATATTTATTTGAAGTGATCAGCTTTAATCTTGTCCTTTAGTAGATGTTAAAACAGGCCATTAAATCTCATAGACTTACATTAAAACATCAGGTCTGTTACATTTTGTTGGCTAGTTTGGCTTTTTGTCATCAGCTCGCCTATGCATTTTTTAACCATTTTGAAAATGAATCCACACTTTGCATTTGAATTAAATGGCATTATGACGGCTAGCTCAATTCTTAAAAGTTTCTTCGTCTGTTAATTGCAAACCCCAGGGGATATAATGGTGAACGATTAAAGGGAGATCAGACCTGTCGTTTCAACAGCGGGAAATACATCTGGCAAACCTTCATCAGCTTTCTCCTCCTCGGCTGTCTGAGCTCGCAATCTTTTCGTCAAAGCTCAAATCAGAGGAGTTGATGTACGGCTGTTCAACATTCTTTTCCGGTTTGAATTTAACAGTATGAGGCTATCAAATAAATCACATTTTGACATATCAATGATAAAAAGGGAGTGCAGAGAAGAAAAACGCCAGAAAGGAGTGATTTTGACAGTAATGCAATATGATTTGTTTTCTTGAGATGTTTGTTCACGTGTGCATATTTAACTACTTTTGAGCTTACCATCCTTAAAGTCTGTGTAAAGTCAAATATTAAATTTGTTCTTTAATGTGATATTAAACCACAGAAAAATGTGTTATTAACTCTTTCCCTGCCAGCGTTTTTTTTTTTTTAAGTTGCATGCCAGCGGCAGCATTTTTCATGATTTTCACAAAAGTTTAATGCCTTCCAGAAAATGTTCATCTTATGTATCAAATAAAAGAACAGACACTCTGCTTTCAAACCCTCATTAGTTCTCTTTTTACCTCTCAAATATGGGTTGGTTTCTTCAAAAACACCAAATTTTGACCAAAAAGCTGAGATAATTCATGTTTTGTGTAGGAGATCAGATTCAGAGTGATCTTTAAAACTTACACGGACATACATCTGTTTGACCTAGGGTGATACTTCCGGGTTTTATAACAGGGTTCCTACGGGTCCTTGAAATCCTTGATAGTTTGCGAATCTGGGGGAAAAATTCAAGCCCCTGGAAAGTTTTTGAAAATATACATACATAGATACAGGTCATTGAAAGTGCTTGAATCAATTTTATGCAAGAAGTTTTTTGGAAAAAAAATCCATATTATTCCCTGTGTAGTGTAGGATAATATCATAAAAATTCTAAACTTTTTAAGCACACGTGCTAAACTGTTCGCTTTAACTGCTTATATCTTCTGTATGCGAATGTTGATTCATACCAAAAAGCTTTTTTGCATAGTTGTGTTTGACACATGAAAATGTCTGGGGTTGCGTATGTAACTGTGGTTCCCTGAGAAGGGAACGAGACGCTGCGTCTCCCTTGCCATACTTCCTGCGTCCCTGTAACGCCGTCTTTGGCAATATTTCAGATAGTGATCCGCGTCACCCTGTCTTTGTCATTAAGCCTCACCATTGGTTGAATTTGATATACACATTCAGACCCACTTACCCCTGGAGGCGTCCCCAAAGTGTCACCGCAGTAACGCAGTGCGAGTTCCCTCGAAAGGGAACTATAACAATGTATCTTAAAAGGTAACATGATGTAACCTTGCTATCACTTGAAATGTGTCCCCACATTTAGTCCTTGAATTTGAGGGTATTGGACCTGGAAAGTCCTTAAAATGTCCTTGAATTTGAAGTTAACTAAAGCCCAGAATACACTGCAGGATTTTTGCCCTCTTATAAGATCATTAACTTATCACACTGTATGACATGGATCGTTTAAACTCGGGTAGGACAGGCATGTTGTACGATGATGACACGGAAGCTTCGGCGGCAGCGTCACACGTTGCGCAACGTCACCAGCATGCGCTCGTGGTAAACAAAAACAAGTACGCAGGTCGTAGCAGCAAACACACTGTGCGGTGATCATGCCGAATTTCTGACACTGTCAGAAAACTATCGTAGCTTAAGGTGTGGTAACCCTGTTTAAGTTGGGTATCCACCTGGTGAATAATAGCGGTATTGCGGAAAGCCGGACATACTAGTTGGCAGGGAAGTGTTTTGTTTAAATTGCCGAGGAAACTTGTCAATGGCGGGAAAAGAGTTGAATGACGAAAAAATCCCAAGTAAATTAAATAAATTATCAAAAGCTTTGATAATAGGCAGAATTCTCTGCTCTCAAATGGTGGGGGCGTGTCCACTGTCTGTGGTGAAACCACGCCCACTCATGGGAAAGCTGTCGTCTCTCAACTTTCGAATACAGTTGCAACCTGAATGGATGCTTGCGATTGTGTTAGGGGCGGGGCCATGCTTGGTGGCTCGATGTGTCATTAAGCCATTGTTTAGCCCCACCCAAATAATTCGGAACTCAGAAATGAGGAAAAACTTTTTAACTCCACAATTCAGTACTACACAGTTCGTGTAATGTGTTTCAGCTATACATTTCCAACAGTTACAGTATAATGTGTTTAGAAACAATTACTTGAAATAAATTTTCCCGGTCTTTAAAGTCAGCATGAAATTAAATTTCCCCTATTTAGTTACTTAATTTCCATACTATTTACTTACTCCCATCAATGAACATTATTGTTTGTCATTGTTATCTTTTATTAAAATGAATCAAAGTTGGAAAGTAAACTTGGTCACAAATGCTGTGTCTTTCTATTTTAAAGCATCAAAACAACCCTTCCCATTAGCAGGCCGTCGTGCTGAAAACAGCCCACCAGCTCCAGTATACATTATTGTTGATGCTGGTCCAGTTCACTCTTTGGCACATGCCTCATTGCACAGCTGAATAAATCACTCTAAACTGAATTTAATAGCTTCATATCTGAGCGGTCTTCTGTGGACAGAGACGGGGATATTTCCTTAAGTGAAGGCTAACTTTATTGACTTTATTGCCGGCAAAAGGGCAATAGCCGCACACTTAGAATTCATTTGACATTTGAGGTGGCGTGGGACTCGTACGGTGACATTTTGGCGCCTTTTACAGGAATACATCCAGCGGAAAACAGAGATAAGAAACATTGTGATTACATCGGTTTGCTTTACTTTTAACTTATTGTCCAAGGACATGGCATGCGTATGTAATTTTACCCAATGGAGTTTTAATCTCTTGCATTTTCTAAAGAAAAAATACGTTTATGGAAACTTTGTTATTTACAGAAGTGACATAATGTATAAAATCGTAACCTGTAGAAAAACAGAGATCTTATTCATTTCACAATAGGCTTTATCTCCAGCTGCACTACTTCCTGAACTTCAGCCAGCTCCTTGTTTCCTGTCTACCATTATTGGACAAACTGATTAATCCAGGTGTGTCTGATTATTGTTGTTGTGACTACTGAGGTCAGGCACACCTGGATTAATCAGTTTGTCCAAAAATGGCAGACAGCAAACAAGGAGCTGGCTGAAGATCAGGAAGTAGTGCAGCTGGGCATAAAGCCTATTGTTTCACGTGGACAATGAGATTTAATTTTATGGAGAGCGAAGCTGAAGTTTTTAAATGTTTCTCCTGAGATGAAGTTGCTGGTAATCTCATTTAAAATACCTTACCAGATGTCAGAAAAGATCTTGACAGATCTTAAACTGTGCTCAGGTTGACAAAAAAATGTTTAAAAAAATCAGTTTTGTCAAAAATCTTTGCTATACCACAAAAATGTAATACTTCTGTAGTCTTGCTATGTCAACAATTTACAAATTGTGTTTTTTGTGTATCTGAGCTATAAGCTTAGCTGCGTATGCATAATTAAACATGAATAAATAATTTGGGATGTATAAACTGATGGGACATGATGGAGAGGTTAGATTGGCTGGTTTGAGCATTTGCTGTGACGTGAACCTGTGAATTAGTTTATATTAGCTGGAGGGTTATGACTAAATCTGTTTAGGAACATTCGATTACGATTCCATCTCCATCCATTTGCAAAGATGCTTGGAGTCGCTGATGTCTTAATCTTTAAAGCAGCCAGACTGAATTAAATCTGTGTTTAGGAGACCATACGTACGGACAATGATAAAACACGCCTCGGTCGTTTTGCCTAGAAGATTAATGATGAGTAATGGGGGTCTGATCTGTTTTTGTGAGGTTTGGGCAAGTACATTTGGCATAATTTAAGTAACTACATCCAAAATGGGGAAAAGGCTTGCGGATGTTCGGTAATCGAGAACAATAAAGAGCAACATCTAAATGCAGATGTGTTCTTAATCACCCACACTTTTATTTTAGTTGAACCCTGAATAAAAACCCTCCGGCTCACAAAGATCCAGAGATAGAAGAACAGAAACTTGATCTGTACATTTTTTGAGGAAAATGTAAAGGAAATAAAATTTACATTTTCTGAAGATAATGTTTACATGTGCAGAGCCTGCTGGCATGATGCTGAGGTGATGTGGGTGGTCGCTAGGGTGTTGCTAGGGTGGTCGGTATGGCATTGCTAGGTATGTGGGGATGCACTGATTACTGTGATTACTTTTCATTGTTCAGGTGTTTCTCTTTCATAGCTGAGATGTTTAATTTAAGCATCAACCATTTGTGATGATAAGTATCTCTGTGGGATGCTTCTCATAACATTGCTTAAGAGAAATCGAAATGAATGCAAAAATGATCTTTAAAATACATAGAGCTTTAAAATAAAGATCTTACAGATAAGAATAGATTATCTGCTTTTGGATAAATTGATGAGAACGGTTTGTGATAATGTTGAGATTTCTTCTGAAACTGTATTTAAGACTTTTCTCGGGAAAATCATCTGAGATGCGCAGACTTCATTTAATCTCATAGTAAAAATTAAGATGTTAAAGAGATCTCACCTGTGATTTTTGTTTCTTGTGGGGAGGGGATAAAATGTGTGCTGAGCCAGATCGAGCTCCTGGTGATAGACAGAAGACGACCTTCAGAAGCAAAGCAGGAACTAGAGAAGTGATTAACATGATGAGCTCGGCCGCGCACACACACACACACACACACACACACACACACACATGCACACACTAACTTTCAGTACAATCAGCTCACGAGGGAAGGCTTCGAGATTGTAGTTGTTAGGGTTGTGTGTCAAACTCAATCAAAGACAGCCTGAAGTGTGTGTGTGTATGTGCATGTGTGTGTGTGTTTGTGCGTGACACAGCTGGTTTCCTGTTTCAACCTTCTCTACATTAATTAGTTATCAACTCTATCCAAGGAACGGTGAAGTAATTGCCAGATTACGGCACAATTTTCCGTAATTGCATCCTGTGTTGTGACATTGACTTTAGGCACATAACTAACCCCTTCACATACACGCACCCGAACCTCCATCGGGCCCTTGGCCTCCCGTGTGCTCTATATTGGCATTACCTCATTATAAAGCAATGCTTATATGTTGGTTTTAGTGGTTATACACTCACCTAAAGGTGAAGTAATTGCCAGATTACGGCACAATTTTCCGTAATTGCATCCTGTGTTGTGACATTGACTTTAGGCACATAACTAACCCCTTCACATATACGCACCCGAACCTCCATCGGGCCCTTGGCCTCCCGTGTGCTATATATTGGCATTACCTCATTATAAAGCAATGCTTATTTGTTGGTTTTAGTGGTTATACACTCACCTAAAGGATTATTAGGAACACCATACTAATACTGTGTTTGACCCCCTTTCGCCTTCAGAACTACCTTAATTCTACATGGCATTGATTCAAGGTGCTGAAAGCATTCTTTAGAAATGTTGGCCCATATTGATAGGATAGCATCTTGCAGTTGATGGAGATTTGTGGGATACACATCTAGGGCACGAAGCCACATCCCAAAGATGCTCTATTGGGTTGAGATCTGGTGACTGTGGGGGCCATTTTAGTACAGTGAACTCATTGTCATGTTCAATTTGAAATGATTCGAGCTTTGTGACATGGTGCATTATCCTGCTGGAAGTAGCTATCAGAGGATGGGTACATGATGGTCATAAAGAGATGGACATGGTCAGAAACAATGCTCGGGTAGGCCGTGGCATTTAAACGATGCCCAATTGGCACTAAGGGGCCTAAAGTGTGCCAAGAAAACATCCCCCACACCATTACATCACCACCAGCAGCCTGCACAGTGGTAACAAGGCGAGATGGATCCATGTTCTCATTCTGTTTACGCCAAATTCTGACTCTACCATCTGAATGTCTCAACAGAAATTGAGACTCATCAGACCAGGCAACATTTGTTTCAGTCTTTAACTGTCCAATTTTGGTGAGCTCGTGCAAATTGTAGCCTCTTTTTCTTCTCTTCTTGACGCCGCACCGTTGCTCGCCGGAGCTCGCCACTGGCTCTCATTGAAAATGAATGACTTCCGGCCACTTTGACGCTCTCGCCGGTGGTGGTGTGAACGCATAGTAATAGAGGTTAAGCCGAAGGTATACTAGGACCGTCCGCATGATGTCATCTTCGTCATCAGGAGTGTCTGTGTACAACAGCTGTGCGCAAAAAAATATTGAGACAGGACACTCAACTACAAGCTATTACACAAAGTCAATAAAAAGCATTTGCACATACACCATCGTCTTTTCTTTTTTTAAATTTTCACTTCTTTTAAGAACAGAAAGTTGTGGAGCATTTTCATCACCATAATGTTTGATTCCTGTTCTTTGTTTTCTTGTCTAAACTTTGTTTGCAATGGTGGATCGGCTACTTTTCTTCATCTATCCTACATTTTTTAATGTACTGGAAATGTCGCGAATAAGTCTTAACCTGACTGCCTTGTAGAGTAATAAATAAAATAATACATTAACATTTTATTTGAATAAAAAAATCATTTGTATTGTGTACGTGCCGAACACTGCCATCCGAGCATGGGAGACGGACGCAAAAAAAAAGTATACCAAGCCCTTTAGAGAGTTGGGCTGTAACTTAAAGGTTACCGGTTCCCTGGGCAATGCAGTGCTTGTCCACTAATCACTGGGATGGGTTAAATGCAGAGGTCACATTTTGAGTATGGGTTACCATAAACATGTCACACTTTCACATCACTTTCAGTGTGGCAACAAGTTGTGCACCGGCAAACAACATTTACATTTTCTTCAGAAAATGCACAATTTCTTCTTGTTTGCTCAGAAAATATATATCCAAAATCATTACCATTTGAAATGAAAATCACATCATCATCTGATAGTAGAAAGAGAGAGAGAGAGAGTCAGCTTTGTATAAGCAATAGATATATTTTAAGGAAGTGATGGAAATTCCAGATGGAAAGATATTCACACACACACACACACAATTTATTCCATCAGCAAGTTAATAAAAGGCTGACGTTTATATCTGTCTTAAAGACAGATAACATGAGGAGACGGGGTGGGGAGGTGCTGTTATTGTTCAGCGTGGAAAGCGTGTGCTGTCTTTATTTCTCATTTCCTTTTTTCTGACCCTAGACCATGTCTAATTGGAGTCATTTTTCTGAGAATGACTGCTTGTGTTTTTACAGTTTGATACTAGGGAGAAAGATTAATGTCAAGGGATACAGTAATACCCAAAACCAGTCCACACTGTTCTTCTGGAGAATTTATAAGGTATCAGCAATGTTTTAACCATTTAAAGATTCATATAGTCAAGTCAAGAACTAAGTATTTTGGTAAACCTAAACCTCTGCATAGAAGTGATTGTTTGGTGTTAAAGTTACGGTCTCAGATGATAACACCTTGTCAGTCTCTCCAGGATTTCGTGAAATTTTGTAATTAAAATGCATGATTTTGCACTGGTAATTTTCATAAATTTGCAGGAAAAAAGCGATAAAAAAGTCAGTGATAAAATAAGAACAGAAAAATTAAAATATGACAAATAAAAACAATTTCTAGATACAGATACACTGTTTGTTTTTCATTAACATAGACAGCTGTCACACGGTGGTTTTAAAAACTGGGTTGCAGGATGATTTAAAAAGTTAATAAAATAATTAACCGCTTTAGCCGCATAAACGTTTGATAAATATTTGATTAGAAGTTAAGAACATATAAATCAATCCTGATCCCCAACACAGAGAGAGGTGCGTTGCATAATCTTGTTTTTTTCATCTATAAAAAGTTCAAAAACGACTTACTTACAGTAATGCACAATAGCCACAAATCCAAAACAAAAATTTCCCTAAACTGTGTGTTTACTTGTGTGTTATTATTTTTGCTGATAGGATTACAAAAAAGTAAATTGTAATGCTGCTTCACTCGATTTTTGGCATCATTTATGTGAGACAGCAGGTGCGCCACACAGGTCTCACACAGAGCTTTCACGTACGTATCCCCATGAAAATAATGCATTGTACTTGTATACAATTAAAAACGTTAAAATTAAAGAAGATAATGTAGTGATATGTGCTCAGGAGGTTGTGATCGACTTTTACTAAAATAAAGCCAGAAATGTTCACCAAGTTCCGTATCATGAAAAAATATTAGATCATTTTATAAAAAAAGATGAGACCTAAATTCAAAATTTTTGCGATTATTTCGCGATAAAATAACATATTATGCAGGATCGCATTGTATTGTGAATGTTATAGTAAATAATTACCGTATATATTATGGTGGTCCTTATTTTTCAACTTTTAAAAGTTCATGCTCTCAGCCCACCAATATGTTTGAATAAATAAATAATTAAATTGGGCAATTTTTCTTCAATATTAATTAGTATTCAGAGGTTGCTCAAGACCTTTGAAGTTTAACACAGCCGTGTATTATGTGATTTTTTGCGCTAGCATTAGTGTTATAGTCAAGACCACCTAAACCGAGACCAAGTCATGACCAAGACCAAGACAGGCCGAGACCGAGACAAGAACAAGACTTTTAAGGGTCGAGACAAAGTCAAGACCAAGACAGGCCGAGACCAAGTCAAGACCAAAACCAGTGCAAGTCACTGCATTAATACACTTAAAATGTGGAATATGCATATGATTAGGCACTTCTTGTCTGTGCGTGTGTGTGTGTGTGTGCGTGTGTATGTGTGTGTGTGTGTATGGCATCAGAGAAAGTTGATAAAATAATCAAAGGCATTGCAGATATGTGGGAATTTATCTTTGGCTATAAGCAAATAAAAGTGAACAAACACTAAAGAGCTGAAATCAACTTAACCATTTATTCATTTATCCATTTCTCTTTCCATGGCTTGCCATCCACTTAACACAATGCAGGTGTTTTAAGTAATAAAAATAGAATAATTGTCAGTGGGAGAAACTTAAACAATGCTTAAACATTGCCAACATCATATGCCAAACCTGAATAAACTGCATAAAATTAATGTTTAAAAAAACAAGTTTGTGATGTGCCATCAGTTGTGGCCTTGACCGTTCTTGAAATAAAATTCAGAGTCCTCTTTGTCTGAGACCGAGACGAGACCGAGTAAAAATGCGAGTCTTAAGACCGGTCTCGAGAACTACAACACTAGCTAGCATGTATAATTGTTTAATAATATATACTTATGGCAGCAATGGACTTGACCATGCCCCATGCAATTAAAAGTCCTGTTTTAGTTGTGATATTTCTTACAAAGCAAGAATGCTTCAATGTGAATGAAGCACAATAAACAATATCCACTGAGACAATGGCTGAAGCAACACAAAGCAAGTCTGCTATATGGTTACTCTGATCAGAAAAGACTGAAATAACTGGAACAAAGTTACCCACCAAGAAGCAAATTTATGTGTGTTGGGCGTTTTTAAATGGTACAGTTTTTGCAAAAATATGTGATTTCGGAAATATTCAAAGGCTTTGAGCAACCTCTAGATATTGTGGGAACAATTCAAAATTTTGCACAGTGTGTTTTTATTAATATCCTAACACAATTAGGGGGTGAGAGTTGAACATTTAAAGGGGCCATGGCATTAAAATCTGACTTTTTCCATGTTTAAGTGCTATGATTGGTCCCCAGTGCTTCTATCAACCTAGAACATTTGAAAAAAGATAGTTTTGAAAACTTAGTTTTGGTAAACCATTCTCTACAAGCACATGAAAAAAATAGGTAGTTGAAATTTGGCTCTCCTTATGATGTCATAAGGAGCTCTTATTATAATAATACCACCCCTTAATCTGCACTATCCAACAGAGAAAAGCACAATTGATTTTCACACCCAAAGGACACACCCAAAACAGCACATTTTTGCTCACACCTACAAAGTGGGTATTTTAACATGCTATAATAAATTATTTATATTGTATTTTAACCTTCACATATGTGCTCTGGGGACACCAAAGATTTATTTGACATCTTAAAAAAGTCTTGTGCCATGGCCCCTTTAAATAAAAAATTGACCCATTATTAGGACCACCCTAATATATATAAATACACCATTGTATCATGGTTCTACAAGATTAGGGTAAAAACACCAGAGTACCATCAATAATATCCTTTATGTCTGAAAACATGGTACATCTCTATAAGTAAGTGCACTGAAAAAAACAACTTGTAAAATTTACTTAAAAAAATCCTCGTAACAATTTGCACGAACTTTTTTAAGTAAAATTTACTGCTTTTTTATAAGTAAAACTTACCTACTAAAATCAAATAAAATTTACTTAAAATTGCATGATAAAACATATGTTAAATAATTCATTAAATGTTACTTAATTATTTTATTTAGAAGTTAGATTTATTTTAATCGTTTAGGTAAAGTCTATTAGTCTATTAGCATTGCTGTCTTAATAATATTAAATAAATCGTATTTTCTGTTTGTTATTTTCTTTAACATATTCCTATGGACCTAGTTATTTTTAGTGTTATAAATGGCATTATAACACAAAATTCATGACTGACAACAAGTCAGTCATTGAATAAACTTGATTCGGAACAGAAACGCACACAAACTGTCTTTCTGACATGCTTTATCAGCACTGTGGAGAGAATTACAATACAATGTTCTGAACAGGTTTCATGTAAAGAATCTGATCACCTGAACGGTGACTTTACAAAATTATTATTTACAACAAAACAACATCAATAATATAAGAGCTTAAACCTTTATCTATTAAAGTTCTTATCAGTTCTTATTCTGTGATAAAGCTTAAAAAATAAAAAATATTCAGGCGCAAAGAATTGTGGGTATTCCTTACAACATGTGCAAATAAATGTAAGTAAATTTTACTTAGATTTTAGTTTAATGGATTTAATATTTTTAAGTAAAATGAACTAAGATTTTTGATTAAAATTTACTTAATTATTTTAGGACTATGTGCAGTGACTATAAAACAGTTAAATAATACAAGAAAATATCTAATAAGACTTACTATTCCCACACAGTTCATTTTTTACATGAATGAATTGTGTATTTATCATCATTTTACTTAGGACAATCTAGTTATCAATAAATGTTAATATTATTATGTAGAAATTATGAGAGTTAATCTAATAAATATTACTACACCAAAAAGTTTGTTTTTTCAGTGTGTTGTCTTTAACAAAAACATTATCATTTCTGTATTTCCATTGATGGTACAATGCAGTTCAGTTTTTTATCTATGATCTAAGAAATCATATCTGCTATCACATTTCAAATGAGTCCGGGATGCCCTTGTACTCTTAAACAAACAAAGTCATCATAGTCATGCATTATAACAGCGACAGGTGTGTCAACAAAGACCTTTCAGTTTATAATGCAAGTGTGTTGTGTGGTTAGCTAGTGTCTGTCTAAAGGGCCCGGGTTCAGATAGACATCTTCCTGTGTGTTTTGTTGGATATAATAACCAGATAAACAATACATCTGAATACAGAATGTCACATTCAAGGCCATTGTGCTGGCACTTAGCATCAGCAGACTCATCTAATACACCATCTGCTCGACGGGTCAAGTTATCCTCATAAACCGTGATGCTCGCCAGTACATCATGTGACTGAGTTTGGCTCATAACAGTTTATGCAGAGGACAATAAATCAGCATAGACTGTTGTAAATCACTATTAAGCTGATTCAGGGTGGGGTTTGGTGATGGACCAGCAACTTTTTGACTTAGGATGTCTTCTCTCTGAGTCCACCACCACAAAATACATTAAACCTAATGGGCGCACTAATAGCCGTTCTTTCCCCCAGATATTTTTTGTGGTTTAGTTTAACCTCAGTGAAAGTTAGCAAGATGGCTTTAACAGCTTAAAGAAGCCTGCTGGGGAGCTTGCAAAGCCCAACATTGATTTCTCTCTGTTTTTAGGAAGTGCTTTTGATGAAAGTTACGTCCATCTCTCTTTCTCTTAATCGCTAGTGCCTCGTCTTGCCTTATCCGGTCTGATCTATAGAGCTTCTTTTATATTAGTCTGTCGTCTCCAGCGTTCACGTTATGTATGTTTCTTGTCACTCAAGTCCCTCAGCTCTCTCCATCTCGCCACATCTGTATCGAATCTCTTCCTTTAAATCTCCGGAGGCCATATCTTTCTCTTTCGCTGACTGCTTCTTTCACCATTCTCAGACTCTTTTCTGTCTCTTTCTCTCTCTTTCAGTTTTATTGAAAGGCCGGCGGGACGCACATTCTGTCTGCTTGGCGGAGTCCACTAATATTCCTTAATGACGCAGCATCTGTCTCTGTCAACAGTCGCCTTCATGGGCTGATAAGCGAAGTCATTTCTCTCCCAGACGCGAACCAGCCACGTAATAAAAAAGTAGACCTCAAACAAATCTGTATACAAACAGAAAAATAAGACACAAGGTCGAATTGAAGTGTTTTGCTGGATTATCTGCAAAAAATGAAAAGTCGCTGGTCGAAGTAAATGTGGGGGAATGAAATGAAATTGCAGGTTGAAAGAGCTGTTTTAGGTTGAAGAAAGAAATCTATCTGTTGAGTCGAGAAAAGATAAACGTGAACAAAACATGTGTGCCTATTTCTTTCATATTTGTCTATAATTATTATTACTTATAACCTATTATAACTTTCATAATTATTATGTATTATTATTATTAATATTATTATTTATGTATTATTTATTATTGTTATTATTTCATTATTATTATTATTATTAAGGATGATTGGATATTTTATAAAAAATATACAATGGAAAAAACATTTTTATTATTATTATTATTATTATAGTATTATTATTATTATTATTATTATTATAAGCAATAATTATTTTTATTATAAGCCAGGATGATATTATAAGCAAGGATGATTGGATATTTTATAAAAAAAATATACAACGGAAATAAAAAAATATATTATTGTGATTATTATTATTATTATTAATCACAATAATCATAATAAAAAATAGTAAAACAATAATAATCACAATAATATATTTTTTATTTCCATTGTATATTTTTTTATAAAATATCCAATCATCATTGCTTCATTTTCTTTCTTTCTTTCTTTCTTTCTTTCTTTCTTTCTTTTTTCCTTTTTCTTTTGTCCTTCTTTTCTGTCTTACTGTTATTATTTTTCACTTTTCTATTCATACAGTCTCGGTCTTCTTGTCTGTCTGGCTGTTCATGACTGTTCTCAGATCAGATGGTCAGAGCTTTACGATACTTTCTGGTGTGTCTCGCACACATTTTGTTTCTATCACACATCTGTGTTTATACTGACACAGTCTCAGTTTGTCGTACTGGGATGACTTCACTTCACTAATGATCAAACACTGTGTATGTGTGTTGTTTCTGTCCTGCTATTAGAGATTATGCAAGTTTGTGTGTGTTTGAGAGCAACGTTATTTATTTATGTGTGTGTGATGTGTGACTGCCAGTAGGAGCATATTGAATTGGATGGGCTCTTGCGGTCTGGTTCTGTCGTGTGAGTTTGTTTGGCCCGGTTCATCTAGATCTCTTGGCCCGACCTGATCGGCAGACCCTCTGCCTGCTGTTTCCTCTTCCTCCATTTACACACAATCTGACTCTCTTCACTTGCTAAATTATTATTTTTTATCTACATTTTGACCCAGTTTCATGCCCTGAAAGCTAAAGTCCATGAGTCACTCTTGCATTTCACACTTAACTGAATACAAATGTTTACAGATTAAACTTTATAAAAGCCCACTGCGTCTCAATGCGGTTCCTCTATATATGTAAATATTGTTTTGCTTATCCTTTCAAAATAACAATCCAAAATTTCCAAGAGGAAAGTTCAAACCGTTGCATTAACTTATGAATAAATATAAATGTTGTCATTACGTATATAAAATAAGTATAAGGATAAATATGTATCAGTAATAATTTAAATGTTTAAATGTATTTTCTATTTTATTTTAAAATGTGAGAAATGTTAAAAATAAAGAATGGATTGGTATGCTGCCAATCCTTTAGCTATTAATGTATTACAAATACACATATTAGGGCCATTTTTACAATAAGTAATATAAGTCTCAGGTGTGTCCAGAATGTTTCTGTGAAGTTTCATCTCACAATACCTCACAGATCATTTATTATAGCATGTCCAAAATGTCCCTTTTGGGTGGGAGCAAAAACACAACGTTTTGTGTGTGCCTTTACATGCAAATGAGCTGCTGCTTATCGTTCCCTTATAAAAAGAGATGCTTTGGTTAAAATAGATCTGATTTCGCAAAGAAGCACTGAAAAAAAATTGTAGACAACGTCCAACTCACTGAAGGCGAAAACTATGGTAATACAAGACAGTCAGATTCCGTGGGCGGGGCTTTAGCAGTGTGACATCACATTGCTAAGAAAATCTAAATAACATGTCTAATGAGACTTCTTTGCTTTAATGGGTATTACAAAAGAAGGGGTGGATGGATAATGGGTAATTCTCACGAAATCCAGACTTAGATGGTGTCCAGCATCAGATTTTCTTTTTAAAAAGCCATTGAAGCCATTTTTGCACATATAAGATTAAGGTCTGAATTTACTGTAACCATTATTTTTAGAGGATTTAAAAATATTTCCTATAGAATTATTTAAATCTTTTAGATTATCATTATCAAAAATTATCATTACCGCAACATGATATTACATTAAATATATGCATTTACAAACTCATGTTTCGGTAATGAGAACTAAAAAGTTGTTTAGGTACTATGACAAACAAAATTTCAACTTTTATATGGAGAGAAAAAATAACAACTGCTTACCTGGTAGCCATCTTGAGTGTCACAGTCAATTATGTCCCTTCCAACAATTTTTTTTGAACATTTTAGATCATTGACGGCTTGAACAATGATTGAAAATTGTTGCGGAGGATGAGAAAATTGGTTTTGTACACATTTATATTCCTTATTATTGTCTTTACATTTACCAATGATTACCAAATACCACATGTTTCTTTACTGTAAATGTTTTTAGTATAACATGCACTGAAGCTTTTTAGTTTTTAGATTTTTTAATTAAATTAATAAATATTTCCATGTCAAAGAACCCAAATCCAGTCATGGACACGTTGCGGTAATGAAAATTTTCCCCTTAAATGTGAAAAAAATTTGGTTTGTATGATGTAATTTGAAATCATGTGCGAAATAGTACATGAAGAGATGTTTGTTACTGTATGCTTCTTATTTTGATACTTTTTTATCAAAATGTTTCATGACACATCATAAGTCTAATTTCGCGAGAATCACCCATTTATGTACAAACACTTTGGAAAAGTGGATTTTGTATAATAGGTTCCCTTTAATTTATCATTTCGGCCTATAGAGGTCAGTTGTTAAGGTGGGATTTTAATTCTTTTATTCAGTTTCTAATCCAACCCAAAAAGAAAGCACAGAAACATTATAAAGATGATTTGTCATATGCCAGAGACACTATGTTCTTGTTTTATAACTCTACGAGATCAGTGCAATGGTATAACTTTGTGCATTTTTTCCCCAAACATGCTAATGACTTTATCAAGGGCACTATAATTGTATTCCAAAAATAACAAGTATTACGGTTTAAAAACTAGGCTACGCCAGCACCCCCTCCTCCAGTCGCCTTCTCAGTGGTGCCAAATCCGTTCCCATTCACTCAAGTTGACATAAACAGTGCTTGTACTACAGTATAGTTGCTGTCTGGTAACCAGAAAACATACTGGTGGTGTTAGGGAACACAGCCCTAAGTTATCGCTCTGGAAGCTTCATATTTACGAGAGCACCCTTTAGTTCAGTCCACAGAGGCAGGATGCTATTGGCTTGTTGCCTAGACCTCAGCTTGACATAGATGGATTTGTGGGTAATGGAGTCTCAGGGGTAAAGGGGATAAGTGGACATCCCAGGGGTTCAGATTACCGTGGACAGCACAGCGGTGAGCTGAGTATGGCTGTAAGACCAGACCTGCTGTGTGCAAATCAGAAACAGCTGACATTATCAATAAGACTGTAAGAAGCTGTAAATTCGCCTAAAACAGCAACATGAGCTTTCGTTTAAAATGAATCAAATTAACAATATATATATATATCTTTCTCTTTTGCAGATATATAGCGAGAAGAGGAGTCAGTTTGACGTGGAGCGAAACACACCCAAACAGCTGGTGGACAAAGTGGCAGGCGACATCGCCCAACTGCTCAACAGGAAACGTAAAGCCTTAGAGGTGAGCACAGCATTACACAACATCTTCACATTCAGACACACCCACTCCTCCCAGCAGGTTATGATCATGGTGTACAACTCTTATCTGTTACTGGGGATCGATCAACTGTCTCTTTTAATCAGAAAGAAAAATATTTTCCATGCTCACATTCTCTATTAGCCTGCTTAACTGAGCAGGTAATGAGTTTGTCTTCCTGCAGTCTGCTTCCTCTTGAGAACTACAGAAAACAACGCATATACACACACACACAAACAGTTCAGGGTTAAATAGTGCATTGTATTTACAGCACATGCTTACAAAAACACGTTTTAATGACATGTAACAAAATAGCACCATAGTGATCTTATACCTTGTCAAAATTTGCATATGCAATGTAAACATCACGGTACATAAATATTGTTTTACTACAAAAAAAGCCTACTCAAAAACTACTTGTTTTTACTCCAGTAGCGGATTATTATTTACTTTATGTCAGGGTTTCCAAAAACTGGGGTTTGCGAACCCCTAATGGTTCATGTGGGAATTGCAGGGGGTTCGTGAGTTAAAAGAATCAATTAAAATTTAGTACTTAAATGTAAATAAATAATTTTACAATAATAAAAAAATAATAAAAATTCTTACTAAAAATATATATTTTATTTAATCTGCACTGTACAAAAAACAGCATTTTGTCAAATCAACATATATTTTTGTTACTTTAACCCAGTGCTTCTCAATTATTTTCTGCCACGCCCCCCCCCCCCCTAGGAAGAAGTAAACATTTCGCGCCCCCCCAACTCTTTGCCGTGACTGTAAATAGTATAATTTGTCTATAAAATTGCACATCTGCAAAACATTGTATCCTTATTAACATTAAAGAAAACACAAAAAAAAGAAATATCAATCAACTTACAACAAAGAATAACTTTATTAACATTGGTTTTTAGTCTGTAACAGAAAAGACTTAAAAATGCATCAATTTGCCTGAAATAAAAAAAATCAATCTTTATTTAACGTATAATATTTTTTGACCATTTGATACTGAAAAATTAAATTAAATATAATCAATAAATAATAATAAAAAACTCAAGCGGCTTATCAGCGTGATTGGGGTGTAATGTCTTTAAGTGACGGTGCAAAAAAATCACTTCCTGAAAAAGTATTTTCCCCGGGGTCCCGCCCCACTATTTGAGAAGCACTGCTTTAACCTAAACAATTTCAACTTGATTTTATAAGTTACGTCAACTTTCCACAAGCCTTGCAAGACCAAGTTGTTTTAACTTCATGCTGCATTTTTTTATAGTGTGGATGCCGTTGCACAACACTACAATATGTGAGAAAACTAAGAACTCGTAAAATGGACAGATACATTGTATGTACCAATAAAAGAAAATTACCTGATAAAGGTCCAATAACCGGTAATAATAACAATACAATAACTATATAAAATACTACTAATAAAAATTTTAAATGCATTAACGATTTTTGAACTTGCAAATGTGCTATTAAATTGTTGAAATATTTACTTTATAAAAATAATTGAGGTCAATGGGGTTTAGCTGACAAAAAGCTTAAAACCCCCTGCTTTATGTAAATCGCTCAAGAAATAACCGGTAATAATAACAATAACTATATAAAATACTACGAATAAAAATTTTAAATGCATGAAAAAACAAATTTTTGAACTTGCAAATGTGCTATTAAATTGTTGAAATATTTACGTTATAAAAATAATTTAGGTCAATGGGATTCGGCTCACAAAAAAGCTTGAAGCCCCTGCTTTATGTAAATGACACAAGAAAGTTATATGTGAAATATACTATCAGTGTACCATACCATCAGAGTCATTTATGTAGGGTTGATTTGAATATATAAGCAAATGCAGATTGTAGATGAAAAATGAGTGTTTATTAAACTTCAGAGATGAGTCATGTGTTTGGTAACTTTAGAGTCCTTAACTGAGGTTCCTCGTATGAAAACCGCTCGAGGACTTTCACTGGGAGACATTTCTTATCATAAATTGGTGAGATTAACTAAGATTCTGAAACTGAGTCACGCAGTGCTAGCGTTTATTTAACAGAAAGAGGCAGGGGACTAAAAAAGACTCGTTTTTAACCCCACTGAATCGCATCTCTGTAAACTAAACAGGCAGCTACCTACTAAGGCATCCAAACTGCAATAGACTGCAGTACCAAAAAGTAAGGTAGTAATACTGTGGTACAGTGCTAGTATCAGGGGTACATGGTAGTACCATGGTAGTTGTCCCAAAAACTTGATGACATTATAATGTTACCTTTTTGAGGTAAACGATCTGTTGGCGACTGAACTTAAAGAGCATCAATTATTGCTTTTCAGAACAATGAGCTTTGTACAAAATCAACGCGTTTCAGGGAGGCAGGGCATACAGGAGCACCAATAATGCACGATATGTGGAAATGAATGTGTTTTTTAAACCATAAACCATGCAAACACATTGTATCACACCAAATGCAAAATATAACGTTGTTTTAGCAATGTAATAGGTGCTCTAACATCACCCAAACTCCTAACAACCAAGAGAAAAAATGAGGTTGAGAGCGAGAAAGAGAGAAAATTGGCCCAGAATGAGAACGGCCCTTCAGGCATCAGGAAATGCGAGGAAATGAAGTTGTGAAATCATTGATTTGAAAATGAGCTGCAGATGAGAGAAATGGAGAGGAAGAAGAGTTGGATGTAGGACATGAGATGTAGAAGTAGGTAAAAGAAGAGAGGACAGAGCCAAAGTCTTGTGATCTTATAAGAAAAGTTTGGAGGGAAATTTTAATAGAACTTCATAGACAAAATTAAACTTTGTATTCAGATTTATGTATGTTAATAACTTTTACACATATAAAACAAATAACTTAATGAATTAGAAAGAAAAAGATTGAATTATTTTGTTAAAATTGGAAACCGCACAGTAAAAAGCAGTGGCGGCCGGTGACTTCTTTTTTCGAGGGCGCTCGATGCAAAGTTCGTCACAACATGTATGTAGCCTGTCATGTTTTTGTGGTTCCTTTTTTCTAAATATGTGTTCTGCGCATCGAGAGATCCCGTGTGCATCATGTGTTTTGTCAAAATAAGTGCCTGCTGCAGACGCGTCTAAAGGGTTTATGATAAAATAGACACTCGCGTTTGCCAGATACTCACATAATCTTATGCGTAATCAGAGTTTACTGTAAAGGAGTGTGCGCATGATAGTTTCACGTGCGCACGCGAAACTATCGCATGCACACATGAAACTATCGCGTTTAGTTTTCCGTGCGCACGTGAAACTATTGCGTGCGCACGTGAAAGCGAAAGTTTCATGTGCGCACACGAGAGTTTCACGTGCGCACGCGAAACTAAACTTTATTAAATTTTTTCTCCATGTCCCCTCAGGGGCTCCGTACAATATTAAGTACTCAACAGTATACTCAAATGAAAGATGTAAGATTTCTATTACTGTGATAATTGGAATATTATTATTTTGCATATTCATCATTCGGTAGCTCTTTAATTATAAACACAGCACTTTAGTCCCAGATTATTTCCATAAAATTGTCATAGAGGCTTCTGTGTGAACACAAACACGTCCTGCAAATTTTCTGGGATTGCTCTCGTAAAGAGGACCTTGCTCCTTATGATCTTGTCATAAACTAAAATGCACACACGTGGTATCTCGCGAGAGAAATCACAGATAATTAGCTAACTTCAGGCGTTGTGGAAAAAACCTATCAAGTGCAGGACTTTAAATGTGTCACATGTCTTTACGGGATCTTTACGGTGTGTGTAAATGCATGCATAAATTCGGGAAAATCTTTGTCTTTGTGAATGAACCAAAAATCAAACGATCCCGGACAAAACCCAAAGCATTTTTCTGTGTATTTTCCATAATCTCTGTGTGGAAAATGGCTATAGTTTCCCATTCCCACTGTTTGCTTGAGAATGAATTTGTCCTGGTTTGCTCTCCAGTGAACCTTTGCTTGGATATTTTAAGCCTTTGGTTATGAGTTCATATGTCTTTTTTATGAGGTCATGTCGTGTACACAAACTAGTTCACACCTGTGTCGGCCTGTTTATCCACACCTGCTTTTTCAGGTCAGTGATGTTGACATGTAAGACAGATAAACCTTGTGTCCTAATGACATACTTTCTCTTTGAAATAGTATACAAGATTACAATTAGTGCATACCAAATCAGTCTTTTAAAAATCGTATGCCAAAGGTGCCCAAGTGACACTCTTATATTGCATGAATCTCATGTTTGTGATGCTTCTCTGTTAACAAAGAAGATCTATTAATAAATCTAAATGTATTTCTATTAGGACTGTCAAAAGATTAATCGCATACACAATAAAAGTTTGTGTTTGTATAATATATTTGTGTGTTTATTGTTTGTAATTATGATGTATATATATATATATATATATATATATATATATATATATATATATATATATATGCATTTAGAAAACATGTAAATGTTTTTTAAGTACATACATGCATTTGTTTGTTTTTATAAATGCAAAATAATTACACACAGTGCACACACATATATTATGCAAAAACAAACTTTTATTTTGTATCGGATTAATCATGATTAATCTTTTGACAGCCATAATTTATATAGCACTTTTTCACAGTATAATATTACTTAAAAGTGGCTTTACAAGTATTAAATTATATACCAAACAGAGAAGGCAATAAAGGCTTTTGTTTGGATGCAAAGGAAAGCTTATGGTGAAGGTGATTTTATTTTGGTATATATGAACTTAAGTAACAAAACATTTTAAGGAAATTCAAAATTCAGTTTGAATTTTACCCATTACTACCAAAGTGCGTATGTCTCAAACAAATCTTCCTTTAAATCGTTTATTCTTTTTTAAATCAAGTGATTTATGAAAGAGTCCCACTTTAATGTCCTCTTTTAAACTTTCTTTTGATTCTCTTTTGTCCTGAAATGTCACTTTCTGTGTGGTAGTTTCAGAGGTGTCTTATGCTGCGTTCACACCAGCTGCGGTAGAGGCGTCAAGCGCGAGTGCTTTCAATGTTAAGTTAATGTGAAGATGCGTTGAGGCGCGTCTGGAGGTCTTGCGGCGCGAATGAGGCGTTTATCGCAGCGAGGTAGAAGCGATTCCGCCTTATTCCGATTCCTCATTGCCGGGCAAAACGTGCAAGTTAACAAATCTGTACTTTGGTGGAAAAACGCGCCGTATTAACCAATCAGGAGTTGCTCTAGTAGTGACGTGATTACAGGAAGAGATCGGAGTCGCAGAAGCCCCTCCCATGACTCGAATTTCCGAGTGAATGTCTCAACGACTAGAATTTCACGCTCGAATGAAGCGAGTAAACTCAAAATGTTCAACCGTCAAACTAGACGCGAATTTGATGCCTCAAACGTGACTTGTGTGAACCCACAGTGAAGCAGGATGAATAAACGGTGGGTAATGCAATAATGATGTGAAACAGATTTCTTACGATGGGCGTATGTGTGGGTGTGTTTGTGTCATCCTCTGAGTTTTGTTACTGTGACAGTTGTGTGTTTGAGTGACAGGTGTCAAGGTCCAGCTTGGGAAGCTGTCATGTAAAGAACAGTGCAGAAGTTGCAGACGCTTTGATAACAGCTTAGCTTGGCTATATGTGTTTCTCTATCTCTCTCCATCTCTCTTTTCCTTCATCCACTCTTCCTCTCTTGCCCAGAACCAGCTGATACTGCAGAACAGAACAGAACCTGTCAATCAAACTGCTGAGCATGTTGCATCACTCACTGAATGTCACTTACAGTATGGGCTTGTGTGACATTGATGTCATATCCTTCAAAACTGTGTTTACAGTAATGTATTTACAGTGGCACAAGATTCTCTAGAGGTTCAAAGCAGAAAATGTGTCACATTATGTTTTTCTGTTTATTGAAGTGCTCGTATTCTTGTAAAAACTGTTGTAAAACATTTCATAAACCTTGCACTGAACCTGCATGTATGATGTAGATTACACATGATTGACCCGTGATTAGGGTAGTTATGATGAACTGGATTTTATTGACTGCACACATACAGCATGTGACAAAGTGAATCAGTCTCTCTCACACACCATGAAAACCAGTATGACATTGAGGAGACAGAAATGATAAGGAGTTTTTAATGGGTCATAATCTACTGTTTTAAAGCCCACAGACACAATTACACTTTTCCCTCTTGACCATTTTGTGTCAATTTGTTTTTGGAGTCTTGTGCCCTGGTGGTCTCTCCTTTTCCCAGGATTAATTGGGTGCCCCTCTGATCTTTACACATGCCAAATTTAGTCCTGCGCTTTCTGCCGCCCCTATAAATAAACACAATTAATTACTCCTGCTGTTACACTAATGAGAGGACGAGTTTGATTGGCCTCATAGGACAGAAAAACTCTGAACACAGCACTTTAGATAGACATATATACAGACAGACAGACAATAGACACAGTACAGACACAGGCAGACTATAGACACAAACAGAAAGACAGACAGACAGACAAATTGATAAAAAGAAAGATAGATAAACAGACAGATGGACAGACAGGCAGACAGTAGGCACAGAGAGCATGACAGACACAGGCAGACTATAAACACAGACAGACAACAGGCAGACTATAGACACAGACAGGTGGATAGACAGACAGACAGATGGTGAGACAGATGGATAGAGAGAAAGATAGACAGACAGACACAAGCAGACTATAGACACAGACAGACAGATAGACACAGGCAGACAGACAGGCAGGCAATAAACACAGACACACACAGAGACAGACACAGGCAGACTGTAGACACAGACAGATATATAGACAGACAGATGGAGAGATAGATGAGGATAGAGAAAAAGATAGACAGACAGACACAAGCAGACTATAGAGACAGACAAACAGACACAGGCAGACTATAGACACAGCCAGGCAATAAACACAGACAGACACAGAGACAGGCAGACTCTAGACAAAGAAAGATTGATAGATAGACAGAAGGTGAGACAGATGGATAGAGAGAAAGATAGACAGACAGACACAAGCAGACTATAGACATAGACAGACAGACACAGGCAGACTATAGATAGAGACAGACAGATAGACACAGGCAGACAGACAGACAGACAGACAGACAGACAGGCAGGCAATAAACACAGGCAGACAGATAGACACAGACAGATGGATAGACAGACAGATGGTGAAACAGATGGATAGAGAAAAAGATAGACAGACAGACACAAGCAGACTATAGAGACAGACAGACAGACACACGCAGGCAGACTATAGACACAGGCAGGCAATAAACACAGACAGACACAGAGAAAGACACAGACAGACTATAGACTAAGACAGATTGATAAATAGACAGAAGGTGAGACAGATGGACAGAGAGAAAGATAGATAGAGAGATAGACAGACAGACAGACAGTCAGAGAGACAGACAGAGAGACACATAGACACAGACAGACAGACAGACAGACAGACAGACAGACAGACAGACACAGGCAGACTATAGATACAGACAGACAGATAGAAACAGGCAGACAGAAAGACAGGCAGGCAATAAACACAGACAGACAGATAGACACAGACAGATGGATAGACAGACAGATGGATAGAAAGAAAGATAGACACAAGCAGACTATAGACACAGACAGACAGACACAGGCAGACTATTGATATAGACAGACAGAAAGATAGATACATACAGGCAGACAGACAGACAGACAGGCAGGCAATAAACACAGACAAACAGATAGACACAGACAGATGGATAGACAGACAGATGGTGAGACAGAGGGATAGAGAAAAAGATAGACAGACAGACACAAGCAGACTATAGAGACAGACAGACAGACACAGGCAGACTATAGACACAGGCAGGCAATAAACACAGACAGACACAGAGACAGACACAGAAAGACTATAGACAAAGACAGATTGATAGAAAGACAGAAGGTGAGACAGATGGACAGAGAGAAAGATAGACAGACAGACAGACAGACAGACAGACAGACAGACAGACAGAGAGACACAAGCAGACTATAGACACAGACAGACAGACAGACACAGGCAGACTATAGATACAGACAGACAGAAAGACAGGCAGGCAAACAGAAAGACAGGCAGGCAATAAACACAGACAAACAGATAGACACAGACAGATGGATAGACAGACAGATGGTGAGACAGAGGGATAGAGAAAAAGATAGACAGACAGACACAAGCAGACTATAGAGACAGACAGACAGACAGACAGGCAGGCAATAAACTCAGACAGACACAGGCAGACTGTAGACACAGGCAGGCAGACAGACAGGCAGGCAGGCAATAAACACAGACATATACAGAGACAGACAGATAGATAGAGAGACAGATTTTATGCCACTTTTTATTGGTCTTTATAAACCTGCATGTTCATTTAAAATCTCCTAGACATTATATGTTAAGAGGGTTCATCTTTAAAAATCTAACCAGTAAAGTTGACATTGTAATTTCCTTTGCTACAAAGATGGCAAAGGCTGATTCTTGAGCGCAGTCTGTTTGCTGCTAACTGGTATTTTCCTCTGGTATTTCTTTTAAAATATTTAATTATTTCTCTTCTTTGCACTTCAGTGGTAGTTTGGTTAGGTTTAATATTAGAATTGGGTGATGTGGGCTTTTGAAGAACTCTGAGATGTGAACGACTTAGTCAGGAGGAGGTAATGACAGTATGACAATGACAGATGGTAAAGTTACATCGAGGCAGAGCTGGGGGCTGCTAATATATGCAAAACAATTGCACGACTTTACTACACTAATCTACATGCACTCTTGCACATTTCAATAAAGTGCTCCCCATTTGTACTCATGCTTTAAATTTATTCCCCCCTTTATACCATTTTGAACTTAAAACATATCGTAAAACCAAACAAACTTGGCACAGTTTTGCTTCCGCTTGGTCACATGTTCCTCTGAAAAAAAAGCAAAGAAAAACTAAGAAAGTCATTAAGTTTTCAATTTCCTTCAGGTCCAAAATGAGGCAGTTATGGCGCTCTGCTCCCTTTGGAAAAGGGGGGCGTAAAAGAACCAGGCCTTCTTCGTTCCGCACGAAAATAGCACATTAACACGATGAAAAACTAGCACAGAACCGCTCAGACAATTTAACTTGAATGACCATAGATGATACATAAGCATCCTGTTCAGATTATAGCAATCACGAGTACACAGAGATTATAGCAATCAGATTATAGCAATCACGAGTACTTAAAGAAGTACTCAACTTCTTAAAAATTCATAAAAAATTTGAATAGTTTACTTACCCCCATGTCATCCAAGCTGTTCATGTCTTTCTTTCGCGACGAAAATTAAGTCTTTTGAGGAAAACATTTCAGGATTTTTCTCCTTACGGTACATTCACATGGGACAGAAGCGTTAACGCTTGATGGAAGCCTGGCCAACAGCCAATCACAGTGGCCGCTACACATGCTCTGGTCTTCCATAAACGTAATTGGCTGGTTCTGCCTAGGTTATTTGCATAAGGCGATATGATTGGCTGACGTACGCGCTGAAATGTTCAACTTCTGCCGTGAGCAACAGCAGTGACACGGCGTCAACGGATCCATAATTCAGTTCGGCAACGCATTAAAAGTGAATGGGAAGCGTTGACGCTTACGCCTCGTGTGAATCGACCGTAATAGTGAAATTCAATAAGGAATAAGGGTTGTATCAAGAGAAACAATCATAATTTTCGTCCCCCAAAAGATTAAAAAAATATATGTACCACAACTTCTCGTCTTGCACTAGCCATGCGACGCACCAGCATGACCTTATATATGTAATCACGTCAAAAGGTCACGTATGCGCAACTACCACTCCAGTGATTGGAGAAAAGAGGACCATTCTGATGTTGTTGGATGTGTAGGGGTGGGCGATATGACCAAAATCGTCTATCACGATAGGATTCGCGACTCACGATAGGATTCGAGACAAAAAGAGCAGCCGTTGCCCGACTTGCGCGCTCCTCACACACAGAAGGAGCGCACGCATATAGATCTGTTGTTTGTGTTTCAATGGCTTAAAATAACTTGTTTTAAAAGTGCGATGCGTTATGTGTACAAACGTTACGTTTTCGTGACCACGTGCAATAGTCCAAAATCTCTACCAGTTGACAAATTTCTACCAGTTAATCACGTCTACCGGTTTATCGCCCACCCCTATTTATGTGTAATGATACTAATTGTTTTTTTGTCAGTTTATTGTTTAAAATGGTTCGCAAGTGTGCATTTCACATATGTAACGCAATACCTTTCGATGTGATTGCGTAATACGTAAGGTAGCGCTGGCGCATCAAATGGTTAATGTAAGACATTTGTGGTTTAAAAGTACCACCTTTTTTATTAGTTTTTTTTTTTTTTTTTGAAAATGACGATGGTTTCGCTAGATAAGACCCTTATGCCTCGGTTGGGATCATTTAGAGCCCTTTTAAGCTGCATTGTAACTGTAAACTGTTGAGGTCCACTAAAGTCCACTATATGAAGAAAAATCCTGGAATGTTTTCCTTAAAAAAACTTAATTTCTTCTAGATTGAACAAAGAAAGACATAAATATTTTGGATGACATGGAGGTGAGTAAATTATCGAGATTTTATTATGAAAGTGGTGTGATTCATATATCGCGTCTTTTGCGCGCTCAAGTTCGTTATTTCAAATGTAGGAAGCGACGCGCACACGGTGCGCCACGCTCGTTTTTTCTAGGCGCGTCCGCACCGCATCGAGGTTAAAACATTTCAACTTTTGAGAATGCCGCAAGCACGATGCAGGTCATGTGACAAGAACCTACGCGCCTAGCGTTTCCCACACATTTTAGGCGCGACATGTGACCGGCCCCTAATCCTTTAATTGTCTCCCCTAGACAGCAACAAGAACAAATGCAAAGCAAACCGAGACTTTTTTCTAGTGTCTCCTCTTGTTCGCCTGAGAAAAAGACCGAAATAGAGCTTTTGTCTGCGTGCGACTGGTTTTCAGCCGTACAACATACCTTTTGTCTTGTACTCTATTTGTTGTGATTTGTATTTCACGATTTCTCTCTCTCTCTCTGCTTGTCTTTTCCTTCACCTCATATCGCAGCCTCCAGCTGATGTCATTCAGATCTATGAGCATCCATTAGCATCCGTCTGTTTGCACCTGCAGCAAAAGCCATTACACCTCGGTCTTTACTTTCACTGCTTCCTGTCTCTCTCAGACACACACACATAAACGCGTGCACGTACAGCTGCTCGCTGCCACGCTAAACTCACTCGCCCGCTCGGCTTATTAGACAGATGAACACCTTTATGATGTCGGAGCTCCGGGTCAGAACATTCGCCGATCAACAAACCGATCTCGCTATAATCTCAAACCTCCTGAAGAAAAATCACAGACGTGCCAATTCAATGCAAATGTCAAGCTTGTCATAAAAAGTTAAGTTTAATCCAAAAGTTTTAACCATCTCAGTGTCAATGTTTGGTGGTTTAAATATACCTATCAGAGGTCTCAGTTAAAGTTTTAAAACATTATTTTAAAAATATTTTTGCATATTTTTTCACAATTGACACATCCATAACGTTTCTTCCTCATAATGCGCACACAAAAATGTATTAAAATAACCATTTTATGTTCTTTGAGGAGCCACCCATTCTCCATTTGTTGGGTATTATGGCTTCTTGTTTGTGCAAAATGTATGCATGCTTTCCTCATCTTAAATAGGAAAAACTACACTCACCTAAAGGATTATTAGGAACACCATACTAATACTGTGTTTGACCCCCTTTCGACTTCAGAACTGCTTTAATTCTACATGGCATTGATTCAACAAGGTGCTGAAAGCATTCTTTATAAATGTTGGCCCATATTGATAGGATAGCATCTTGCAGTTGATGGAGATTTGTGGGATGCACATCCAGGGCACGAAGCTCCCATTCCACCACATCCGAAAGATGCTCTATTGGGTTGAGATCTGGTGACTGTGGGGGCCATTTTAGTACAATGAACTCATTGTCATGTTCAAGAAACCAATTTGAAATGATTCGAGCTTTGTGACATGGTGCATTATCCTGCTGGAAGTATCCATCAGAGGAGGGGTACATGGTGGTAATAAAGGGATGGACATGGTCTGAAACAATGCTCAGGTAGGCTGTGGCATTTAAAAGATGCCCAATTTGCACTAAGGTGCCTAATGTGTGCCAAAAAAATACCCCCCACACCATAACACCATTGCATTAATGAGAAATTGAACAGGTGTTCCTAATAATCCTTTAGGTTAGTGTATTTTTTTAAATATTAAAAATATTTTTTGATGTCTGGACTCTATGATCAGAGCTTTAGGAACAGGATGGTTCAATATATTGGTAATAAAATCATTTTCATTCCTATATTTCAAGTGAATGTCATCCATAATGCTGAAATTGCTTGTCTGCTTTACCTCGAGTCTTAGAAAATAAAATCGAAAAAAGTATATGGGTAAAATTATTGCTCATAATGATGGATTTGCACAATCATCTGTTTCCTCTAACGTAAACACTTTAATGTTTTTTTTTAACATGAGCACCTGCACGTCTAACACAATTATTAATTGTATTGACTGTTGAAGCTGCGAGAAAGCAACGCTATTGATTTGTCGACCGAGATGACTCCTGTGTTTGAGCGGTTTGTTCACTAGCATCTGTTCATGCTCCTACATTTCCTGTGTAAGAGAAGAGAAGACAGCGTGTATGAATGGAAATAAGCACTCTTAACATACATACAGAAAATGCCATTGTGCGTTATAGTGGAAAATAAGTGCGCATAACAATTATAGAGTACGTGTATCTCCAAAAATGCAAGTCTATTTGAAGTACATAAACATTGTTTTTGGATATTCTCTTTTCCATTACTGTTTGTGGATGCATTTAGAGTTTATTCAACTCTATTCAGCCTGTTGTTTCCTAGGCTGCAGGCTACAATTGAAAGAGATCGTTTTTGTCTGAAAATGAGGCTTTTGAAAATACTCTCCTTTACAATTTAATGCGAACTGTGTTTCTGTGCTGAATAGCAAGCGTAATGAAGAGAGAAGTATACAGGCAGGCACACGTGCATGACAAAGAGAGAGATTTGCATGTCTATATAATTTTGTTTATAGAATAAGGATATAGCATAGGCCTACAGTCATATTTGAAGTTATAAAATAGTGATCGTAACCCAGTTTTACTTCTTTAACGTGATATTAAAACAATTTAGGACAGGAACTTGATCTCATAGGAATTTATATGTATTTTACAAATGTACCGATTTGTATAAATTTGTATGATGTGAATCGTACACATATAAAAGCACGAATAAAGCATCACAGGGATAAAGGCAAGTCGTACTAAAATATACAAATAAGGTGCTTAAAAGTGCCATAAAATAAAAAACTGTATTTGGGCATATATGAATAATAAGAGCTCTGTACATGGTAATGACATATTGTGAGCCTCACGCGTATTTGTTTCTTCCTTTTTATGTAAACCTCGTGCATGCAAATGACAGCCGGAAAACAGGCCAATCTCAACATAACACCGACTGTGATGTCACAGTCGAGATGTATGCCCCCAACATTAAATTATACATTAAATTAATTACAATGTTGTAACAATGCTGTTGTTACAAAGTTGTGACTGCTGAGTTAGCGCTATATGCTAGTTAATGCTATATGCTAGCGTTTAGGCTGAAGTTCTACTATTGACGTTACAATTACATTTTGCAGGTCCACGCTTACTTAGAACTTACTACTCAGAAACGTCCATTAACAATCTCCAAACAATTAGTTGTTCCTCAAAATCTGTATTTTTTTCTGATACAGAGTCAAACATATAAGGTCTGTTTACTAATGTGAGCTACTGGCATGAGCCTCAGAGCAGAGCAGAGCTCAACATTATTATTCATGACCCTTTCAAATAGGGCAAAAATAGACCATTTCATTTATAGGACAAATCCTAGGGTTGTAAATGGACTTAAAAACATTTCTGGATAATTTTTGCACTTAATAAATTTACATACCTTTTAAGAACAACTTAACATATTATTTCAATGCATTCTTTGGCACCTTTAAAATATGTACAAATTCCTGTGAGATTATTTTGTAATTTCATATATTGTAAAAACCTCTATGACAAACAATTGCAATGGAAGTAAGAATGGGCATGGTGGACTAGACTTTGAGCATGCAAATATTTTTCGGATGTTACTGATAATAAGGGCGGAGTGGCTTCATCCATATTTGCTTTTTAGTAGAGAAAAAGGTCATGCCGTGACGTACCAATTTTCTGCTGGTCACATATCTCCATATGATACGAATTCGGATGTCAGAGTTCACCAGACTTGAACTTTGGTTCGCAGCAAAATGTCTTCGCATGATTTGTGTTTTCGGTCTGATGCATTTGCATGCATATGAATGGAAGCCAATGGAACAAAAAGTGTAGTGGGACCATCCCTTGAAGTTGGTTTTCAGGTGGAGGCAAATCTTCATTTACCTTTCAGTCAGTCACGACATGACGTCTCCGTTCCCTTCCTTCAGGCAATGAGGGTTGCATACGTAACCGAAACGTTTTTTTGTTGTCAAAATGATTTTTTAATCTGCAATGACATACTCATTAAATCTTACATTGAGATCAGAATACGTGTGAAGGTAAATGGGTCTGTTTTGATTATACATCGATTTTAATTGACACAAATGAAAGAAAATGTAATACATTTTGATCAGAACAAATTAAAAGTACTATTTGTCATTGTGTGCATGCATATGGAAGAGATTCATATGTATTCTGAATAGGAATATTACTTTTATTAATATTTCCCCCGCTGTGTGAGTAGTTCACAGGGACTCTTGATCAGGAGGAGTCTGATCATAATGCATACACAAGGCTTTCATATCACCAAAACATATTTGATGAGCAAACAGCACCATGAGGTCGGTCAAACAGGGTCTTTGATTTCTGTTTAAGCGGCTAAACGAATGTGATGAACTCAGGGTTCAGGCAAAGGAAAGCACTATTGAGGAACTACGCTGAGGAATGATGTTTTCTAAACACATTATAGGTCTCATATTTCAACTCGAGCGATGCTTTTTACTGTCATTGTCGACTCCGCGGTGACCAAGTATAAGAAATGATGCCATGTCTGACAGACAGCCGTATAAACTAATAAATCATAGGTTTTCAACAGGGGGTCCGTAGTGGTATTACTGGGGATCCTCCAAATATAGTTTATAAAAATGAAGAGCATAACGTTCCCACAATATAAATATTATGTAGTATGCTGAAAATTACTTAAACAATAATAACAAGTAATAATAAGTATGTGTTATAAATATAAATGCAGTCTTAATTTGTAGTGAGGGTCCCTGCTCCTCCTCCCTATCCATTAAGGGTAGTTGGCCTAAAAAGGCTGAAGATCTCTGTTAAAAACATTATCAAAAAAAAATTTAATTTTTACATTTTAAAACATTTTGATTAGGTTATTGTAGTAAAAAAAATTATTCTGATATATGGTGGATTTTCTATATTTTCTCTAATTGATATTCTGCCTTTGAACAAAAGTAAAACATTAATATCTGTACATTAAAGAAATATGAGAAGTTAATAAATGATAACATAATAGAAGTTTAATTGAAATTAACCCCTGGGACATAAAACTGCTCATACAGTAGTTAAAGAAATGCCTTAAAAATTCACAAAAAAAATGTAAATGTTAAAACTGAATCTTGTCCAGTAAGAGTCGATTGAAATGCCTACAGCCAGCCAATCCAAGAAAAAATGATTATTTTGGTTGGCACTGAGACTGATAAATTAGCATTAAAGAAATGAGTCTGACTCAATATTATTGCCTTGTTCTGGCTTTTTAAATGGATCTTTTTAAAGTTGCTTTGATTAGCAGTTCGGTGGTGAACCTAATTAGTTAAAGTGCTAACCTCTCCTTCTCGTCCCGTACTCGTGCTATCTCTGCCCTGCCTCGTGTACTCGACTACACAAATTCCTCTGGACCCGAGGTCGTCTCCAGCATTAGCCCGGGTTTCTGTCCGCAAGGACGTCTAATCTACGCTTCACCCCCTGTTATCTCGCCGACTGTCCGTTCGCCGACTGCTTCATCGCGGCCTTCAGGCCACAGACATCTGCAGAATTATCATTAGTGCTGTTCATCTGCTTCTGAACGCTAGTTTTTCCTTTCCTCAGATGAGCAGCAACGGATGGGAACAGACGAGGTTTCAGGCGAGAAGGTCATAGTGTGGGACGTCTGGAAATGAGAGTTCGGATAAAGTACATTCAGACATGTGTGGTTTATTCAAGAGAACAGCGTGCTTGTGCTAACACATTTTCTGCATATGCTGTGTGTTATGGCTGCTTAAGTAATTTAAATGGTCATGTTTAGCTCTTTAGGTTCAACGCCTGATCAGTTTTACAACTTTTGTCTATTGTGAATCCATAGCAGCCATGAGGTTATCAGTACTAACCAATGAACCAATGAGGATAAAGTTGTCGCTTTAGTTTACCAGTATTTATTCATCTGCAATCTTATAAACTCACCTAAAGGATTATTAGGAACACCTGTTCAATTTCTCATTAATGCAACTATCTAATCAACCAATCACATGGCAGTTGCTTCAATGCATTTAAGGGTGTGGTCCTGGTCAAGACAATCTCCTGAACTCCAAACTGAATGTCAGAATGGGGAAGAAAGGTGATTTAAGCAATTTTAAGCATGGCATGGTTGTTGGTGCCAGATTGGCCGGTCTTAGTATTTCACAATCTGCTCAGTTACTGGGATTTTCACGCACAACCATTTCTAGGGTTTACAAAGAATGGTGTGAAAAGGGAAAAACATCCAGTATGCGGCAGTCCTGTGGGCGAAAATACCTTGTTGATGCTAGAGGTCAGAGGAGAATGGGCTGACTGATTCAAGATAATAGAAGAGCAACTTTGACTGAAATAACCACTCGTTACAACCGAGGTATGCAGCAAAGCATTTGTGAAGCCACAACACACACAACCTTGAGGCGGATGGGCTACAACAGCAGAAGACTCCCCCGAATACCACTCATCTCCACTACAAATAGGAAAAAGAGGCTACAATTTGCACAAGCTCACCAAAATTGGACAGTTGAAGACCGGAAAAAATGTTGCCTGGTCTGATGAGTCTCGATTTCTGTTGAGACATTCAGATGATAGAGTCAGAATTTGGCGTAAACAGAATGAGAACATGGATCCATCTCGCCTTGTTACCACTGTGCAGGGTGGTGGTGGTGGTGTAATGGTGTGGGGGATGTTTTCATGGCACACTTTAGGCCCCTTAGTGCCAATTGGGCATTGTTTAAATGCCACAGCCTACCTGAGCATTGTTTCTGTCCATGTTCATCCCTTTATTACCACCATGTACCCATCCTCTGATGGCTACTTTCAGCAGGATAATGCACCATGTCACAAAGCTTGAATCATTTCAAATTGGTTTCTTGAACATGACAATGAGTTCACTGTACTAAAATGGCATATTTATCTTTCAAATGTGTAAATTTAAAATGTAAGGGAACTTGTTATTTATATAAAAGTGTATAATAATTAATCAGACAGAAATCAAAAAATAAATCTCCTCTTTCATCACATCAACTGAAGTTATTAGTGCATCAAGTATGAAATAGCATTTTAGTGACAAAATGTGGATGATACTGGCCTAGTTTGCATATTCTGCCTGTTGTGCTTTTGTTTAAATCCTACTATTGTTTCAGGATGAGCATTTGTCACAATGATGCTAACTGAATAAAAGAGAGAGAGTGACATATAACGCTTGCCATGTTGACTTAGACTCTTGTGGCAGCGACTTGATTTGTTTCACATGCACACAGACGTTATCACTCAACGTCTAATGTCACTGCATCAAATGATACAATAAATGGCCATCTATTAGATTGGATAAATGTTTATCATGACCTATTACTCTTATAAATACCAGACTGTTCCATTAGTTTATACTGTCTAAGCATCGGGTCAGGATTCACAGCTCGGTTCTCCCACAGCCAATCATTTAGATCCTCACTGTCAAAGCGTTCCAAGCTCCTGCTCGCCGTTTGACAGCTTGTCATTTTTCGACGGTATCTCACTGAGTGAAGGCCTGACTATCATATTGATTGGCATTGAGTTTTTTTGCATTGCATAAATCAGTCGCATGAGTATTTGCTAATTTCCGAACTGCTGTGTGCGCCCGTATGTTTGTGCGTTTCGCAACAGACCGTTACTTTTGGGTGAATGTATGTAAGAAATGAGTTCTGTGTGCTGATTGGTTGTTGGCTTATGTTTATGTAATGACAGAAAAGCCTAGAGGAGAATTGCCAACTTTGACCTTGAGAAAATAACCTTTGAGATGGCGGCGAGCGTAAAGATTGCCTCTCGCTTCTTTTCTACTTCATTATTTTCTCTCTCTCTCTCTCTCTCTTGAGATTTTTCACTTCAGTAATCTAAGTAGCTCAAGATAAAAGCTGTGCCAATGACTCCACTGTCTTCCCTCCTATAATACAAATTAATCCCCCTCATTGATTACAAACTTACAAGCTTATGCAAAGCTTATCAAAATAAGCCGCTACCTGTTTTAAACCATTTCACTAGCTGGTCTGTGCCACACACATGTACATTTACATGTCAATTGTAGGTATGCATCATCCTATAATCAGGGTTTCCACGGGTCCTTGAAATCATTGAAAGTTTGTGAATCCGGGGGGAAAAAATTCAAGGCCCTGGGAAGTTTTTGAAAACGTCTCTGGTTACGTATGTAACTGTTGTTCCCTTAGAAGGGAACGAGACGCTGCGTCTCCCTGCCATACTTCCTGCGTCCCTGTACGCCGTCTTTGGCAATATTTCAGATAGTGATATACTTCCTGGCTTCCGCGTCGTCCTGTCTTTGTCGTTAAGCCTCAACATTGGTTAAATTTGATATACACATTCAGACACACTTACCCATGGAAGCGTCCCCAAAGTTTCACCGCAGTGACGCAGCGCGAGTTCCCTCGAAAGGGAACTGTAACAATGTATCTTAAAAGGTAACACGATGTAACCTTGCTCTTACTTATTATCATGAATGCTACTAGGTCATCTCTCCCAGAACATTTACGGAACGTTTTTGTGTTCACGCAGAAGCCTTTCTGACAATTTTACGGAAATTTCTGGGACCAAAGTGCTTTGTGAATGGGGTTAAAGAGTTTACAGAGGTTGCCGGACCTGAGCCTAATGTTAATCAGCGAATCGCTTCTTTACTTAAACATGCACCATACCATTCACTTTTGTTGAAACTGACACAGATAGACAAGATTTTAGGATTTTAACTACATTTGTTGTGCTTTCCAATGCATAATACGATGCCATGATGCCGGGGCGTTGCTTTGTGCCTGCAAGCATGTTCTGGTTATTACAGTAGGTGATTACTTACTAACCCATGTCAAAAGAGTCCAACCATCAAGTCTATATGATTTTCTGTTATTTAGATATGGTTCAGGTCTTGTGTGTAAGTCTATTGGATGTTTCTGTCCATATTATCTTCCCTCAGGCCATCACCTTAAATCCAAATGGGATGTGGTGAGACAGCAGTGAGCGATCCATAGTCCTTGTTTGTTAGTTTATGTAAGGTAACAGGTGATGTTAAGGTAAATGCTAACAAGTGTAGAAGTGTTAAGCAAAGTTGTTGTTGTGTTATGAGAGTAGATCATTGCCAGTGGCTTCCCTCTTTTCATCTCTGTATTCATTTGTTTCCATCTGTCTCAGTCATTTTGCTCTCTCTCTCTCTCTCTTTCTGTGTCTTTCTCTCTCTCTCTGTCTTACGCTCTGTCTCTCGCTCTCTTTTCTGATGGATGTAATGTGAGGATTGAATGGAGAGATCGATCAGGCGCTGTGTGTTGAAGCAGTCAGACTGTTGGCTCTCTGCCACTGCAGATTATTTCCCAAATTATTACAGCCGCCAGATGCTTGTCAGATGACTCTCTCAGTCAAGGTTAGACACTCTCTCTCTATCTATTTCTCTCTATCTCCCTCGCTCAAACCTAACTCTGAATTTCCATATGGTCCAAACGTCACACTTTCTCAAACCCATGAATAAGTTCCTCCTCAGAAGTGAAGTCATTGTAGCAGGTGCAATACATGCTTCTTTTTTTGTAGTAATGGCGTTCAAACTATTTCCTGATGTTTTATATATCTGTAAGGAATATATTTACTCTCTGCTGGTGTGAATCTGTTTATGTAATCTGTGCTATTTACAAGAGACAGCATAAAGAGCTATTTCGGATGTAGATTTTATAATTATGGAATAACTAGTCCACATTAGGCATCCGAAAACGCAAATATCTACCCCATTAAAATCCTGTCGGCTGAGCAGCTACTAATCAGCTTACGTGTTTCCTCTCGAGAGATTATACCGCTGTAAACACCACTATAAAACCAGCCGGCGAGTTTACTTACTAAAACACTTTTCCTGATGTATTTTCCGTATAACTTCTGACAAAGCTGTTTGTTTGGTTTTCATTCGCTCTGCCAGAGATAATGCATACATAATATTAATTCAAGGTTTAATGCTGCTTAATGTATTTAATGCAACACATTTACCTAATTGGACACAAACTGCTTAACTTTTTATTTTCACAAAAGTTGAATGCCTTTCAGAAAAGTTTCTTCTTTAAATATATAAACATACAATATATCAAATGAAAGAACAGAGGCTCTTAATTTGAGCAAAATGCTGAAATAATTGCATTTTTGTAAAGGACTTTTGTTAGAGATCAGATTCAGAGTGATGATCAGAACATACACAGATCATTTACTGTTTTTGGATCTGTGGATGCTTCAGTGTTTTATAAGTAAGGTAAGAGCGACACCTAGTGGATAATAGCGGAAATAAGGATTGCCGTAAAAACACGTCATTGGCAGGGAAGCGTTTTCTCTTTATTGACGAGATAAATTGTCAACGACGGGGAAAGAGTTAAAGTCTGGTGTCTTGACACAAGCTTTCCTTTATCAATAAATTATATAGTGATACTTTCTCGAAAGCAAGTTTATTTGTAAATCTGTAAATCTGTAAAAGAAAACTGAAGTCATTTTCTGTGGCAGAATTGAATGAAAGAATTGGTGTAAGTGGTCAAAATGAATGTAGTGGATTTTGAAAGTATAAACTAATGCTTATTTTAGGTAATTATTTTAATCTAACTCAAGCAGTTTACAGATGTTCTCCTGTCTGCAGATAAAACCTCATATTTTCTCCATGTTAAACATGCTAAATTTGTGTATGAAACATTCACTTGGGTTATGTTATATTGGCCTCAGGTATTCTCCCATCAACATCTGTTAACTTGCATCCGTTACTGCTGAGCTGCTCATATATATACTGTTTACATGATTACTTTATAAGTTATGAGATTTCATTTCATTTAGATCTGAGATCTGGCATCTATACAGTAAGATGCAAAAGACTGTAGTTTTTTTTTACAGTCAATAAGTTGGTAATTTGTTTAACTGAGTACATGTCACAGTACTTGATTTTTGCAAGCAGGGATAGTCTTACTGTGCGTTCACACCAGACACGGTAGAGGCGGCAAATATTCTCTATTCGCGCGAAGTTGGACGCTTGAACATTTTGAGTTTACTCTCTTCATTCACGCGTGAAATTCTGGTCATCCGAGACATAAACGCAGACATTCGCATCATGGGAGGGGTTTCTGCGGCTCCGCTTGCTTCTTGTAATCACGTCACCACTAGAGCAAGCTCCTGATTGGTTAATGTGAACGCCAAAGTTCAGATTTTTCAACTCGCGCAATTCTTAGTGGCAACGCTCATTTCGCACCTTTCACGCGTACAGTGCCGCAAGATACCTATTTGTGTCTTTGCATTGACTTAACATGTAAATCACTCGCACTTGACGCCTCTTCCACGTCTGTATTGAACGCACAGTGAGTTTCTGAAGGTCTGGGAACCATGGCTGTTTTGAATGGCCAAGGACCGCCCAAGAGGCCATATAACTGACACGTAAAGCAACCAATCACGTTTCGCTTTGTGCCACGTCATGTTTAGGGACAAAGACATGTTTCCACAATAACAGACCGGTGTGCAACCAGTAAATAATTCATTCACAATCGTCTCTGAAGTTCATAAAAACAATTGAAAACACATTTAAATATCTCTTTTAGATTCCACTAACTGCATCAAGTTAAAACTCTTAGACGTCTTTATGCCGTGAATCTTGCATACTTTTCAGCTTCGTTGTTTCCAGGCGGATCGTTAAAAATGCAACACACACGTCATCCTGTATAATTCAACCAATCAGAGGACGACTTTCAAAGCTGCAGAAGTGTTTCCAGAAAAGTGTACTGTATACATCATGTGTTTAGCCAACGATCCGTGAGGCTGAGACTAGGATAGTCCAAACCCATCCCAAATCCCAACTATGAATTACTTTTAGGTTGATATGAACATTATTAAAGGCGGGGTGCATGATTTTTTGAAAAACACTTTGGAAAAGGGATTCGGGACGAGAACCAAAACACACTTGTAGGCAATCAGCAGTAAGGGGCGTGTCTACTTACCGACATTGTTGCCTGGGTTGCGTATGTGTGGGGGGGTCTATCAAAAGATGGTCCAGATTCTATTGGGGTAGGGGCGTGTTTGTTTAGGTGCTTTCAAATGTCAACACCGGCTTTCAGAGATCATGCACCCCGCCTTTAAAGCCCCAAGAATTTTTATCTCAAGAATGTGAATCTATGAACATGGTCCTTTGCCAAAGTCAAATAATAAACAATGACAAACTACAGATTAAATACGACAAAATTTTGGAAGCTGGACACCATTATCACTTTTCCTTCAGCTCTTTGACTTTAGCCTCGGGCCATCAGCCCATCCTTACTGTTGAGCCCTGTGGTGAACTGCTTAAGTTTATATAATATAAATGTAGGGCAGGATGAATGAAAGCAGAGAAAGTTTAGAAAGGCCTGTTACAGATCTTCTTAAACTGAGCTGAAGAGATGAAACATCTCGTTGTGAATAGAGAAAAGACAGTGAGAGTTAAAGAATAAAGGAAATGGATCAGAGTTGAATTGCTCTCTCAGGAGAATAAGAATATAAGATTAGATCTGAAGTTTTAGGGCAGCTATAGCTTTTCCTTTCACTCTTCAAGTCGTCACAATACAAGCAATCTCACAGAAGCTCAGATGCTCGGCACGCTCTTCACATCTAACACATGACAGACAGGTGTGTTTTAATAAATGCATTAAAATGAGACATAACAGGCATTGTAGAAATTATGGCTGATATCTGTTTATTTGTCATACTAGAAATGCAGTTTCAAGTCAAGCATGAGTGATGTGCTGGCTTGTATACTACAAAAATTTGCATACTTCAGAAATAGTAAAAGTAGTTGCAATTTTTAAAGTTTGTGTAAAGTCATTTCAATTGTTTCTTAAAACATTATAAATGTTAGAAATGTGTATTGCTGAAACATGTTACAAAGACTGTAAACTAATTGTGGAGCTACACCAGAATTGCGTCCAGAATTGTTTGGGCGGGGCTTAAACGATGGCTCGATGATACACTGGAGCCATCACGCATGGCCCCACCCCTAACACAAATGCTAGCATCCATTCAGGTTGTTGCTGTATTTGAAAGTTGAGAGTTGTGTTTGTTTCCCGCGAGTGGGTGTGGTTTCAGCGCCGACAGTGGACACGCCCCCAGGGTTTGAGAGCAAAAATTTTTATTTATTTGCCGTTTTTTTTAAACATCTACGTTTAGCTGCGTGGTTAATCTAACATTTTTCTGTGGTGTCACAAACTGAGAACACATTAAATATTGGACTTTACACAGACTTTAAAGTACATTTTTGTGCCATTTTTGGCAAAGGATCTGGGATCGTACAGGGTTGTCGAAACATTGCCCACTACACCATCGGCTCCGACTGTAGTAGCCGTTTTTGGAGAGATTTGTAACAAGAGACAAGTTTAACAAGATATGGACAAGATTTTAAAATTGTATTTGTTGAATGAATCTTATTAGATCACATTAAAATTTAGGTCAGTTAATCTCACAAGACCCTGACAATTTAAAAGGTGCCTCCTACAAGATGAATCCCTCTTAAAGGGACACCGAGTGATTAGTAAAGTTAGTAGATGTGTTGTCTTCTGTTTAAAGAATGACTAATAAGAATAATAGACAACATGCATAAATATGTACAGTGTAAGAATGTTCATACAACAAATGCTGCCAATAAAACTATTGCCATCACATAGACCAGTGGTTCTCAAACCTTTCCGCGTGCGCCCCCCCCCCTTGCCTTCGCGGCCCCCCAAAGAAAATTTATGACAAAAACTGTTCTAAAATTTAACATTTTAATTGAACAAAACACAATAATTTATTCAAAGTAGTGCTGTTGGCCTTATTTTTTTAGGTTTAATTACACAGAATTCATGATAAATGAATGTATTTTATAAAATGTCATAAAACTGGGGCCCCCCTGGCACCATCTCGCGGCCCCCCTGGGGGCCCCGGACCCCAGTTTCAGAACCACTGACATAGACAAGGCTAAGTTAATGTAGTTCATATTTGTATCTGCTAGAATTTGAAAAATAAAACCATAATGTTAACTCACCCATCATAGAGTTTAATCTTTGTTGTTTTTGCTATGTTTTATAAAAGACAACAGCGAGGAAAGCAATGAAGTGATTCATCTTGGGAGGCATCAAAAATAATAATATTTGAAATGATAATATTTGGTTATGTAGTTTTCAGCATTACATTATTGTATTCTTTTTCCAAATTTAAGATTTTTCTTACTTAAACAAGGTCGCCAAATTTGCTGAGCAGAACCCAGTATCTGTTTTATCTCAGTGAGGTTTAAGACCCAATTCACAAGTCAATGTCTGTCCTAGATCTCCACTGAACAGTGACCGAAACACAGTCACGACTACAGGACAAACTAACGAACAATATATTGTTCTCGTTCCCAATCGACTGCTCTCTTGGCTTGACTTTAGCAACGTGAGGATTTCTCAAGGGCCTTTTACCTGATTAGACTTAGATTAGCACTTTCTCTCTCCCCCTCTCACACACTCCCACATAGACCATACTTCATCTCTCACTACTTTCTTCAATTTTTTCTTTACAAACTCCTTGGAGTACATCTACTGCCCATTTGCATGATCTTTAGATTCATAAATGTGTGTCTGAGATTCGTGTGACCTTCAGAGAACTGTCTTCATCTCTTCAACTCAAAGCTTTTCTCTGCTCCTCTTTGATTTTACAGATCAGATGGGCAGATATTTGTCTGGGCACCATCAAAAGTATCTGTTAGAAATCCTGTTTTTGGTGATTCAGGAAAGCCAAACTCAGGTTTAGATGGACGTGGTTGTATTTTAAAAGTGCATGCAGTCATGTTTTAGTAGATGTTCTAACGACTGATACTACTGTGGTTTATATCTAGCAGCATGGAGCAAGTTTTTTTGTAAAACATTGGGTTAAAAACAACCCAAATTGGTTTGTTTTTAGCCCAACTGCTGGGTAAATAAAGGACACGCTGGGCTAACTTGACCCATTAAGTTGGGTTGTTAATTATAACCCAGCAAATGGGTTGTTTTTTAACCCAAATGTTTAAAGGTTGTCTTCCTTTATTTGAACATGTTATTTGCTTAGGTTTTTATAGGCTATGGAATAAAAACTTCATGTAAGTCATATATTTATGATGAAAATGTTGAATTTTGATTAGAGGCGTTTTAAACATCCAAAAAAAGAGTAACCGACGTATTTACGATCCTATGAGCGCAACTTATCAAAAAGGCTAACTGCTAATAACCATAGCGGTGCATGTAATAACGCCGAATTTTTTGTGATTGTCGCAGGCAAAAATCTTTGATCTTGCGGCACGTTTTCTTAAAAAATGCAATGGAATATGTGGGATATTTATGCAATTTTATGTAATGAAATTGCGGGAACTTGAAAAAACTGTGGTTGGGGTTTGCAGCTTTTCAGTGATGTTCACGTCGTGTAATTACAATGCAGGGATTATAAAATCATGCAAGCCCCGCATATTTTGCACATGGAAATCTGCAATTTATGCTTCGAAAGTGCAGCGTATTTGAAAAAATGCGCCCCCCGCATAAATATGCAGACTTTGGCTGATTATGCATTGAATTATCCGATCGCATAATCGCGTTTTTCTGGAGGGACTCTGGAGGGTTTCACGTCATGTAAACTGGACTGTTGTCACGCATATTTGCCTTTTTTTAGTAAACAGTAATTGTTTAATGGATAAATATATTAATACGAACCTTATTTATCCACATAAATCTGTCCGGTGTGTAAAAACCACAGCCTCTTCACACCTAAAGTGAATTCAAACAGCATTGTGCACCTACCCAAGGGCTGAGTTAATTTGACCCAGCATTTGGGTTGATGCGTCGTGGGATGGGTGCATTCATTCAACTGTCAGTAAAAACGCCCAAATATTAACCCAACTGATTGGGTTACACCAAACTACCCCAAAAACTACCAAAGACTCAATAACCCAATTAAATGACCCAAAATGCTCAACCCAGCGTTTGGGTGGAAAATAACCCAGCATTTTTTAAGTGTAAGTTTTTAGTTTTTAATTGCTAGTGGTTAGTATTGATTGCTTAGCATAAAAGGTTTTAAATAAGACAACATCAACTGCTAGTGTGTTTCATTACCTTTTCACAGCTTCTGTATCTGTTTACTGTGGCATGTTAGATCCCCAATTATTATCAACATTGTAAATCGTGTTGTAAGCATCTAAACACCTTTAGATGGCTAAAACCCGATTTATATTATTGTCATAGCCCTATATTTTGCGTAAACATTAAATAAATGAATGGTTGTGTTGTTTGCTATACAATACAGTGCATATCTGATTAAAAGGTCAATCAAAAGGTTGCCATACATGTCTTAATTTCTTTTTGCTTTGCTTCAATAACAGCATACGCCCAAGCAGCAATGAAACATATTGCAAGCTCACCAATTCTTAAGAGAATTGCTGATGCATTGTTAATAATGTGTATTACGTTGGCTTGGTAAATGCAAGAGTTATTTAAACAAATTATGTTATGTCCAATGCAAGGCTGCATGAAATAATAATAGTAAATGTACCAAATAGTTGGAGTATCGCAAAATGTTCATATTGCAATATGCATACAGTAAACTTTAATTCTTTAAAATGTTATTTAAAGTCAAAGTTTTATGTCGAAGCAGTTAGCAAAGAGACTGTTGAGACAGAGAGAAAAAGGAACGTATTTTAAAATTTTTAGTTTTTCAATATATTTTAATATAATTTAAATAGATTATACAAACTTAGAGCATTATCGTATTGCATATATTGTGCACCCCTAGTCCTATCTAAGACTAAACTGGCATGATGTTGGGTCTTGTCTAAATTCTGCCACTGGTGATATAGAGCCCACATAACCATAATGAATTGAGCAAGAGCTGATTTTGGGGGTGGGCTTGTCGAATCGCTCTGAACCGCTCGTAGCTTCGAAATTATTTTGCCCCCCCAGCACCCACACGTCTATCCACGTCTCCACGCTATGGTTGCTCAAGGCCTTTATTTTAATTTGCCAATCTGTTGTAATTGCTTTCAGAGCCGCCCTGCTCGGCATATTTTCATCTAAGCCCCCCCAACCACAGCTCACATGCATGTATGTGTGTGTGTGTGCGTTACGGTGAATGTCGGAAACGCCAGCCACGACACGCACGAGCGCACACGCCGTCACGCGTGCACAGAAAGACACGGTCCTCCGTGGACGACGCGCGATGTCGAACACAAGCGCTGTCTGTTCACCAAAGCGTCGACATTATAGCGCTGTCATCTTCAGCGGATCTTTCCCCGCCGAATATGAAAAAATATAATAACTCAGCATCACAGATATCTGTCACCGCGCGCTCCGCCTGACCTTTCTTTCTTCTTGTAGCGTTTTATGATTGCCGCAGCGGATCTGAAGCTACAGGAACGTGATTGAAGTAAAGGGCAGCGAGATGCGACGCAAAAATAAACAGTTCGCCCTTGAGCTTTAGGCTGAGAAACGCGCACGTGTGTGTTCAGACGATGAAAAGCGTAAGAGAAAGAGAGAGAAAGGCATTAAAGAGAGGTGCAGACAGGAGGGGCGACTTGATAGACTCGGATAACGCTGCCATGTCCGAAGCTAAAAAACATTGATGGCTGTCATCTTTGTCTTTTGGCCTTTCTCATGGCATCTCTGTTGCTGTCTATTTTATGACACTATGAAGTTACTTTCCTAATCTAGTGAGAGTATTTGTTAAAAAATTTTAGTAAATGCAAAACAAGATTTCATATGAATAATTGTTTTTTTGCCCATTGAACATATTTAAACATCCATAAAACAAACTGTTTTTGCATAAGCACAATAACAAATTAAGAAATAATTATGGTGTGGTCAGAAAAATGTTAATTCAGAAGGAGGGCAGGGTGACTCTAATGTACTCTCGGTCTCTCTCTCTCTCTCTCTCTCTCTCTCTCTCTCTCTCTCTCTCTCTCTCTCTCTCTCTCTGTGTGTGTGTGTGTTTGTGTGTGAAACAGTACGGTACGCTGTACTGTCCTCATGTTGTCCCCTTCAGCCCACGCTTGGCTTTTGTACAAAATCTGTTCAGGCTATTCAGCTAAAGTCAGCACTTGTGCTACCTGCCTGAGTATTGTAAAGTCACGATATCTACATAGTGATAATAACCACAACAATATAAGTGTCTTATACATGGAAACAAAAGACATGGAAACAAAAGTTTAAACATAGCTGCCATGTATTTTTAAGTACATGGGTCAATGACATGACATGCATATTTTTGTGTCTGGGGCATTGCGTGCTATTATTCTTTATAATTATTATATATTATTTAATAATAAATACTCATTTTTGTTTTGGTATCTCAAATTTCTATACAAATGAGCAGTTTAAGGCAACTGTTTAAAATAGTGTTTAAATGATTCAATATAAGATACTTTAATATACTCATACACCCAACATGCCCGCTAATACAGGAAACATGGCTCGCACACCCAAACCTACTGACAGACAACTAAAAATACACTGATTCACACGCCTAAATCTATGACAAGACGACAGAAGTTCGACTGCTGCGAGGACAACACATGCACTCTAAAAAAAATCATTGTTGCACTTAGGGGTTATTTACACCAAAGCTTTAAACACGGTTGAAATAGCAGGCGAATGCCAACTGTGAGCGCTTGCATTGTTTCTTCAGCTAAACGCCTTGGTTGCTGTCATACTTCTGTTTTGTTTATCCACACCTCCGCTGTGATTGGATGGTTGAGTGAAAAGTGACATTGACAGGCTGAGCGTTACATCCAGAGATAAACATTTTACAACTCTGGGTGTTCAGCGGCGAACGTGGAAAAACGTTGAGCGTCGATGCTCACTGGGGCCAAAAAAACGCCAGCTGCTGGTGTTTTTGAAAAGCCTGGTGCTTTCATTGGAAACAATTGAAAACATACACAGACACAGGCAGAAACGTCTTGGTGTACATGCCCTCTTACATTTTTAACCGCTTTATTCTGTTGTTTATGTTTTAAGATTTTTTTGTGTTTTTTCCTGCATCTATTAATGTAAAGCTGCTTTGAAACAATTAAACAATTGTGAAAAGCGCTATATAAAATAAAATAAAATAAAATAAAATTGAATTTTAAGTTTAAGCAACTCAAATTAACAAGTGATTTCAACTTTCTTGACTAAAACAGTCAAGTTGGTATAACAGTTGGTATAAATAAATAAAAAAGTTTATTGGGTTAAAGTTAGCTCAACGTTATTTTTTATCATTTACAATTTATAATCATTTATACATTGGTGTCACATGACTGTTATCATTTTAGTAAATAAAAAAGTTATTTTGCATTTTTTATTCAATTAATTTCAATTAAATTTTATTTATATATCGCTTTTCACAATTGGAAATTGTTTCAAAGCAGCTTTACATTAATAGAAGCAGGTGAAACATGCACAGCAAAATCAACATACAATATAAGTAACAAAATAAAGCGGCTATGAATAAACTTTACAAGCGAGCATATTAATAATGTAACGTATAGATGAGGCTGCGAAGTTAAGCCAATGTCGGCTGACTCCCGGGGTTGAAAAACCATCTAGGAGACAAACCTCCCGACTTTTTTTATCCTGGGAGGAACAAAAAGTCCTAGGAGGGAAAAAAAATCCTTGTGAGATATATACGAGACAGGGAGAGAGAAACAAAATCCTATTAGCGTAGGGGCCATTCGCATGTATTGCAAGTGTCACACAGTGTTGTGTTTTAATATGTGCTCAGTTCCAGACAGGCTAACTATTGCGGCATAAGTATATTACCAAGTTATGTGAATGCTTTGTTACGTACAGGCTAACTATGCTGTTTTATGCAGAAATTACTTATGCTGCATACATACCAAATGCGAAGCATCGCGTTCCTTGCTTTAGATTACTTGCGCAATTTAACTTTGTGTCATGCAAATGTTTGAGGCGAGTAACGCGATTTCCCGGCAATTGCGCTGCTCGATTCGCGTCATTCGCATCGTCCCGCGCCTATTTGCGTCTTTGCATTGACTTTGTATTTAATCTACATGAGCAAATTGTTGAATTTGCGTTTGGTGTGTACGGCCCATTAAATTTGCAAGGAATTTTTAGAAAAATGACAGTCAATATTGTTCAACACACTGGAAACGGAAGGTTGAAAGTTGGAAGAAAAGTAGAAGCAGGAAAGTTAAATTCCACTCCAGTGCACTCTCTCTCTCTCTCTCTCTCTCTCTCTCTCTCTCTCTCTCTCTCTCTCTCTCTCTATCAGTGTGTGTCTGTGCCCATCTGTTATTGTGGCTGTGTTCTGACTCAGTGGCTCTAGTGATTGGGTTTAATCCCAGCTGAGCACTGTGAAGAGAATGATGGGCTTAGAGCGTCACTGTCTGACAGACCTCAGCGGTCAAACCAAAGACCAGCTTCACTCAGACCAAAGACCAGCCTTGATCCACCATCAGGGTTCACCCCTGCGTATGAAAGCTAAAACTGATCCACAAACAGTTGAGAGCAGGACACTGTTCTGAGGCAGGTCTGAGGTGGTCTGCTCATTGTAAATATCATGTGTTAAGTCTTGAATCATCACAGTCCCAGATAAACATTTTGTTACTCAGTTGCTCTTAGTAGCTTGCGAGAGAGTTATTTTACTATTAAGATTCAGCATTATTCCTCCTAAGCTTCCTTCCACCTAAACAGATATTAAAGGGGGGGTTTAATGGTATTTCAAGCATTCTGACTTATTAACACAGTTATAGAGTTGTTTCCTCATGCTAAACGTAGGCAAAGTGTCAAAAATGCAGTTGGGCGTGTTTTTAGAGTATTTCTGTGCCGAATGCACTTCGCCAGGGTTCGTACAAGTTTCGGCTAATTTTTTTCGATTACGGTTCTAACTGACGTTTCAGGGGTTTTCGATACGTATCACTTCTTTATATGGGCTTCCGCCGGAAAACTTTCCCCGGAAAACCCCGCCCAGCCGTCAGTCAGCGGGAGACGCTAGAGCTGCTAACAGCTTATCACGCCACTCAGCTTTGTTTAATTTCAAAAGTCAACAATGGCACAACAAGAAGTGTGTTTTTGGATGTAAGGAGAAGACATCCAGCCTCATGGAAACAATGGATATAGTTTATTATCCGCAGCGGAGTTTTGCGTGTGTGTTTGATGCGGTGGATTTTCAGAACCGGGTCATGACGAATTACACGTGGTAAGTAAGACTTCTGTCTTATGTTGGAAATAGGCGCGTGTATATTATATAAATGACACGAACATGTAGTGAATCATAAGTTAAAACAGTGTTGTATAGTGTTGCATGACTCGTACTCGCTTCTCCCGTGTTATAACTCCTCCTTCTTCATTTTTTCGTACGTTATCGGAAAGATTCGGTAAAGCTAATCTTTCTTTTATAAATCTGATTAAACTAAAGACTCTTCGGAGATATAAAGGATGTCATACTACTCTATAGGTACTCCAGATTAATATCAGAAATGCAGAAACAGCGTGTGTTACGTGAGCTTTAAAATTGTTTACAATTCTTAATCTGTTAATAAAATCATTATCTGTCATCTTTGTAAGGTTTCCATGATAAGATGTCTCATTGATTCAATGTATTATTTGTGAGGCTGTACATGGGCTTGATCAAGAATGTTTTCATCCATCCATCTGTCCATTTATCCAACCATCCATTCATTAATCTGTCTGTGCATTCATCCATCCAGCAACAGAGACGTCAGCTTCTTCTTTCACATACTTCAGCAGTTACGCTCTGGGTTTCTTGTACTGTATATCGAATAAAAGTCCTTAACTCTGTTAATTGACCTAAATGCATTTGATCTTTAGAGTTAGTGCTGTGTAAGCACATCTCAGTATGAGGCTGTGTTTAGAATAGCATACTTCTTGTACTATTTTTGAAGTATGCTCTAAACTAATATGCATAGTTTGCAAATTTTGCACATGCATGAAATATGACATGCTATGGTAAATGTCCTCAATATGCAGGTAACAATTCAAGCACACAAAAAATCCTATAATGCATTGCGGGCAATGACATTCTGCCATTGAGATACAAACAAACCCAATATATTTCAAAATAACATGAATGCACGCACTAAATGAAACATGCAGCATGGTGAGGTCATGTGACAATATGAAGCATATAATTGCTGCATACTACATATTTAAAATAGTATGCAATACTGTGCAGTACACCGCTGCTTTCCAATCCTGGTCCTCGCATACCCCCTCCCAAAAAGTTTTAGATGTCTCTTTATTTGTAACTCCTTATTTAAGTCTTCAGCCTTCTTACAGAATGGTTAACATCGCTGTGTCCGAAATTGTCTGTTTTCATACTAGCCATGTAGGCGTGGCAATGAGTATGTCCCAATTCATAGGATTCGAAAAACGGTAGACAAAAAGGTTGCAATGACCTTACTACTTACAGTTAGATTTTAAAGTTTGCATTTGATGGAGTCACCGAGTCACCCAGTGACGAAGGAGAGGTGTCGTAGTATTAAAAAAATTTCGAAAAGCGGTGGCGGTGAAAATACATAAAATGAATCACTTGTGATGACAATGTTTGTCATCATGTATCAAGATGGTGGATGTAGTATGTTCGAATTTCATTCATACTACCCATTTATACTATATGGAAATTACTGTTTTAACGTTCGATGAGTATGTACTTTATCTAATTCAGGACGTACTGTCACAGTATGCATTTTTCGGCTGGCAATTTCGTGTGCGTACGTGCGTGCATATTTAACTTTTTCTCTAAGTTGAGTAATTATAGTTGAACCCTGAGTTAGCAGCAATATTAAAGTTTTTCATTTTTACAGCTTTGGGGATTTTATTCCTGGAATGCCTGAAATAAGAGACTGACAGAGATAGAGAGAGAAAAAGAGAAATAAACAGACAGTGAGGGTGAAGATATGGAGAATGGATTTATCTGCCATTATTTTTCATTTCTAAGCCATTTGTTTTTCCTTTTGATGTCAGTATAATACCAAACGGTCATTTTGAGAAAGTGCCAGTGTTGAAACATTCATAAAATACCACAAACATCTACTGTATAAATGCTGTAGATGCAGGGCTCGAAAGTGCAACCAATTTGGCCTTGCCTTGCCTTCCCTATAGGATTTTCTGAATAAAATAAAGGTCAAAAACTGAATCTTAAGTCTTAATGCTTTTTAATGCTGTATGGAATTCATGTAAATAAAGAATTCTTTAAGGTGCCAGTGTCCTCGTGCGGGTTAACTGGGTTGGGTGCTTGTAAAACTGTAAAAATTTGGGTGCACCTAACTTTTGTTCTGGTGCACCTAAGAAAAAAAAGTAAGGCGCACCAGTGCAACCAGTGAAAAAAGTTAGTGTACATTATTTACAAAAAGTGAGAGTGATGCTTTTTTATGCAAAAAAGCCACAATTCTGCGTTGGTTGCAGTGGTGTTTTTATTTACTTTTAGTCATTTAGCAAACACTTTTATCCAAAGCGACTTACAATAATATTTATTTATATAATTTATATCGCTGGGGTGTTTTGCATACTGTAAATACTTGCCAACACTAGAGTCTGTACGATATTTCGGTCTTTTGTTATGATTTAATATATTGCTTATGTTTTTATTCACCAGGTGCAAAACATCAGTCTTACTGCTTATAAAGGAGTCACACACCAAAACAAAAATCATATCAAATCAAATTTTTATGTTACTTAACAAATTAAGTTTTTATATCAACTTATCACAAGTCAAAACATATAGTAGGTTGAATTGGAAAACTTGTTTTAACTTCATGCTGCATTTTTCTTTTACAGTGTAGGATTCATAGTAATGTCTTAGCAAGCACTGGTAATTGCACCAAATATTGTCTGACACAGAGATGTGAAGGCCTAGTAATATGGCAAAACAAGAACAAAGATGAAAATAAAAAGAAGGAAACGGAGATAGAAAGTCAAGTTAGAGCAATAAGAGGAAAGCGGAGCGGTTCAAAATAACATGTCAGAGATTGAATTGTTGTGACATTTACAGATGAGAGAAAACATTACTGATGACAAATATAAAGAGTGAATTTTCATTCTGAACTTTTTTCACACACTTTTAAAAGTTTTTTGTCTACAGAACAGCAAACGCGACTTTTAACGTTTTTGGTAACATGATAACGCGTTTTAAAGTTGGCGAGAAATTTGTGAACGGAAGTATTACAATAAAAAAATTAAATGTATAATTGCCTTATGATTTTGGAATTAAGATTTAAAAAATAATTTGTGACTTTATTGTCATTGCAAGAGCATGTTCTCCAACAATTCTAATTACAGTAATAAAATATATTGTTTGCGTTACAGTAATATAAGTGTGAGGTTTTTTACTACAAATATACTAAAGGGTACATGTGGCTCCAATTGTCTTGATTTAAGTATGATTTACGTTTTCATGTTTTTCATGATAGTGACATTTTTGGTAACATGATGACGCGTTTTAAAGTTGGCGAGAAATTTGTGAACGGAAGTATTACAATAAAAAAATTAAATGTATGATTGCCTTATGATTTTGGAATTAAGATTTAAAAAATAATTTGTGACTTTATTGTCATTGCAAGAGCATGTTCTCCTCAAATTTTAATTACAGTAATAAAATATATTGTTTGCACTACAGTAATATAAGTCTGAGCTTTTTTCTACAAAAATACTAAAGGGTGCATGTGGCTCCAATTAAGTATGATTTACTTTTTCATGTTTTTGTGATAGCAAAATTTGACTTGGTCATTTCTTTCCACCCACATAACATGATTTGATTCAATTGAATTGTGATATTATTGATCAGTGCAGCCTCAGGCCAAAAGAAAAGCGGTTTCAGAGAAAATTACAACATTTTGATACATTGTTCACAATAAAACCAGATCAATTAATACGACTAGACATGAACACAAGGTTAACTTTCATTTCACATCATTACGTATTAACCAAAAGAGAAAATTGCTCTCTTACTGTAAATATTACAGCCACGCTATGAACAATAAAAGTGTCAGCCGTTTAACCGTGCGTACACGATTTGTGCATGCCTTACTGGTCATCAATCAGTGATCAAATGGTCTTTCACAGCTAAATGTCACCCAATATAACTTGACATTAAAATCCAGTGCCCTCAGGTTAACCGTACCAAGCAAATGTTTTCATGCACACATTTTTGTATTCTTCTGATCGTGTTTTATTAGAATCAATATTAATATGAACATGTATGACTGTCGTTATTACATATTATAATAGCTGTTGCCCCTTGCCAAGCTTACGCCATTGGTTATTTGGTCGCTCAAGGAACGGTATTAAAATTTCATGCTAGGATCTGAGAAGTTACACATACAGTTGCATTGCATTGCAATCTTTCTGCTTTGCATTAAACGGAGGTCTCGCTTAATCTGTTTGGAGTACGTAAAACCGTCAGATTTAAAAAGAATATGAAAAGCATAGGGTGGTGTATAAATGTGGCTAATGTCCTCATGCAAGTCTGGTCAATAAGACATAGTGTTTAATATGCTTCGAATTGGCACCCTGGAGTGAAGTGTCATTTGGCATGTGCATTAGTCCTAATGGTGTAGCCATTAAACGCAACTGCCCTTGAATAAGGTTCACCTCTCAAGCGCTCGCTCGGTTATTTCCCAGCATCAGATACATTACTGTTGCAGGACTATTAGATGTTTAAGATGCAGTTCGATGACGGTTTGAAAGGTTTTAAACGCTGAAGATAAAATGGATGTAATTGATACTTTTGATAGGTTTTCATTGCCGCTGAGCCCTGGTTCAGGTTCAGGTGGAAGTGAGTAGGAGTTTGCGCTTTTAAACCCAGAGATGGGTGGCAGGTGTTCGTGGGTTGAGTCTGGATGCGTATCAGGTGAATCTCCCCAGGAGAGTCAGGAAAACGTGAGATCGAGTGAAGAAAGTGTGTGGGGACTTAAATAATCTGAAACCGAAAACAGTATTGGATATCTGCCATGTGTGAAGATGCTGTAGCTTATCCAAAAAATTACAATTACAAATTACAAATCTTTATTATCTTATAAGTAGCACATACTGTACAAGTTTGTATTCTGAAGCCATTGATATATTTGTTTGAGGAACAGACTAAAGTGCAAGTCATTTACTGCAGATTTTGTCCTCCTCTGCAAATTTCAAATCTCTTCAACCTTTCAGCAAATTCCCACCGTCCTTGTTGTGTTTGCTTGCTTGACATTTAAAAACCTGTGCTTTTTGCCATCATTGATGCCGGACTTGTGCTTGAAGACACAGCTTTAGGAAAAATAAATTTTGACATGAAACATTTGTTATCATTGGTCAGTCCCTCATGTATTTTTAACTGATCTGAGAGTAATGTGTGAGTAAGAAAGATGCTGGGTTTCTGTTTATTACTGTGCAGACATAATGGAAGCATGAGCCAATATCTCAGCTAAAAATCTCCACCATATGGACTCCCGCTATGGACAGCATCTTGTGTGTACTCCGGAGACTCTCGCTTATGGTTTGAGCCGCTGCTGTAACTTTTTGGTAAAACTTTTCGAACTGTCTTCCAACTGTCCATTTTTATCCAGAAAAGCACTAATCGATGGTGCTGTCCAAAACTGTCAGGTACTCATTTCTCCTTTATGGGCACAGCGAGAAAGTACCGCTTGGGTTGGTTCAAAACAACTTCAGTATTAAGTCCAGACGTTTGTGTCTCATTGTGCCTGACGAAGACCTGATGGTCGAAACGTTGCACTATTACATTTATATTGGAGCAATTTATCAGTATGCAGGCTTCTTTTGCTGTTTTTTCGTGTTTTATTATTCGTAGCCCAGCACCTGTACCCATATTCTGGGTGTTTTTGGATGTGCAGTCCTCTTCGCATGCTTTTAACTCTTTCCCCGCCAGCGTTGCAAAAAATAAGTTGCCAGCCAGCGCCAGCATTTTTCATGATTTTCATAAAGTTTAATGCTTTCCAGAAAATGTTCTTCTTTGAATATATATAAATACATCAAATGAAAGAACAGACCCTCTGCTTTCAAACAAAAAACCTGTTTCATCCTACCTTCATTCATTATCTTTTTATCACCTCTCAAATGTGGGTAGGTTTCTTCAAAAACACAACATTTTGAGCAAAAAGCTGAGATAATTTAATTTTTGCTAAGGACTTTTGATAGAGATCAGATGCAGAGCGATCTTTAAAACATACACAGAGTTCTTTCTCTTTTTTATGTGAGGGGTTACTGTGACGAGTCTGACACATGTGGATCCATTTGCAACTCTTTATTGTAGTAAATGCACAACCAAAACAAGGTAACACTCCAGTAATGCACAAACGTAAACACAGACCAATGTCGAGGCAGGCAGACAACAATCATAAACGATAATCCAGTCCAATGTCGGGGCAGGCGGCAAGCAGCAATAATCCAATAGACAGTCCGAAGTATACATCAGGAAAGCAAACACGAGAAAACACAGGTAAACGCTCAGAAATGTTGCTGGGGCAAACAAGACTTCGCAAAGTTCAAGTGTTCTAAGTCCCAGGTTAAATAGACCACCTGATACGGTGTAGCTGGTGCGTAATCAGCGGGAATTATGGGAAATGTAGTCTTGCTAATATATGGGTGATGTGAGGGTTGTGCACAGGGGGCATTAATGCTGACATCCGTCACAGTTACTTCCAGGTTGTATAAGTTGCGGGAGTGGATAATAGCGGTATTGCGGAAAGCCGGAAATTCTCGTCATTGGCTGGGAAGCGTTTTCTCTTAATTGACGAGATAACTCGTCAATGGCGGGAAAGAGTTAAGTACAGACTTTTAACATTTTAAAGCTATCAAACGCAACCAGTTAAACACACCATAATGTTTACTCTGCAATGTGTTGGATTGAAATCTAATCCTAGTTTGTATTCATTCTTCCTAAATATATAGCAAGATCGGGATTAGTGCATAATGCATATCATAATGCTTTAACATTTTATGCAGTACATCATCTGTTGTGTCTGGATGGCGTTCTGGTTTTTAAAAAAGTGCATTAAAGCAATATTTTTCAGCAAATAATACCCACTGGACCTGGGTTGTAAAACAGCAGTTTTTAAATGTACAAATCTTGGAAAGAAAATTCAAATATTAATGCATATGCGCAAATATGAGTGACATCAACCATAGGTTTCTGAAGAGCATTTTTGAAGCCCAAAGTGGGCGGAGCGTTCATCTGGGTAGAACGTCACAGCACGTCACTTCCAGATAACCGGAAGTGCCCGAAGAGGTGGAATGTGGGTGGAGATGAGGTGGCAGGTTGCTGAAGCCATGCCCGCCTAGCTCGACAAAATTAGCTATATCGACTAGGGATGCACCAAATCCAGGATTCGGATTCGGCCGAATACTGGGCTTTTTGCAGGGGTTCGGGTTCGGCCGAATCCCAGATTTTTTTTCCACCGAACCGAACCCTTGGCTTGCACTACGCTGGTCGACGTCACGCGGCCGTTGATTACACACATCGGGTGCTGACGTGGAGATGAGCTTTTTCTTTCGGTGAGCCTTAGGAGCTGGACAGACCAAAACTTTTAAACACGGCTGAAAACGCCTTGAGGACGCCAAATGCCAGCTGTTTTTCAGCCGAGCGCTTGGTAGCTGTGATGCTTCAGCTGTGAGCCGGTTGGTTGCTGTGGTACTGTAATGTCCCGCCCCTCCTCCACTGTAATTGGATGGCCGTGTGAAAACTGACATTGATGAGCGGAGCTTCTCACTCAAAGTTAAATATAGTTTTCAGCGCGGAGCTGCTTGCTTATTGGAAAAACGAGCGTGTCGCAACGCATCGCTTTCATTATGCATAGGCTTATGGTAATTGTCAAAATAGTTTTTCCAACTTGTCATCCTGGCATAATGTACAGTTAAAATTAAATAAAATGAAAAATACACTGCTGTGGACGTTGTTTACTTCATTAATGTGTTTTACTGTGTTAATGGGATAAGGATGCGAGTAGGATTCCGTATTCGGTTTCGGATTCGGCCGAATCTTAAACGGTGGATTCGGGATTCGGCCGAACCTAAAAAATCTGGATTCGGTGCATCCCTAATATCGACCAAAACTCTTTTTGTACCAGGCTGTAAACATATTATTTCTGCTCTTAAAGGATTAGTCCATTTTCTTAAAAGAAAAATCCAGATAATTTACTCACCACCATGTCATCCAAAATGTTGATGTCTTTCTTTGTTCAGTCGAGAATAAATTATGTTTTTTGAAGAAAACATTGCAGAATTTTTCTAATTTTAATGGACTTTAATAGAACCCAACATTTAATACTTAATTCAATACTTAACAGTTTTTTACAACGGAGTTTCAAAGGACCACAAACAATCCCAAACGAGGCACAAGGGTCCCATCCAGCAAAACGACCGTCATCTTCGACAACAAAAACAACAAACATACACCCTCAAAGCACAACTCTTTGTCGTGTAGATCCGGTCGTGATGCGCCAGCTGACCCCACTACGTCACCGCAATACGTCATCACGCCAAGAGGTCACAGAGGACGAACGCGAAACTCCGCCCCAGTGTTTACATGTGTTGAGAAAGAGGACCGTTCCGACGTTGTTGTATGCCAACTGATACTAATTAATGTCTTTGTGTCAGTTTATTGTTTACAATGGTCCGCAAATGTGCGTTTTATATATGTAACACGTGACCTCCCTACGTCACTACGCATTTACGTTAGATCGGGCTGGACCGGACCTTGACGAAAAATTGTGGTTTAAAAGTATATATTTTTTATTTTTCTTGTCAAAAATGACAATCGTTTCGCTAGATAAGACCCTTATACCTCGTTTGGGATTGTTATAGTCCTTTGAAACTCCGTTGAAAAAAAACGTTACGTTTTGAGTTAAGTATTAAATGTTGGGTTCTATTAAAGTCCATTAAAATTAGAAAAATTCTGCAATGTTTTCTTCAAAAAACATAATTTCTTCTGGACTGAACAAAGAAAGACATCAATATTTTGGATGACATGGTGGTGAGTAAATTATCTGGATTTTTCTTTTAAGAAAATGGAATATTCCTTTAAGTTGGCCATTTTAACACAGAGGCTCTATAAGATTGACTTCCCTTAGCAACATGTTTCTTGTAGTCAGCATTCAAAAGAGAGACTGGAAGGTTGCTACGTGATCAAAACTGACGTATGGTTATACTACAGTACATACTAAAAGCATATTTGCAATTAAATTAATTACTTTATAGGATTTACCATTTTGGTGTTTTTACTCTGCTGTATACTGCAGTATATACGTACTATCTGCAGAGAACAAACTTGTCTTGCATAGTACCATATAAGTATGCAAATTGATTTGCTGTATGCAAATCAGTACATGAATGTATATTTCTGCAGCACATCAGAAAGAAATGCTGTCTGAGAAACGTTGACATGCTGAGAAAGGTTTGAAGTGAAATATCACCATTAGTGCAGAGGAGTGGGCTCACACTGTTGAGATGGTGACGCATATAATGAATGTATGACATGCTGAGCTGCCCACGTGTTCTGACAACTGTGTCAGGAGAAAACTTATGTTTTGTTAAAAACAACACATAAAGTATTTTTTATGAGATTAGTTGCAATCAAGATGTAGTCCCGTCTAAAGTATTTTTTATTGTAAACCTTTTTGCCGTTTCCCCTTGAAGTAAATAAATAAACGTTGCATGCAGTTTTAGGAAGGATTTTGGATAGAATGTAAACCTGCCATGTTACTTTTTGCTTTTTTGTATTTGCTGGGGTATTTTAAACCCAGTGTTGGGTCAAAAAGTGAGAAACTCAGACGCTAGGTTACATTATCTCAGAAAATGTTTCTTTTTGAGAAAACAACCTAGCATACTGTAGGTTAAATTACAACCCAACAGGTTGGGTTTGTCCCTTTTGACCCAATACTGGGTTGAAAATAACCCAGCATTTTCTTCTGGTTTGCATGTCGACTATTAAAGTGTTCCTTAAAGGCGGAGTCCACGATGTTTGAAAAACGCGTTGGAAAAGGAGACGGGCCGACTACCAAAACACATTTATAGCCAATCAAATCAAATGCCGGGTTGCGTATGTGTGGGCGGGTCTATCAACAGAAGGTCCAGATTCTATTGGGGTAGGGGCGTGTTTGTTTAGGTGATTTCAAATATCAACATTGGCTTTCAAACATCATGGACTCCGCCTTTAACTGGTAGAGCTTGCGTTAGCGACGCAAAGGTCATGGGTTAAATCCCAGGGAACACATATCCTGATTAAATGTATTGCTTAAATGCACTGGAAGTCGGTTTAGATAAAAGTGTCTGCCAAATGCATAAATGTAACTCCTTATGTAAGCATTTGTTTCTGAGTTAAATAGATTAACTAGATTAAATCGTTTTTCCAGTGCTACACGAGGCAGTGATTTTATTTATCTCTATTCAAAGTAATTTTTGTCCCATTACCCATAATTGCTTTAACCTCAAATCTTTTCTGTCTTTCAGCGGCTGGCCAGAGAGGCTGAGGACATCCAGAGAGAACATTCATGGCAAGATGGAATTAAAGTAAGTCCAATGTCTGAAGCTGTCTGAATATCATGACGACTAAATGAAAAGTGCAGGAATTAATGACTTCTGAACAAAACATCTTAAAGTGAGATCTGAGGTTACAATCTCACTCAACTTAATAATCAGAGTATGAGAACAATGTAAGAATTACTTTCAGTCAGCGCCTGTGGAACAGAAGTAATTACTGCTGCAGAGTTTTTATTAAGTGACCTTTTCAAAAGTAGAAATGTTTGTCATTTGTGTAGGTGTGTGCCGAAAGTTCAAGATATATGTACATTTATACTCTCTGCATATGATTATAAAAATGTTTAAGTGTTGTAAAGAATAGATATAGTGGTTTTAAACTTTTTGCATTAATTAAAATGTTACTTTTTAGACTTTATACCTTCACGTTTTAATTCATATTTTGAAAAACAAAGAATCAGTCACTAATATGTCTGCCATTACCATCCAACACAATCTTAAGGCAAGTCGTTTTATAGTCACAAAATATTTGATACATTTATTCATGTTCATGAACATGATTTTCCACTTTTTTCATGCCATTGAGCACGAATGTTTTTTTCGTGTTGCTCAGCACAAATTTCTATAAATAGTTTTTCGTGTCCATTGCACGACTTTCTTTTTCATGTCATTTTATATTTTGTTTTCTCATTGTGTTTTCATATTTTTAAATCATTGTCGGTTGGGGTTAGATTTCGGGTTTGGGGGTGATTTTATGTATTGGTTTCTACATGTTTTTCTTCTGCTTTTAAAACTATTTTCGCTTGGGGTTAATTTGGAGTTGGGGTTTGGGTTAGGATGTCTGAAATGTAACAAAAAAGTCGTTCTAACCCCAACTCCAAGCGACAATGGAAAAAATAGGAAAAAAATCTATGAGAAAACAGTGCATAAAATGAAACAAAGAAGAAAGTCGTGCCACGGACAAAATGTTTAAAGATCATAGGTGTTACCTAAAATTGAAGTCTTTTTTTAAAAAAATTTCACCTTAAATCTTAAGTTTTTTTTTTGGTTGATCCAACTTTTACTTTTAACATTTCTCCAAAAAAGTTTAGATTATGTTGTCATGAAAAAAGAGAAGATAAGGGCAAGCTCACGTTTGACATTTGAATTCAATTAATTCTGACGTTTCTTTACATTTCTTACACTTCTTAATATCAAAGTAACTTCATGAGATGTCAAACTGGTATTTGACAGTCAAAATCTATCAAAGTTTTTAAAGTTATAAATGAACTGACTGCTGTGTAACTTGTGTAAGCAAGTCTGTGCTAACTTTTGCATTAAAAATTGCTAAGTAAATAAGTCATACATGAAGACTTGGTTTGAGCTACAGTACCTACCTATGTAATGGAAGCACAGTAATACTGTCCATAAAAAACATTTATCTCATATGTGTCACAAAAAACATAAATAAAACCTGGTCACCTCTAAAACATTTTTTGTTGGTGAAGTGCTGGGGTTGGTGACCTATAGCATTGAAATCGAATGACATGCCTATATAAAATATTTTCGATTTAACAAGGCAAAAGTCATCTATTATATATATATATATATATATATATATATATATATATATATATATATATATATATAGCAGGACGCACACATGAAGCACACACACTGCTGTTTCGAAGTTGGCTGTCTCCAGGGAGACTGTGATTTCTGTCATGCTACACTTCCCACAAATGGATTTTTAACCCAGTTGCTCCCGCGGGATATTTGAGAAAAGACTCTAAAACTAATAATTATGAGACCTCCTAACTGAGCGAGCCCATCTCTATTCATGCCTGCTTAGCCACTGAAGTCGATGGGGTGTTCGAGGATGAAGGCTGACGTCCATCATGCATGCGGCAACCGCAGCAGGGCTTCGGTGCATCCATTCACTGATAAAACTTAGATAATATTTTATGCATGCATACACAAGTACATACAGGTACATTTAAATCTTAAAAAAGCGTAGAAAGAACTGGGAAATGTTTCTTTGTTTATCTTCTGATGGTTTTGGTTATTAAAACATCAGAACAGTGTTACTGCGGTCTTTGTTTTCAGGTTTTTCGTTATGTTAGAGGTCAGTACGGCACATTTAACATGCTTGGTCCATCTCAACTCATTTTTAATTCAAGATTTCGCCTCAGTGCTGTTGGTTATTCTGCTTTTCATTCACTAAGAGTTTAATATATGGCCTCTCTCTCTTTCTCTCGCTCTCTTTCTGTCACTCACGCCTTTCTTCCTCCTCTCTCACCTTCCTCTTTCACTATCTCTCTCTCTCTTCCTCTCGCACCTCCTCTTATCTGTCCTCGCTTCTAATCAGGCGTGAAAACAGTTTGAAAATATCATATTGTTGCAAATACTGCAATTGAATCCTAATGGCATACGGACATTAATAATGTATTGCGAGCTGATTTCATTTGCCTTTATAATTAGGGCAGGTAATGAAGAACTGTAGGGGCCAAACCAATTCACAAACTTCACAGGAGAGTCGATAGAGAGAGGGGAGGGGCTTCAAGGAGAGCATGCTGGGATACAGTTTGTCCTTCAATGAGGTTCTCTCCGTTCGCCGATTTTAGATTTGTTTCTTGGCGTAATTCGATTAGATCTGCATGCTCTTTAGCACATTAGGAACGCACCAGCGAACGAGTCTTTAAGCAACGGGTGAAGGAAATAGAGAGACAGGTTTTTATGTCACACAGATCATGCAAAATAAGAGTGATAAGAGCATGAATGCAGCATGTAAAATCACACATATTTAAAACAAATCGGTATATTAAATACTGTTTTTTTACAACACATGTTTGGGTCAAATATAAACATTTTTTACATTCATTTAATTAAACCAGTGGTTTGGTTTGTCTATATTTTACTCAACCATGAGATGAAAATAACCCAACAATGCAACTTATTAAATACATCATATTTTTTATAAAAACTATACATTTACAAATACATCTTTGAACTTTTTTGCAGTACATTTATGCATTTGCCAAACACCTTTATCCAAAGTGACTTTCGGTGCATTCAAGTTAAAGCATTAGTAAATTATCTATTTTTTTTTAAGAAAATGGACTAATCCTTTAAACTTGAAAAATGCTGCCGCTGGCTGGCAACTTAAAAAAAAAAAACACTGGCAGGGAAAGAGTTAAGAGAATACATTTGCATAAAAAAAACGTGTTTCTGAAGAATTTTTATGTTAATCTGCAATACCGCGATTATCCACTAGATTATTCACTAGACGCAATAACCCAATTTATGAAAAAACTGGATCCAAAACGTTATTTACAACTGCTTTGTCACACATTCATCTAATATGTTATTTAAAGAAGTCCATTTTCTTAAAAAATTCCAGATAATTTACTCACCACCATGTCATCCAAAATGTTGATGTCTTTCTTTGTTCAGTAGAGAAGAAATTATGTTTTTTGAGGAAAACATTCCAGGATTTTTCTCATTTTAATGGAGTTTAATGGACCCCAACACGTAACAGTTTTAATGCAGTTTAAAATTGCAGTTTCAAAGGACTCTAAACGATCTCAAACGAGGCATAAGAGTCTTATCTAGCGAAACGATTGTCATTTTTGACAAGAATAATAAAAAATATGCACTTTTAAACCACAACTTCTTGTCTATCTCTGGTCATGTCTGGTCAGCGTGACCTTACGCAATACGTCATGACATCAAGGGGTCACGGATGACGAATGCGAGCCAATCCGACGTTGTTGTATGTTGAATGATACTAATTAATGTCTTTGTGTCAGTTTATTGTTTAAAATGTTATGCAAATGTGCGTTTAATATTTGTAACACGTGACCTTTCAACAGCATTACGCAATTACGTGAGGTCTCGCTGGTTCTTCATACAGCCGGATGAAGAAAAGAAGTTGTGGATTAAAAGTGCATATTTTTTATTTTTTTGTCAAAAATGACAATCGTTTCGCTAGATAAGCCTTATGCCTCGTTTGGGATTGTTTAGAGTCCTTTGAAACTGCAATTTTAAACTGTTAAGTGTTGGGGTCCATTAAAGTCCATTAAAATTAGAAAAATCTGTGAATGTTTTCCTAAAAAAACACAATTTCTTCTCGAATGAACAAAGAAAGACATCAACATTTTGGATGACATGGTGCTGAGTAAATTATCTGGATTTTGTTTTTAAGAAAATGGACTAATCCTTTAAACATTTTATCAGTATGTGTGTTCACTGTGGTTCAAACCCCTTAACCTTTTTGTTGCTAATGCAGTGCTCTACCAACTAAACTAAGAGCTTGTAAATCTTAAAATGCATTCACTAGACAATAGTGTTTGTATATAAGTCAATTATTAAACGACTTTTATTACGTCAACACTTTTTTTGTGTGCTCAAGTGTATTTCCGCAAAAGCATGTTTATGTATGCATGACCAACTGCGCTGCAACACGAACACCTGCCCGTCTGCGTGTGTTTATGAACCTCTTGTTCGGTACCTGCCTCAGTCCATCTGTGCTTTGTGCTAACGGAGGTGACATCATCGGCCCAGATTCCCAGAATACCCGGCTGCTGTTGCCGTAGCGACCGGGGAGGCAGCTCGTACTTCATCGTGCAAGTCACCATTACTTTACCCCGGTGCGCTTCTCCTGATGGCCAGACATCGCGGATGCCATACACACTTAATTATCATGACAGGTGTGATAGATAAGCACACAGCTCATCTGTTCGGAAAGTCCTCGGCATCTGTCCTTTACCTGTCTCCACTGAACGTGTGTGTATTCTCAATGTCATAATGGTGCACGAGCCACTTTACATAAACTGTTTAGAGTGGCGGTGTTAATGGCTGCCATTTATTTCTACTATGCAGTACATTTCTATGTGTGGGATCTTAATGTGCTAATAAAAATGTAGAGCTATCATAAAATGTATTAACAATTAATCAAATATCAGTGTATTTTTTGCACAAATTATTGAATGTATGTATTGCCTTTGGATGCATCAAAAAAATGCTGCGTTGTTTTAATCTATGATGGATAAATATTGTAGAGAACAATAAAATAACCCAATACTGGGTTTTTGTTAGTCAATTATGGGTTGTAATGTATAGTTCAGTTTTGAAATAAAACTAAAATTAATATAATGAATATTTAATTAAAATGAAAGCCAAGTAAAACTCCTTGCCTAGACGCAAACAGCCTACGTGAGCAAGAACAAAGTCCGCTGTCTCCAATTCTCGAAATTTCCCCCCCAAAAAATAGTTGACATGCACGTGTTGGTAGTTGATGGCCAACCGTCTGCCTATAGTAGGGCTAGACGATATGGTCAACATTTCCAAACAAGTTTACCCGACCCGAAAAGACCCGAATCCCTTTTAACCCGAACCTGAAGTGCATAAATCTTTATTTTTTATTTTTAAGAAAGACCCATTACAAAACAAAAAAGTGCTTGAATCTATTTTATTCAAGAAGTTTCTGGAAAAAATCCATATTATTCTCTGTGTAGTGTAGGATAATATCACTACTATTCACTTTAAATGCTTATATATTTTCTGTATGCGAATAATGATTCATAACAAAATGTTTTTTTTTTTGCATGGTTGTGTTTAACACATGAAAACGTCTCGGGTTACGTATGTAACTGTTGTTCCATGAGAAGGGAACGAGACGCTGCTTCTCCCTTGCCATACTTTCTGCGTCCCTGTAATGCCGTCTTTGGCAATATTTCAGATATCGATATACCTCCTGGCTCCTACGTCACCCTGTCTTTGTTGTTAAGCCTCACCATTCAGACGCACTTACCCCTGGAGGCTTCCCAAAAGTGTCATCGCAGTAACGCAGCGCGGGTTCCCTCGAAAGAGAACTGTAACAATGTATCTTAATAGGTAACACAATGTAACCTCGCTTGAAATGTGTCCCCACATTTAGTCCTTGAATTTGAGGGTATTGGACCTGGAAAGTCCTTGAAACGTCCTTGAATTTGAAGGTAACTAAGGTGTGGGAACCCTGTATATAATTATGAGACGCCGATGCATCATCGCATCACAATGTAGATTTTATACCCAGAAGGCAAAAAAACTCCAACTGTCAAAATTATAAGATGCTAACATTGATGCTTCTGTGATGTGCAACACAACTCATGACCCTTTAAAGTTTACAAACTTTGTAATGAAAGGTAAATCTTATTAAATGTGAATGGTCATTCATTTCTTGTTTTTATTAATATTACTGATAGTGTGATTTGTGGTGTTGTGGTTTTATATGTGTTGTGGCCGCTTTGTCTGAAAGATCTGTTTGTCATGTCTGGTTTCGAGCTCTCCGGGCTCAGGCTGTAATGGCAGCAGCGTGCGCCGGCCTTTTAAATCCATTTGAATGCAATAGCGTGTGAAATAGTCGTTAAATTCTTTTATTGCGTCTTATTTCTCAAGGTCATTTAAGCCGGCCTCTCTGTCACAATTGGTTTGAGAGTTATTTCTTGGCTGATTAATGCGATTGTCTGGTTTAAACCGGTGCAGTCAGCGCAACGACTACCAAAAGACTACAAGTCCCTCGACTCGGGTTGTTAGCGCAGCGCTGGTATTGTTTGCTGTGTACTGTAATACTGTATTTAACACGGTCGAAAAGAAACTGTTAGGTAGAATAAAGCAGGACTTTGTCAGATTTAGATGTGTAAATCTCTTAAATAACAAGATAAGAACACACAGTTGCCTGTCAAGCACCATTGATTTCAACAACGTCAGTCTTGAAATTGAAAGGGTATAATGATTCTCCATTTCGTGCACGTTACTTGTGTTTCTCTGGGTTTGTTGTAGCTAGCTTCAATTTTATTTGAGTTTTTATTTTGTCTGCGTAATGATCAGATAACGAAAGAACTGCCATTTATTTTATTTTGTGATTTATTGTAGGACGTTTATGGAAAATCTGTGTCAACTTGTTTGTGTGCTTACTACTGCAGCATAACTTAAACTAATGTGCACATCAAAGTCAAACCCTAATATATATATATATCACAATAATACCAATCACAACAATTACAATAAGGTTAATAATAATAAACAGATTAAATTGTAATATTTTTGCTAGTTATGTGACTATTTTTAACTTTAAAGAGCAACAATGATCCGAGATAAGACCGACATTATTATAATTTCTCCCGCTTGGACTCACAGCCTGTAAGTTAACTCCTGTTAGCATTGCATTGTGAGCCAATCTTTCAACCCACGCAAAAAAACATTGTATTATACCAAATACACAAATAACGTTGTTTTTAGCATTGAAACAGGTGCTCTTGTGTTGTAAAATGCTGATAAAGTATCAACTATCCAGTCTCACAAGGTTTCGTGATATAGTCGCGTAGTTTTTTTTCCATGATATTATCACTAATTTCTGCGTTTTTCATGATCGAACGAATTCCTGTTTTCGTGTGATTATCAGGTATTGGTTACTCAACAGCTTTTTTCTATTTTTAAACCATTTTTGCTTCGGTTTAGGGTTAGATTTGGTGCTTGCATTAGAATGTCACTTTATACATTGGTTTATACGATTTTTCTCATTTTTTTTTTTATATGTTGCCTGGCGTTAGGGTTAGAGTTGGGTTTGGGTAGGGATGTCATTTTATGTAAATCTAACCCTAAACCGAAGCGACAATGTTAAGAAAATAGGACAAAAAAAGTTGCGTAACCAATACGTGATAATCACACAAAAACAGGAATTCGTTATACGATCACGAAAAACGCGGAAATTCATGATAAAATCACAAAAAGTAATACAAAATTATGTGACTATATAACGAAATTTCGTGAGACTGGGTTGAGTATAAAATATATCTTGATGCAACAAATTGGCCAAATGCATTCATGGGCATAGACTAATAATTGTAAATTATTACATCAAAATGGCCGAGCACCCACTTGACAGATACGCTCAATTAATTTTAAATAAAACGCGTTCGAAATTCAGAGGCCTCTCTGATTGGTGCATCTCACGAGTTGTAAAATCTACAATGCTTTGATGAATAAGCTGAATAAGGGGTGCCTCACATTTCACTTTTAAAAATTGTGTGGAAGGCGCTGCTTTCCTCCTTCTTCACAAAGTGCTTGGGCGCTCCTGTAGCGTCTGCCGTTGCTATGCAACCTAAGCGTTGCGTGATGATGTGCTGAGCACCCACCGGCGGAAAAAGAAATCTGCACCTATGGCTGTGTTTATTATAAATGAATGCTTCACTATAGTTACACCTGTAGTGAGCACAAACATTAGCTGCGACAGGTACGCATGTACAGGTACGCTCGTATCGATCGATGTAAACTAAAAGAGCTGAAAGGAAACCAAGGTCTATCTGATTAGATGTGTTTGAAGGGATGCTGTGAAAGAAGGATAGGCCCCAAAAATAAGAGAGAGAGAGAGAGAGAGAGAGAGAGAGAGAGTCAGCAGCAGTGTGTCAGCAGTACAGTATGTTTGAAATGCATTAGTGCTAATAGCTGTGCCATTACGGGAGAGAGGAGAGGCACTCTACAGATGGGTTACTATGGTGAGAGAGAGAGAGAGAGAGAGACAGCCATCTTCCAGGCCATTTGCTATAATCATCATTCTGTAATCAATCAATCCTTTCATCATAAAACAAGAAGGATGGGGGGGTCGCATTATTTCGAAGCAATTCTTTTGACATTGCATTTGTCAAGTTCCACGTCTGTGTGTGTTTCAACATGACTTAGGTTAATGTTTTGGGATGTAGACATGCTCGGATATAATCAATTACAACAGAATTAAAATTTTTTATTAAATTAATACTTCCTGTCTTTAATGCTAAAAAAGTTGCGGTTACCATAAGAACTGAACAGCTCAGCAGTGATCGCCTTCTCCCATAATGCATTGAGAATGATGTAATAGTATGGGTCGTATATATTCGAACCACTTCATGTATATTTGTACTGAATATGTTTAAATTATTAGAAAAAAGCATAAAATATGCTGCATTTTCTACTATAATTACATTAAGGTTATAGTTTACAATGTAAAAAAATTGCTGTACTGTAGGGATGGGCACGAGTACTCAATTGCTCGAATGTGGCATCGATGATCGATCACAAAAACGATGATCATGTTTATTTATTTATTGTGGTAATTGCGGCATTTGGATGTCTGGGTAGCATTAAAAGCATCTGTGGTAGTAAAGACTGGGTGTGTGTTTGACGTTATGTTGAGCCACGCAGACCGGCGTATGACATCAGTAATGTTACCATGCATGATTCAAAAACAAACAGCTCTGCGTACGGTACACATACACTTACCATTGTATTTAACCACAGTATTTATTGATTTGTTGTTTGTAAAGTAACAACAAATAAATGGCAAGAAAGCACATGTGAGAGGTGAATATCAAAAAGAATGAATGCAGATGCACGTCTATACACTCAAGAAGAAGGTAAAATGTACGGTGCCTGAAAGGGATGTTGTTTTTATATATCTCTACTTTCTTGATTAAAGGTCTTTAAAGATGGTCCTCTGAGGTCAGTAATGTATTCAATGGCTAATGGACCTTAGCCACTTAGACGGGAAGGCAGAGAGAGCAGCACTCTTGTTCCTCTTTCAAGAGCCAATTATCTCAAACACTGTTTTTATTATAGTGGAGATGAGGTTGCTTGGCTGCAGGGTAAAGTTGCCAGCAGCTGCAGTTCCTCTCCAAGCCATTAGTGGTCAGCGTGACGCCACAGGTGACATGAGCCAATAGATGAAGGCTGCGTCTGAAAACTGATGCTGTGTCTAAAACCACTCCCTCGTTCACTTATTCTTTATTCCCTATATAGGGGATGACAATTGAGTCCACTATATGGGGAAGAATCTCGCAGAGATAAATCATAAATCCTTACACCTGTGTGGCTTTATGGATTGTTCTGTGAAACGCTAACGTTTACTTTCTTACTGTTTGTCACATTTGTCATGTTTATTCTATAATAAAGAGGACCAAACAACATATTTTTTTTACTGTTGTTTATTTATTATATTTAATAAAATGTGTATTATATTGTAAAAAAAAAATCAATTTTTTTTTTTTCAAAAGTATAAAATAACATACAAACTAAAAAAGTAGATGAATGTAAATTTGTGGTGTTTACTATTAATATCCTTCAAAAAAAGTAGTGAACGAATGAAGAGAATTAAGTTGTTCACTTAGGTTTCGGACACCACTACAAAATAGTGTACGCCAAAAATAGTGCACTACATAGGAGATATGAGCGGTTTTGGACACAGCCTTAAAGGAATAGTCTACTCATTTTCAATATTAAAATATGTTATTACCTTAACTAAGAATTGTTGATACATCCCTCTATCATCTGTGTGCGTGCACGTAAGCGCTGGAACGCGCTGCGACGCTTCGATAGCATTTAGCTTAGCCCCATTCATTCAATGGTACCATTTAGAGATAAAGTTAGAAGTGACCAAACACATCAACGTTTTTCCTATTTAAGACGAGTAGTTATACGAGCAAGTTTGGTGGTACAAAATAAAACGTAGCGCTTTTCTAAGCGGATTTAAAAGAGGATCTATATTTTATGGCGTAATAGCACTTTTGGGAGTACTTTGACTCGCCTGAAAAGTCCGCTTCCCTTCTCACTCTCATAATGGGAGAGGGAGGGTGTTACTGCGCCGAGTCGAAGTACTCCCAAAAGTGCTATTACACCATAAAATGTAGCTCCTCTTTTAAATCCGCTTAGAAAAGCGCTACGTTTTATTTTGTACCAACAAACTTGCTCGTATAACTACTCGTCTTAAACAGGAAAAACGTTGATGTGTTTGGTCACTTCTAACTTTATCTCTAAATGGTACCATTGAATGAATGGGGCTAAGCTAAATGCTATCGAAGCGTCGCAGTGCGCTCCAGCGCTTACGTGCACGCACACAGATGATAGAGGGATGTATCAACAATTCTTCGTTAAGGTAATAACATATTTTAATATTGAAAATGAGTAGACTATTCCTTTAAGCTGCATTCAGACTAGCAGCTACTAGCAGTAGCAGAGCGACGCGATCTAATTGCTTTCAATGGAAGCTTGGCAACTTCCTGCAACACGAGCGACAGTGACCATTGGCGACTGGATGGAGCGTGTCCAGTCATGTGACAAAGTTGAGAAATGTTTCACTTTATGCAAATTTTGAGCGACTTTCGGGAGCGACTACTAATGAGAACGAAGCAGTGTAGTTCACGTAATCCATTTCTCGTCAGTGACTGGAGTGGACGGTACTCATTCCTTTATGACAACCAGATTTAGAAACGCCTCTTTTGAAAGAGACGAGCGACAAAGTCGCTAATAATGTGAATATACCTTAAGGCAGCTGACTTGTTGCCTTGCTGCCTCATGAGGCAATATCTTTGTCGGCTTAAAGGCATGTTCAGGAAACGCATTCAGACAACCTTCATACTCAGCATAATGGAATTCTGTTATAAACAGAGAGTGCCTTTGTGATAGATAATCCCATATTTGATAACTACAATAATAATTTCTCTCTAGAACTGCAATTAAAAGGAGTAAAAAGTGAAAATAACCTTATTAACAATAAATTTGTGCTCCAGCCGCTTTCTTGGCCACCATTTAATTTTTTCGACTCAACTATGCTCGACCAATCACATTCCCTGTGTACACCCACGCATACAATTGTGGGACAGGACAATAAAGGTATCTCAGGAGACAGGAAGTAAACCAAACATTGGATTTGGACGTGCATTGATGCCATCAAGCCTTCAAATGCAGAGTTTTAGAGATGTCGGACGCAGCCGATAAGAATTACTTCATAGTTTACTTCATCTTAGTTATGAAAGTGGTCATTTTTATGTTAATTCAAGTAAAAGTGCCATATCTGGTAGTTTAATTAAATAATGAAAGATGTTAAAAGCACAGCTGATATTTCATTTTTTATAACGTAAGGTCAAGTTGAGCACATTGCGTTATGGGATACACTGTGCTCTTGGTGTATATGACTCATTTTCACAAATGTAAAGTACATCACTAAAGATTTAGTAAAATCAAAAAATGTAAGTAGCCAAAGAGCGCCATTCCAGGCATTATTTTCAGGGTGACGTGGGGAATATCCTAAACCCGAGTTGTAGGGAACGCAGCATTGTATGAAAAATATTAAATGCATTTAACTTAAGCTTGGTTTGTACTGAAGTCGCACCTGCTTTACTGTCTGCCTCGAATGGTTGCCGTGGTGACCCTTCAGCTTTTGTAATTTTAGCATCCTGATTGGAGTTGTCGCTGTAATTCAGTGGAGTGTCTCTCCTCCAGGTAGAAACACTTTCAACCTCCTCTGCACTCCTTCTGTGAGCGAGTCTTACTGAATACTCAGACACTTCTCACCAGGATCTATCACACGAAAGAATCGCTAAATGCAAAGAGAGTTCATATTAAAGTCGAGGAGAAATCATGTAGAAAGAAAGAAAGCTGCTAAGAGTTTATATTTTATGAGGTGGCTTATTTGTATGACAAAATTTGTTGTTTTTGTCAATAACGAAACCCACACCTAAAGCCAACGTCATGGGGCAAAGGGAAAATCGCACAAAGATTTTTTCATACGAATTGCTATGTATCTTTAATACTGTAGATCAAACTATTAAAGTTCTTTCTTTCTCAAAGCGTGTCACTTTGCGATAGTATTAGCATCATCTTTTCAATTGCCATAAGGATTTGTCATGGCACCTGCAGTCGTGTCTTATTGCTTGATTTGTATCCCTCACCACCAGCTTTAGTAACTGCCACTTACACCACATGTGCACCTTCTCGAGAGTCGCTTTAGTAAGAAGGCCTCCACCCGAGAACATAATTGTAAATGATTGCACGGTCTATATAAATCGGATGAAATTTCCCAGACTGCGAGGAGTTTACGGTTGCTCTTACAGCTGAGCAGTCCCCCGCACGGCATGGTGGGGCAGGACCGAATGAAGGAGACGGCTGTGGGGCGAGGGTGCTCCCCGTGTCTAAAACCCCTGCATTGATTTCTTCATACAGTCGAGATTCAGATCGATACCTCCTAAATCCACCTCTCCACGCTCCAGAAGACAACGGGCCATCTCATCACACGCTAAACCCCCATGAAGGGCGCGTTCTCTTTCTCTGCTGTGCGTGTGTGTGAACAAAATGGAGGTGAAGTGGAAAGAGGTGGGGTTAGGTGGGTTAAGAAGCACTTTAGAAATACTCATTTTAAAATTGCATTATAAAAGTGCATTTGTTGGAAAAAAACACTTTTTCTATGTTAAATTACTTCCCTGTGCAAAATGAACGTTTTAGTAGGCCATTATTAGGTTAGTTGTGAGCAAACTTTTATGTGTTGCTTTACGCTTACTACAGCAAAATTGGGATAATGGGTAGAAATCTACACGTGCCGATGTGATTTGGCTTAAGCTGTTTATTACCTTTCCCCCGATTAATACTGTTTCGCACATTTACGTGCTCTTACACGTTATCCATTTATTAAGTATAATCGGAGTAAGGTAGATTGCTCTTATATACATATACACTCACCTAAAGGATTATTAGGAACACCATACTAATACTATGTTTGACCCCCTTTGGCCTTCAGAACTGCCTTAATTCTACGTGGCATTGATTCAACAAGCATTCTTTAGAAATGTTGGCCCATATTGATAGGATAGCATCTTGCAGTTCATGGAGACTTGTGGGATGCACATTCAGGGCACGAAGCTCCCGTTCCACCACATCCCAAAGATCATCTATTGTGTTGAGATCTGGTGACTGTGGGGGCCATTTTAGTACAGTGAACTCATTGTCATGTTCAAGAAACCAATTTGAAATAATTCGAGCTTTGTGACATGCTGCATTATCCTGCTGGAAGTAGCCATCAGAGGATGAGTACATGGTGGTCATAAAGGGATGGACATGGTCAGAAACAATGCTCAGGTAGGCCGTGGCATTTAAACGATGCCCAATTGGCACTAAGGGGCCTAAAGTGTGCCAAGAAAACATCCTCCACACCATTACGCCACCACCACCACCCTGCACAGTGATAACGAGGCATAATGGATCCATGTTCTCATTCTGTTTATGCCAAATTCTGACTCTACCATCTGAATGTCTCAACAGAAGTCAAGACTCATCAGACCAGGCAACATTTTTTCAGTCTTCAACTGTCCAATTTTGGTGAGCTCATGCAAATTGTAGCCTATTTTTCTTATTTGTAGTGGAGATGAGTGGTACCCGGTGGGGTCTTCTGCTGTTGTAGCCCATCCGCCTCAAAGTTGTGCGTGTTGTGGCTTCACAAATGCTTTGCTGCATACCTCAGTTGTAACGAGTGGTTATTTCAGTCAAAGTTGCTCTCCTATCAGCTTGACTCAGTCGGCCCATTCACCTCTGACCTCTAGCATCAACAAGGCATTTTCGCCCACAGGACTGCCGTATACTGGATGTTTTTCACTTTTCACATCGTTCTTTGTAAACCCTAGAAATGGTTGTGCGTGAAAATCCCAGTAACTGAGCAGATTGTGAAATACTCAGACCGGCCCGACTGGCACCAACAACCATGCCACGTTCAAAATGGCTTAAATCACCTTTCTTTCCCATTCTGACATTCAGTTTGGAGTTCAGGAGATTGTCTTGACCAGGACCACAACCCTAAATGCATTGAAGCAACTGCCATGTGATTGGTTGATTAGATCAGTGGTTCCCAAACTTTTTCAGCATGCAGCACATATATATATATATATATATATATATATATATATGTAAAATAAAATATTAACTTTTATTTTGTATGCAATTAATCTTTTGGCAGCCCTAGTTTTTTTTTTAAAAACTCCTGCCAGAGTGAAGATTTTTGGATTTAGCGCTATAATGTAGCCGGTGAATCCACAGTTTTTTGCTTGTGATGTGCTGAGGGGGAACTTTGCAATGGGATTTGATTGGCCAACATTTTTACGGTTAACGATATATCGCCATTTCTTGGTCTGGCATTCTATTAACAGTGCTTCATACCGGGTTTTTGCATTCGTGTGGACGC